>NC_051191.1:80939260-81616455 GCF_015220075.1 Falco rusticolus
GTTTTGTGTATGCCTGCCTCTCTGCCAGTGGCTGCCTCAGAGTGAGTAAGGTCTCACAGCTTCTACGGTACCTGACTTGTCGAGGAAGATGTAGAGCTGGAAGAGGAGGAATTTAACTCGTGTGTTGTACGGCAGCTAGCCACTCTTTTAACTCATGCTGAACTGAGGAAAGTAAGACAATTCCCCTTCCAGTCTCCTATTGTTCCTTCAATCATATGTTCAGTAAGTGAAAAGGAGACAAACTGGAGGAATAGCATAGTGTTTGGAGTTGTTTTTTACAAATGCACTTCATTTTTTAGTCACCTTAGGGGTTATTTACAAGTAGATATGAAACTTTCAGACAGAAATGTGATTTTTCATGTTGACAGTGTCCTGGTAAACTGTCCAGAAACTGGGGAAGGCTGAAGTCAATAAAAATAAAAACCAGCATATTACCAGGTGTCTTCTAAATTCTAATGATCAAAGCAGGTAATTGGTCACTACTGTACCTCAAACTACGATCTGTTTCCAATTATTTGTTGTTGGAAAGGTCAGGAAATTATTTGCTCTGCTTCATATTTTTGTTCAGACTTGGACAGTGTTCAGGCTGCTTCTAACATAATCTGCAAATGTCATTTGCCTTTTGTTAAAAACTAGGAATTTTTAACTCTTAAAATCACGCAAATGTTAGGAAGGTTTGTGGAATGGCGGTCTACAAATGTATTCTGTTCTCCAATTCCAGTATTTTTGTTGTCAGTTCTACAGATTGAAAGTTGTTTATAAATGTCATAGTTCAGTAATTTACTGCCTATTCATTGCTGTTGAGTGCTTAAAAAAATATTCATTCAATATGTTATAGTTTGCATATTTATAGCAGACAAAAATGTAGTGGGATGCATGGGAGGTTACCTCTGTGGGGTGTTGGTATGTGCTAGGGCAGTCTTACCATACTTACCATATAACTAGAAGAACTGGAAATATTTTTGCTCTTTTCCAAAAAAGACTTGGAATATTTGGAAAATACTAGAGTTTATCTTATTAATACACATTTATAGAGGGGCAGTTGATCTTGGGCTGTACCTTAAAGTGCAAGTCATACATTTTCCCAGTTTTTTTCAGCTTATTCTGAAAAGAAACAAGTATTTAATACTTGGAGAGGGAGTTGTGCATATAATTCTGTGCACAGATGAATTTTAGTCACAACGATTTTGAGGGAAGAAAAATACTGATCAAGTTATACCCAAGACAGCAGGAAATATCTGTAAATCAGATTAATGCCTCTCATTTCCTCCATGGCTGTTCTTGTGTATCAGTGTGACTTTTAATAATGTATTACATTTCTGGAGTATATTTTTGATGTTTATTTTGTCTGAAGAAAACAACTAGATCTTTGTTTTGGCCTTTGAGTAGTCTTCTATCTGGTACACTGGTTGTTGGGTTTGGTTATGGTACGAAATCCCATTTCAGTTTTTTTGAAGTTCCGTGTGTAACATTTCTTTATTACATAGGCTCATACAGGTCTGATTTGTTTTGAATGCACTTCTAGAACTGATTTTATTTTATTTTTCTTACTTTTGATTTTGTAGATCAGCTACAAAGCCTGTAAAATCTATCTTGAAAGCACTTCTGGCAGTATAGGTTGTGGAAGATGATGTATGTTACAATTGCTATAACCATCATTATCTACCTGGATTTTTTCCTAATATGTGAAGTATTTTCTTTGCAGTGTTTACAGAGAATATCTTTATTATATTCTTTCAAATCAGGAATACGTGGGTGGCTGGATATTCCGCAAAGCTATCTGCTTTCTCACCTCCCATCACTTGGCTATTGGTAGAGTCATATGCTTCTAAAAGAGAGGGTAATAATAGTTTATGTTCAAAACTTGTTTGCTGGCACCACAGATAATTCTTTTTATTGATTGTAGATCACAATTTATTTTTTTTTAAATATGGAGTTCTAGAGGAGTCTAGTGTTGAGAAGTACCTAATATTTTCAAAACAAAGCTGAATTATTGTATAAAAAATAATCTAAATCCAAGGATCAATTACATAGTTTTATTAATGATTCTCAGGTATACTGTTAACATCATGTAACTGTTCTAAAATCTGATTAAGGTTATTATAGCAGGTAATTCTATTAGTAATGTGTCTTATTTTTACTGCTTAACACACAGAATTTCCCCAACAAATAAAATTGTCTGACAGTGCAGAAATGAGAATGAACAAGAAGGAATAGGATTTCTTCATAAAAGCAATAAAGGAAACAGACAAACTAAGAGTAATAAAGATCATAGAAATGGATGCAGACAAACTCTCCATGCAGAGAAGTTACCATGTATCTAGTGTTCAGACCAAGATTTCCAGTTGAGATTTCAGTTTCTGAAGTCAGAAACTTGGTTAAATGTTTATCTTTGTTAACAGTTAACAAAAAGAATTGGGCCTTTTTCTAAAAGTGATGTTTGTTGCTGTCCTGAATCATCAGTCAGTTGAAAAAAGCATGGTCTATTAAGATTAGTGATACGCTAAAGAATGTATAAACTTTAGTCTAATGTCAAACATGAATGGCCAGATATTGTCATCGTTATGTCAATCATAATCTTGTTTTAGGTTTATACTTTTTTCTTCTATCGCAAAAAGTAACTTCCTCTGTGGGTTAGGGTTACTTTATGTGGCTTTTATTTAACAATTGTCCAACAAAGCAAGACAGTGAATATTTTTCTGCCTTTATTATGTAAAATTTGCCCATCTTTGGGGTTCCTTTTACTATAAAACAAGTTATTACAAGTATTTTCAATTCTTATTTTGTATTTTTAGCTTTATTTAGACTCAGGACTAAAGAATTAACCAAAGTAAATTCACTTTTATTAGTACAGTAAAATAATAAAAATGGAAAAAGGTAATGAAAGGACTTAAAACTGAAAAGAAGGGCTGGTATTTCTCCTGATAGTAAACAAATGACACCTTACACACAAATCACTCTCAAAATAATCTTCAGAGATGTTAAGTATGAATGCCAGCTCATTCATTATTTGTAAATTGGGTTTTCAAATTTGCTTACCTCCTGTCTCAGTTGATACTCCCTGGAGGAGTGGCTCTTCCTTATCAGCACATTTTACTAATACTGGCACAGACCAGAGTTTGTTAGGGAATATTCTAAGGACTAAGCTGTATTTTGAAATAACATTTATCAGTTAAAAAAAAATAAAAAATAATTTGAGATAGTGTAGATGATAACATTTTTACAAGACATCTCAAACTTTTATAGAAAGAGGTAGTTTTGAAAGATATGGAGAAGGATTCCTCTGTCTACAAGGTTCATAATCCTTTAATATTTTAAGAGAATCTTTTGTGATGAGAACTAGTATGTTGCATTCAGTTATTGAAAGTAAAGACTGCAAAAGAATACTTGAAGTTCAGGGTGAATGTTCACAACTGGCTTTACCCACCCTGTTGAGGAGAGGCAGCAAATTCCTTTGGGTTATTCAAATTGGCTGAGGACCTGTCTGTAATTCAGTACTAAAGGGTGGCCATGTGAGAAGATACGTGGCCTCTATATAGTCGCTCTGTTACTTATCCATCAAAATCACCACAGAAAATGGTCAATGAAGTTTTTCTTAAACAAATCAGACTAAAAGCACTCTTTATATATCTTAGTGCTGCAGTTGAAATATTTTAGTTCTTCACAATACTGGCAAAAATGCCTTAGTTAGCATATAGATCATATAGTCTTAATAACGACCTTGTAGTTTATAAAGCTGTGTATGGTAAGCATTAGATTAAATTAATGGGAATTTTCAGCACAGTAGAAGAGAAACAAGGTATCTGTCTGGCAGCTGAAACTGTGATTGTAAAAAGTAATTTGAAAACAATATTACAACCAAAAAACACCTCCAAACATCATTTTAATAGAAAATAACAGTGGCTTATTGGGCCCTGTTATCAGACAGATAAAATTCTATGTTCTTTCTTGTTATTGATGTTTAATTTTCTACTTTCAAAGGTGATATTATTTCTCTAGAAGAATCTATATATGTAAGTGGTGTTTCTGTCATTGAGGAAATGTCATGAGGCTGGAACTTTTTTCATCTCGGCCATACATCAGTCTTCAAGTTTATTGTCATAATTGTTGCACATTGCAATTAAAACTTTTGTATTATTTTTATAGCATTTTGGCTTTCTCTCCAACTGAGAGTTGACATAAGTTCAGCTATTCCTTATCTTTATTTTGTCTTTCCTGAAATTGTAAAACTGGTTGCTTTTTAAATGTTTATGATACAGGTAATATCTTTCAGCTTTATTTAGTTGTGAATCACCTTCTGTCATTGACTGCACCTTTGCTTTCCTCTCTGTGCTTCTATACGTGCATGATGGAATCTAGTTTGTGATACATCTATTGGCAGTAACCATTGCAACTCAGCAAAATCTCCTTTTGAAATCTAAATCCTAATGTAGCTTTAAATACATAATTACATGGTAAGAGCTCAGATTCTTGGGGTGTTAATCATGTTTAGATTATAAATCAATTATTTTACTTTATTTATGTTGCTTAAACTTCTCAACTGTGCCCATCCAGTCTTTTTTTTTTCTTTTTTCTTTTTTACTTTTAAGTAAACTTGCATATTTATTCACTATTTCTAAGAAAGTATATATTTATACAACTGGCTGGCATAATGATGAATGGAAGTAAAAGAAGAAACCCTTTGCCTGCCTTTCAGAAATGTACTGTTTGTGAATGTGAAATTATGTGCGTTAAAAGGCTTCTAAAATAACTACTAATTTAATGGATTGAACAGAAAAAAGATGTTACCATAAACTACTACTTCAGTAACTTCAGTAACTAGACTGTACATATATAATCTGAAGATTTTCAAAAGATGTAGTTGACTTTATGGTTTCAAGAAGAGTGCTGATGCGGTTCATGTTGAGTGCTGATGTGCTTGCACAGTTAAAAAGCGTTTGGTGCCAATCCTTTTCAGCTGTAGTTTAGAGCAGTATTAAGGATCCAGCACTCTGCCTTCTTTCCTATTCCTTCAGGAAGGGCATAATAAACCAGAAAAAAAAAAAAATCCAGGAAGTTTGCAAATACAAGTTGGGGGTTTCTACACAGTCATGTAGGCTGGGCCATGAATTAACACCTACTTTGTCACTTTGTCACTCATATTGCGGAGGTGATTTTAATGATTACTTTTCAAAATGAAGACAAAAAACTCCTCATGGAGTCCACTTGGTATATTGGGTAGAAGTCTGGAGTATGTCATAATCTCATATTCTTCAAGTGACCACTGTGCGTCAGCAGTGGAATGAGTCTAGTCAAGAGTCCTGGCACACGTTTTCTCTGTCTCCTTGGTAAAATGGTAACTTCACATTCTTCAAATTTTCCATTTCTCCCATGGCAGGTAAGCTATCTTTAATCACTGTTTTGAGTCACAGTAGCAATCTACTCTTTAAATCAGATTAATTTGCCACCCAGATTCCCATCTGGGAGAAGTGTGTTAGAGCAGTGGTTATGGAAGATGCTCCATACCTCCCATGTCAATCTGGATAGCAATTTTTCTCATATAGGGCGTAGTATCTGTGTGTCATGTGACATTACAGAAGCTGGGGGGTAGGATAGGCAGGGCTGACGATTCCCATCTTGGGCAAGAGATCCTAATTCCTTACCTGGGACAGAGGATAAATCTTACATTTCAGCTGGTACTCTCAGTCCATCTGCATTGTAAGATTACAGGAGGCTACTGCTAGTCTCAGAAGACAGAGAGGGGAAAATTTAATAGCTGGAGCAGCACACTCTCACCTGGAATACAGTGTATTTAGGGAAAAAAAGGTAGGAATAAGAGAGAGAACTTAAAACAGATGCTGGTATGATATGTTTCAGTAACAGAGTTATGATGTTAGTATCTTTTATCACTGCACATAGAAAGGACCCTTCTTGAAAAACTTGTGTTACAGATCGGTGACTTTCATTTATTGATCCATTTGTGTCAATTCTCTTGCAAAATCATGCATCAAAACCAGAGAATTTATTTTTCAACATTTGTAGGTAAAACTTATGCCCTTCAGTGTTAGCCAGTTGTCAGAATTTTGATCTGTTGTCATTTTGCAAGTATACTTGATTTCAAGCATCAACCACAGCTTTCTTCTCAAAGTTTATTATTTGAAGACAAGTGCAAGTGGGAGAGGTTATGAAAATCAATTTCTTTTAAGTTATTAATCTCAAATGAGTGATTTTTTTAAAAAAAATACTTGCTATATTTTAATATGACTTAGAACAAAATAGGGTGTCATTACCATTCTTGTTCCTGAATGTTTGGCTTGGCATTTGATGCAAGGCCTCAATTGCAGGCTAAAGTGCCAGCAGCTGAAGCTGAAAACAAGACTGCGGTGGGCAAACTCAAGATTTAATTTCAGAAAGAGTGTTTATATTTTCCCTGGGGCCACATTAATGAGAGTTCAAACCCTAAATGTTACCACCAACACATTTTAACAGACCAGTTTCCCAGTTTTTAAAGTGTGGTGTCACCTTGAGTATTTTTCTTTTAACTTTTCCCCCCTTCTTCTGACTTTAAAAGAAAAGCAATAAAGCTGTATCATTTTTGGCTGAATTCAATGTCATGTTTGGGGAACATAAAGTTCTGTGTAATGCAACAAAGTCACACTTAAAAACATTCAATCCTATCTTCTGTTTCTGCATCAACTATTTGAATAATTCAGCTTTGTTACCAATGCAAAAGTTCACGTTACCACAAAAGACACCACTGTCTGGCATGTGCGTATGTGTTGTAGGGGTCCACATCTTGATGTCCTGAATCAGCCTGATGTCAGAACATCTGTGCCATGCCTAGGATGAACTTGTGACCAACAGGTCAGTGCCAAGAGAGACAGTAGTGATGGGGTCACTGAGAGTTCCTTAGCTCAGTTTCCTGCTCCGTCAGCTGGGCCTGTTTTGTGGCTTTAATAGGATTAAAGAAACATTTACATTGAGGCTTTAGGAGCATTTTCACACTGCTCCTTTACCCAACTCAAAGAGCAGTATAAGTCCAAAGGATTAAGTAAGGGATTTATGTAAAGTTGTAGTGTAAGATGAGTTGGTGCACCTGGCTCTCCTTTTTCTTCTCTGTGAATAAGGCGTACTGAAGCAGTGTACAGCATGTGATCCAGAAACGAGCTTAACATTTTGTCCTGAACTTTTAAGTCTCTATAAGCTTTGAAATGATTGTTTCTAAACAGTAAAATGAAATAGTAGTTTCTGATGGATGAATATACTATTTCAATCTGTAGGTCCTATTAGACATTTCTCTTCAGAGGGTCTTATTGCATTTTCCTCCCACTTTTCAATACTGAAATGTGCGTTTAAGAGAATTTTAATTTCCTGGAAATTATAGGGCTTTGTCTTTAACAATGGAAGGGGGTGGTGTGGTGAGTGGGGTGAATACAATTCTCTGCCACATACTTGGGCTCATTAAAATCCAAAGGAAGTTATTAAATAACCAAAATCATAATTTTCAAACTCCTCGAGTAATCTTCTGTGCTGATGAGAGCATTTTAGTTGAAACTCATACATAACCTATTGTATGTGTTGTGCAATTACATTAGAGTAAAATTGCCAGAGCTTGAAATTCTTTAACTTAAACTGTTTCATATATCCTTTTGTGCCTCACTGTATAAATCTACAAAGACCAAGATTATGCCTGTACTCTTTAGTCAGGCGAGGTTCCAGTTGAAACTGAATTCAAGTGGTTTTATTGCTGAGAAAATATTGTGCCATCAAAGCCAAAAGGGGAAAAAATAACAGGACGAATTATAAAGTTCAGCAGTGAGACGGCTGGTTACTATACTACTTCAAAACTATTCTTGTGATTTAAATGTATGGTGTTTTTAATCCAGTGTGCATCTTTGGATTAAAACTGGAGGTATTTCAACTTTGGAATTGGTCTGCAATCACATAATCATTCAACCTGCTCTGTGGATACAGACGGTTCCCATTAATAAAGATTTGCAGTGCACACTGTACTAATGTCACCCAGATGTGTTCATCAGTGGATAGTGGCAGTGGTTTTCACATCATTAGGTGATTAAGTAACACCTGAGGTCCAGGGAAATGCACCATCTGTCATCTAGGGTCCCTCTTTTCTGCATGTATTTGATAAAGAAGCAGAAGAGGCTTCCCCATTTCTTTCTGTTGTTCATTAGGAAGGCTGTGTGTGACAGGAGGAACTGACGCATCCTTACACACCTCCTGTCCCCAGCAAATGAGGCTCTCCTGTATTATTTCTGATTCATCCTTCAGAGTTATAATTGAACAATATTTTATACTGTACTTCTGGGAATCTGAGAATCATAACCAGGTCATTTCTTTTGAGATTGGTTATTTTGCATTCTGTACAACTTTCTCAAAATCTCTTTTGAGATTAAGTAGAGAAAAAATCCCAAATTCTTAATCAGATGTGTGGAATTACTCATTTTTAATGCAACTCCTGACTTGTCATAGGCATGAAGCATCGTGAAGCTTTAAATTGACTAAGAGGAGCTAATAAAAACAAACAAACAAACAAAAAAAGAAAAACCTACGGATCCTTGTGGATGAATGAACAAGAATACCCTATTTTACCATTCTAGTGAGAAAGTTAGGTCAGCTGAGTTTTGAAAGTTAGACATTTAGTATTCTATTAGACTGAATGAGTAAATGCTTTGAGGAGGAACACTTGGTGAATATTTTGTAATTCCTATTAAAATAAAATTTTTATTAGTTTGCTCTTTTTCTTTCAAATTCATCTATATAGTTGTAACTAAATTTATATTCCAATTATTTGCATGTCACTGGCATCTTTTGTTTCAGAATTTTCGAGTATATATAACTAGGTATTTTGTTAACACAGCAGCAGTTATAAATTTTTAAGTCAGCGTACTCCACATTACTTTGTACTAGGTGCAAAGTTTAATCAGTTCAATATGATCAACTTGGATTAATTAAAGCTCAGCAA
Source organism: Falco rusticolus (assembly GCF_015220075.1). NCBI lineage: Eukaryota > Metazoa > Chordata > Aves > Falconiformes > Falconidae > Falco > Falco rusticolus. The sequence continues at coordinate 80,948,223 of NC_051191.1, forward strand.
ATCATCTGCCATTTTGTTTTCTTAGTCATAGGCCAGCTTCTTGGCTTTTTGTAAGTCCCTGTTGTACCATTCTCTCGGCACCAAGGGGATCCTAAAGTCTTAGAAAGTTTATGATGGACGTGCTCAGCAAAGGCATTTTGGCATGCATCTGCAAGGCTGTCACATTGCCAGAGAGAAGAGGCAATTGTTCCCCTCTGACGTTACTGTGAGTTCTCAGTGTAAAGATCAGAAGTTGGATCAAGGTCTGTTCCATCCCTAGATTTCTGTGATACCATTTTAATTACATTAGAGTTGAGCCCCGAAGAGGCATGGGTAGAATACAGAAGGTCCTTTTTTCCATTGTGTTTCCGTGGTACATAAGGACACTCTTGTGGTCTCCAGATTTATGCTATGAAGATCCAGAACTCACATACATCTTAATTAAAATAAATAAATAAAAAAAATCACAACAGCAGCAGAAAGTTGTGGTCTGTAGAACTTCTCTGTCCACATACCAGATAGGATAAGCTTATAGTAAACAGTTTCTCTTGGCTGTACAGTTTTGAGAGGGAATTAATTTTTACTTTTGTTCACTGCACAAATAAAATGAATACATAACTTTGTGCATAAGGATGTTTTTTTCTGTTAGTAAATGTCTTTTGCTACAGCTGAGGAATACTCAGAGTTCAGTGTTTGTTTGGGGTTTTTTTATACAGCTTCTCATATACACCCAAGTCCTTTTATGTGGAGATACTTTAACCTCAGTAGTTTTATCTCTTACTTTTTTTGTTGGGTTTTTTAGCTGTGAAATTATTGGAAACATTTTAGAACTGGTTATATGCAGAAACTTTCAGGCTATTTTTATCCCACATCTTGTAGCTGCTTTGCTCTACTTTTCAGGTGTGTCTTTTTCTTTTACTATTTTTACCCTGCTGATGACCTTTGATTTTAAAAAAGTAAATGGGAAAGTTGGCCTTACCATATGGGTTTTGATGAATCTTTCATATGATTGTTTCCTGCAATTGGATTCCTGCAGCAAATCCAGTGGGATCAAAATTTGAGACTTAAGTTGTCTGTGAAGCTAGAGAAACATGTAAAGAAGTACATTTTCTTACCTACAGCAATAGTAAGATTAGAGAGGTGAAGCAACATGATGTGATTTCCTATTTACTTTTTGTATTGAAGTCCACGTGAATAATAAAGAGACTAAGCAGTCTTTACCCATGTGTTAGAAATCTAGCAAGATGCTTCAATGGCTTTTATGTATGTATATAGGTAGATAATAATACATGTATGTTATTTTTCTGCTTTGGCAGCAGACTACTGACTCATCATTTGGTCGAGTGTATTTTGTCCTCCTGTGCCCCCTCCCCCCAAAGCCCTACCCTCCTTAGCAACAGCTTCTTGTCTTTTTTTTTTTTAATAACATAAAGTAAGATATTGCCAAGGTAAAAACCCTACTATTCTGTTTGCAGTTGTATGTCCTTGTTGTTGTAATTTCACTCCACACAGCCTTAATACTGCATCTGGAAAAGAAGCAGAATAGCTGGTCTAGTCACCAAAGGAGAAGCTGTTGTGGGGAATGTCTGTACTCGTGTTGTTGAGAATTCTCCACTGAGTGGCACTTGCTGAAGTAATTTGACATTGTGCAGAGCGTAACGCCTACAGATTATTAGGTTTTGCTGCTGATTTTTTCATCTGCCTTTAGAATCTTCTGCTTGTGGTTTTGTAAGTGATGACCTGCTGAGCCATGGGTACTCAATCTGTCTATGTTTTGAAACAAGGAGGTCTCGTCTTTGATGACATTGTTGTAGCTGCAGCTTTATGAGTGCTTCTCCAGCAGCTGTCCTGAATTTTGTTGCAGTAGTTTGGCTTCAAATTCCAAACTGAGGTTTCCAGTAAAGTGTGTCTATCAGTAAAAGGCAATAGTAAAGCTGCAGTCCTCTCAATACTGAAAGAGAAGCATAAGCATGGACTCAAATATGTGTATCTGAGTAGTAGAAAATTAATTTTCTGTTCCCTGAACCTTAATGCTTAATTACTTATTATAATGTTTATATATGCTTACCACTGACTTAGCGCTAAATGTATCACAGATTCACTGCAGGCTGGTTTTTCTTGTTGAATTTCTTTGTGTGAATCCATCAGCTTTATTCTGCCATGGTAATTTTAGAAAGATACCTGTGTTTTATCCGATATCATCTTTGCCTATACCTTCAAGTATATACTGTTTCATCCTGTCATGTCTTATAATTAAAGTTTCATTAAAATGAAAAATGAAAACCTGATCGTTAAATCAGGTGTTCCTCAAAATTAAGGGGTAGGAATTTTCTCATGCTGCTTCAGTATGTACTAAACTACGGTGTATTGTTAGAGGGCACTTTGCTTTAGAGTTAGCTAGTGGCATATAGTATCATGATTTCACAAGAACCTTCAGATAATCATGATATATTTCCAGACTCCTTGATACCTAAGTAGAATAACTACAGTCTGACACCTTACGTTATCTGTAGTTTCAGCTTTGTATATGAAATAGTTTTTCACCTCCCAGTCTAAAGCAGTGATTCTCTATGATTTGTATTATTAATCACCTGTTATATTTCTTCTCAGAGATTGCGCTCCTGGTGAATATGCTATTAACGAAGAATTACATTAGATATAGTTATTTAGAAAGCACTCATGGCAATGAAATAGCAGTTATACAACTGTGAAAAGATTTACCCTATGGCTGCCCAGTCATGCATATTATTAGGGTAGTTTTTTCAGTTTGTATCCACTGCAAACGCTTGTGATGTGATGATTATTTCTATTTTACATACTAATTCCCTGACAGTGTAAAATACATTCTCACCATAATAAAAAATATTTTTATTAATGCCAGTATTTGCTGTTTGCTTTTCAGTTAAGCTTAATTAATCCAGTTCAGTAGATATCATCTTAATACTGCAAGGCATTTCTGTGAGCATGACTCACCACGAGTCCATCAGATAATATGCTTTTATTTGGTTTGATAACAATAGCAATTCTTGTATGTAGGAAGTTGGCTGTTGCTTTTGACCAAATGCATTTACCCTGGACTAATTCACAACATGTATGCGTACTGACAAATGAAGCACATCTTTGGTTCCCGATCTAGCACCCGACCCTGCACTCAGCATGGAGAGATGATTTTTGGTTTTGAAATTCCACAGAAGCCCTGTGCAACCTCTGCCAAGTCATTTGTGGCCATACTAAAACAGCATGTGATGGTGCCTAACACTGACTCGGGTACTTAAAACAGTTCCAGATTAAAAAAAAAAATCACAAAACAACTAAGAACTTCTGCTCTTTATGAGGACTTAAGATCTGACAAGCCTGGGTAGAAAGCAGTCTGACTTGCTTACAAATCCTTTATTTTGGTGCTGTTGTATATCTCTAGTTCTGTCATCCATACCAGAGGAGGTGATCTGATGAACTTGGCCCTTAGTTACATTGTGATTACTCTTCTGCTTTGTGCCTGCCTTGTGGGGACTGTAATCTGACGTGTATCAGAAGCTCTACAGACACTTGCCAGAACCAAACGCTAACCATCTATCATTCAGAGATTCTGCAGACACTGAGTTCCATGCTGTGTAGAATCAGATCTTGCTCAGGACATACAGCAGAGATGAATTCACGTAGCTCCATTTGTAAAACAATCAAAATAGCATTCACAGAAGTACAATGAGAGTTAAGATGCTGACTGTTGATAGGGGTAACATAAAAGCATTTTGAATAAATAGAGGATGATCAGTATCTCTGTGATTTGGGTCAGTCTCAAATAATTTCTTGCCTTTCTTTTTTGTTCTCACAACCAGTAGAAAATATCTTGCCCAGAGGAAAATATGAATTGGTCCTCTGTGGCATAACATGTGGGAAGTTGAGTTTACTTGGAACCAGCCCAGTCTAAGCCAGTGTTATTCAGCCTGTACTGTATAAAACATTAGAAGCAGTCTGCAAAATAATTCCCTGTTCTACTCTTTTATTAATTCAAATATATGCATTTTTCATCTGATGTACAGGTCCCAAATATAATTGTTTTGTTATTTGTTTTAGTAGTGGAACTGATCTTTGCCTTCCTATTTCTTAAGTAGTCTATTTAGTACCTTCAATCATGAAACAGGAGAAGGGTACAAGGTGGCGATATAGGGGTTTGGGGATTTTAATTTAGAAAGAGAAGCAGGACATATTGACACTGAAGATAGTGTGACTTTTAGTAGAGGTTTCCTCATAAAAGGGAACCAGAAATGTCACAGTGCACTTTGTTTCCTTGCCTGTAAATAGAAATTAACTTTAACAACTTCACAATTCCTTGTAGCTTTCATGTCAGAATTATAAAATCCTGTGATCTTGGAAAGAACAGTCAAAGGCTGTGTATATTGATGGATGCACAGTGGAATGTCACTCCTTAACGATGAGGAGGAAGGGAAACATGAGTATTAAAAAAAAAATTGACTTCCTTCTTATATTTAATCAGGATTTTCCAGGCAACTTATATTAAGTTGTAAGGAAGACACTTGTTTTCTACAAGTTCAACATGGTTTTGTGAAAGCTTTTTGTTTTGGAAACCTTTAAAAATCAATGAGACTTCTGTCCATATAGGATACATGGTTTACTTTAATAGTGGGAGAGGCCCTACTGTGGCCAAACGTTTTGCCTACATCCCAAAGTTTCCACCTTCAAGTCCTCAATTTGTAAGATTCTACAGGTGCATTTCATCCTATAAGATACTCGGATGCTGAAGTACTATTTGCACGTATTTCTGTATGTTTAGGTATGTTGCATCTGATTGCTACACACATCAGCAATTACAGTAGCAGTTATGGTAACTCTATTTAGTTATTATTATTAGTGTATGGCAATAGTCCATAAATAACTTGGTCAAGGAATCTTATGTTCCTAATCTGTTAAGTAGGTAGGACACCCCAGAGGTTGCTCATGTGTTTCTACACATAGTAATTCCATTCCCAGGACAAGGGGCAGCGAACACAAACTGAAATACAAGAAGTTCCTTCCTCTGAGTATAAGGAAGAACTTACTTTGGGGGTGACAGAGCACTGGAACAGGCTGCCCAGAGAGGCTGTGGGGTCTCCTTCTCTGGAGATATAAAACCACCTGGACATGACTCTGTGCAGCCTCTTCTAGGTGAACCTGCTGTAGCAGGGGGTTGGACTAGATGATCTCCAGAGGTCTGTCCCAACGCTAACCATTCTGGGATTGTTTCTGTGCTTTTAGATCATGCCCATTTTTCACCTTCTACAGTAGTCTGAGGAGGTGCTGCAACCATTTTTACTTTATTTTTATGCACTCAATCTAGTTTCCTTGATTGAAAGCAAATTTCCTTCTCTTAATTTATATGAAGGAAAGTTAGTATTTTCTTGCATTCCTGTGTCCATCTGGGAGACAGTGGAGATTCAGAGTGGGTTGACAGGTTGTTTTCCCACCACCTTCAGCGAAGTAGGCAAATCTGTTTTAAAGATGTGTCCAGCATATGGTATTATTTTAATGGTTTCAGTGATCAAGTTCAGAGCATAAAATACTTAAAGTTTAGAAGTTGCAGCATTATTTATTTGAAGAGAAAGAAGCATTTTCACATGGCAATACAATTTATTAAACATCACCCTTTCTTAGAGGTTCATTCTTCTAATGTGTAGCAGATACTGCATAAATTACAGCCATGAAGAACCTTGGTTTTATATATTTAGTAAGTGTTATCAATAGTAGAAATTCACAGGTGGACAGACAAAAATGTCCTGTTCTGGGATTAACTCTAAAATGAGCTCTGCTACACATATGTACCATATGGATCTGTTTTCCTTCTCATCCATTACAGAAATGAGAGGAAGTAGTTCATTGTTTCCTCATCCAACTCTCAGATTTGCAGGTTCCTCAAGGTAATATTTTTTTTATATGGTCTATTTAATGTGCTAGGGAATTTTTTAAAGCCTTCTGTTGAATCTTTGGGGAGAAGTTCATGTTAGTGCACTGGAAAAGAGTTCTAAGCCCACAGGTTTACTAGAAAATACAACTATGTTGTTGAACTGCAACTACAGAATTTTTCAGAATCATGTCAGGCTTATTGCTAGTGTGGGTTACTTTGGGGTGAGGGGGGTATACATCATAAATTTGTACCAAATAAACCCCTCGTCTTTGACTTTTCCTCAAAGACGGACATCTACCGATCAAAATATGAGAAGACATTTATGAGTCTGTAATTATACTGTAATGTTCTGCGGAACTGGTTTGTTAGCCAATATCCAGTACGGTATATGCAAAGATTCCTAACGCAAAGTTGCAATGGTCCATTTCATTGGATTATTGCACACCGTGAGTAGGGGAGGGAGGAGTCTGCAAAAGCTAAGGTTTTAGTCATGGAAGTAGACCCACAATTTTTCAGAAATATGTTTTCTCTAAAAATGTTTGAACGTGACTACAGATTTAAAATGCATTTTTAAAAGTGGATAAAGTAATTTATCCACTTAGTGCTAAAGTTCAGACTGTTGTTCAGAAAGACCATAACTGTATTTCATAATGCAGACTTGATGCTAAAATGATTTAAAGGAAATATTACATGTTATTACAGATGTACATATAATTATGCCAAACAGAAATACCTAAATGTGAATTCAGTTGCAACATTAATGGTTGACTCTACGCAAGTGGTTGCATTACGTCTGGATTAACTGCTCCATGAGCAGCCCAGTATATTTTTAACATCTTGTTGGTTATGTAGAATGAGTCCCTGCACAGAGGAAAGAGTGCCACTGACAGAATTTTTTAGTAAATTATTTGCATGCATGAACAAATAAGAGTTGTAAGAACTTCCTTAACTGAAGTATATTCCTGATTCCACTGATTTCAAAAGGACTTGAATTTTTTCCTCTAGTTTCTTTTCTATAATTTCCCCTTAAGTAAGTACAGAAATATTTAGAACAGCCGTCTTCCATCATCAATGCTTTTGACTAGTATTCTATTCTCCATGAACACATCCATCTAACTGTTGATCAAACAATGCTAAGTTAGAACTGTAGAATAAAATGAAAAATTATTCCAGAGATTTTTCATGGAAGAATGTAAATTCACTTTACTAATAGTTTAGGCTTGTATTAGTTTTCTGCAAAGATGAGGACAGTCAATGAAATTATCACAAAATCATAACCTGAAGTATGTTTGTCATCATTCTTCAATTTATATGTACTGGATTTTTTTACAAAGTTCCTTAGTTAGTAAATTCATATAATACAAACCCACATATAAAAATAAGAAAAAGAAACTGTAGTTAGTCTGCAAACAGTGAATAGAGAAAGCTTTGATATATTTATCAATAATGAAAATATGTAGAGAAATGTAGACTAAATAAAAGAAGATAAACTTTGACAGATATTACAACAAAATCTTGGTTGCTTTTACCCACAGATTTAGAATGTCCTCTTTCTACTGAACATGACTTAGAAAGGGGACAGGACATATGTAGCATTACTCTTACTAGTAGTCCTTTGAAAAAAATGTAATGATGCCATGATGATGTAAAAAAATAATTACTTGTAGCTAATCAACATTCAGTTTAAAAGAGTTACCTTGGCAATGAGTCCTATTCAACAGCTAACAAGCAGCTGCTGGTAAACACTAAATAAATGGAAAGCCTTATCTGCAGCCTCGCTAATCCAGATCTGCCAGACTCGATCTGCAGAACATGTGCTCTTGCACATCAACCTCTGTGTTTTCAATTCCCCAAAACATTAGTTTTGCATTTGAAATTTCCTGTCTTTGCATGAACACTGTTTTCTTTGATTGACAAGGATACCTTTCAGAATTTGAAGTCTTTCCTCACCAATAGCCTCCCCCTCCCTGTCAAATAATTAATTAATTTCATTAATATAAACATACTAATCACTGTGTGTAGAATGGTTTCTTGATGTACTTCTTTGCATGAGTTTCCTAAGAAATGAGCAGGACTCAAAAGCTGATTTCTGAATTTATGATCATTAAGAGAAACTGCTCCGCTTCATTATGTTATAATGGCATGATTTTTATTTATTTTACAGTCTACATATGTGTGAATAACTAAGAAAAATACCAATAATAAAAGTAAAATCAAAAACTTTTTACTTAACATCTTTGTTTACTTTTGATCTCTGGTCATTATATTTGTTGAATCTCATGATAAAAAGAAGATTGCAACTATTAGTCGTGTTAGTATTACAGAGCCAGAACAACAAGCTGAACTGTATTGGAATACATTAATCATCAGATTGTCATTTGAAGTACAAGTAAATTGTTCAATACATGTTTGTATAAATGTACTTACCATTTTCTACAGCTACAAAAAATACATTTGGCATTGGGAAACAATATTATCTGAGAAATAGTTTTGAAAAATACACTTTTAAATATCTTAATGTTTATAAAAAATGGATAGTGGAAGACCCATGTGTAGCATTAATTTTTCTTTCTTCGCTTTTCAGACCAGAGTGAGATTAATACAAAAACATATCTTTACTTTTATCCTTAAATCTTCAGTGCTAAACCTGAAATTATATTTTGCATAAGATCACAGCATCACAGAATGGTCAGGGTTGGAGGAGACCTTTGGAGATCACCTAGTCCAAACCCCTGCTAAAGCAGGTTCACCTAGAGCAGGTTGCACAGGATCACATCCAGGCAGCTTTAGAATGTCTCCAGAGAAGGAGACTCCACAGCCTCTCTGGGCAGCCTGTTCCAGTGTTCTGTCACCCTCAAAGTAACGAAGTTTTTCCTCATATTCAGATGGAACTTACTGTGTTGCAGTTTGTCCCCGTTGCCCCTCGTCCTGTCACTGGGCTGTACCGAGAGGAGCCTGGCCACATCCTCTTGACACTCACCCTGAAGATATTTGTAGACATTGATGAGATCCCCTCTCAGTCTTCTCCAGGATACACAGGCCCAGCTGTCTCCACCTTCCCTCATGCTGGAGATGCTTCCAGTCCCCTCATCATCTTTGTAGCCCTCTGCTGGACCCTCTGCAGTGGTTCCCTGTCTCTGTTGAACTGGGGAGCCCAGAACTGGACATACTCCAGATGTGGCCTCACCAGGGCAGAGTAGAGGGGGAGGATCACCTCCCTCGACTCACTTGCCATGCTTCTCCTAAGGCAGCCCGTGGTACCGTTGACCACCTTGGCCACAAGGCTGGCTCATGGGCAACTTGCTACCCACCAAAACTCCCAGGTCCTTCTCCACAGAGCTGCCTTCCAGCAGGTCAGTCCCCAGCCTGTACTGGTGCAGAGGGTTGTTCCTTCTGAGGTGCAGGACCCTACACTTGCCTTTGCTGAACTTCATCAGGTTCCTCTCCACCCAGCTCTCAGGCCTGTCCAGGTCTCACTGGATGGCATTGCAGCTTTCTGGTGTATCAGATAGATCAGAAGACATTTTATTAGTTACTAGTAATGGATAATATAATTCTGACACCTAGTAGTTATAGAGTTCTGACTGGGTTCCCCTTCTAGCAGTTTGGAATGTTTAATGGGTTAGAGAATATTCAGTAGAGAAAGCTAAGCACATATGCCATGTAAATATATCTATTTGCAGGTAGATGTTACAAGGGGAATATGACGGAGGATGTGTGTGCTCATTTATTTGTGTGAGAAAGTATTTTCTACTTTAAGCATTGGCTGTGTAGACTTCCATTTTACAGAAAATTTGAGCTATATGATAAAAGCTAAGAATAATTATTAACTTCAGTTTGAGCTATGGATCTGTGAAGTGATACAGGGGAAGGTGGATTTACTTAAAGTAAAATAGAGAAGCCTGGGATTAATGCAGTCATCTAGCGATGCACGGCTATGTGTGGGCCTTTCTTTTTATTTCCTAAGTCAAATTCTTGCATCTAGTGATAGAAGTTCTGCTGAAGCTTATGCCTCCCTTCAGGGCATGCCTTGCGTGGTTCAAAGGCACATCATTCTGGGTGGTCTAGGGATATGACGAAGGCAGGACACCAGAGGGGGTCTCATCCAGTCGTCTTTGGGCAGAAGGATGACATAGACAAATCACATAGACCTCAAAAGTGGACTGAAGGAAAGAACAGCAGTGAATGTGTTAGAATGTCCTGCAAGAATCAGCTCATTTTTTGGAAAATGAGTATCTCAATGATTGTGGGAATTTCAGGAGTGGTATAGACCCTATGGAGTTCAGGAACCGCTTTTCCAAATTACACATAGCCAGTTCCTCAGTAAGTTCCGTACTAGTACACAGAGATACAACCTCTGATTCTTAAAAAAACATAAATCTGTACAGAGTTATAAATATACTGTTGAGTAATTTACAATAATGGAGTTCAGGAACATTAAAACTTTGAGCTAGGTAAAGCTGTGCCAATAGGACACAATGTACAGGATTGGGAACTTTGAACGGGATGTATTTCATATGATGGAAGAGAAACATTGATTGGTGTTGGGGTCTGCAGTGGGTCTGCAGACAAGTTAGTTGACTTCAAAGACTTAGCCGTGTATCTTTAAGACAGCCACAAATTGTCAGGTATGTGAACAGGGTGTGAAGAACCGGAACTTAAAACCGCAGCATACAGGCACCTACAGCAACAGCAAATAGCAAGCAAGAAGAAGGACACAAAAACCTATCAGGGTCTAACACCTGTACTGTCTAAGATATATAAATAGTTTGTATAAACAATAAAGGCCATTTTGTCCAAACCCAGCCACGCAGACATAGTGTTTCTTTTCAGTCCGCCTCAACTTACGTCACCACAGATTGGTAGTAATGTTGATGGTTTGATGTAAAAAATTGCCCTCTTGTGGTAGATCTGGACCAAGATAGTGTATTTTTTCAGTATCTATAGAATTAGAACAGTTGGGTTAGGTTGGTTATGTGAATGCTTCATCTCTAATATGTTATTCATACTGATCACATTTGCATATGAGTCACATTGAGTCTGAATTTGCCAGATGTCCATTTATGTTTGTTTAAATAATGAGATCATTCCATGAAGTGAGCAGGACCTAAAAATACAGAGGGAAGACTGTAGAAAAACAAGATTTAAAATTCCTTACTTACATATTTTCACATCTCATGGTACATTATGCAAGCAGAAGCACGGCAGTGTTGAGGCACTGTTCAAAATAAATGTGTCCATTGCTAACACTTCATTAAACAATATATTATATAACAAAACTTCAATGGATTTGTTTCTATTTCCCAGTCAATTTCCTTCCTCAGAAGGAAACCATTCAGTAATGGGAATGGTTTCCTTCTGAGTGTATTCAAATGTACCATTTTCAAAGCCAGCATCATTTTGCGGCTTCTTATTTTGTTATGTGAAGGTCCCAAGTCTTTTCAGGGTGTTTTGTCATTTACTGCAGCATGGAAGAATTTTAAGATATCCTGTTCAAGGCAAAGCCTACACATAAACTGAGCAGGCAAGGGGTAACTGAATTCTGAATTTTATGTTATTGAATTTACATAAACTTTTAACAAGCAATAAACTTTTCTTACGCACAAAGGGACACTACCAACTAACCCCTTGAGTTCCACAAAGAGTCCTCAAATGTGTACCTAATTCATCTGAGACTTTTAAAATCTTTCTCAAGCATGAAGAAATTCTGTTTTGTTCGTCTTGCAGCCAATCACTACGCACATTAAACATTTACATTAGTACTTGGTGAAAGAAATTTAACCACGTACAATTTGAGATGGCTGCTTTGGTAAAGAGAGTTAAAAACAGCATATCAGAACACACATCTGTTGAGCTACTTTGATCTCTTTAAAACAGAATCTGCAAGGAAAGGCTGCAAGAAAAGAAAATGGAGACTTTAGCCAAAGCTCTCGGTCAAAGCTTAATTAAAGAACTGCCTAGGAGTATAGTATATGCAATAATAATGGAATAATATGCAATAAAAGGAAATCATTGAAAATCATTTTCATGATAAGCTTCTCCAACTGATATACCTACCAGAAGCAACAGAACGTGATGACATAATATGTTTAGAGATAGAGGCTTCTCATGTTCTTTCTTAAGACGTAACAGATGCTATTATGTGCATTGCGCTGTATCTGCCCGTTCCCCAGAGAAATACGGGTCACAAGCACAAAAGCATCTGCAAGCTTCCCCATGCAAAATGTTCTTTATAAATTGGAACAGAGAAGAAGAAGGAGGCAAGATCCCTTTCAAGTCAGAAGAAATGCACATCACAACAGTGTGTTTATGTTGTTCATTTGTTCCAGACTGTCTTTCCAGATACAGCTTCTTTAAAGCTTAGTTTGCTGTTTGTATGTCTTTCATTTTCTTGTCAGTAGTAACCGTTACTTAAATATATCAAGACCAGACTTTTCTGAAACTTGTTTGAACTAGACCTGCTTTAAAATCTGTTGTAAATCAGTGAGCTAGGTTCACATCAGGCTATGTATGGAACGGTAGTGTCTGCTTTTGCTAAGAGATGCAAGAATCTGCACAACAGTTGGAAATTTGCAGAAGCAGGAGTATAAGCAGACATATTACTGAAGGAGAGTTTTATGGTTGTTTGGCTTCTAGAAAATATGTGTGTATTCTGCTTCTGACTAGATTTGACACATTCATCTCTGTTGAAACAAAATGCCAAAATATGCGAACTAACAGAGCCTGGTTTTGCCCATTAGAGGAACTTAAAGAGCAGCAAAGGACAGGGTCATAAAAATGTTTCCCTTTGTGTATTCAGTCACAGCGCTGCAGCAATACCCTGAGTGCGTTTTCAAAGTGGGAAGGTATCACTAACTTTGCCTTGCATTCTGTTTTAATATTAAAAAAAAATTATCTATTATAAAAGAGAATGTCCATTCAAACAGTTGTTGAAGCAACTGTCCAAACTGTCCAGACTGCTGAATGATGAGCATATCTGTGCAGAGAGATACCGCAGGATCAGAATTTTTGTTGAAAGCTGTAATTAAAGCTATGAGTGCTAGATACGTGAGGCACGATATAGTTTTTTGGAAAAATACAGCTACGCACAGACGATTACTGCCAGACTGTGAGACTAGTTGCTTTTGTCTGCTAGGGCCACATGGCCTCGCATTAGCATTTTGCTGGTGTTACAGAGTTCAAGACATTGCTCATGGACTTGTGCATAGCAGTTTGACAGAGGTGCAGAGCTGGACTTCTTCCAAATTCCATTGCTTCCTTTCTTTGAAGTGGCATGACTTTTATTTCCTATTAGCCTTGTACCACTATGTGATTGCTACATATGTATTTAGTTTAATTTGTGGCTGATTAAAGGATAGTCAAGTTGAAAACATTTCTCAATTGTGATATTAATTTGACATTTGAAGTTTAAAGTTCAAATGAAAGGAATTCTGCAGTGCATTTTATTTATTAATGTTATGACATTAAGAAAAATCAAAATACCTTTCAGTAAACCATATTTTTATGTCAGTTTTATGACATAACCTACCAAGTCTTCTTATTGTGTTCTTATCTGGTTTGGTGGGGAAGAAAGGGCCATTGTCTTTACTGTGAGTAACTGTATAGTTCACATTGGCAGTAGGGGACCCCAATAAAATGCTGGAATAAACAAAGTAGGCAGAAAATATTACCACTTTTCCTCTGGGAACTATTTAAACGTGCTTCTATTTAAATTAACAGTTGACTTAGCATTTTTGAATATGCAGTTGTATGTAGTGTTCATTTTAAAGCAGAAGCAGTATCTTTTGTAAAAGCAACAGCTGCAATTTTAAAAGATGCTGTGGGGATTTTTCTAGTGTGGCAGCTGGGCTGTTTAGCTTTTTCAGATTTCTCGTGTAGAATTTGACAGCTGTTGGAAAGTTACTTTTAGTCTTCTGTACATTTTGAAGAAATGCAAATACTTCATTAAAAAGTTGTTACTAAATTGCATGTATAGAAGTTACGTAGGTTCTTTTGTTGTTATCATTTGGTTGTTGAATTTTTGTTGTTGAATATGGTTGAATTTTTGCTGACAAACCTTGACATTTATTTCCAGGTCTTTCTAAAGTTGATCTACCTTTTTTATTGTTTCAACAGCTTGATCAAGTTGTCCGTCAGAGAAGTCTGCATAGTTTGGAACTTTTCCTCTCATGTGCACAGAAACAGTTAAGCATTTTATTAAAGGATGATCCAGCCACTACAGAGGAAAACAGAGACTGACATTCTCAGTACTGCTGATAAAGTCTGATTTGTGAAGCTGCAAATGATGAATATTTTCTAATATTTTTGAGATTGTATCATTGATTCAAGATTGATCTGAAACAACACTTCATAGAAGTATTTGTGGATTATGTTCTTTTATTTATTTATTTTACTACTACCATCAGATTGGAAATATGGGAGGGAAAAAATTCCTGGAAAATTTTTGTTTTATTTGTGATTTGCTTTCATTACATTTTCTTCTAGCCCATGATTGAAGTTCTGGGTAACTGCAGCAATGATGAAAACATTTCCGCTGTTATGTCTGTTTTACATTTGGCATTGTGTGTTGGTGTAATCTATTAGTATTTCTGATATATTAAAAAATGGAGAAAAATATTTAATTGAATATAGAAACAAATCCATCTCTATTTCCAAAGTATATGCCCAAGTGCATTGCCTCAGGTGAGCCTGAGGATCTTATTATTTCTTGGTACTTTTGATGTGTAACAGAAGAATCAGTACATAAACATTAGAACATTGACAGGCATTTCTTTAGTCACTTATAAAGAACTCCAGCTCTAGTAATATAAAAGTTTAAAAACTAAACCGTGCATCTTTTGAGAGTAGGGCAAAACATTGCCATAACCAATGTATAGTATGTATTTTATTTCTGTTTTACAAGGCTAGTTTGATTCCAAAAGTTGTTTTCTCATGAAAGTACGATTAATGTGACTGACCTCAGTTTCAGGAAGATGTATGTAATTATGTGGAGATTGATACTGCACTGCCTCAGTGGAATTTCTGACAGAATGAGGAGTGCAGCTCGGTGATGTTGGGTGCCCTTTCTAAACCCATTGAAGGAAGTAGGAAAAATCCCCACTGGCACTATTGGGCTTTGGATCAAGTCATAGGTCTTTCTAGTCCTGCTAATGTGAGCATGGAGGGGAATTTCTGTGCCTACACTCTTTTGATTGTAGATTTGGGGCCTTAGTTGTAAAAAACTTCTGAATGAAATAAGAGAAAATTAAATGTTCATGCTTAGGGATGTAAATAAACTGAGAATGATATCTCTTATGGTGAGCTTGTGATTTAGTGGGGGACTCTACGGGCATTTTTTGGTGTGGTTCTCATTATTCAGTGATGTTTTCAGTTTCTTGTTTGGCTGGTTTTTTGCATCAGCAGTCAGTTTTCATAAATTGTTTTTTTATAGCAATAAGGAAACACCAAATGGTGGCAGCGTGAAATACATATTGCAAGAGTTTAGGGTTTTATTTAAATCTTTTTCTGTGCTTCATTTTTGTAATCAAAACCAAAGGGTTTGTCCTGTGTATGCAAAGGTTCACTGAAGAAGTAAATAATGCTGCTTTTACTAGATGATGACCTCACCCTACATACAGATGAAAATCTAGTTGTCTTTTGGATATTTCTTGACTGATCAGTTTCCTTTTCTTCTGGCAGACAAAAAATACTTCAGTGTTAATGAGTCACCTACTTACTTATTGTTCCTAAACCAGTGAAATTCTTGTCTTTGTCAACTGCACCAAAGATGACACAGATGTCCATGTGGGTTTTTTTGGAAAGCAGAGGCAATGTAAAATGAAATTGATTGTCTAGTGCTGTCTCACAATCGATGTTTAATTGTGGAAATGTGGTATGAGCAGGTTCCTAGATTAACTTCAGCATTCTTGGTTTTACTTCTAGGCCTGTACATTCAACAGTATTCCTTTTACTAAAGACGTCAAAGTGTTCCCCATCGAAGCTAAAGCCTTAGTAGTGTTATATGAGTGTTCTCCTACTAAAGTTTTAAATTCTGACATGGAGCAAGATGTAAAAGCATTTGTTGGAGAAGCTTATGATTGGTGTCAATAAGAATTCACTGACAACTATGGTGTATCTTTCCCATTAGAACATCACGTCTTGTTTAATCTCAGCTCTTGAATATTGTGATTATCACAGAGAAATATAGGTATCTTTTCCTTACCTTTGACAGTCCTTTAATCTTTCTCTTTACCCTGACCTTTGACAGTTAGTCCTTTAATCTTTCTCTTTACCCTGCAAGCAAATGTGCAGAATTAGACCACAGACGTACAAGATCAGATTGGGAGCTTGGATTATGTTCAAAACTACAAGTCTCAGAAAATCATTTTTTTAGGCTTAGCTTTTTAATTTTTAAAGCTTAGGGGTTTTCATTATTTCTGCCTAACCATGTATAATACAGTTTGTGGAAATTTGGAAGGAGGAAAGGTAGAGAGAAGTTTGCAAACCCAATCTAGGTCCTAGAAGGTGACATCACAATTTTGGGGGTTTTATTCATACAGATTGAAGAATGACATATAAGAGAAAATAGTATGTTCAAGGCCTACAGGGTAGAACTTTGTCAGCCTCTGTGGCATGGCTGCTAGTGTAACAATTTTGGCAGGACTCATATGTAACGGGAGGAACAAGAAGCCTGAGAACTAATCCTTAGAATCAAAAGCAAGGACTAAAATGTTCAAGCTAGTGAGCCTTCAGTCTAGAACATCACCAGAGCTCATATAATATACAACCTTTATATATACATATATATATGATTATGTACCCTATATTAGAAATAAGCCATAAATCTTGTCATATAAAGAAGTGTTTTAAACAATCGCTGTGTATATCAAAAGTTACTGAAGAGACAGTGTAACAGTAGATCCATTGGTGTCTTTCGTTGGTGTCAGTTAGGCCCATCCTGTTTTAACACTTCTACCCGATGGTCTAGAACAGAGACGATCAGAACAGCGGGTTTTGTACCTAATAGTTTACTAAGTTAATACTGAATATTTTGATATCATATAGTCCTACACATTTGTGTTGTATTTATGTTTCTGTTGGATCCCTACCTGCTTCCATTACAGAATACTAATTAGCTCTGAGACTGTATGTGTACAAGTTGTTAACAAAGAAGAAATCATTTACCCCACACATTTTGTATGCTGTCTGTTGTTAAGATATGGGAATATCTGAATTTTTGCCTTGCTCTGAGAATCTCATTGACAAATGACACTTGAATTCCTGGAAGCATTGAATTCCTTCACTCCATCATAAGAAGGCAGAAGAAAAGTAAGTAAAAGTAAGCAAAGTAAGAAAAGTAAGTAGTCATTCCAGAGGCTGAGGGTGCATTAGTGTTTTGAGACTTTTGTGCATCTTTACATTGGCATCTGATGAAAAGTTGCCTCATGTCCTGCCAGCTCAGTAAATGCCAATGTTAATTCCTGACTGTCTGAAATTATCCATGCAGACATGACATTAAAGACCCCAATTCCTGTTCACACTGAAACTCCCTTATAGCACCCTAGACCCTACTCTTCCACTGTGTATTTTCTATGTCCACATATTTGAGTTTACAGATTTTTCCCTGCCCCTTGGATGGAGGGAATATCTGGTCAGATTCCACCTTGTTTCCTAGCAGGAAATAGCCACCAATAACGTTTCGTCAAGGGGACAGATATAATTTATACCCACTTCCAGATCATGTACAGTCAGTGCACTTACCAAATGGACTTAGTGCAAATCTAAAATGGGCTGGATCGGGGCATACCGAATCTAGCTTGCAGCTAGTTAGCTTTCTTGATGCCAGGTGAGTAGATGTTAAAGTATAGACCACAGCATGGTTTAACTAACCTTTTACTTCTTCTTGCTTCCCCAGCTGCATTGCAGCCTACACTGAGCTACCTGTAATACACAGTTCCCTTTAACTGCTCTAGGTACTGTGAACTCTGTTGCAGGAATGACTGACTTGTGCACGAAATTGTCTTAAATTTTTTTACATGGCCATTATAAGTACTCTAATAGAAAGATTTTATAACATATATGGCATTCCTTTTTCATCAATGGATTATAATTGTGCCAAAGAAACATTGGTCTGGAAAATACTTGTTACATGGGTATAATTTCGGCCTTAATTCAATTCAATGTGCTTGCAGGAATCGACAGAACAAATGTTTTCTTTTCTGTGATCTGTCCAACTGTATTGTTCTTCTAAGGCTTCAAGAATTGATGGCTTATCTGCTGGTATAGCTTAAGCACAGTTTTCTTTATTAATTTTTAAGTCTACATGAAACTATTGACACTGCTGATGAATCGGGGTCGCATCTGAACAGTTGAACATCATGGGGAAACCATGTGAGTTGCACTCTTTTTGGCTCAAGTTTTGTATTTGCCTTTGAAAGCATATGCTTCATTAGCTAAAGGAAAGCATGAGGTGTGTAAACTTCTTGTAGACATTACCTAAGCAGTTCACTTGCCATGGTAATGTAGTAGCTAAAAACGTCCTCAGCAAGCTCGCTCGTACGTGGAGCAAAAGGTCAGTCTTGCTGAATGCCATTTGCCACAGATACATTTGCCACACTGTAGGTTATGGTGTTTACATTTCTGTGGAAGCATTGCTGGCATTGCCTTAAAAAGATCTATAGTAATGTCCTGAAAGTGGTGAGAGCCAACTATATGTGCTGCTGACAACCCAGTACTTGGCAACACAAAAAATATATTTTTTTTTAATTGATCTCGTTCATTGTATAGTGTGTATTTAAAACTTGTTGTATCACCTTTTAGTGATACAACTTTCCTGTGATAATAATAATTATTATCCCATG
Source organism: Falco rusticolus (assembly GCF_015220075.1). Lineage (NCBI taxonomy): Eukaryota > Metazoa > Chordata > Aves > Falconiformes > Falconidae > Falco > Falco rusticolus. Next base: position 80,966,940 of record NC_051191.1, read on the forward strand.
GTAATAACAATAATTTCCTGTGATGTGGTATTAGTATTTTATCCATGTCTTATGTGCTGTGTAATTACAACAATTTTAATATGCGTCAGAGATTCACATTTGTTTATATTGCCTGTAATTCCTCACATTTCAGACTTACAAAACCATCATTTTTTAGATGTTTTCCATTGTCTGGCATGGATAATATGATACACAAAGAAAGTATTGAATAAACACTCAGACAATTCTACAGTTTTTCAGATAGCATTTTTAAACAGTTTGCCGGCAAATACTAGTAACAAAATGAGATGTTTATTAATACGTATATCCTAAAAGTACAATTATCAACAAAATGCTACAAATTTATCTTTTTTTTCAGATTTGATAATAAATCTGCATCAATAGATTTAGATCACCATCAGATGGCAATTCATTGACATTCTCTTGCTTCAAGTTAAAATGTTTTGTCTTCTCAAAAAAGCTAAAGGGATTCACACCTCTCTGAGTTTAAAAAGAAGTTTGTCTTAACTGATCCGCTCTACAGTATAATGGTAGGAGTCCCTTTAGCCAAGCAGAAAGAGAATTGTTTTTGCTGAGTGAACTTTGACGGATGTTTCAGTTCTTGTACTACTACCAAATTAGGGCATCAGTTAAGACTTCATGTCGATCTTGCCACATAAATTTTCTGAAAGGCAGCTGGTCATGATGATACATGGCCAGTCTCTATTTTTGTGGCAATAATTTTAAAAATTCCATTACTTTAAACATCCCACACTTTTATTGTGACCATAGATTACATATTTAGAGAGTGATTGTGACACTCTGGCTCAGAGGAATTCTGCTGTTGGTTGTTTCCAGCTCAAAATTTCATCCTTCCTCACATTTTTTGCAATTGCAACTACAATGAAAGTAACGCATGCAGCTTTGTCTTTGTATGGTTCTGGAAATTTACCGAGAAGTTATTTCAAGAGCAGATTTCATCATCAGTCCCTTGAAGAAAATATCAGCATTTGTTCTGTTCGTGTTATAGTGGTGATAAGCTGTTGGCTGAACCCTTGGAGGGGGGATACACTTGTCTCATTATTATTATACTACTGCTAAGAAGAATGTGTTTTCATATGCTTGTTGAAATAAGTTGTTTCTCCCTTTGTACATCAGAACTAATAGCTACTTTGTAGTATTCCCTACTGAAATGCTTAAAAAACCCACATTTTATTATATCAACAAAATCACTACCACAAAGATATAAATTGGTCCATTTTAGTATCAAGCTTGACAGCAGTGGAAACATGAAGGTAAATGTAAGGTGTTACTAACTGTTATATATCCCTTTGGCTACTGGTTTTACTTGAAAATAAAATTGTGTCATTATGAAATGCTCTATCTCCTGAAAATTCAACTGACTGATGAAGTTTACAGCTGGATAGTAATTTCGTAAAAATCTGGATGAATCTTAGTAAGTTTGTCAGGTTAGAGTCTTACAAACGAGAGCATCTTGGGAGTTTTATGGATTATTGTTAGAATGAGTCAAAAATCTGTCCTGGAGTGTCAGTGGCCAAGGATTTCAGCAGTTGCCTGAATGCAACAGAACTGCATCTGGTCTGTTTGAAACGATAACATTGACACTGAAAAGCATAATTATAGGTGTTATTTATTTTCTCCATACTCTTTTGGTAGTGAGGGCAAGGGTGTTTGAAAGAACAGAAGTTGTCTAGATGTAGAAAAAACAAAATAATAGTATTGTGGTTAATGAATTCAGAGGGACTTGGTGAAGAAGGGACAAAGAGGTTTTCTAAAATAATGTGAACTTTGTGGTATATTAAGAGATAGAAAAGATGGTGATTTCATAGAGCAGAGAGGGTCATAGAACAGAGAGGGATGACATATTCAAATGAGAAGTGCAGACAGAAGGTTTTGAGTCCTTTAGAAAGTACTTGTCTGAACCTACAAACTTTTCAGATGTAAACAGCAAAGTGAGTCAAGAAAAAAAAAAAATATATAGATTGACATATTTCCTGTGCAGTTTAAAGAGTAATCAATTTCAGGACTCAGAACTTCTTGAGCTTAACAGTGCTTTCTGTAAGAACCTAGACAATTTAACCACAGGGTCTCATCTTTCAGAAAATAGTACTACATGGGAATCTGTACTGCAAAATGACATCCAAAGCCTCAAAATAAGAATAAAAAAAGATTATACTTTCTAAAGAGTAAAAGCATTGCAAGGCTGACATGTTGAGACCCAAATAAATTAGTCTGACGAATGTCAATAGAGATTCCTGGGCGTCCTGGACAGAATGATTTGGGAGCTTCACTGGAGGAACGGTGTTCACTGGAGGTACTGCTGTACCAGGATGATAACCTATTCTTGCTTGATAGTTTCACTAATATTAAAAACAAAGTTATATACACAATGTAGAAGTCTTTAAATGTATGCCAAATAAAATAGAAAGGGACTCAGATCTTGTGTTCAAAGATAATATATCATCTCTTTATCTTCTTTAGAATAAAATGGGTGTAGGTCTCAGATGAAATAATTTTTCATTTGCAAAGGTAGGAATAAAAATTCCTATAAGCTCAAGACAGCAGTGCAGAAGGTCTACAAAAGACTGATAGTTACACAGTTCACAAATGACAAGACTACTCAGAAGAATACAAATAACTACAAGCAGGATCAGCGTCAAATTGCACTTGATTATATCAATATGTAATATAAATATCATAGTTATAATGTGTATGCACAGTTTTCAAGACAATTTTTCTTTAACAAATTCTTTGAAGAACAAATGAGCTGAAGGGATGGATGACAAGGCCATCCCCCTCTGTATTTAAGAAGAATGCAAATGGATCGTTGATTGGTTTATTGTATGTTGGGGCCAAATGTTAATACCTGTTCTATATGCATAAGCATCCAGAAGTGCATGCTGGTTTTCACAGAGCAATCATATAGTGCAATAGTCTGTACCAATTAGGTGTTTTAATCATATTTTTCCTGTTGGTTAAGCTTCAATAAATAAAGTCAGTAAGTGGATTGAAGTATTTGATATGCCTTGCATACTGTTGGTGTCATGAATAATTTTAATTACATCTGCCTTCAATGCAAAGCTCAGAAATGTCAATTAAGAACTTTAAAACAGGTTTTCTACATTATAGTAAGCATTGATTTACACTTTCTAGACTTTCTGTTGTTGAGCTCAGTGAAATGGATACTGTTTTCCTTTAAAGAAGGCAAATCTGGGGGGCCAAATTTGCTTTTTTTTTTTTTTTAATTAATTAAGAAAGCCTTGACAATGGGGCTTTGAGGGAAAATGTACTATGCCACCCTCAAAAAGGACTCTCTGACAAAGAAAAACACTGAAAAGCATTCCTGCCTGAAGTCCAGTGGGGAACATGGTGCTTCCATCTCCAAAGATGTCATCCTGATAATTTCTCTCACCAGATCTACAAGCCTACTCAAAATTTGCAGGGAGAGCTCCCCCGCTTACATAGATTATAATGTGTTCCAAGTCTTGGAGGGAAATGTTCTATCACACTTACACAGCGGCAATACATCTTGTTCTCAGCAGTGGTTCCTGGCATGCTGTGCTACTGTGTTGGCCTTTTAAATGTTGAATTTTACATAGCTGCCTGTTGTGCATTGTATTAAAGACACTTCAGATACTGTACTGAATGGAAACTGATGGTACGAAAAGATCTTAAATTTTATTTCCTGTTTCATCAGTGAAAACTGCTGATAAGTCTTTGCACAGAGGAGGAGGCCGGTAGTACAGGAAGACTTCCAACATTCTTTTAATTAAATGTATTGTATGTGTCTTAACTGCGTGTCTTCAAGATAGAGTCCAGTGGCCTTAGCGCTTAAAATTGGCTGGTGAGACAAAATGAGAGATGGTTTTCATCCTTCTCCTCAGTTTAGGCATTTGGTTAATTTCAAAAGCAGGTTTGATTATCTCTAAACCATGTGAAACAAGTACCTGTTAAAAGGAACGAATAACATGACCACTTCAAGGTTCACACAGAGGAGTTAGCAAAGTGATCTCATTCCTTTCTTTATGGAAGTCCTGAGGATCAGTTTTAGCCTGACCCATAAGAGTAAGCAGAACAAGAACCTTTGCTCACCTTTGCATGGGCAGATATAATGCAATCCCTTTATGACCCAGTTCTCCTTTTGTGCCTTCCCATGCCATACTGTCCCAGACTCCCACAAGCAGGGAGCAGGATGCTGACAAGGTACTCGTGTACTTGCAAATGAGGTAAATATTGCTGTCATCAGTGGCAAGCTTTGGTCACTTTTTTCTAGTTCCTATCAGCATATCTTGCAGAACTGGCATCACATATCACTCAGCTTTAGGTTCAGCTTTGGTAGAGAGGTGATGTATGCAGTTCTTTTGACAAGTTTGAGGAATTGACTACTTTCTACCCTTGTGATTGCCTCTCATTAAATGGCCAGTAAACTAATGCCCCGATATGACAATGCCATAAAATCCTAAAAAGTCAAACATTATTATCAAATATTCCAAGATCGTCAGATATTTTTGAAAGTCACGGAGTGGCTTTTAGTCATTTTAATAATAAATAATTACACCTTTTTTAGTATACATTACAGTTTTGAACTCTTTCACATTCAAGTTTTCCCCTGAAGATGCAAGTACTACAAAGCCTTTTAGCCCTTTATGAGACCTAAGATTTACAGGAGCCCAGGAGGTAATGTGTTAAGGAAAACATCAAATATTGTAAATTCTATGATAAAATCATCAGGGAGGCAGCTGCATCTGGGGTGGGTCAGTGGCTCACCAGAAGGAGGGTGTCACACTTCTGCCCTGCTTCTCCTGTCCCGCTGTGAACCTCTGTTACATGGTCATAACATCACTTGATCCCTCAGGGTGAAAGTCTGGGGTTAGTTCTCAGGTTGGCTTTACACTAATGCTGTCATCATTTGTGATCTTACAGTCTTCCGTTACTAATGAGAAAACACAGGCATTGTCCCATTGTGTCAGGCTTTTCTATATTATATAACCTTGAAACCCCTGAGAAACATATTTTATTTAGCTTATTCACAAGAAAAGGGATCACTCTCCTTCCTTGAACAAACGTTAATGCTTTAGGATACATTAGGAAATAGAGGGACTTGACTTTGTGTAAAAAATTGTAAATCCCAATGCAATCTGAGTTGGTAAACTGCTTCTGATGCAGTTACTGGAGCAGTAGCCTCTGTGTTTCCAGTACGGAGTCCTCACCCGTTCTTGCTGACAATCTGCCACAGTTGTGAATAAAACCATACAGACCCTGAATTAATCACTCCCACATTATTTGTCTTATTACATACCAAACTGACAGGCTGCTAGGCAGCTTGGATACAGATAAGGCAAAAATGTGGAAAGCAGCAACTGCTCCATGTGTCAAATTTCTGTCGATGATCCTGTTTACAGGAAAGTTTCTTCACATTGGAAAGTCCAAGTCTTACATCATTCTGATACACAATAAAACATGATAAAATGTGGAGAGCTTATATGATCAAAACATATATTTGCAGCACCTGTGACTTAAAAGTCAGGAATTCTATTTTAAATATGATTGCTAGCAAGCAGAGAGAACTTGGTACTGCTGAGGAGAGAGAGTGATTCTTTTCCCTATCGATTACCCTCTGTATGCCTCTGAACTAAGCTTAAAAATAAAGAACATAAATAAAAGTGGATAGTCACAGGTTCTTAGCAGAGATTTAATATTTTAAAGCATATTGGGTCCTCATAGAAGTTCATTAAAGCGAAGACAATGCAATGAACTTTGACCCATCAAAGCACAATGATTATAGTGTCGTTTCCTCAATTGACTGGAAAACTAGTAGAAAATGACTGGTTTTCATTGTAAAAATCAAAACCAAAAGGCAGTTTGTGTCTGTGAATGGAAAAAGGGGAAAATCTGTGGGAGAAAAATGATCCATCAGTGTTATAAGAAGTTTTCATTTAGGACTATAAATAAATAATAATTTAATACTGGAATAACTCTGAGTTAATAATATTAAGTACTAAGACTCTGTTTTCCAACCCTATGATGTCTGATATGTAAGACATCGCAAATGAATAAATGGCTGTGCTGGGTACTCATTTTCATTGTCATGTCAAAAAGCTCTGCTGCTATGTATTTCCCAAGGGAAGCAGCATCGCAGAGAGCAGAAGGAAGGTGGAACAAATGACCCAACATTATTAGAGATCTTGCAGGGACATTAAAAAAACTAGATAAACTTGCTCTGAGCAATCAGGCTTTCAGTGTCCCCTGAGAAGGGCCTGTCTTTACCTCTTCCAGATCAAACTGGCGATGGTGTGATAATTCTCAGCCATGTGAAATGTTGCACATGTTTGAGGTCCACTGATTTCAAAGTGAATTCAGTGCCTGAGAGTTATCTGGAAAGCAAGGCAAAAAATGATGATTGCCAAGAATGGTCTTGATTTATCAACGTACAGGGTGCACTTCCAGGGCAGGTGAAAACTCTGTTTATTTCCCACAAGAAAGTAGTATCAAGCAATAAAAAGAAATTAAGAGAATCCAAGAAAAAATTCTGCCTAGACATAAAGACAATTCAAGACTGAACAAATGGCACAAGCCAAAACTGCAATAAATGTGAAATAAAAATAGCAAGGTTAGAAGATTTTAGCCAAGATAAGAAACATTCTGCTAGGCTTCCAAAAAAATAAAAGGAAAAAAAAAAAAAGCCCTCAAAAAGCCCTCAATATTTTGCAATTCTGCAGATTCTCCTCAGTTCTTTTGTCAGAGAAATAGATCGGTGAATCCACCTGCAGAAGACATAGCTGGTGATTCAGAAAAAAAGGTGAATTTGCAAATGCGGGAGCTTAGGGCTTTGGAATAATAGTGTAATAGTAAATGCATACCGCATTAGTTGTTGGTATCAAGGTTTTGGTGAAGGAGAGCTGCAGGAGTGGCCTCTGAGAGGAGGGTGCTGTGCAGGGGATGCCCCATGCCATACACAGCCAGTGACAGCCAGCTCCAATAGACCCACCACAGAGCACAGCTGAGACGCTCAGCCAGAATGGTGGTGCCTTGAGGAGAACATATTTCGGAAAGGACAAAATGCTGCACGGAAAGTGAGGAGTAAGGAAAAGAAGTGTGAGAAATAGCCCTGTGGGCACCAAGGTCAGAAGAAAGAGGGGCAGGCAGAGCTCCAGGCACTGCAGCCCATGGAGAGGCCCATGCAGGAGCAGATACCCACACTGCAGCCCTTGGAGGACCCCATGCTGGAGCAGGTGGATGTTTCCTGATGGAACTGAGGTCTGCGGACACCCCACAGTGGAGCAAGTTTTTTCTGAAGGACTGCAGCTCATGGAAGGATCCACAGTGGAGCAGGGGAACAGTGTAAGGAGAAGAAGCAGCAGAGAGGAGCTGTTATGGATGATCCCATAACCTGCTGTTCCCCGTCCTCCTGCACGGCTCGGTAGATAAAGGGGTGGGAGGAGTTGGGAATGAAGGGGTGAAGCTGAGCCTGGGGAAGAAAAGCAGTACAGGGGAGGAAGATGTTTAAATTTTTGTCTTTGTTTCTCACCATCTAACTTGATTTTAATTGGTAATAAATTAAATTTATTTTCCCCAAGTCAAGTCTGTTTCACCTGTTGACAGTAAGGTGATCTCCCTGTATTTACCTCAGCCCATGTGCTTTTTTCCCCCCCTGGTGCTGTTAAGAAAGGAGAACGAGCGAGTGGCTGGGTGGGTGTCTGGCAGCCAGCCATGGTCAACTCACCAGACATACACTGACACTTGGAGCCTCAGTGACCACTTGTTTAAGTGATACCCGCTCCAGTCATGTCAACGGAGTTGGAAAACCAGTGCAAGTCTCCCACAGGTCTTTCCTCATCTCACAATGTTGTTACCTTGTCAGCAAGAGCTAGAAGCATAAGAACGGGGGAAGAGGGAGAAAGAGCACAGTCGAGAAGGACAGGTGGTGTGCAGTGCCAGTGGCAAGGAGAGACTGCTCTCAGCACAGGCAAAGCCCTTATTTTCCAAGCATGCATCTCCTTGGGAGAGTCCCGGCATTGTGAGATGATGGCAAACAGAGTTGGGTGAACTCCACTAGCATTGAGATACTCCATTCTGAAGGTTGGAAGACTGGATGCGGGAAGATAAAATCAGGGAACAGCAAAGCAGCTGATAAGAGAGGAAGAAGTAGCATCGGGAGCTAGCACCAGAGAAGTCAGCAATGCAGAGACTGAACTAAATGCAAGAGTGCAAGGGTGCAATGCTGAAGTTCACAAACAGATATCAGAGTGAACAATGCTGACAAGAATGAAAATGGTGGTTAGCGAGAGAAAGTCTTGACAAGGCTAAACAGAAAGAAAAAACAAATAGTGAACATTCAGATGCAGAGCTAGTGTTGTGTCAGGAGCAGGGAGGCGGTGGACTAAGAAGGGAGGATGAATTTCTGTGTAATATTTGCTTCCACGCACGTACTATTAAAGTTGGAGAGTGGTGCTGAAAGAGATTTAAATACGGTTGATTTCCTGAGCTTGTAATGAGTCCATGCACTTTGGGTTTGGCTGAATATTTTTCCATTTTTGTTTCTTTTTTCTTTTTTTTTTTTTTTTTTTTCCACAGGAAAAAGTCATAACATTTTCAAACTGACTTTTCTGGTCCAAATCAGTTTTAAGATTCTAGCTTGGGAATGACAGGATCAAATTCTCACAAGCCTTCTCAGGAGATTATGGCCCAGCAAAGATTAAGATATTTCTGCTGTCTTGATCTGGATCCAGAAATTCTTTCCACTTCTGAGTCTGCTTTCCAACCAGTGCTGCTAAGGTGTATTTGAATCAGAAGATCAGACTCCAAAGCAGTTGTTTTTCTCTCTCTTTTGTCCTCTTCTCCCCTCCCATGTCCTAACCCCCACCACTTGCCAAAGTTTCGCTCCCTCCTGTCTCTACCTTGTTGCCAAAAAAAAGGAAAACAAAAACCTCACAGCTTACCCTCTTTTTTTTAATAAGATCAGATTTTGAGGCTTTGGTTTTGACTCATGTCTATATGAGGTAAAAACCACTCAGCTTTCCCCCCCAGTCTTAAAACCTGATGTTGCTTTGGGTTTGTGGTAAAAAGGAGATTAATGTCCTCGTGTATTCACAATAAAAAACATTTTCTTTTCTTTTTTTTTTGCATTCAGTTTTTGCATTGATTCTGCAGAATCACACAGTGTACTGGGCTAGATTGATAGCTAGTCTTAAGCCAACATGTCTTTTTCCTATGCTCTTAAGTGTTCCTGCTGACTTCTGTTTTCTGATGTGTTTTTGGATTGCCGTGGTATGATGCTCTCAAGCAGAAATGCAATTGTCTGTTTGATGTTTTTTCATCTACTGTCAAAATACTTCACAAGATGGCCCTAAGCTTTAAAGGCAGGAAGCGCAGATGTACACACACGCATACAGAGGTGCACATTCATCCATCATGGATGTTGTCATACGAGCTAGTCGTGCAGCCCATTTAGGAAGCTGTAGTTGGAGGCAGAGGAGGAGTTTGACGGCAAAGCTTGACGGCAGAGTCGCTTGAGCAGTGACTCACTGAGTCATTGTAAACAAAATAATTTGTGCCTCGGTTTATGGCACTGTAAAAAGCAGGAGTCATTCAAGTGTTTAGAAGCTGAAACACTATTCTGAGAACATCCTCATGTGCTTTCTAATTCAGGTGACTATTGATAAGTGTCGTTTTGACTGTATGTCCCCTGAGAAATGAAAAAAATATATATTTGCAAAGCTGCCATTCCCAGTAGCCATGCACTCAGAACGTGCCTCCTTCTCCACCACCTCAGTTTGTTTGTAAGGGACTTCTTGGTTGTTTTCTTTACACTGGAAAATGTGAAACACAAAACAAGCATGAAGCAAAAAAAAATTTGCTAATGAGAAGAGTAAAACTGTCAAGATCTTTTTTAAGAAACATTTCCTCCATCTAAATATCTGCACTTTTTTTTTTTTTTTTTTTTTTTTTTTTTTATGTGGGAGGTAAAAAGCAAGGAGTTGGGGGTGTAGGTTTTATGTGGATGTAATGATTAAAAGTTAGCTTTGTGTCTTTTTTTTTTTTTGCCTGCTAGGAGCTATGTACCATGGTGATACATAAACAAGAAGTGACCAATTATTCATGTGAAAAGAGGTTTCATGAATCACAGGAAAACAATAAATTATGTGGAAAAGCACATTTTACACTTTTCAGGATATAATTATGACTGCATGGAATCACTGTAATTACTATGCACAATCTTTTTAGTAAGACTGGGGGGTGGGTGGGAGAAGGGGTTCTGATAGTACTGGAATGGTTTGCAACAAAGCCTTTCTTCTCCTTTTGAGGAGCATAAAAACCTGATTTAGCTGCCTGCTCGGCTATGGCTTATTGAAGTGTGTGCCAAGTGTGTAAACGAAACCCTGGTAGAATTGGCAAGACTGCAGAAGGTCAAGCCCTGAAGTGCGTGTTGTTTGTTAGCAGAAGCTGTAGCAGAACACCAAGGGAATGGTGGGTGCAGTGCCACCAGTTAGCTGAAGATGAAATAACTATTTAAGCAATAGAGCATCTCTGTCCACAGGAGTGCATTTTTGCTTCTTTGGTGGTACATTGTAAGGGAGGACTTTTTCCAAGTACAGAGGAGGAATCTACTCCTAATAGACAACTTGCATTGCACGAGTTCTTCCTTGCTCAAGGGACTTAAGTTCCAACCTCCTGCACTGAAACTCTGCTGGCATGAACACCCTACCATGTTTTTCGCCTGGCATTGCAATTGTCTCTGCCTGAGGAGAGAGTTTCTCTGTCTACTCTGAGGATTAGAGTCCCTTTGACTTCACTCAGTCTCTGAGATGGCCCGTATAAGGGCAGCCCCAGCGGTGGCAGTAGGGCTAGGGAGCTCATGCTGGCAAACAGCTTTTAGGTAGCAAGTAAATGTTTTTCCTTCTGCTTTTAATGCAATAATGTCAATCAAAATCCATACTTGCCATCACTGCCCAGGGCTGCTTGGCTTCATGATCTGCTACAGAAACCCATCGTCTGTTTCCTTCCATATATACATGTGGCCAGCACTAACAGGTACCCTCACCAAACTGTGCAGCATCTCCAGCAGTGTCAGAGCTGTTTCCTGCTCACGTGCTTTGCTGGCTCAGGGTTGTGCTACCCACAGAGATTGCTGTGCCTGCCTGAGTGTTACAGAATGCAGGGTCTGAGGAGCATTATCTACCTATTGCTTGGAAAGCCCGGTGGTGAATCTGACACGACATGAGTTCACGATTCTGAAAGTGTAACTCCACTGTCTTGAGGAGAAAAACAAGATATCCCATAGCAAGGGTTTTAATAGTACCTTTCTATTAGCTCCTACAATCCATAAGAATGAGGTCAAAATGGATGTGGAATACTTAAGACTTGAACCCCATCACTTGACACAAAGTGGTAAAGCAGAGAGGAATTATTTTAGTCTTAACTCAGAATGTCAAGAGTTAGTAAGGCACAGTTTCTGGATCTGTGAATAACTTATGTGCAGAGACGAAGGCATAGAGAACTACATGTAGACAGGATAATCGGAAAGTGTCCAAAGTACATGGGTCCTGCTTTCAGCCTGCCTTCAGGCTGCACTGCTTTCGCATCCTCTGGGCATTGGATGGCCAGCCATGGTTTTGAACAGCAGGAATAAAGTTCCTCCTATCAAAGGAAATTAACAGAGAGTTCTCATCAATTTTGTTTTCTAGGGACTTTGCCCAGGCTGAAGTGATTGTACAATGTGCCGGTGACTAGACTAGAGAATCAGTCCCGTGACGTGACCTCCTTTGAGCTGAGAGTGGGTGATGAGAAGGAGTGAGTGGAGGGACTGGCTTATGCTGGAGGGGAGGAGTCCTGCTGCTAAAAACACTCCTCACATCAGTGATGCTGGCCATTATGTCATGTCATAAGTAAAGTCAAAAAGAGCCAAGATGCCCACCAGTCCCTACTTTACTTTTTGTTCTTTATCACCATTCATCAGGTGCCATGTCACATTTAATATTTTCCATCTGCTTTTGGCCAGTACGGTCTGGTACTGCTCAACAGCAGAAACCTGTTGATTCTGGACTGCTAACTACTACTGGCTGGCACACCAAACTGCAGGGTGACTTAACTGTGGTGGAAGACAGACAGAATTGTTTCCAATGTACACCTAAGGAGGCCCTCAGTAAAGCAAACATTGATTTTGGAGAAGGGTTTTTTTATTTTTTTTACCTATCTGCTGCCAGCAGGCTGTAAATAGGATCCCTATATTTTTCCTTGTTGATACTAACCCACATTGGAGCTCATCAGCAACCTTCAAGCCAATAGAAGTTGCTGAGCATTGCTAGAAGCCACACACACCTCAAAACAGATGAGGTCCGTACCAGTTGTCACGGACCGGTTACAAGGAGCAAAGGCACTGCAGGCAAAGCTGCAGCCCATGGGTGGCCTGTGACTGCTGGTTGCTGGGTTCATCTTTTCTTCATGGACTAACTCCCACTATTATAAATCATATAGGTATGAGTTCTTCCTGGAGCAACTTGTTTGCTTTATTTATTTGGAAAATTTCAGTAACTGCACTCACCACAGCTTCTTTTTCTGCTGCTGAATTTGCCATAACCGAGGCTCGCTCAAGAATGCTCAGCCTTAACAGTGTGTGATTTCCCCTCAGGATTTCTGAATCACATACCGAGTAGATGTGCTGGTGGAGTGTGGTAAATATATTTCCAGATAAACTAATGGTATCTCAGAAACGACCCACTTCTCTCAAGACAGCATGCCACAGATTTGAGGCACCCTTGGACGGAAAAAGACCTGGATATCCTGTCCCGTTCCGCTCCTCCCACAATTTTAAGATCAGTGAAACATTTAGAACCGAAAACAATCTATTTTTAGTACAATCACACAGTCGCACTAGGTATTATTTATATTGAAATTAAAAACAGCTTTGAGGCCTTCAGCTAACCCAGCACATTAATGCTGGGGGTGGGGGTTGGGGGGTGGGGAGTGGTGTTTAAAATAGCGAAATAGTTCATTTGAACCTGGCATTACACACTGAGAGGGAGCAAAAGCACCCTGTGATGGCTACTGGGTTTAGAAGGTTGGTGTTAAAAACAGATGTGCTATGCATTTATACAGAAGTGGCTACCAGGGCATGGTGTAGAGAAGTCACGTGTCTGCTTTGTGGCAAAGCAATAGTTAAAACATTGCTTGGGCTGAGTCAAATGCCCAGTGGTGCCTGTTTGGAACATTTTGCTTTGAGTCACTTTATTTGAAATGTAATAGATGGCTGGTCAATCTGTTGTTAGAGCCTCTGTAGTTGTTGCCTGGAATATTATTCCAAAATGTTTGCTCCACAGAGGTGTCTCATGAGCGGTACCTCTTACTCATATCTGTCACTTTTTTAGGAGGGGTAATTTGAACTTGCTCTGTTTTTTTGCTCACATCTTGCAGCTGTTCAGACAAGCAGGGCAGTTTCCTTTGGTCACCCTGTTGCCACATATGCTTCCAAGGTGAATTCAGATTTAAAAGTGACTGAAGTGAGCAGAAAGACAAAATTAAGTCAAATATATTCACAAGAAAAAGATGTTTCCAGTGCAACCAAAGGGCCTGTGAAAAAGTTTCTGCTGACTGGTCACAGGAAGGGTCCAAATCTATTGCAGGAGATATTGTCAGTGAGTGAAGAGCTTTGACGTAACAATCCCTGATATTCCCCAAACCTCAGATTCAGGAGGTGTAAATATGTTTTAGTGGAGCTCTGGAAAAGCCTGGTATGTATCCGAGGCAAAGGAGGCTCTACATGATTTACCACTTGTTAGATCTTCACACAGCTGTCCACTTAAACAGTCAAAGTACTCCTGCCACAAACTCCGTGCCACCTGAAACTGAAGGGGAGCTGAAAGGAACGTGAGGCTGGTGTGTCTGACCTAAAACTTCAAGTGTGCACTGCCAAATCATTGTGGTAAGTGATGGTGAACTGGGGCTTGTGCTGGTGCACAGTGCCTGTTTGAATTGAGGAGGAGCTCCAGCAGCATGGGAGACATCCAGAACTGGGGTGGTCTTTGACATACACTGACACAGATGGTATCACCCTGACTTAGCTGGCAGCTTCTGGGACTCAAGCTCCTCCTGTAAAGACTGGCATACATGCCTCACTGCCTGCTGGAAGGGCTTTAGGGCTGAAGAGTGGGCTGTTGTAGTCCTACCAGACCTCCGTTATTTCTGCTTTCAGAGTGAGGGTGGATTCATGATCCCCTGTCATTGCACAGAGCTGGGTTTGGTAGCTGTTTTAGGAACAAGATTAATGGCTGCAAAGGTGTGCAGGGGTCTCTGAGGGAGTGTACTACATCACTATCCCTCATAGCATAAATAGCACTTGATTCTTCTTATTTCTTAGAAAGCTTCTCTCAGCTCCATTCTTGCAAAGACTGCCATTATGGAGGAGTGAAGGAGAATTAAGACTTGAGCTTTCCTGCCCAAAGGCAGATGCTGATGAGCGATGATACTGGGAAGATTTTTTTCAAGATTATATGCTATAGCTGCAAAGTGACTGGGTAGGAAACCCTCTGGTTCCACAATAGCATCCCACAAAATCTCATCTGGTTGAAGTGATTTGGATCAGGTGGCCACCAAACTAGCTTGTGCTATTTCCATTCACTTGCTGGCATATGTAGCTTTCACTGAGAGGTTATTTCAGGTTATTTTGCATATAGAATCAACCTGATAGTCGTTGCTTTCAGAGAAGCTTTGATTTGTGCTTTATACCAGGAATTGTGTTTGATTAACTGTCCTTTACAGATAGTGAAGTATTGAAGGAAAAAATGTTCTCTTTCCCAGTTCAAATGATGTAAATTGTGGTAAGGGATTAATTTTTCTTCTGTCTTTTGAAAATACTATTTCTTTATGCTGTTGACTAAGATCTCATCTTGATGGCTCAGATAATTTAAAGCACTGTGTCACCCTTTGCAGGCGCGGTGGATGCCAATATCCCACGTAACCTAGGCTGTTGGCGTTACAGCGTGGGCTTGGCGGGGAAGATCAGCAGGTTTAGCTGGCAAAAGCTCCCATCCCGTTCGCTCCGAGGCCTGTAAGAGTTATGAGCTGCCTGTATTACAGGAGATCATGAGTTAGTATTAGTTTACATAGGGACTCTGGAGAATAAACAGAAGGTCCTCAGGTGAAAAGATCCCGGAAAGCATCAGTGGGAAAGTGCTGGGATCTCTCCTGTCGTCCACCCTGAGATTAATGGGGTGCTGCAGGCTTGCCTGGAAGGGAAGATATGAGTCCCCTGGCAGTATCCCAGGGTCACACTACGAGGCTGTACTTGCGGTGCAGGGCTACAATTTGCCTCTGGTACTTTGCCTCTGGGCATAAAGCTGGGAATTATAGAGGAGTTTGAGACTGGACAAAGAACTCATGCGAAGCCTGCACTGTGGCAGGGGCTGACTTCGGTGATAAAGCACTCTGCCACCCTGAAAAATCCACACTGAAGTGAAACAGTTGTCTGCTTGGGAGGATGGAGTGGCTGAAATATTCTTGTGCTGGAGGGACTGCTTAGGGGATGAACGTTTCCCAGCCTCTTGATTAATGTCCCCCTGGCTCCCTCTCTCCCCCACACTCTTACGTCTCTTTAAATCAAACAAGCAAGCAAACAACAGAAAGCATGTGTGCTGTCGATTCTTCATGTTAGTAAAACGTCTAGCAATTAACAGGAAGCAGTTGTGAAATCGTCTGGCAACGTATAAAAGCTGGTTCTAAAAATGGTGTTTAAAACAGTGACATTTAATTGGAGGCTGCCAGGGAGGGACACAGACAAACTTTGTTTAAGCATAACCTGATTTGCAGCATGAAGGAATGTGAAGATATTTTGACATATTTACGTTATGTAATGGAAGTGTTAAACAGGAAGTGAGAATTCATTTAAAAAAAAAAAACAAACAAAAACCAAAACTCCCTATTTGTGTTTACATACCCAGGCAAAATTTAACACTACAGTAATGCCCTATTCCTCTTTTCCTTTCATACTTATCCTCTACGTCTCTGTTGTTTACATTCCAGTCAATTTGAGATAGCTGATGATTAAAGTCCATTACTTCAACGTTCTTTTTTTTTGTGTAAAATCAGTGGTATAATTGTAAATTACAGATTTAATAATGAAAAATCTGAAGCTTCCAAGACTCATTAGCAGGCAGGATGGAGAGGTGTATCCTACGCATGCTGCAGGATTACTTACCATCTTGTGTGTACTTAGGGAAAACCAGCAAAAAACGTGGGCAAGCATCACTTAAAGTATAAACCTGACATTCTGGAAGAATATGCAATGGAGATAACACCTTGGGGCTTGACTGAGCTGTACTCAAGGCTGAGCTTGGCTTATTAGAGTGGGAAGAAGATGGCTTTCCTTCATCATTACATCCCCGGGCTTTAATTGGTGCTTACTTGAAGCTAAGGATGAGTTTCAGTGACATTTACAGCAGCTTAAATAAATGCTATGCTAAATTATTCTGGCCAAATGCTCTTTTGAAATGTTGTCTTCACTGAGACAGCAAAGCACTTTTAACATTCTTCTGTTTCCATTCTCACCCACTGCTGTCTCCACATGACTCCACCTGGGTGGCAGGTTCAATAGGTACTTTATTACTGGCTTTGTATTTGGGAGGGTCGTAGCTTTCCTTAGAGCAACCACTCTCCATCTTGTCCCACAATGGGAAAAAGTGAAAAGGGACTGTTCTGGCACATCGTTTAGGGAACGGTTCAGGGTCTGATATGCTGAGTTTGAAATCAGCAAGGGTTAAGAGCAATAGTAACAACTTACTTCATTTTCTTATTCATCTGTATCTCACAAATACCTCCATAACCCATTTGTGATATTTGTATTGTCACTGGATTTTAAGATGGGAATCTATAAAGAATTATCTCATGTCCAGGGACAAATTCAGATCTCTCTGACTAATAGTTCCCAAACTATGGGCTGGTATTGGTAGGTTCAAAGGGCCATAGAAAGTGCATGAAAACTCCTTGCTCTGATGCTGTGGAAAGTAAGGAAACAAATGAAGGGCTGACGGCTGTCCAAAAATCTCAGCAAGAGATAGAATGGTTGGGGCATTTGCAGGGGCAAGGGAGAAAACCACTGTTGGTAGCAGAGACAAAATACTAAACATGAAAGATAGTGGGGTAGAAAAATCCTGAAGGAAATGGTGGAACTCCCATTCAGTTCTAGGGAACAGGCTTTAACCTCAATCTTCTCAATGTTAGAAGAAATAGGGAGAATTCCAAAGCTGACAAAATACATTCCCACTTACAGGGAACACAAAAATAATAAGTTTGATTCGAAGGACTTTTACTGCAGTGCACAGACATACCCAGGTAAAAATGAATACAAGAGACCAAGCAAAGACAGAAAATACAACTATGACAGGCTATGGATTATATTATGGAAGGGTGCCTAAAAACTGTCTACCAAAACAGCTGCCTGCTTTGTATCAATGTGTTTTCAGCTTCAACTTTCAGCTGAAGTTACCAGTGGTGAACACAATTGTAAAGATATGAAGCAGTTTCTAAAGGCACTCCCTGTTTCACTGCATCTCTGTTCCTAGGTTTTGTTCGAAAATTTTTCACTCTTGGATGCTGTCTGAGAGTAGAACTCTTAAAATTCAGTAGGTATGTTTCAGCAAATGCTGCAGAGAGGTATTCTGGTGGGTTTTTTTGAAAGAGGGAGAATCATAGATTTACCATAGCCACAGTGAAGGGAGCATGAAGCTTGGAAATTTGGTCTTACACAGGACTCAAGTCTTTGCTTAGTCTAATTAAACAGTGCTACTACTGAAAGGATTGAGAATGTCTTAAAAACATCAGCAGAGTGTAAAACATTCGAACAGCATTACACACACTTACTAAAAAATGAATGTGAGGTAAACCCTGGCTGTTAGATTTCAAAGCCTTCTTTCTATTTTGCCTGAAAGAAGCTGGAAAATTGCATGCCACTCTGACCCCTCTTATGGTAAAGATACTTTTTTCTAATGTCTCTTTGGAATTTCCCACATTTCAGCTTGTACCCATTGCCTTTGTCTTACCACCATGCACCTCCAAGAAAAGTGTCTCCATCTTCTCTAAACTCTGTGATCAGGTAGTTGCAGACAGCAGTGAGGTCTTGCCCTCACTTTTTCTTCTCCAGGCTGGATAGACCCAGCTCTCTCAGCCTCTCCTTGTACACCATGTGCTCCAGTCCTGTTACCAGCTTTGCCCCCCACTGAACTTGAGCTCATATGTCAATATTCTTCTTGTACTGTGGATCCCAAAACTGAATACAGTAGTCCAGGATATGGTCTTACAAGCATCAAAGAGAGGGAAAGGATTTCTCTGGACCTGCTGGCTACATTCATCCTAATAAAGCCCAGGATGCTGCTGGCTTTCTTTGCCTTAAGGGCACAGCGCTCTTTCATGATCAGCCTGCTGTCTGCTATGACCCCCAGATGCTTTTCTGCAGAGCTGTTTCGTAAGTCAGCCACCAGTCTGTATCATTACATAAAGATATTCTACCCAAGATGCAAGACCTTGTGCTTGTTCTTGCTGAACCTTACCAGCTTCTTGTCAGCCCATTTCTTCAGCCTGTTCCTGCTGTTCCAGCCCCTTTGAATAGTGGTCCTACCCTCCAGGATATGGACTACTCTTCCCAATTTGGTGTCATCTGCAAACTTGCTGAGAGTACACTCGATCCCATCATCCAGATCATTAATGAAGGCAATAAACATTATGGTTCTAGTACTGATCCCTGAGGAATGGCCCTAGTTACTGACCACCAGCTGGACTTTGCATCATTTGTCACAAGTCTTCGAGCCTGACAATCCAGCCAATTTTTCACCCCACTGATCCAGCCCATCTGGTTTTCTCAACAATTATGATGATTAGGAGACTACAGGACACCGTCAAAGGCCATATGAAAATCAAGGCATTCAGCATCCCTCTCTCTTCCTTTGTCAACACTGTCAGGCACCTCATGGCAGAAAGCGATGAAGCTGGGCAAGCATCATCTTCCCTTAGTAAATCCACGCCAGGTCCCTCTAGTCATCTTCTCATCCTTCATGTGTTTAGAAGCGACTTCTAAGAGCGTTTGCTCCACAACCTTCCCAAGGACTGAGGTTTTGATGGCCAGCTACAAGTTCCCTGGATCCTTCTTACCCTTTTGGGGGTTGGTGCAACATTTGCCTTTTTCCAGGCATTAGGAATCTTCCCCAGTTGCTATAACTTTTCAAAGGTGATAGAAATTAGCTCCTCAATGGCATCAGCCAGCTCCACTAGCACCCTCAGATTCCCCCTATCTGGTCTGAAGGACTTCTGTGTGTCGAGTTGGGTAAAGTGATCCCCAGCTCTTTTTCCTGTGGGTACTCCTTCGTACCCACAGACTGTATTAGAAGGCTCAGAAACCTGTGAGGCCTAAAGACAAGTCTCATGTATGAAAAATGAGCTACAAAATGCATCTTTTCCCCTATAGTTTGTCACTAGGTCTCTTAATTCACTGAGCAATGCATCCACACCATCTTTGGCCTTTCTTCCACCACCATACACACAGAAACTGCTGATTCTTACCTTACTTGCTGTTTTCAACTCCAGTGGAGCTTTGGTTTTGGCCTGACTGCATTCCTGCTCATGCAGCTCATGCAGACATGGCATGTGTAATCTTACCGGTTTGCCATTTGCCATTTACAGGTTTTGCTGTTTATGTTACCAGTGCTCTCAAGCCACACCAAGTCTCCAGAAACAGAAGAAAAAAGGCAGCTTTGATTCATTTATTAAAGGATGATTAAATGGCAGCCCATTTAAAAGTGTAAATTAGTTTTATTCATTTTAGTCTCATCTCCTCCACCCCCAGGAACTGAATATATTCATCAGTCACAGAAGGCTTTTCTCTGTATGACTGATGTCAAGGAGTAACGTACAGATCCTAATCAGTGCTCCAGAGTGCTTTCATTTACATGAGATGCTGTGAACTGTGGCTTTACTGGTTTGGCCCCTGAACCACCCAGGTAAAGCCTGAAGTGGCCTGAGCATACAGAAGCTGACCACCTTTAACCAAATCCATTTCGTGGCCTGCAGCCCATACCCCAGCGTCCTTTGCAGACTCTTTCTGAGTCAGTCAAACAAAGAGGGTTTCCCTGTTGTGGTGGAAGCCCTGCTTTGAACCAGCTCAGTAAGGTCTTAGAAAGGGAGAGGGACCGACGTGCTCTCTCTCGGCAGGAGTGAGCTGCTCGACAGAACAAGGAACTGGCTTGGAATAGCAGATGAAAGGATATTACGATGTGTCAGTAAGGCAAAGGAGACCCCAGGCATCTTTGATTTAGGCTCAGCTGTTAATCAAAAATTCTGGGGGAAATCCAAGCCTCCAGAGCTTGAACAGAAATAGAAAAGACTGTTTCATATTATACAGGCACATAAAGCTGTGCTAAAGGGGAAATCCAACCGGAAAAGGGCTTTTCTCCCTATCCAGCTTGTAGCTTGTGCTGGAGCCGTAAGAGGCACAGAGTGCTGGGCACTGTTCTGGAGTAGCCTACATATTAACTTACACCTTGAATATACAGAGAGAAATGCTCCGTGGGTATTCTGCTTGAATATCCCTTTACATGACAGTCACTTTTGAATGACATTTTCTTGGTCCTGATCAGGCTAATCGTCACTTAAGACCCCTCCATATCCATAGACCTCGTCCAAAAGCTATCAAAGATAATGTGAAGATTCTCTTTGACTTTAATGGGCTTTGAATCAAGCCTACAAAACAACCTGACATCTGCAGTACATACATCTTAATGACCCTTTTTCCCTAGGGCTCCAGAACAGCATTCCAACATCTGGGAACCTTCCCTTTCCTGGTGTTTCCCATTTAATATATGTTTTTTAACAGATTAAAAAGCATAAGCTGCAGGCCAATTGGATCCTCACTTGCTGGGTTAGTTCAGATTCTCCTGCAAATCAGAATGTCAAATAATTGTTTCCAGACCTTACTCTTGTGCTGAGAAGCTAGGACAGACTGTGTACCAAGGAATGGGTGAATTGGGTCTTTTCTGATTGAAGAGAGCAGTACTGGATATTCCAGAGAACAGGGAAAGAAAGGAAGATATCACTATTATCTCTCAAAGGGTAATTGCAGCTTATTTCTTCGAGCAAATAAGAAGAAAAGGCCTGGTGCTGAGTCAATGCACCTGATACCACCAAAACGGTTGAGGTGGTTTGCCTAGCATAAACCCCGAATGTTGTTTGCAGGCTTGCATCCTTCATACTCTGCACTCCAGCAACTCTGAGAATAGGAAACCACCACTTTTGGCCACAAAAGCCTGACCACACATGCTCACAACAGGAGATTTACAGGGTTTGTCTTCCAGGGAAGTGGCAAATGCTGCCTCCTTACACAAAAGCAGTGGTAAAAGGGAAAAGGAAGGAGTCTGAACCACTTGGAGAAGCCTGGGCTGAATCTCACATACTAAAAATGACTGCTGAAACATAAAATGTCCACTTGGAGAAGATGGGAGGCTGATAGTGTTGTCAATAGGAGCAGGGAGAGGGGAAAGGGAGGAAGATGCAAAGAAAAGGTTTCTCCAGCCCAAAGACTGGAGTGGTTAAGGCTGAGGAGAACTGCAAGGCAAGTTTAAAGCTTGGGGAGGATACCTGTGTAGCCCTTTTCTTTATTAATCCTGTGGTCTGCATGCTATGAAACTTCTGGTGAAGTGAAGCTGGCTTGTTTTTTTTGATCCAATGGTGCTCCCAAGTCTTAAGAGGGAAATGGTTTACAGGTTGGAAAATGGGATCGCTATCATGAAGTCATGACCAGCCCGAGAATATTTGGTCCTTAAGTTTCCATTCATGGTCTCTAAGACAGCAGTCAGGCCACAGCAAAAAAAGATCTGAAGTGTGGCTTACCACAAACACTCCTTGAAATCCTAACTAGCAGTCTGGCACTTTCTCTAGCTCACTTCTCACGTCTCCAAGCCACTCATCTATCTGCCGATCATGTTAGGCATGAACAGCATCCAGAACTCTCTCCATCTGGATTCTTGCATATGATTTTTAGAAAGGCTCCAACACACACTCTGTTTCTTTTCTTTGTTTTTGTTTCTGCTTTGTGCTTTTCCCACATCCAGCTTCAGAGCTTGGGTGTTACTGTGGTTGCTTTTCTCACAATGACACTCTCATAATTAATCCCTACACTTCAGAAGCATCAGTGTCTGGTTTAGGATACATCGAATTCCCAAGCTGAGAATATTTACATGCAAAACAGTGCCTGCAGTTAAGGATGCAGCATTGAAATCCCTGTTCTAAACTTCCCTTTCTGCAGGGACTTGCACAGAGTGCCAAGCCAGAATCAAATGAGTTTCTTTAAGACTTAGATTTTCCCATGTTTTCTGTTACTGAAAGGTCACGATGTTTTTTAAAGGTCTCTGCTGTTCCTGTTCTTGTGCAGCAACCTGTAGGGGAAGTCATAATGCAGTGTTTATGATGACATCCCTTTCGTGCTGTGGAAAGAATTTTAATGTCATGAATTCCACCTTATGACTGGAGAGATGGGCTTGAACTGGAGTCTCACAAACACACAACCCCAAACTAGGTGGAATTTGAATCCCCAGCTGAACTTACATTTTAGGAGCCAAAACTCTGTTTTCATCCCTCATCTTCCAGTCTTTGAAGAAGTTTAGATCTGGGATTCTCTGGCTCAAATGCCTGTCTAATGGTAGCTTCAATGCCAGAACAAATGGGAAGGAGAAGGCAGGAAACATGGAGATAAACAGAACCCCTAAATGGAAAAAGTGGCAAGAAAATCTATGAAATAACAATCAACAGTGAAGAAGCTAGTTTTCTACCTCTCTAATTTTCTAATCTGTTCAAGCACCTCCCTCTATGAATTTCACTGGTAAGCAATTTGCTTTCTATGTAGACTGTCATCTGGGTGATTTGATGACCCTTGGGTCATTCTCAACAGCATAGCTTTTAACACCTCACTATACTGTTTTTTAGGCTCAGAAAAATGCCTGTGAATTAAGGAAGGCTGTAACATCTCCCTATTACAAATGGGAAAACCACAATGTGAAGAAATTAAACAATAGACCTAAGGTCACACAAGAAGACTGTGGCAGAAGAAGGATTCTACCAATCTCTATGCACAAATCTTTGATAATGCCAGCCCTTACTGGTAAATGCTTTCCATATGGTAGGCCAAATGTTCTCCTCAAGAGGGAAAACTAACATAGTTGCAGATTTTTTCATTTTAGGAGCTGCTTGGAAATGCTCTTTTTTCCTAGTAATGTTCATCATCCAGAATTGTTTGGGTTTTTGTTTGGATTTTTTTGTTGGTTTCTTGTTGTTGAGTTTTTTTTTCAGAAATATGTACTTAGCGAGACCCACTCCACAGAATAACATAACTACAGTCACACTTACTCTTCTGGGCACTTCTCCACATCTCTTTGTGTACAATCTTCCATTAAAGTCCATAGTCAAATCCTTTACTTAATTATTACTCCAGAAAATGGAGCGCTAGAATGATTTAGATTAGTGTTTAACACTGTTAAAGAAAAGATACCATACTTCTCACAGGCAACGTAGACCTTGCTTCTCACCATAAGAAGTACCAAGCAGTCCTGAGAGCTAGCCAAGTCCATAATGAAGAATGCTGGTGTACCATGCTAAGAAAGAAAATGGGGTTTTTTTCTGGCTTTAGGTAGCTGGCTTTTACACCTTGATGACTGAAACTCTGTAGTCTGAGTACCTTGTTCTTTTTATTTTTGGCTCTTTGGTAGCTGCTTATCCTCAGTAATGCACTGTGACTCTGAGCTCCCCAGGGAAGTGTGTTGTATTTGACACAAAAGGTTTCATTCCATATTCAACGGATGTCTTCTTGCCCCTGTATTCTGAAAACAGATCAGTGTTGTCCTTGCCCATTCAATTTTTGACTGTGTACATGTGTGCCTACGCTGTCTTTACAGACCTTCTCACTAGACCAGCCTCTCACGGTCTACCCAGCAGCTGGTCATTGATCCGTCATCTCCCCTGTTGCCTTCTGCTCAGAGGCATGCACGCACACACACAAAAGGGATTCTCTGACAGCCAGCTCCTTGAGCTGCCTCCTTTCTGCTTCACTCAGAGGGACACAGACACCTGGCTTCAGGCCACTTCACCTGCTCACAGCTTGTGACATTCACTAGCGATCACATACTGACATGTGTGCCCTCACCTGCTGCACTTGCCAGCACCACCGGTACGCAGGGCCTCTGACCTGGACCCTCGGACCCATGGTCCCCTCTCAGTGGCTGCCACCTGGACCTCTGCACACACACATGCACACAGGGTAGAGACCCTGTCACCCAGAAGCGGTGCTCATTAGGAAGATGGGACAGACTGTGCTGAACAGGCAGAGGGCATGGCCAGACAAGCGTACTAACAAGAAACGATTTACACGTCATCAGCCCCTTTTTTTCCCCTTTTGTCCCTACTTTCCTCCTTCCCAAACCACCATGATCTCTCACTTTCCAGGCTTTTGTTTCCTCCCTAAACATCTCACAATAAATTTTGTACAATTTCAAGATGCACCTTCCCTGCATCCTGTAAAGTGTCCCGTACCCCCAGGCTGTCACCCCCTCAGTCTGTGAAGTGAACGAGTGGTGTGTTCCAGTGATTCATCTTAATCAGTGTCATGATGGACCATGGGGCTGAAGTTTCCTGGTGGCAGCCCTGGGAAGGGCCAGGGTGAAGGCTCATTTCTCTGACTGTTTTTTTTGGGGTGCCCTCACCTGTTGTTGTGCCTCTCTGCTCCTTCATGTGTGTGGAGATGAGCCACTGATGGTATAGTAGTCATATCAGGGTATTCGTTGGGTTCCCTTACCTGCCTTTGCCTCTGTGCACCTTTGTGTGTGTGTGGAGATGACATTTTATCACATCAGCCAACAACAGCAATAAAACATTTACCAGTGTTACTGCTCACTCTAAAGGAGCTAGTGTCTCTAACGTGTGAAATACTTCCCTGACTTTACATCCTGCTCTGTGTCTTGACCAGATTTGTCTCTTTGCCTGGTGTTACTGAGGCCATCACACTGCACAGAGCTGAACTGCTGATAACTTGCGCCAGGGTTTCTCTCTTAAACTCAAATGGTGGCTCTCCAGTCCAGACATTATTCCATGTCTCTGAATTTTTTAATCACAACACAGTGATACAGATGGGACAGGGCCAAGCATGTACAGTTTACATTTCACTCATTTCCCAGGTGTACGTGCGGCTTCAAGGTCAAAGCTACACATCCAGCTCCTTGTTCTAACAGCACTGCACATCCCTCTCACAACGATAATGAGCTTTCGTATGCATTTTTGTTTTATCCCGTTGAAGTCTTTTGCATTGGTCAAATGGGGCACTGGGACCCTGTTCTTTACCTCAAATTTCCCTCTCCCAATGTACGTACACTGTAGTGTAGTTTTCCAATTCCTGGATACTAAAGATCATAAAAAGAGGTGTTAATTTTCCATCCTACTCACATTGCCATGACTTTCATGTTGCTTTAACTTTAATTTTTTTCCCTCCCTGTTTTGTTTTTCTAAAAGATGTAATTCATATGGGACTCAAGCGACTTTTTTTTTTTTTTTTTCCTGTAAAATATCACACACATTTCTGGTTTATTCAACTGTTTTTAGAAAAGTAGGTGATATAGTCTGGTGTCCCTGGCATGTTATATAGATTTCAGATCTGAGCACAAAGACTCCATTTTGCAAAAATAAATGCATTCTCTTTCAACTCACGTCTGTAGGATATCCCAAATGTACGGTACTATGTTTACTGTGCACTAATATAGCATGTAGCTGTGCAATCCATGAACATATTAGTAAAACATTAATGCTTAACACACGTCGTTGATGCATCAATTAACTTAATTAGAGCTGGCCCCTCGAATGATTGTGAGTGCTTCCTTGTACAGAATGTTCCTTGCCTGCCTTTGGCGAGGGAGGCCAGCCAGAGGAACTTGCTGTTTATTTTTGAACCAATGTAAAAGTAGACCAGGAGCAGACACCTCCTGCTGCAGGCTAGACCTGACAAAGAGGTCATCTTTGTTGCACATGGTTAAGGAATCGCATCCACCGCTGAAGATCGGGGCTATTTTTAGAAAAGGGCTAGAATTCTTCATTCTTGAAATTGTTTTAATTTCCATCTGAAGAGTCAGACTGCATGGCTAGGGAAAAGGAAAAAAAAAAAAAAGAAAAAAAAGAAAAAAAAAGCCTAGTAGGCTTCAGGGCCAGTGTGAGCCGCCAGTCTGTGTAAAAAGATACCTGATGAAATTGCTTCTTGTGGTGCTGACAGAATTTTGTCCTGGCAGCACTGATGGGCTAATCACTATAGGCTGACAAAGAGCCATTGCCCAAGAGCAGCCCATAATGATCATGTAAATTTTACTTAAGTATATATGATTACAAGAAATTGCCCAGAATTTTAACAGACATTGTGCTGCCCTGTTTATAGAACAGTATAGATTTACTGGCTCCATTTTTCTACTGTAAATGAAAGCCTTAGGGCTTGGGAGGGGGGATGTGGGGGAAAGGAAATGTTTTGGCTTCACGGTATATAACTGCCTACGGAATAAGTTTAATGTACATTAAAACCTCATTCAGGTTTGCCACAGATATAGTGAGTTTAAACAATCCAGTAGGGCACCTTCCTCATCTACCTCTTCCACATCTCTTAGTCAGCAGACTGCCCTTCAGTGGATGGCCATATCTCTTCTGGAGGCACAAGAACTCTGGTCCTGTTTTCTACAAGTAAACTGTTTTTCACAAGTTTCAAAAACCACAGGGGAAAATCAAAAACTACTCTGACTCTTACAGGGTGCAGGCTACGGCATCTCACCCAGAAATTTCTACCTCAAGCCCAGAGCTCTGGTTGACTGGTCCCATGCGTCCAGGTCTAGGTTGGATTTCAAGTTCTCAGCTGAGAGAAAAAGCATCATAATCCCAACAGCTGATTTTTCACCCTGTCAAAAAGGCAAACTCCTGGCGTAAATTATGTCTAACTGCAGCTTCTAATCACTTAATCTTATTTGTGTCTTCTTCTGCTAGTTTAGAAAGCTACCTGCTATTTGAAATTACTGTTAGACTGTGATATTTCCAAAGAAGTCTCACATGGCAAGACATGTATTTGTAATCTCAGGTCATTCTCACAGTTCTTTCTAAATGCTTTGCAGTTTTTCTACATCCTTTTGGCAGGGTAGACATCAGACTGGATAGATGACTCTCAAAAAGCTCTCCCTGGTGCCAGATAGAGGGGTAATACTCCTTTTCTTTTTCTACTGAGTAGTCTTCTTTTGCAACCAAGAATTATACCTACAAAGACAGCGTCAACATCTCACCAGAACTCACAAATGATCATTTGCTAGAATCCTCACTCATGTTTTTCAGAGCTACTAATCTGCAGTACTTATTTTCCTGCTTTAAAGGCACAATCTCCATTCTTTGTTCATGTGTTTTAAAAGGTACATGTCTTAAGTAAACCCACTTTACCATGTGATCTGTGTTGCTTTGTATCCAGGTTAGTATGATCTCTTTCTGATACCACTTGCAATTCCAATAGGTTTTAATGTATATATTTTTAAATTTTGCTGCCAATCTTTAAGATCACCTATAAAGGTACTGAGTAGCATTCAGCCAGGAAACAAGAGCCTATGGGATACCAGTAGAATCAGTATTGTGTAATAATCTAATCTTTCTTTTTTTTTTTTTTTTTTTTACAAAAACTGCTCTGATCTGTTAACCTTTGACACATTTAGTATGAACTACACTGATTTTCACTTTTACTAGCATTATTTATTCATTTTTCAGATGAAAAAAACATGTCACAGGACTGTATTAAATGCTTTAGAGTGCTAAAACCATTGTGTCTACACAACTATCTCTAACCATCATCCCTATAGTCTTGAAAAGAAAGGAAATAATCAGAAAACAAACACAAGCCTCTTATGACAGCATATCTTTCATCTTGATATTACAATTTCTTCATTCCTTTTGGATAGTGTTGCAAAGCAGCCTCACTGTGATTTTGCCTAAGGTCAGTGTCAGGCTCATTTTGTACTTGCATTGATTCCCCCGACTGAATTTTGAACTATTATTAGTGGTTGTTTCTTATCAAGCCTCTAGATTTTCTTGGTGTTCTAGTCTTTCTTAAAAATCAACTTTATTAATGCTTCTGAAATCTCCTTGGACAATTGTGTTAGTATTCTTGGGTGCAAATTATCCATTTCTGCAAGTAAAAAATATGGTTTGCTTTAATCGCTACATTTTAATGTCTGTTGTCTAATGAAATGACACATACTGTCTTCATTGAAAAAGAGAACTATGTGATCCTGTTGCTTTCCTAATGAAGAAAAAACAGGTGCACTGTTTTTATTGTATGCATCTGCTTTTTCTTCACCAGGCTTGATAATTTACCAGCCCCATCCAGCAGTAGAATGTTTGTTTCATCTCCCAGTGAGCCACAGTGCCACAAACCAAATAACTGGGTGCTATTTACTCCAAATGACCCTGTAATAGAATAGAAGTGCACTCACATAGTTACATGAAGTGCTATGGTGAATCAGCAGAGATGTGGGAGACAGCCAGAACACCAGGCAGAGATGAGCTGGGACTGGGGTATGCTGCAAAAGCAGTAGAGATACGGTCAACGTAACCTATGGAGAGGTGTTAGAGAAAGAATGGAAGCTCAGTCTGAAGTAGCTCTAAACTGGGTTACCCTGGCACAGCCTGGAGGAAAAGGGTCCTTGCCAGCAAGACCAAATCACTTTGTGACTTTAATTGGACATCTCAGCCATCACTTTCACCGGCACAAGGTTGACCTTGTGAAGACTAAAATCCAGGCAATCTGTATGTCATCATCTACTCTTTTAAGCAGGGTTCCACTTTTTTCTTTTCCCAGTGATATGACCTCAGCTTTTGCCCTGCCAGAAGGGAATCCCAAGGCTGGAGAATGTTTTGGCGTCAACAGCTTGACTGGTGAGTTCATCAGAGGCAGCGTGGGTAGCCCAATGGCTCCCAGTGCTGCTCATGTGCGCAAACCTGCACCGGCCCAGTAAAGCATTTGAGAAAGGAAGTTAAAAAATGTAAGCAATGTAAAAAAAATAGGCAGAAATGCACTGTAGGAGAAAAGGATTACTGCAAAATAAACTAGTAGCAAAGAACAGTGTGATTATTCTAGTTACACATTTTTTTTCAATTCTCTCTAGAATTTAAACTGGAAGAATCATATTTTTCCTCAGTGCATTTGTGCAGAAATTTCCTCAAAGATTTATTTAGATCCCTACAAAAACATGCAGACTTTCAAAGCAGGAATGAGACTCCTAGTGTCACAGGACAGAAGTTATTTTTTTGATGTTGCAACAGTTAGGCTTTTGCATTGCAGGTACTGTTATCAGTTAGGTTTGTCATTTACTTTATGGTTGTAGACTTTGCTTATTCTTTTGCAATATCTGCACATGCACACTGGTGCATGAACATTGTATACTCATAGCCTGCTTCTCCTGCATCATATGTGTACCAGTGTAATGCTATTTGAAAGGATTTCTAAATTAGGGAGGAACTCTAACTCAAAGGAGAAGAGATCTTGAGTTTCTTGGCTTTATTTTAATAAATTACATAAGACAGCACTCAAATATCGAGTTGCCACTGTGTTAGACATTAGGCAGTATAATGGTAAAATATTCCTTCTCTAATCACACAGCTGAATAAAGATTTTGAAGTGAAATATGTCCTAAGCTGATACCTTAACAAAGGTGATGTAGGGTGAAACTCGACCTGAGGATAAAAAAAAATAAAAATATTGGAAAATGAAAGGAGGCAACTGCTTCCTTTCATTTGGTTAAAAGAGCTCTTTTACATTAGGCAGAAGTGGTTGGACACCAATGTCCTGGTAAAAGGATGCCATACCTCATCTGTTCAAGAGTTTTGTTGTTCTTTGCATTCACAAGCGCCAAACGAGAATTTCTGGAGAAGGAAAAGATTCTACAACACAGTATCTTTTCAAGGAAGTTTCTGATTTTCCTTCATATTTATCAGTTTCCTTCATTAGCTGACTGAAGAAGAAATACAACTAAGTGATTCAAAAGATTTTATTTTTATGAGGAAATTAACTGTATGTAGATTCAAGAAGTGATATTTTTGTATAGGAAAAATGTCTTCTGCATAATTTCAAATTTTTAGAAGCTACTTCATGATCCTTTTTTTTTTTTTTTTTCCAAATCTTGGGCAATATGTACAGATGAACATGAGATTGGAGTAAATCAGAGCAAAGAAATAGGAAGATGCCTTAACTGCTTCACCTATGACTTAGGAAAAGCTTTGTAACTGGTACATATATAAGAGAAATAATGTTTTGGTTTTCTTTCGTGTCAAAGTCATGTATCTGCTGCAAGCCTTTCTACAGTCAGTGAAAGGAGACAGGCGCTGCTAGAAAATGATTCATCATACTTATTTTAGAAACCTATCTCAGGAGGACTGAATCAGCATCTGGAAGGGTCCAGTTCTCCCCTTTGATTAGAGAGATCATAGAGACAACATGACTCATTTATGTGTACCCAACAGATGATTTCTTGCCAAAAGAGTTATTTGTAGTCATTAAACCCATTTGTTCTGTTTTTTCTGTCTTTCCCTTTCATTAATTTGATACCAACTCCTCTTTCCGTACATTGGCCAAGGTCATTCACAGGCACACAAGACACTGACTGTTGCAGTTGGCTTCTTGTGTGTTGTTTTGGAAGGTGCAACAATTATATTCCTAAAATAAAAGAGTGGATTTATAACCCAGAGCACACAAGGGAAATCCACTTTCCTTGAAAGGCTTGGCTGCTGTCTCAAGTTGCCTCTTGACACAGTTACATAAAAGACCTACTTTATTTTTCCACTTTCTGAGTCAGAAGAGCTTTGGAGAAAATTAACAGTGGCCCTGTTAAATGTATGGAGCTGGACTCTCAGTGAGACTTGAAATATGCCCAGAAATTTAAATTTTAACCTAAGATTTGTTTTGCGGAAAGCAAAAAGTGGCTAAGATAGTAGCCAAGGATTCGAGAGATGTGGATTCATTTCCTTGCTCTGCCACAGACTTCCTATGTGACTTTGGGAAAGTCATTTAATCTCTGCATATCAGTTTCCTGTGGTAAAACTTTCTGGATGTCTATGAAGATAAACACAAGACGGATGGTCTGAAACCAGAGCCCATACGTCTGCTGAAGAAAAGTAGACAATTTCTAATCAAATGCTGTTTCCGTATACAAATATTTAATTTCTAACAAATCAATTCAAAAGGATGCCTCTCTCAAACTCCCAATGTCATGGCAAAGATTAAAATCTCCCTTAAACAGTGCTCCCTGCACACCAATAGTTCCAGCTGCCATGGACCAC
This sequence comes from Falco rusticolus, assembly GCF_015220075.1. Lineage (NCBI taxonomy): Eukaryota > Metazoa > Chordata > Aves > Falconiformes > Falconidae > Falco > Falco rusticolus. The sequence continues at coordinate 80,998,296 of NC_051191.1, forward strand.
TAGAATGAAACAAACCACATAGCAAACCCTTTCCCTCACCATCTCCCCAACAGAGAAGACCCACTTACCTTACCTGTATCCTGTGAGCAACATCCCATCACCCTGAAAATCTTTCTTAAATCATGGCTGTTGCAATAAATCCAGGAGACAGACAAATGATAACTAGCCTGAATCCCAAAGACTAAAGATTTCCCAAGGAAAATAGTTATTGCGTAACACTTTACCACCACTTCCCTTTCTTCTGGGCCAATGAAGCTCAGTCAGGAGCTTATGCTGATCTCAACAGCTTGGGGATGCAACAGAAAGATGCTGCCGTCTCTCGCGTGGGGAAGTACAGGGCTGAATACGGTCTGTTTAGCTCATTGTGCTGAACAGGAGCCCTTGGACACAGCCCAAAATCTGGTCAGCTCTACTGAAGTGCTCCTTTAGTTTTCACTCTCTTTCAACTCATGTATGAGGTGGACTCACTATATTTGAACCATTTTTAGGGCATTTGAATATTTCACATGAGTTAGCTCTCCCTAACATAATATGCTTTGTTTTGGGTTGGTTTTGTTTGTGTTTTTTTTTTTCTCCAGAAGAGACAAATACTGATTCTATCACTCAGCTTTTTCCTTTTCCAAATGCTGATAAAGCATTACCCTCTACAGAATAAAATCAATGATAACATTTGAAAGTGAAACCAACTGTTCTTTCCTGGGCTTTCAGATTACATATTTGTGGCAGTAGATGTAACTATTATAATCAAACCTATGCTTTTCCAAACCTAAAACTTGCTTCTCTAAAATTAACTCCTCCATATGAAAAGAGATATCTCACTTCTTCGGGTGACTGGTTTTACTGAAACATGCAGGACCATGCCATGAGGGCCAGGGCTGCTGCAGAGACAACCCATCATACAAACCCCTTCTGATAAGGCCTCCTACCTTAGACTGAAAACTCAACCTTGTCAAGTGACCTGGATAATGTGACTGAAGCTTTCACCCTTTTTGTTTCAATTTTTAATTAAACTTGAAGGTTAGCTACCTCTGTGTCTCTTTCTAGCACAAGATTGTGAATTTCCTCACAGGAAAATGTGTAGCATTGAAGGGGGCACTCTCAAGGGACTACCAACTGGTTAGAGGATGTTGAGAGTGGGACAGGGTTGATGAAGCATCAGGGGCTGTGTGTCTCTAAGTAGAGGGGTTGGGGCCTGAAGGGGCAGCACAGTGGAAAGAACTGTTACTGGGCTGAGGATACACTGGGAATGCAGCAGCACACCTCATTTCCCAGCCACTGATTTCCAAATCAGATATGGTTTTGAACAACTGTTTGAACCAAACTGGACGACTTCACTTCCAATAGGAGTTAAAATACTTGTCCAAAAACTAGGAAACTGGGTTCTATTGCCTGATTTGGCTCAGATTCTATGTGTAGTCTATGGCATGTCATATATTCATGTTATGCCATTCTGTAAATGGGTATTGTTGTTCCACTTTGGAGAGATGTAACAGGCTAAGTCCATAAAATCAGGAGTTCAGGGGAGTAACTAGATTAAACAATAATGAAATTAACTAATATTGCTAAATACCGGGGGGGGGGGGGGGGGGGGGGAATATCAAGAAACTATAAAATATTATTTATGACATGGTTTCCTAAGAGAAGCAATCAGGATTCTGCTAACTGGGGAATTAACAGTTTGTCTCACCTAGTTCAGGGGCTGCAGGGTGGGAGACAAGTCCTCAGCTGGTCAACAGAAAGACCTGAGACATTTTAGTGTCTCTTTATATGTCTAACTTTGTTGACTAATCCTGTAATTTATGAGGCATGGGAAAGTGGATCTGGATACAATAAGGGTTGATCTTTCCATAATTTCCAGTGAATCCAAAGCCTTTTCACAGAATTCTGGTTAACTGTTTCCCCTCTTACTTTAATTTCCCACGCCTTTTGACTTCCAGGCTATGCCTGTGACCGGAAGCCAAAATGCCATGAGAAAAAGCTCTTCCTGTGGTAATTTTAACACTGCCAAGCATAAGGCCTACAAACCACACGGGAAAGCTTGTTCACATACAATTCACTGCCCAAAAATATCCAAAAAGTTTGGGATAAGAATCCAACCTTTAAACATTAATACAAACCAAACTTCTCAAATATTTCAGCATCAGCCCTTTTAGTAGTTTTTATCCAGAAGTAAAAAGTACTTCCATTAACCATTTTAAATGTTTATTTGGAATGACAAAGCCATAAATCAAATAATTTATTGAGCGTATTCATCTGCTTTGTGTAGTTCAGGACGTTAAGTGTTTTAAGCAGTATAATTTTATCTATTTTGCACAGGACTGCAGGAAAATAGTGAAAATCGTTGATGCCAGTGAGTTCCTGCAGATTTACACAATCTGAGGGCTGTTCCTGCATGAACTCTGTTCAGTCTAAAGCCAAAACCCAAACCCCTGAGCATTGTCTATGCAGTAGCGTTACATCTTCCTTTCCAGAGAATCCAAGCTGCTTTTCAAGTTCATCTGACCACTTAATAATGGCTGTACTAAAAGTCATCTGAGACAGTCTAGCAAGGTCCTGGTCTCCAACAGTAGCCATAAACAGATACCAGACTGTAGCCAAGCCAAGATCAAATTATACTATACTTTCTCCAAATGTTCTTCCAGTCTTAAGCTAGCTCCTGAGTCTGATGCACTTTGTCTAGTTAGCTACGGAGTCCTCCTCTGTATGCTTGTCTAGTCTTCTTCTGAATGCATGAACTTCAAGTTCACTTGAAATCTTTGCATCAACAACACTCTTTGACAAGGAGTTCCACATGTCTATCACTCCTAGAATGAGGACTAGCACAGAAAACAGTACTGACTCTCCTCAGCAACTGGCTGCAGTAAGTTGCTCGAGCCTGTTGCCTGTTCTTGAGGCTTACTGTACATTTGCAGTCATATTTAAAGATGCAAGCATCTAAGGGACCAGCTAAACAACTTCAAATAACATACTTATTGTAGACACACTTTAATTACCTTCAAGCAGTCCACGTGCATGCTGCTTCCAGGGCATCTGCAATGGCAAGGACAGTAGCAAAGGCTGGCAAAAGTTAAAAAAAAAAAAACAAAACAAACAAATAAATGACATTTTGTTTCAATCATCTACTGATAACTCATCAGGGGCCCTGGTGTGTCAGGACTACACGATTAGCTCTTCTTAAGCTAACTAGTTACAGCTAGCTTGCAGCTGTGTCAGAAGCAACTCTGGTAGCACCTGCTCAGCAGTTCTGCTCTGAAATAGCTGGTTTAAGCAAGCGGTGGAGTTTTCTTGGTACCTACCCAAGCCAATGAATTAATCATCAGATGATCTGAAGAACATGATTAACTTCATTGTATCCTAGTTCAGGTGCGAAATCCCCTGCTTTTGTCTTTCTTAACAGCATCTCTCTATTGAAAACAAAGGGATAGAAAGACCATAGGTTACTTCAGCTTTGTTCCTTGCTGGAGGAGCACTGAGTAATGTGTTTCAGGAGAACTTCTTCCCCATTACCTTGCACAGCACATTGTCAGGGCATGTCAGATTTTTATTCTTTTTTTAGAAGCCTAGGAAATGTACCTTCAGCCTCAATTATTCCTATTCCCTAACTCATTCTGTGGTCACATAAATACAAAAGGTTTCTTTCACACAGATTTACCTGAATTTCTGTGAAGATGATGTGCTCTGACTTGTCGTATTTGTACTGGTTCCCAATTTTAGGCAGCATGCAGCTGTTCCAAGGCATTGACTAGTTTGGGAAAGCTGCTCAGAGCATTGCTGAGATACTCCTCTTCTGCTGGGGATGGCATGTCCTTTCCCTTCTCTCCCACCTTTTCCCTTTCACTTTCTTTTACCAAGGGGATTGCAGCCTTAGGATCATGGAGTTCTTATTCCAGTTGTGGCTGTAAGGATTTAGTTTCCGTTTCCAAGTCTCTGTGATCTTGCATCTCATCCTACCCCAAAGTCACTTCCTGGGAATGTCCAGAACATTGGTTCCCACTCTATTCCTTAATCAACGCTTTTTTTCTGGTTCACTCTTCAAGATTGTCACCGTATTTTAAAAGTCATATATCATGGTCACCATTCATATTGCTGGACTCTTAAATTCCAGCCTGCTGTGATCCTTTCACAGGGAAAACCCATGACATATTTGATATCTAGAATACTTCTAAACACTTCTAAATGCGTCCTTCTCTTTCCTTTCTCTCCACTACCACCTTGTGTCAGGTTTTGGTGTGTATGTGTGTGGCAGTAGTGAGGGATTGCTGCGATAGGAAGAGTAAGAATGTGTGTAAAACATGATTGATTCATTACATCACTGAAATCAGTGGGTTTTCATGAAGAGCCTACCCAATTGCAGTTAACAAGAACGCAACATCTGGAAGCTTATAGCAAAGAACATCTTATCCAGTTAAAGGCAAGCTGTGATGCAGCCAAGATGTCAGGGCAAGTACACCTCACAGCAACCTCCAGAGGGTTGTAGCCATAGACTAGGACATGTGTAGGTAGGAAAAGTGAGCTACCGTTGGCCAAAGGCAAGAACAATAAAAGTTTTGCTTTTCCAAAGACCATGCTTGTGAGGTTTCATATTCACAGTTTGAAAATGAAAGAAACAAAAAAATATTTGATGTAATGGAAGAGTAAGAGGCCTGGATTGGCTTTTGTCACTTCAGTAGTTACTGGAGAAACAGGCAATGTTCCTGGGAGACTGTGGCAGGTAAGAGCCTCTTCAGTCAGGTTCTCTGGGTTCTTGAGTAAGAGGAGCAATCTAATTAGGTGTTACAACTTTCTCTGTGAGTGAGATTAGAAAGGGAGGCAAATCCCAACTTGCCAATATTTATGTTCTCTGTGTGCCTTTAAAACATCTGACAACACCATGCCTGCAAGTGCCATGCTGAAACTGTGGTGGAGGATCAAATAAGGAGAGGAATGGTGCCACCTGCTGAATGGCTAACCCTACTCCTTGCCTGTCTTGACTCATCTGTACCGTGAAGGTCAAGTGCTAGCCTAGTCCAACTGTGCTGCAGAGGTGTGGGTAATAAAAAGATCCCTGTGCCACACTGAGTGCTTGAAACAGAAGAAGGGGGAGAGCTCATCAGCAGATCCCAGAGATCTGTCGCATCTGTTCAAATGGAGCAATCCAGGTTTCCCATCTGTCTCTGGCCTTTCCATAGCTGTCATTCCTAGCAGCCTGGGAGTACTGGTCAGTTCAGAGTGCATTTCTGGTTATAATACTCTTTGCAACAATAAAGGCTCATGTTCCTGTTTGAGGATGGGACCTGAGGCTGTTGAGACCTGGTCTGAAGTGCCAGCTACTGCCTCACTCTTCTCACACCTCCACGTCAACTGTCAGCTTCCTTCAGGGAAAAGGCCTGCTCAGTAAGCAACAAAATTATGCCAAAAATTAAACCTAAGCCTGCCTGGCCCTGCTCCTCATTACTATATGTGTTTATTTTATATTTTTTTTTCCCTAACTTCTTGGAGTCATAGTCAACAGGGACTTAGGAGTGAGGGATAAGGAAGAAGGGTTAATTGCTGCAGCAATGACAGGTCCTTCCTGCTTTTTGTTTTGGTTTGGTTTAGCTCTTTTTTTTAACACTGCTCAGGGCTTTTTTTTTAACCTACTTTCTATAACATCTAGTGCTGAGAGACGTATTTATCTATAATGATGAACACATGGTTTATGCTGCCTAGATATTATATAGCCGTGCATTTCACAGGGACATATTGTTTTAGGTGAGTGATGCAGCTCTTCTTGCCTTTTTTTTTTTTTTTAATTTCCAGTTTCGGGGAATTTCCTGAATCAAATACCCATGTGCCCATTTCTGCTCATGGCCACATGCACTAAGCAAATGTCACATATCTAAAAGTGTTCCTGACTCTGTGCCCTCTAACTGGATCATTGCGAGAATTCCATTTGAAGTTACATTTTATTAATGTGTAATGATAGTGAGCCACCCTCACTGACAACTTTCATTCTGAACACGTGCCAGGCTTTTCCTGCTCTGCCCATGGACCAACACTTCTCAGTCTTGCAAAAGGAGTCATCCAGCATCAGACCTTATTTTCTGTTAAATTATTCTGGTTTGATGCAAGAAAAAGGATTTCTAAAATGAAATGTAACCCAGATAGACAGGTGAATTAAACTAATCAGGTGATTTCATATTTGCTGCACTGTAAACATTGAAATGGTACAACCAGGCCCTTGAAAACAAGATTTCAGTTTGACCAGTTTAGTAGTCTGTATATTTCTTGCAGAACCCACCAAGTATTTTAATGGGTCATCCTCTGAAAGTAATTATATCCTTTAAAAGACTCACATTCTGTTAAGGTCTTATCAGCCAAAGTGTGGATTTTCATTGTGACAACTGGAGGGAAACTATAGCAATTTGTAAATGGCAATGTGCATTCTAGCCCAGGGTAACTTCACCCAACCAAGAAGAAAAAAATCTGTGCTTCAATGAAATTAATAGCCTTGGTAAATTCAGCATGCACAGAATGGTTAAACGTGGGGGAAGCTTTACCCTTCTGGGTTGTCAGGTCTGTTTTGAGAAGGTGTTAAGAAGGTATCATTCTAAATTACTTGGCAGCTGTCAAAAGTATTCTTGAATAATTTGGACTGGCGTCTAGAAGGGAGTGTTTCATTCTGTGTAGGTAAGCGTGGAAAAATAAATGAAAAGCTTAACAGTGATACCGCAGAGTGTATCTCCAAGCCCACATCAGAGGAGAGAAAGAACTGCTAAGGTGGGAAAAAAATCCACTATGGATGTTGCTGACTGTGATTTTTGTCATGTGTTCGAATGGCTTAGAGCTGTAGAACAAGGCTGCAGTTGTCAAGGTATGAGGTCCTGCTGCTTCAGAGGTGTCAAATTATTACTCCTCAGCTGGAAGAAACAGGACCGCAGAGCCAGAAGCCTGTAGACTTTGGCCCATGTCTTATCCACTGCTGGCATGTGTTCTTTGTTGTTCTTAAAATTACAAAAAAGAAAAAAAAAAAAGAAAAAGAAAAAGAAAAAGTTTTAATTCTGATTTAAAGAGGGGAGGTTGTTGTTGATGTTGCTAATATCAAAGGGGCGAACACTAAATGGGATCACGCAAGCCATAAGACTAACCATGAGGTAAGGAACTTGTCTTATCTATCCTGCCTGGTTTTAATGTGGTTCAGGTCAGAGCAACTGAAAGTTGTTTCTGTCTGATGGATGGGGCTGGCCAAACGTCTTTGAAACATCTCCATTCAGGTCATCAGTAAAACCTACTGAAACAAGAGGTGACTTGCACAAGTGTTATCCCTGCTTTGTCAGTTCTGTACGTAAGAGAAGGACTTGGCTGTCCAGTTCAGCAAGATCTATATCCAAATTCAAAGGCCTTTTCTGAACTCAGCACTGAAATTGTCACTGTTTTAGGCTCATGATGAAAGGAAGATCTCTGCACTGAATATTGTCATTTGTGAGTCAGCCCTTGAGGTCATCTAACTGCATAGCAATAACGGCATTAACGACATTGATGGAAATCATTGCCAGACATCCTCAAAAATCCATAGGCAGATGTACCTCTGATGAAATGAGTCCAGGTACTGTTAAAACACTTCTCACCCTATGGTCTGTGCAATTTACCTCACCGCCTAACCAAACCTTAAATCAATAAGAGGCCAGATAAACAATGCTTTACACACCCAACTCACTCAGTATCATTAAAAGAAGCTTTTATGACTTTTCCATTTTGTGGCAGTTGACCCCAGCTGGCAGGTAAGCCCCCACGCAGCTGCACTCTCACTCCTTCCCAGCAGGATGGGGGAGAAAATCAGAAGAGCAAAAGTGAGAAAAAAGCCTTGTGGGTTGAGAGAAAAACAGTTTAATAAGAGAAGGGGCTGGGGGGAGGGGGAACGGTGGAAAAAGAAATAAGTGGTGCAAAAGCAGTCACTCAACACCAGCAGACTGATGCCCAGCCAGCCTTGGAGTAATAGCTACTCTGGAAGAACTTTGCCCCCCTCCCCCCAGTTTAATTGCATGTATGCAGTAGTATGGACCATCTCCTTGGCCAGCCTGTGTCACCTGTTCTGGCCATGTACGCTCCCAGGCTCATGGCCACCCCCCAGCTTCCTCACTGGGGATGGAGGGTGAGAAAGAGTGATGGCCCTTGAGGCTGTGCAAGGGCTGTGCAGCAACAGCTAAAACACTGGTGTATTATCAGCGCTTTGGTCTCCAATCTAAAACAGAACACCATACAGGCTGCTAGAAGCAAATTAACTCTGTCCCAACCAGACCCAGTACACATTTCTAAAGACATGTCCAGAGATCACTCGAGAGCACCCTAATTGAGTGGCAGACTCACAGTATTGTTTACTCTAGCTGGCTCTCAACGAGAAGAGCTTTCCAAAGAAGGGCTTTGCCTGGCACCTTTGCACTTTGGCTTCTTGCCTCAGCCTGGAAATTCAGAGATATGATAGTGCTATTGAGTCTGACTTTCAGGCTAAGGTTCAGGTCTGTACTTTTATTAACCAAACTGGTGCGCTCGTTCTAAGATGCCATTATTTTAACCAAATCCAAGGGCCAGTAGGCAGCAGTCTCTGTAACCTCTGCCATCCAGGCCTTTATGGCATATACCCCATTTTAAAAAGTTGCTTTGTCACGCCAGCTGCAGGAAGGGCAGGGAATTCTCCACAGCAATGCACTGGTTTTACTGCAGGGAAATCAAATTAATTTAAAATTCCTTTGAGGTAGGTCTGCTAGAGTCATGAAGCTATTATCATTTTATTATAGTGAAATTTTTGAGGCTTTTGCCTAAGTTTTACTCAGTGTGACCTGTTCCAGCTCTTACCGTCCTAGAATTGTCCAAGAGGGGCAATATTCCAGAAGAAAAGGTAAGGGGATTTTTACTGTTTTACCTCATCCGAGCCAAAGATTTATTTAGAGAGTTTTGCCATCCTATACTTGTCTTTGAAAGTGTTGCAGTGAACAGGAATTTCTCTCCATTTGTTGCATCTCTTCCCTCCAGCTTCCATTCTTAATGAGATTTAGGCTTGAAAACAGGTGTTTAGGTTGTACTTCCAGCTTCCAAATTCAGGCTCCCTGTTTCTGACAGCTATGAATTTATTCCTCCTCACTCAGGAAATTCTTTGCTGCTTCCATTCATCTGTCCCCGTCTGAAAACTGGCCAGAGGGACCCCAATTGTTCTCATTGTTGGCATTCCACAGCTAGAAGACAGACAAGTCCATTTGTAACGAAAGGGAGATTTTTCACATCCTGTCCTTCTCTTACAGGCTGCCTGTGCCAGCACCATTTCACGCTCAGAATAAGCCATAAATCCAGAGGGGAAGCCTTTTTTAGATGATAACCAACTGCGTTCTGTATTTTCTCAAAAATACTTTATTCTTTCAAAAAATTGAGTTTAAGAAATACAGATAGTGGAGGCAGTGTTATACTTGAAGTTACACAGCTTCTACAGCTCCAAGTGATCGACTTATGGCTACCAAAGGGACATTAATAAATAAAACACACAGACAGGGTAAGGCTTATTAAAGATGACATCTTCCACTGTCTAAACACAAGTTTAATATGAGTCAGTGGTGTTTTCACAGCTTGGTTCCTAGCTTTACCATGGTGGTGGTCCATTAAGGAATGATATAAATAATTAACATAGCCCTCTAGGTTGCAAAAAGAAGGTTTGCTTTGTGTCACGCCGTGGCTCTGTGGCCAAGGAAAGAGACCCATTACAGCATGTTCTATGAGCAGGAACATCTAGCTATATAGCCTTGAATGTCTGCAGTGCTGACTCTTTTGTTTATAAAAATATGATTAGTTTAGAAAAACTCTAAAGAAATTATTCACTGGGTTCACAGCCAAGGTATTTCTGCTTTATATATACTCAACTGAAAAATCAACTCTGAAACAAAACGCTCCCAAATTCATTATACACATTTGGACAAATCCGACTTGAAGTATGCATCTTGCTGCCAGACTGCATTGGCTAGGAGTTGAGCAAAGGATTGGGTCATTTTAAAAATTATTCTGTTTCTCAAGAGCAATTACACTGAAAATGGCAGCAGGGGAGGTTGAGGAGGATGGTTCCAGGAATAATCTGCATGTTTCCAAGTGTATAAGTAAAATCTTGAGGCTGCATGCCGATGGGTGTAGAATGAGAGTCGGTTTCCTAGGAGATCGTGTGAGATATCCCAGACTGCACCTTAAAGGATTGACTTCAGTTCTCTAAGCATCCACTTCAAAATAAAAGGTTGCTTGGAAGAAATAGTTGCCAGTCCCACCAGGGTTGTCTCAATCTCTCATCTTTTATAGAGTGAGACAGAAAATGAGAGAAAAGAAGTAATCCATTTGGTTGGCTACTGAGTCTGAATTTTTTTTTTTTTTTTTTTTTACTGAAGTACAGCAAGCAAATATCCAATTGCAATCTATACATGGATTAAAAATCTTGGTGCACCAACAATTTTGCCACAGTGCCTGAGGCAAAAATCTTACCAGCTAATACAGATATCCTGTCATATCTCTGTTTGCTTATTTGTTGCCCTCCTACCTTAGAAGCTGTTTCATTTCAATAGACAAGTAATTATGGCATAGTTGCTAGTTGGAATAAGGAAACTTTTAGACTGAGAACTTTATAGCCCATGTAACAAGGATATCTTTCCCATATGTGAGTACCCAAGCAACCTCATGTGAATGTGACTTGTGATGCATAGTACTAGATGCCTGCTGGGAGTGAGACAGAATGCTCTGTATTGCTCCATAGCTGCGCAAATTCAATATACAGAACTACTTAAGGCGCAGGACAGATGGGCTCCAGAGGACACGTGTGCTATGACATTAGTGGCTAGAGATGATGTTATTTTGCATGAAGAGTCATAGGTAGGGGGCTATCAGCAGGCAAATATGGAGACTTACTTTGTTAATATACTTTCTCTTGTCAGCCTTTTCATTATTACTGCTGATAACCTATACTGACAAGAAAAAGCTAGAAAAGTGTGCTCAAACTGCTGTTTGTATTACAGTCCATTCGGTGAGGTGCAGTATTGCTTGCCTGACCTTAAACTACTGGAACAAATGAATGGTAATTCTTCAGAATTACAAATACCTCTCACTTTCAGTAAACAACTGTTTTCTTCTCCCCAGAGACATGAAATTAAAACATCCCTGATACAAGCTTGCCCATCCCTGCTTAGGAGTGCAAAACAAGCATCTTCATGTAACACTTGGCCTGGTGTCAGGCTAAATAGAAAGGTAATGAATTTAACACAAGGTCCATGCAAATGTTCAGAGTTAATTTCATTTTTTTTGTTACCAGAGCTAGAATTTAGATCCTGTTTACAATGCAAATGAGTAAGAGGCATTATAAATGTAGGCCATAGGCACTGACCTTACATTCAACAGAACAAGGTTGAAGCAGGATCCACAAGTTGCTGTGGCTCAACCCATACCTTCTTACATGTTTAAAGCCATACAGGAAAACAACAAAAAAGCATCTCTATTTATCACAGTAACTACTTAAGGCTTCTTAACTGAGATTTTTCTTCTTTTTTAGGTCTGTATAGATTTAGGTGGGAAAAAAAATCAACTCAGTTAGTTTTGTAGTAGCTTGAGACCATTTCACTTCAATTTCCCAATGCTACAAGGTCAGGGTTTCAGATATTAGAAAGCATTATATTTTATTTTTAACAACTATTGGAGTAAAATCAAAATCACAAAAATACTCCATTAGATTTGTGTAAAAAAAAAAATCTCCTTTAAACAGCCTTCTGGTTTTGGTCATGTTTGGAGGCTGACAGCTTCCAGTTGTTCCAGTTGGTCACTGTGCAGTCAGCTGTTAGTCCACAATGAAAACGGAATGAATGGACACTTAATTGGTCCAAACAAAACTGGACATTTATTTAACAGCTGGGTTGATAGTCCTTGATGTGATATCACTCTTCTTCCCCCAAAAAGGCTTTAAGTGGGTTTTGGGCCTCAAACATTCTTAGCAATACATGGAACAGTACCAGAAACACAAAGAGGAAGAACTGGCTTCTTTGGAAAGAAGCTTCTTCTGTAACCAGAACTTGCCAGACCACCAGGCTAACCAAGAGAGACCATAGTTCATATCAGATGTCTAGGCTGAAACACAGCCCTGGTTCTTAAAAGCTCAGTAACCTGGCCCTCAGCCTGCAGGTTTTTCCCAGACAAAAACCTTCATGTCTGGGAGAAGCAGAACTCAGGCTGCTCATCAGATGTATTTGGCAAGCCTTCCGTCATCTATAATTTGGTGGGAGGAAGCACCCAAGTCCACAGACAAGTGGGATCACACTGGCCACAGAACATCTGGAGGAACCACCCAGGAGGACACCAAGTCCAGTCTTCCATAGTTGCAAGCTACTGGATAACAGACAGCCAGAAAGCCTTCCTTTCCTTACAGATTATAGTGTCTTCCATTCACATCTATTTAGTCAAACGACCCGCTTACCTCTTCTGTTCCTCCAGGAAGAGAACTGGATGCTCAATGGATTTCACTTTCATACTTTATGCACCTACTTGCTTCAGAATACATCACAGTAATTACACACACATGCATGCTTGCTTGCTGGCTTTCTCATAATTAGCTAGCTCTAGGCATTGATCAAGAGGTGCAGATTCCCTTCAGGCATCTGTGGCGTTTTAGCAGCTTAAGTTGCAGCCTGCAGGAAGATGCTGTGTCCCACCCCAACATAACGTTATTCCATATAGCAACATACCAACACTCTTTCTGATTATTGGTATGGCCAAATCTAAATGCCCCCAAAAATGAGAAGTCCATCCTCCCAGAATGAATTATGAATTATTAGATTAAAAAAAATCTTTTATTTGTCTTTTATCACCTTGACTTTAGTACTAATACCTTCAAATAACAAGGGAGGGCAGCAGGGGATGGAATGCAATAGTCACAGAAAATCTCCCATGGCTGCAGGAGCTAAAGTGCATCATAAAATCAGATGCCACTGTATGCTCATCAGCTTCAGCCACAGGACAAAAATATGGACACTCAGGACCTATTTATCCATACCTGACACAATATTAACATGTGTAAAACCTAGCAACACAATCACTTCATCTCTGTTCTTAAAATCTTTTATAATGCTCTGTCAACATATTTTACTGATAAAACATGTAGAATCTGGACTCATAATTTAGGGGACTCAGGATTACACTGCTTTGGAAATCTATGCTTCAGTTTGAAGAGCCAGCTCATGATATCAGCCTTTCACATCCTGCAGCACTTTGTAAGAAGAAAGCAAAGCATAGAAATAATCTGTTGGGCAGTGTAAGTAGCATGAGGCAATATGTTGTTGTGTCCCTCCCTGTTTGTACAGTCTGTAACATGATGGTGTTCCCACACTGGTTAGACCCTTTTTACAACACATAATCAACATATTAGCACCGCTTATACTGTTATTATCACCAACACTATAAACAGAAAGTATTATATTGTGAATTGTGGTCACCTAGCTGTTCTATTCCAACCTTTTTAATGTTGGTACATTGTTTGTTTTATGTTGTAATTTTTTTTTTGTTTGTTTAAAGAAACTGAAATGTTGGCTAGTAATTTGTTGGACTCCAGCATTAAACTGTAAATTTTCAGTTAACTTGGTCTTTCAAACCTTTCTAATTTATTTCTTTATCCTGTCAAATGGAGGGACTGGAGAAGTGATGGAAACCACAAACCAAATCCATGAGATTCCAAGTAAATAACAGCAATGCTCCAGCCTCTTAGGCATCCTGGTTGGTAGCAGAGCTATTAGAGAGTTGTCATATCTGAGCAACAGAGCTATGAGTTTTATAATGAAGTGTATGAAATACTCTTTCTGTTTTGTTTCTGATTGCTGCTTTGCCAATCACCCTACTGTGAAAACTGCTAAGAACAAAGCAAGAGCAAACAGTTGTAGTGTCTGCATCTACCTTGCGTTTAATGTTACATTTACCACTAGCTCCTTTTTTTAGGAATATATCAGGTATTCCTTTGCTTTTCTCACCTTTTCTTCATTTCCAAGGTATCCAAATAATACATAGTTACATAATTTAGAGGGAGGAAGAAAAAAAAGTTTGACAGCAAATCTCAAAATGCTGTTCACAATCAGAATGTTTACATATTTAAATCCGGACCATGGCTAGAAAATGGTTTAACACTGAATTTATTCTTAAATTATTTACCTCTCAGAATTAAAATGCTTCCTTGAGGCTTCCACTCATTAGGTTAGACTTTCTGCTAAATTATAAATAACCAGCAAACATTTAATACACAGAACATATCCAGTTTACTCACCAACAGAATAGTGATATATAGTTATGAGTAAGAATATTAAGCTTCTTTCAAAGTGGCGGGATTTAAATCACCAAGAATCAAGAGACTATGAGGGAAATAAGAATTATATCTAAGTAAACTACTTGGGTTTATAATTAGGAAATGAGAACAAAACAAGATAAAGTAGTATATAATAATTCTTTATAGTACATACTATATAAATAAGACTCAAATTTCAAAAATAAGATTGAAATCTCTAAACTCTGCAGAATACATTGAAAAAATTCAGGCAGAATATATTGAGAAAATGAAAACTACCATAGAAATTAAAAGTCTGTTTAATACTATCTTTCCTATCCAAGTTGACTGCAAAATTCATTCTTGCCATCACTTTTATTAAGAAGATTCACCAAAGCTGTATTGAGACTAAGGGTGTAGACTTTTTAATGCAGGCAATTGTACTGTAATGCAATGAAAATATTTCTTTGACCTTGCTCAGATTTTTTTTTACATTTACAGTCACACTATGGATACTGTACATCCTGCCTTGCAGTATAAAATCTTTTTTCTTTTTATTTTCCTAGCAAATTATCTGTTATGCTGAAAAATCTGAGTAAAATTGGGATGATTTGGAAAGTGAGAGGACACTGTAACTAGAGGAGGGAATTACCTCTTCATTGAATAAGCGTATTGTTCAAATTTGAGTATTCTGCTTCTGTGTAGCAGACATTTTTGTAAGGCACAATTTTTTCCAGTATTCTGAAAAAGGTATTTTTCAGTGTGTTCAGTATAGTATACATAGTATATAAAGTATATATCTATATATCTAGATCTCTCTATATATAGATATAGTATATAAAGAATAAAAAACCTTTAGCAAGTTTCTTCCCCCTTGAAAAAATCTGAATCTAAAGGAAGCTTGTCTGTATGGTCCAAATTCCAACCTTTCTTGTTTATGTTCTAGTGTCTTCAATGTTCCAGTCTCACTAGCGTCTCTTCACAAGGGTCTTGTTTCTTAAAGTGCAGTAAGGTACACATTAACCTGCCCATCTCATTAACTTTAGTAGTTAGACAATGTGCAATCAATGATTCAGATAATCAGATATTTTATTTTGGTGCCAGGTATTAAATATAGGCTAACTATCTACTACTAGTCACTCAACACTGACTTCTCCACAGCAACAATCTCTTTATTTATTTATATGGATACTGGAACGTTTGACATGGATAGTGGAAAGTATTTAAAGAACCTGGAATTCCTGAGTGCCTACAAATGAGAATTATACTTTATATGTTAAGATATTTGAGATATCAGTAACTGTTTCAAAGAAGCAGGGCTTGAGATCCCCTATAAGTAGTCTCACCATATTTGTTGCCAAAGCTGAGCAAAGTATTTTGTTTATAAGCAGGCTGCATATTTGAAGACAGGAAAGAGTTAATGGGTTTTGATAAATCTTAGGTTTAACCAGTACTAATTTTTTGTGTGTTTTTATTTGGTTTTGGTAAACATCTGGAATCTGCATATTCATTTCTTGACTTTGAAGTGGAGGTGAAACATTCCTTCCTAATTCTGCTGTATTACACCCACTGATACCACAGACTCGTAATATTTGTAAATAAATTATTTGTGTCTTCCATTTTTTACTATTGTGTGTTCCTTTGGTATTGTGGTTTTCCAGTTCTTGCTGAAAATTGACTGGAAAAATACTTTTACACAAAAAGTGAAAAAAGGGAGACGATCAGTTCAATTTACTGCTGCAGATGGTTAAAGGCTTCGGGGGGAACCAGAGGTTTCTCTGTAAAGTGGAAAAGCGGTCCTGAAAATGCATCGAAATCAGCTACTAGTTTGCAGTTCATGGTGCACTATTAACATTCCTGTGAAGGGAGGTGGCCTGCATTCATTACAGCAGAGGCAACTAAAGCCTGGTTTGCTTCACTAGAAACTTCATATACTACAGTAGAGCCTTTCTATTCCTGAATGCTACACAGGAGGCTGCAGAGCTGTTCTAATGCGGATTTCAGAATATACTTACTTTTCTGACTGATGGGATGACTGTTGCACCGTTACCCGCTGCAAAAAAACCCACCTCCCATTATTTTCTCTATTTGTCGATGCCAGGGAAACAAAGCGTTCCCCATGGGCTGTAAGGAGCTAGTGACTGAGGTAGGTCAAGGAATGTTTCCTTAGCCCAGCAAACAAGACAGCAGAAAAGCAAAGGAGCCCTCGCTTCTAGCTGAGCTGAACTTGCCCTCTCCCTGGGGCTACTCGTCCTACGATACATAATTGTCAGCATCTTCTTATGAGTCTCTTCCTCCGTTTTCAATCATGCTCCCCTAATTATTTTTTTTTAGACATGGTACCTGCCAGCTCCAGCACCTCTGCGTTCTTTGAAAGTAAATATGAACACAAATTTAAAGCTTAAATAAATACGATTTTTCACAAAGAACAAGAACCTTATTGTCTAGGTTCGGAAATTTACCCAAAGCTGTTTTTTTGATCCTTAATTGAAAAACTGAGCTCCCAGTGGCCAAAACATACACTGAAATGATAAAGACATTGGGGCATTGGCATCTTCAGGACCTCAGCAGTGGCTACTCCAGCCACAGGGTTATATTTTTGCTGAAAGCCTGCTTTTGATTTATTTCCATAATAAAGAGCAAATAGCTATAGCATCACAATGCTTTGAGATTTCCTTCTAGCTAACAGGCCTCTGGTGGCCTTGTAGATTTGTTGTGGAAGCACATATTAAAGAAAATGGAACCTGCCTGACAGGATACCAGGCATGACTCTGGTAGGTGGTAGAAATGCTTCTAACCACCTCAGTAAGCCAAACTGCTCCAGCACCCTCTCTAGAGCCTCTCCCTCTCAAGAGCTATAATCTTGCAACCTTTCCATCATGTCTGCTTTTCTCTACACTTTTACAGGAAAGAATGCAGATGAATTCTGTGAGGTTTTGTCTGGTAACAACCAGGCAGAGCATCCTGGTTGGCTGGAGGAAGCTCTACAGGAGACTGAGAGGAAAAGAGGGAATATAAAGATGAGGAAGGGATTAACTGCTCTCCCAAGAATCAACCAACCTAATGAATAACCATGAAAGACTCTCCTGCCTGGAACATTAATGCTTAGAAATATCCAGCAGAAAATCAACACTTTCTCTCTCTCCCAAAAGCAGTAATATCTCATTCCCAGGCTTGTGGTCATGTCAGCTCAGAATTCAGATCCATACATTTATCTGTTTGAAATATACATTTTATACACTTTAATTCAAGTCTTTCTTAGAATGAGTTGTACTTCTCAAAAAGAAATTTAACTAACATATGGAGTGTTCATGCATTACTGTATGTTAGCACAAAAGAGGACTGGGTCAAGCAAATGTAGAGCAGCTCAAGTCTTGGCCCTAAGCATCCCTGGGAGGAATATCATTTAAACCAAGTCTCTCCTGTGCTGTGCACTGTTCATGGGTGCATCCAAGTCCAGCTTTATGAGTGTGTGTCTGGTTTTGTCCATTCCATTCCCAGTGTTCTGGCAATTCAGCTAAGAAATCATGACCTGAGCATAGACATGGAGTAGCAGAAAAAAAAACCCTTTGAAGAAAGGGATGTATTATGAGCTCCCCTCTCTTTAAACACCAAGGAATTCAATCATGAGACACAAGGCTGCTGGAAGACAGGGTCTTTTTATCACTTTACATAAATGTACTCTTTTCTCAGCCTCCAATTCTCCTATTTTTCTGAATCAACAAATCTAATTTAGTCTCTTTTAATATTTG
Organism: Falco rusticolus; assembly: GCF_015220075.1. NCBI lineage: Eukaryota > Metazoa > Chordata > Aves > Falconiformes > Falconidae > Falco > Falco rusticolus. Next base: position 81,016,317 of record NC_051191.1, read on the forward strand.
TGCCACATCCGTGAGCAACGTTGAATGTTCTTCATTTATTGCATAGTTGTTCTGTAAAGCTGCATCTATAAATGGCTTAGGTAGCTGCTCCTTGTTAAAAACTGAAATTTGATCTTTGTTGTCCAGTTTTAGTTGGATGCATGAGTCACGTGACATTGTTTGGTCTCAAATAAGTCTGTACTGAATGAGCATTCTGAATTCATTCAGCCTGTCTGAATTAGGACTTTGCTTCTTGTGAATACTTTCTTAGAGTTCCTTAAAATTTATTGAGAATGTTTCTGGCAGCAAATTGTATTCATATGGATACCCATGTGAAAGGAATAAAAATGGGCAGCACCACACCCAACACAAATGATTTTATCTGCATAAACACTGCTTGCTTCAGGTTTCAATTACCACACTGTTTTATTACAATCCAAAAGCTTCTATTGCCTGCTATTGTACAGCATTAGACAATGACAAGATTCTTTCCCCAAAGATGCACTCTCTGACATGTCTGTCATGTTTTCAGACCATGGGAACCCTGAGTCTCCACAGCCACACTGTTGTAACAGAACAAGGTAACTGTCCAAGACAGTTAGAAAAAAGATCTCTGCCTGTATGAAATACTGCAGACAATGCTCTTACTGAAAAGCTTATCTTCATAGGACATCATCTGGAATAACTACAGAAGAAAAAATGTTTCTTCAAAAAACATTTCTGAGCCACTCTGACTTAGAAGTCTTTTCTTTCAAATAACTATTCCATTTTAGAAGTATATAAATTATTTTGGGATGCGAGTGTCTTTCATTTCAATGACATCTACTTTAAGATATTCTGGTACTATAGAATAATTTATGTCACAATAGCTGACTAATCTTCCTTTTTAAATGAGACTTGTTTATGTCAGAACTCAGCCTTAAGACTATAAACCACAGTTTTTCCTCTTTCCATAAATGATCTGTAATTGTAAGATCATCACTGAAAATATTCCTTAAAGATCTGTGTTGTGGATTAGAGCACTGGGAATTTGGGGAACAAGGAGGGACAAGACCTAAACAAGGGTCCAATTCTACAGCCAGTTCTTCACACTCTAACTCCATTTGTTTTTGTGGAAGAAATATGTGAGAAATGGATTAAAAGACTTGGTGCCAGTGACCTAATGATCTTTCCTCACATTAAAACACTTGATTCAACCATCATTGGCTACAATACTGTGTGTTACTTTCTCATGAAAGTATCAAACGTCAAATGGCATGAGTACTGCTTTAGAGTATTTCTGGGATGGTTTTTGGAGGCTTTTCATGGGTTTTTTTCACCATTATTTACTATCTATCTTTTTCAGTTTTGCCTGGGTTGGAAAATCACATCACAATCAACACCGAAGATGATTTCACTGCAAGCATAGGCAAAGGCCAGTTGAATTTAATATTTATCCTAGAGCACAGCTGTAAATATTTTTTATTCTCATCAACATATTCATCTGAACAGCAGCCAGCTGTCAGCTGTGTTCATTTTGATGCCAATAGTGAGTGGCAGATAACTTTTCTGCTCGAGACAAGGCTTTTACTCAATTTTTTCTAACACTCTTCCCATATTCTGATTTGATTTCAGAACTTGAAACTTTTAACTAGGGTTTATCATACTGTCATAAGACTAACAGCATATTAATAATGCACTTTTAAAAGATAGTCCTGAGTTAATCCATTTCTGAGACTTACCATATTCTTTACAAATCCATCAGAACTATCTGAGGAATGTGCTGAAATGTATGAAAAGATTGATAGGCACTCTGAGACATGGCTGATCCTCCTCTCATTAAGATTAAAGATGTAGATTAGTTTTGGTATTTTGGAGGCCTCAATGATACAATTGACAATTGTATTGTGGCCATGAGAAGGAAAAAGTGATCTTGGCACCCACCAGGAGGGGCTCAGAACTGCTTATTTTGCAAGAAAAGACAAAAAGTTTTAATAAAAGTCCTCAGGCGGAGAGGTGAGTGTGACCCAGAGTGTAATAACCTCGGGTCAAATTACAGAATGCAGCACAAAGCACAATTCCATTTGCTGCTGAGAAAGCAAAGGAAAACATAAACAGAGACCAAGTACCTAAAACACCCCACTAACATCAGTAGGTACTCCATCTTTTGTCTAAAGTCAGTGGCAGGAATGTGACCTGAATCCCCAGCTCATTCTTTCTCTTACTGGATCCATCTCATCCCAAGAAAAGAAGGAAATTAAGTAATACAAATGTAGCTTTAACTGTATTCTTCCAAACTTCTTTATTTCACATAAAAGTTATGTTACAATTCTTCATAAGCCATAAACATTTGGGGTTAAGACTGAGAGGCCAGCCTTTGAAATACAGTATTATGCAAGCGAGGAAAAAGGAAAAGAAAAGAATGAGATGTTCAGAATGGCAGTAGGCAAGTTGTTGGCCTTCGCTGGGAGCTTTGTGAGTTTTGTTGCTTGGATGTCACTATCCCATTATTAAAATGAAAAATTGCTATTTTTCACATTGAAGAAAAAAGGGTTTTGCTTGTCAGGCTTCTCCTGTTGGTGTTTGGAACTTGGAAAATTTGTTTTCTTCCTCATTTTGCCAGGTTAGTAAAGAAGAATAATTAGGCGACATATACTGTATATTTGTTGGCAAAATATCTCAAGAATATTAAATGAAACTACTGCTTTTTTTCTGAATACTTTGCTTCAGCATGTGGAGCTCAATTTGTCAAGATGCAGGGATATTAGAAGGTGGACTGTTAGACTGAGCAGGGCTGCTACACAATCATGCTACACAATCAAATTTCTGTGTCAACTCTACTAGTGAAATATGTTTTGCTATCAAACCACACAGCCCAAAATGAGTGTAATTGTCAATCTTACACACTGCAAGCATCATAGGTAACCAAATATTTTTGGTAACAGTACATCAGGGTAATTAAGGTTAATTATCTGCAAATACAGAGGTCTGCTATTGGCACAAAAGTCTACTTCCATGACAACCTGAAATTCATTTGATCATTCTGTGTTTTGAAAGCATGGGTAATTTAGATTTTCTCATACCCAGAGCCAGTGGAGTAAAAGCTTTTACAGCTTTTAATTAAATAAAAACTGAATACCTGGTTGACTTACATCAGAAATCTTGCATTTGGACCGCTGTGGCTCAGAAAACTTCCGCAGATGGTAAAATTATTATGATTTCTCATTGTAAGAAATTCTGTGGGTTTCCTGTTATTCTGCAGGACTAGTAATTAACTCTGCTCCACTCAGGGGAGGGATAACAGTGGGTCTTTGGGCTCTAGGCCAGGCATTGAGCAGAAGCACAAAATTCAGCCAGATGCAACAACTGGCAACAAAAGAGGGCAAAGCAGTCTTGGCCATCATGTCTGGCTAGGCCATTTTAATGCTTTAAACAAGAGGTGACAATTTCAAAACAAGATGGGAAAAAACCCTGTAAGGGGCAAATGTAAAGTTGGCTAGAAAGTGGTATTCCTATCCTGGTAAAATATTTGAGGTTTCCAAAATATTCCTAAAAGAGACTATTTTTATTTTTTTCTCATTAGATGTGAGAGCACAAAAACATAATAATCAAGGTGATAAATAAATCTACTAGGAGGTAGGAGATTTCAGATCAAATGTCAGTTCCACTCTAAAAGCTTCTCCATGGTAGACATCTTGACTGCCATAGTCTCAGCTATCATGAGTGGAGAAGGCCACAATATATTTACAATATCTGAAATAATTACATTCTGGTCCTGTCAAAGGGATGATTATAGCCGTCTGCAAGCACAAGGAATCACATACATAATTAGCTAAAGCACTCAACTGCTGCAACCCACGTATCGCTAATTCTGCAGTGGGTTTTTGCTGTGATTGGCTGTAAGGAAGCGTAAAACCCAATAGTGTTATGGTTTTTAATGTTTTCCCCTAAATTCTTGGTATATGTGGCTTTTTTGTTGAATCAAGACGGACTTTGTGGGGGCAGACCTATTCCAAAGGGAAAAAACCCATGTATGTTGTTTCTTTGAAGGAAATGTGCTTCACCTCAGGGTAAACAGAATGGTTAAAGATTTTTTTTTATTTTGTTACAGACTGATGATTGCTTAGAAATAGCACAAAAGGTCCATCAGTGTTTCCTTTGGAAAAAGCCACAGCTGGATATGTGACTACTCCTAGAGACACACCAGTGCTGGATGACTACAGGGCAGGAGGTATCTCCTTAATGCTGTGTATGGAACAGCTCCCACAACCTGATTTAATCTGCTTCCAAATTGATAAACTTGTTGAGTACCACAACTTTGTTTGAAATAACACCAGCTGTGACAGTTCATTAGAAAAAGTACTATTAAATTAATACATTAATCTATGAAATTAAGGAACAGAGCAACAATGTTTTTTTTTTTCCCAAAACCATATTGATATTCTGATAGCACAAGAGATATGTCAAATCACCTCCGTTACATGGATGCCTGCTAGGTGGAATCACTTTGGAAATGAAAAATCTGTCTTAGCATTTTGTCCATAGTCAGTTCCTAGAGGGTCTTGAAATGCAGGCAAAGGGATGGCAGTTTTTCACAAATTCAGTGTCTAAAAATGAACTTGAAAAAGAAAATGCCTAAGCTGGAGCAGTAGCTCAGGCAAGGTCTGGGCACTTAGAGCTTCAGCTTAAAAGTGTCTCCATGAGAAGGGGGCTAGACCTGGCTGCCACCTCCCAGCAGACTGGGAGCTGCTCCCCAGGGTCACCCAGGGAAGGGGGCAGCCCTCAGCTGTACTGTCTCTAGGCTAGCCCTGAGCCCAGGCAGCCCACCCCCCAACAGGGGAGAAGCTCTCTGGGCCCTTGCACCTCTCTGGCTTGATCAGAAGCAACAGACCTACCGTAACAGAAGTTGTTGATAAACACTGATTTTCATTTTGAAAATAAGTGGGTCTTTTGGCATTTGATTTAGTTTTATGCCAGAAGAGACTGAAAATATTTTTTATTTAATGTATTTTATTATTTTGGGGTTTTTTTACAAAGAGAGACCCTTGAGTCAATGAGTAACTGACAGCTAAGTAAACATAGAAATTACTATGATTGAGAGTAGTCTATTGAAGAGAATGATTTAACACAGGATGTAGTAGACCCTAGATTTTTCCCTGCTCCTCTGTAATTTGGGGGATCTTGTTTGACATTGGACTCTGGTGTTATGTCCTTGCCTGAAAACAGAACCTGAATCTGGGCTTGCGACTCCTAATACTGGCTGGTTTTCTTCACTTATTTTGGCAAGAAATTCTGTTCTAGAAGCTGTGAAAATTTTCACCAAAGTCGATATGGTTTTGATGGATAGATATTTGTCAAGAAAAAAAGTACTTCATTGGCAAATTCATTCCTACGTCTGTTCAAGTATCTCTGAAAGGCGACTCTGGGGGCCTGTCTGCTTCCAAAAGCAGCTCTTTGTCTTTTGCCTTGTAGTCATAAATTCAATCAGGAGTCACATGTCTTCTGTTGCTATTCAGTCTGGTTACAATATGATATTCCAGATGGTGTGGACACCTGCTGACAAACTATGATCCATTCCAGCAAGGTGAAATGTAGTTCTTTCCAGCCAATCTAAAATAAATATTTCAGGGGCATTTTACATAATGGCTGGCCTCCAGCTGTATAGATCTCTATTCGTGTCCTTAGATCATCTGTTCTGGTTCATATAATCCTTTCCAGAAACTACAAATGGAAGTAGAACCCACTATTCTGGATCAAGTATCTTAAGATTTGCTTCTTACACAATGCACTCTTGAAGACAGTATGTATCCTTTAATTTGGCTTTTCTGAGTTATGCCTTCAATATTTTTTTATCAATATCATATAGCAATACTGGATAAGAGATTATTCCTCCCCCTCTCCTTGATTCTTTGATTTAGATGTCTTCATTTGAAAGTACTGCAATCACCTGCCAGCAGGATCTTATAAGACAGTCTCCATTTGTTTGAAATAGATGTTGTGGTAATTTTGTCTTCGAAGGACAAGAAGAATCTTTCTTATTCAAATCCAAGTGACTCTCAAAGTTGACAGTTATATCATGGGACAGCATTCTCATGTTTTAGTTAATAAAAATAAACTTACTGTACCTCTAAATATAGTGATGTTGAAGGTGCATCCCATTGTTCTGTCATTCGAAGAAACTGTAATGCCTATTCATAAACATGAGGAAAACTTCCTTTTAGATCCAAAAAAACTGAAACAGTTAAGTTTCATCAAATGACTATTTCATTGTGCTGTGTTTTTGTTTTCATTGATTTCAGTTTTATGACAGGAAAAAAAGTACCAAACACTAGAAGCTCAGACTCAATGCATGCAGTCCCTATCTGCTGCTCCATGCCATTTCTGTGCTGATTGGCTTGGGACTCTGGTGCATAGCCTACGACTAATGTGGTTTTAGCTGTGCCTACAATTTGCAAATTAACCATTTTTTCTGGTCTTAAGTTCTTCTACACTGTGAATATTTCATCAAATTTAGGAGCAGAACATCTTACCCTTACTAGAGAGATATAAATTTTTAGAAGCGTATTTTTGCTGGCCTGCTTTACGTTTGTGTCACGGTTTTGTATAAAGATTTGTCTGCTGTTGTAACCCAAATGTCCATGCACTGAGGGCATCAAAAGACCTGAATTCTCCTAAGCATCCTCACCTGGGGCCTCCACCTACCTTCCTACTGCCTATTGCCCCAGCAGCTCCATTTACACTCCTAGCCCCATTGTGTGTCCAGTCCTGTCTGCTTTCTTACTCATGGGACTTTCTGGAATGACTCTAGATGAATGTTGTAGGTAGCTTTGTCTCCACTCCTGCTTCTGGCCTTCTCTTGCTAATTTTGACTGTGGATAGACAGACCTGATTTATCACCTTGTCTTGCCTTGCCTTAGGCTGTCGATGGACCCTGTTATCAGCACCCTGTTATGATTTGGTTGTTCAGAGGTTCTGGAACTTACCCTGGTTGGTGAGGACACCATCACTGCCTGTGCTGGGGTTGTTGCTGGCTCCAGGCTTGTTCTGCCTTGCAAAGCCGCCTCAGTCTTGGTGGTCCGTGAGATCAAGAGCTGTGATTCTGCTGGCGGTGTTTGGTGGTAAAGGCAGAAGAGCAACCAGCTGGCTGGTGGAGGTCCTTCCATTTTTCTGGGGTATGTATCTACTAGCTGTGTGCTACATAGATTCTATTATTCATTGTAACATGATGTAACATGTCATCTTGGCCTTTTACATCTTTTATGTTCTGAGACTATGCCAACATATGATCTCACCTTGTTAGTGGGAGGGTTTGGTTTTTTTTTAAATGTGCTCCTTGAAAACCCACTGGGCTCTTGCACACCTGGTGTAAATCAGGTAGCTTCATCACAGTTCTTAGGGCTGTGCCAATCTGTGCCACTTAAGAATATGACTCAATGTAAGGACAAATTCCTTTCATGCCAGCTCCTTCTGCAGAAGATACTTATCAAGAGATCCACAGCAGATCCTGAGCTGGATTGCCATGGGATACCTTCAAACTCTGAGTCTCCTTGTCCTGTAGTTCTTATAATAATTAGTACTCAATGCAGGACACATGTAAAACAATATAAACATGAGAAAGTATGTGTGTTCAAAGTTCCTTTTCCAGCATCATAAAAGATTGCAACAGAGGGAGAGAAACCGAAGCTAATAAAATCAGAGCTGGCATGATACAGAAGGTTAGGGTAGACAACAAGCAAGCAGACTCTTCTTTTGCAAATGATTCATCTGTTTGTTAGATATGAGTGATATTGGTCAGGAAAGTGTAAGCAGCTAAAACTACCACCCTTTTTCTGAACAGAGTCTACATGTTGCGGATTGAGACATACCCCCTCACTGATTTCTGGCTTTTCAATAGTCACAGTAAGGACAGAGTCCAACTATTCTTCTCCAGCTTAACTGTTCTTGGAGCTTTCTCTGGGGGATTCCTCTGTTGCAGCTGCAAGTTTCTCCTGTTCCAACAACACACTCCAAACTCCAAATCCTCTTATATCATGCTTGGAATAAATAAGGTCTGTCTGCCAGCATGAGTCAGCAGTAAACACCAACCCTGTACAATTTTGTGAGCAGTTGAGTGGAGGGTGGCATGCCACAAACCCTCTCTATCTGTGCGTAGGGTGCCAGAAACTGCCATGTTCTTGGCAGTTCGGTTAATTCCCAACAGTATCTGGAGTTTGTTGTTGCTGTTTTTTGTTTACTGTGTGCTTCTGGGTTGAGAAACTGCCAAAATACCATAAGCAGCAATCCTCGTAGCTCTATTCTCTTGAGATTTCCTTTTTTCTTCCCTGATCTCATGCAATTCCCCACCCAGTTTTTCCATCCCCAAATGATCCAGATAACTTGGACAAGAATGGACAGTTCTGAGTGCTTATCCAAAATCACAAGACAGTGTTTTCCATATTCATCCATTATTATAACATCACGTATCTTTACAGACTTCAGTGAATAAACCAAACCATTATCTGCCATTCAGCTATTCACTGTATTTCAGTTCCCCCATTGTACACTTTTACTGAATGTGTTAGCTTTCCTAGCAGAATCCTCATGGAAAATGCATTATTTTTTATCATAGTTTGATTTTTGAACAGTCCACCACATAGCCAAAAGCAATGTGAATTTTCAATTTTCCATTCAACCGTGCAGTTTGTAGGGTCTAATGTCACTAGTCAGCTATGTAAGTGTACATGGAAGTGATGTATATCGCATACAATACTGCACAGCAGTAACAGTCTATTGATGATATTCACAAATGTTTTGAATTAAAGCAGAGATGAGGATCTTGTAAGCTGTTCTCAGGCATCTTGAAAGTTGGAGACATATTGACTGTTTAAAGGGTTTGTTGTAATTTGCATAGTGAGCTCAAATATATACCTTTATTTCTGTGACAAAAAAAGTAACATTTCTGACCCCCTTAAGAAAACAAGGAGCTGTAGCTTCATCTTGAAAACAGTGCTTGAATTTGCAAGCCTTGAAGAAGTCAATGCTTAGGCTCTTGTGTCACAGTTCCACAGGCATTTTTCTCAGTGACAAAATCAATTTAAGCTGTTCCTTGCCCTTCCTTTGAACACCAGCTGCTCAATTCCAGTCCCTGACTGTGCTCTCAATCACTCTGGTACAATTACTTGCAGAGTTTCTTGATTGATCGGTTTTAGTCAACTCTTCTTTTCCCTGAAGGATTATTTACAACCTGCAGCTTTTCCCTGAGTTAGCTTCTCTGTATCATTAGGACCCTGCAGTAGCAGGAGGGTGGGTTTGAGGTGGTACTATAAGGGCAGAAAGAAAGAGTGAAGCAGAGCTGAGTAAGAGCCTGGCTTTGTTGCTGATGTGAACAAGTCTGATGTGATGAAGATTTAAAGCACTATAGCTAATTTATGGTCATTTCTAGAGCTTTTGTGGGAAGGCTAGGTGCAATTTTAACATTCATTATATAAAATCACAGCTAAATTTATATTTTAGGTTTGGATGTGATTTCTCAAGATAAAAAGGGCAGTGAAAAGCAAAGCTGCATTGAGTGGACTTTTTTTAGAAGAACATACCCTCAGGATGAGTGCTTTGGATCGAACCCAGACATAGCCTGCTTCTGACACACAGTAAGGCTAACTCATGCCTGCTGCAAATGGCTCATGATACTCGATCTTACCCAGTCCTGTGTCTAGAGTTAAAATGTTAGATGACTACTCTGGAATACAGGCAAGAATAAAATAAGAATTGCTGACGAGAACATACTTCTACATTCAACAGTTCTTAGTCAAGTCTATGGCAAAATTCCTTTTGGCTTTGATATTAAAGGAAATAGAATTAGTGTTTTTCGTTGTTTTCTACTGGGTTTTGGTGGGGATACTTTTACAGATTTTTTCTTCATTGAATAAGCTCTTCCAGCTTTTCCTCATCTGACCCAGCCTTCAGAGTCCTGAACTATCTGCCCAGTGCAAAAAAGGCTTCTTCAGGGCTCCAGAGGACAAGTGAAATATTTCAAGTTTACCTTGTGGAGCAATGGAGCAGGTAGCAGTAATTTCATTAGGATGAAGATATTTATCTAATGCATCTGCCTAGAAGACTGCTGGGTTATGAATCTTTCCTGATGATAGGATGGGATTCCTGCTGAATCAATAATATTCATTTATTCAAGGTCACAGAATACTGTACACTCTCATAGCAGTATTTTATAAGTATGATGATCAAAGACTGAAGTGATGGAAGGCATCATGGAGCAGCAAAGACAGGCTGCTCTCTAAGGAGCCAAGAATCACAGCAAGGTAGGCAGGGGCACAGACCCCACCAACAAGGGAGCTGCTCTGCCACAGCCAAACAGTCCCAGTGACAGTAACCACAGCCATCCAACAGTACTGATCAAAAATGTTCACAGTGAGGAGGCGGGTCCGAGATCAAGCCAGAAAGTCGTATCAGTGGGCTCGGATAAGGGCCAAAATTAGGAAGGTGTTAAACCAGACACAGGTATACCAGCAACATAACTCAGGTGAGTGGCAAGGGCCTGAGCAGAAAAGTGGCCCCTGAGCAAAGGAGGGGCAGAGCCCCACGAAGGCAGACAGATCTTTCTTCAAAGCTGTTCTTTCACAGCTGTCTGAACCAGTGGATAATATGGCTGTGCCATATCAGAGAGCTGGCTGTGGGCCCAGGCAGCGAAACTCTTTGGGATGGGGAGATGCACTCAGAGACCTGATGCATGATTTGCTGGGAGCTGTGGCCTTCTTTTATCAAACCAAGTGATGATACAAAGACAAAAAGTGTACAGGCTTTCAGGTTCATCAGCTTTTCTGTCCACACACTGCATCTCATGTCACTTCATCTCACTTCTTACTCATGTGATTGAGAATGGCAAAGTGAAATGTTTCCCACAGTCACAGAAGTGAGGGCTAGCACATTTTTAACTTAAAAGCCCTAGAGTATTATTGTTATGTTGCTTATTGAATAGCATTTCAGTTCCTTAATGAAGAGTGACATTATTCCAGTACGAGATTATTATAATATTATGAACATAATAGTAAGATAGTATGAGATCTCACAACATTTGGTGTTGGAGCCCATGTTTTGATCAAGAACCAAGAGATTGTTAATCCTGTAGAAGCTTTTACATGTGAAAAGAATAAAGAAAATCATTCATCTCTCCCTTTCTCAATTAAAGGGCGTAATCAATAAGGAACATGCCAGTTGCCCAGTTGAAAGATATAACATTCCTGTTTATGATGGCAGGAGAGACATAAAAATCTTCACAGTTCTTGGCATAACTTCCATGTGGGTCTTGGCACCCGGGGCAATGCTGTTTCACCCAGAAAACTGCTGTCTGTTTCAGTGTGGTAACCATGCACACTAGCCAGGGATAATTTTGGAATAAATCCTTATTTCTTTCTCTTAAAAAATAAAAATATCCTTTAAAAAGAAAGATAGATTTTTGTTTTGGCCAAATTAAAAAACGAAGGAGATGTACTTATTCACAGTGTGAATTCTTTGTGAAGCACAGAGTTCTAATTGTTGGAGTGGAAAAATCAACTATTTAAGAAATGTAAAAACCCACTTTTTTATTTCAGGTTTGAAACATAGTGGTTCTCTGAGCCAGGACACACAAAATTTAGCTTTACCTTCTAGGGTTTGGCATCTCATGTATCCTGGCAATTAGTTTGGCCTCTACAGTAAAGTTCTGGGCCTGAGCTTGATTAAGAGAACATTTATGAATAACATCCTCAGAAAAATTAAAGCCATGGCCAGGACCAGGCCACAGCAGCAGTGAAGTAGGTATGCTCTATGGCTAAGCTGTTCCATAAAACAGAAGAACCAGGCAGCTCATAACTCTTTACATCGATAGCAGTCATCACTCTTCTTTCACAACTTGCTAAGCCCAATTGGAAATTCCTGAAATTTTCATTTCACTTCTTTCTAAGTATATTTTCCAATTTCAGTGGAAAGCACCATGGTGGTATATTTATGAATATGATGCTATTTAGTTGATGGATGGATCATGATTTTACATAGAGAGAGAAAGACCAACCTAATTAATCCCCCTTAAAAAAATATTGGAAATTAAAAAGCCTATTACCTACATAGGAGTGGATCCTGCAGCACTTACTCCCACTGATATGACTGAGAAGACTACCAGTCTTGTAAGTATCTGGATCTTTTCAACTTTTGATAGCCATTTACCTCAAATGTTTTTTTTTCAGTTACCAGTGCTCTTTTTAATCCTTCATCAGTCTGGCTAGTGAGCTGCTTACTTTGACAGCAGGCAGGTTGAAATGACTTGTACCCTAAGAAGATGGCTTATTGGATGAAAAGTCCCCAGAGTTCCCAGTGGAGCACTCCCTGTGCTCTGCACCAGTCCTCAAATCAGTGCCGCTGTGGCGAGTAGTGTAAGGGTGCTAATGACCACCAAATCCATGTGCTTAGAAAGTCATGTCACCTTACATCAGGCCTACTGGCAAATAACCTCCAGATGGGTAGTAGCAAGGTTGTAATTTCCACCCTTTAGTTTCCTCCTCCCTTTGGAGGGACCTTTGCTACATTAGAGGTGAAGGAGCCCTTCTCAGGCACTATTGACTAATCAACCTTGGTGACAGTTCTCATGCTGTGCCCTGTACATCTGGTCCTTCTACCCTGTGGTCAGAGGTGCTCTGGCAGAAGGCAGAACAGATCTTGATAATGGCCTACTGGCAACATAAAATCCATAAAAAGAAATGCTGGTTGTGCAAAAAATGTCACAGCTTCTTCCACCAGATGAGCTGTGTTGTAATATATAATACACAAACAACACTACACATTAAAGATGTGGTTCATATCACCTAACTGTTGCCATTATTTTTATTGGGAATCTTTTCTAGACTAGTTGTCTAGAGTCTTTCTGTGTTCATTGAAGAGAAATGGTCACTCTCAAGGGGCATTTAGAGTATACATCTGGGATAAGAGGGCTTCAGGATGTATGTGTCTGTTCATTGACACAAAGGCATGGTGTTTCAACTGGCACCTTGCTTTTAAAACCTAATTAAAAGAACCCCATCCTTACTATGAAAGGTGGAATGCAGAAGTATCAGAAAGTATCCCTATAACAAACTACATGGACTAAGATTTAAACAGGCAGGGATTTTTCATTTGTTGTGCCAGTGAACCCACAGAAAGGAAAGTCAGTATCTCAGTATGGTATTAAGCAGGAGGTGACAGAAGATGTCTGTGAGGATCCTCTACCATCTAACATGCAGAAGGTTCATTTTCATAGCCAAAGGGCCAAAAACACCTTAGGGCCATTCATGATGTTTTACAAACTCACCCATACCTGAACCTTGTCTGCTAGAACTTCCTCCCTTCTTCAGGGATGCCCTTTTAGACTCCAAAGGATGGTTCTCACAATACCAGGGCCACGTCTTTAGTTACTCCTCCTTGTTCTGCAACCACCTGCAAGAAGAGTGAGAGGTTGTGTTGCTCCAAGAGGCACACATATCTCTCTACTTGTCAACAAGGCAAAACCTTCTCAAAACAGCTGGAGTTCCTAGCTTTCTAGTAAGCACTTCTGGGGTATGTCTTGGTCCTAGTCTTGTGACTCCCTAACTTTGTAGTGGCCACCAAAGGAAAGCAAGCGAGACAACTTTTCTGTTCCAGATGGAAGAGTTGACAAAACTAGGGTGGGCAGTATGGGTGGAGTGTGTCACAAATAAGGGACATTTTCAAGCTGTCTAGATGACAGATGTGCTAAGGAGCCCTACCCACAGCTCATTACTAGACCACCCACGAGTGTTTCAAAGGGAGCAACACAACCCTTGTACACTGCAAAAGTGGTTAGGCAGAGTTCAGAGAATTCATTCCACAGTGTCATGAAGTTATAACATATCTCAAGGGGGAAAACAGCTAAGCCTAGCTGCAGATCCTTCCTTGTATACATTGGGTAACAATGTGCCTTACCACACTGTGACATCGCTTTGAGCATCACATTAGGAGTTGCAGACACAGAGAAAATGATTGTGGTGGTTCGACTCTGAATTCATGCCAAGTGCCCATTAAAGCTGCTCTGTCATTCCCCCTCCTCAGCTGGACAAGGGAGATATAGATATATATATATATATATAACAAAAGGCTCATGGGTCAAGATAAGAACCGGGACAGGTCATTCACCAATTACCATCACAGGCAAAACAAATGACTTGGGGAAAAGTTAATGTAATTTATTACCAATCGAAACAGAGTAGGATAATGAGAAATAAAATCAAAACTTAAATCACCTTCCCCCCACTCCTCCCCTCTTCCCATGCTTAACTTGACTCCTGATTTTCTCTACTTCTTCTCCTGCACCAGCACAGGGGGGTAAACAATGGGGGCTGTGGTCAGTTCATCACATGTTGTTTCTGCTGCTCCTTCCTCCTCAGGGGAAGGACTCCTCACACTTCCTTTGCTCCAGCGTGGGGCCCCTTGCAGAGGGGACAGTCCTCCACGGAGTTTTCCAGCATGAGTCCTTCCCACAGGCTGCAGTTCACAAACTGCTCCATCATGGGTCCCTTCCATGGGACACAATCCTTCAGGAACAGGCCACTCCACCATGGGTCCCCACGGGGTCACAAGTCCTTCCAGCAAACCTGCTCCAGCCTGGGCTCCTCTCCCCACAGGGCCACGGGTCCTGCCAGGACCCTGCTCCAGCGTGGGCTGCCCATGGGGTCACAGCCTCCTTCAGGCACATCCCCCTGCTCCAGCGTGGGGTCCTCCAGGGGCTGCAGGTGGATACCTGCTCCACCACAGACCTCCATGGGCAGAGGGGCACAGCCGGCCTCACCGTGGGCTTCACCACAGACTGCTGGGCAAACTCTGCTCCACTGTGCAGAGCAACTCCTCCCTTCTTCACTGACCTTGGTGTCTGTAAAGGAATGAAGCTGGGTTAATTAGCATTGATAACACACAGTTGTGGGCTGGCTTCAGGGGCAGCGGGTTGGGTGATGTAGATAAGGTGCAGCTGTGGTTGGACAGCCAGTGAAGAGAGAGAGAAAGAAGCAAGAGAAGAGAGAGCAGGCCCTGGGTGAGGTGAGGGCAGCAGAGGGGCTGGGATGAAGAGTATGTTGGTATGTGGTGGTAAAAGACCTTGTTGCAGCTTGATAGCTTGGAGAGTGCTGCAACAATTGGTGCTCTGTGTGAGGCCCTTCAGATGATAAGACTGAATGTAATGAGCAGCGACAGCAGTGATGGCTGTGCTGGGAGATATTTGAAGTTTTGAACAGTGGCGGCAGTGCCCAACATAGTGGAGACAGGTGGGAACAGCCTGCGATCCAGATCACATTGAGATAGGTGGGAAGAGCCTGGGGATCTGGATCAGACACCGGTAAAGGAGAGCTGTTGAGATCAAAGAGAAGGAAGCTTGACTGCCATGGAGTTAAGAGACTGAGGGTAACGGGTGATAGCAGCAGAGTACACAGCCAGACATGGCAGCAGCCCGCAGCAGCGGCGGATCCAGAGCGGGTCGGGCCAGACAGCGGTGATGGCTGTGCTGGGGGAAGGTGCAGGAGCAGTGTGGTGCCCCGGGTGGCTGTTGCTGTTGCTGTTGCTGCTCACCCTGGTGGTATTCTTGCCTGTGTTTATGTGCTTGTGGTAGTGCTGTATTCTAGATCTGCTGCTGCTGAAAGCTCACTCAGGTTACTGTCCAGTGTGACCTAAGAGGTGAAAGGACAAGGAGCTATAAATTCATCAGAACCCCCCTCTGAAGAAAACAAAATCCTAGATGCCAAGGAAGCAGATAAGAAGAAATGTGATCAACCTGCAGAAGATGAAAAGCCCAAGATAAAAGTGAAGAAGGAATATGAGTATGAGTTCAGGGACAAGTTGTCCAAACCGTATGAAAAGTTTATTTGTAAAAAGGTTGTAATGATTGTTAAAAACATAAGGTATGAAATGTTAAAAAAAAAAAAAGGAATATTACAAAAAAAGTAGGGGGAAGTGTAGAGGAATGAAGCTGGGTTAATTAGCATTGATAATATACAGCTGTGGGTTGGCCCATGTGGATAAGGTGCAGCTGTGGCTGGTTAAGTGGTTGAGAGCCAACGAAGAAAGAGCAGGGAAGAAGAGAGAGAACACACACCCTGCAAGGGGCGAGATGAGGAGAAGGCAGCAGAGGACTGGCATGAAGAGTATGTTGGTATGAGATGGTAGAAGACCTTGTTGCAGCTTGATAGTTTGGAGAGTGCTGCAACGGGTGTCTGCAGGGCTGTTGCTCTGTCAAATCCTCATTCTTCTCTCTGGCTTCAATTGCTGTCACACAGCAACTTTTTCCTCTTCTTAAATATGTTCTCCCAGAGGCACTACCACCGTCGTTGCTGGCCAAGGCCATCAGCGGGCCCGGCCTGGAGCCGGCAGGCATCGGCTATGTCGGACATGGGGGCAGCTGCCAGCAGCTTCTCACAGAAGCCACCCCCATAGCTCCCCAGCTACCAAAACCTTGCCGTGCAGAGCCAGTACAATGATTCAAATGTGAAAACCACATCTTTACGGTTGAAACTGACACATTTTCATTTTCACCTGCTAATAAATTTTGGCTGTCATCTAATTCATCATATTGTGAGCTGTGAAGACGTACTAGGAGAAAAAGTGTTCTAGGCAGAGTAGTTAAAAGTGTGCCATTCACTTCAGAAGGCACATATTCTGCACAGTTCGTTGAGTCAGCCTGCAAATCCTCTGCTTCTATTGTTTTCTTGTTTGTAAGACTTCTGTGGAAGTCCTTTAACAAATATTCAGAAGTATTTTTTTCCACTTTAGAGGAGATTTTCTAGTGAAGCAAATATTTTTCTAACTATGTAGCATTTTTCAGTAATTATTCCTATAATCTCTTTCTTATATCCCCAGACCCTAAGGCAATAGCTATCCACACTGGTATGACTGGTAATATCCCATACCAGACAATGGGAGCTATGCCTTCAGGTCTTGATTTAAAAGCCTGAATGCATTTTTCAAATACACTTGCCTGACAATAAAAATAAGTATAAACTCCATGACAGTTTTCTGTGCAGCTGGTAAAACTCATACTGGGTTTATATACACACACATATTTGCTTTATGTACGCATATTTAATTTGAGAGATTTTTTTCTAGAAAGTTATTTTTTGTAAAAAATTGCTAGCTTCCTCAGAGCAGAAGTTTGAGATCAAAGATATTAGGTACGTCAGTTATTGTCACCTATATAAACTAAGGCTTGTTTGAGTACCACTCTGATGTTCATATAAATGAAGCAGAAAATTTGGTGTCCTTACTGTTAAGATCAGCCACTGAAGCTGTTTCACATGCAAGCTCTGTTTACCAAGATTTCTTTCCAACAAGTGCTCATGATGCCTCTTCATCAAAATATAAGTTGCTGATAAACTGAGCATTCAAAACACAACAAAAATGTGTTATTAAAAAAAAGTAGAATTGCCTAGAATTTACCAGGTTGCAAAGGATATTGTTAATGTTAATTTTATATTTTTATTTTGAGAAAAAATATTTGAAAACTGTTTTAAATTTTAAATATCAAGAAATCTCAACATAAAGTGGTTTAAGTAGTACACATTTCTTTTCAAGAGGGTATACTTTATCTCCCATCCTTTTTTGATGTAATCCTTGATGGGTGGGAAGGGCTTCACTCTCTGAAGAAGACAGTGCAATATTGGACACTCAGAAAGTAGTTCCTGTGTTCAAGGAATTAGGCAAGAATGTTACTTCAAGCATCATCTGATTTTGGGGGGTTTTTTGTATGTAACTATATAAATGTGTACATACTTAATTTTCTTCATCCAAAAAAAGAGCTTGAAAAAATGAACTCGGAAGGCTCAGATAGAAAAAGCAGTAACGTTGATCCCTAAACATACTATTAAAAGTACTTTTCAGATCTGTTTTTCAGCCAGACTTGGGATTTAGGAGTCTGGCTCAAGGTTGTTAACCTTTGCTTCTTTGTGGTTTGAAAGTTAATAATCATTATAAAACACTAACATTACCAAAATTCTATTTTGAAATAAAGGCAGATTAATAAATCATGACTCACTATTATCTAAACTTTGAGAGCAATGTATAGAATTTTGTTGTTGTTGTTGTTTTTTGTTAAGGTGACATCCTCAAGGTAAGGTTTGTCATTTGTATGCTTGGAGGACAAGCCAGTTCCATTAAAATGTTATTTTTGTGGTACTGTACAAGTTTTATTTGCCCCTCTTGGATTAAAAGCATACAAATACTCGATAACTCAGGTCCAGCCCAACTCAGGCTGTTCCTGACAGTAAGCATAAAACCTTTTTGTCAAGCTATGCTTTCTCCTCTGAGGTATATACTCTGGCAACCTGATCTAGTAGGAGATGTCCCTCCCTGCAGCAGGGGGGCTGGATGAGATGATCTTTAAAGGTCCTTTCCAATCCAAAGCATTCAATGATCCTATGCCTACATGGACACAGCTTTTGATACGTCACCTTGAGTTGCATCTTAGCATCGTTACAGTAATGCATAAAAAACTCATTCAGACGGCAGGCAATGCTCTATTATTAACAGTCCCATTCTCCTCGCTGCTATCTTCACAGTGAACTCTTTTTGAGAGTTAATTGGGTTTGGGGTGTCTTGTTTCTTGTGGTTTTTTTAAATAGAAGAGTGATCAAGGACAAAAAAAAAAAAAAAAAAAAAAAGCCATAAAAGGGCCTTAAAATGGCTGGGCCAGAGCAAAAAAAAATAATCTTCAGCAGTTTTTCAGATCATAGATTAGATTAGTATGAGACCATAGTACTTGCAAATATTTCTATCCCTGCCTGTGAGACACAGCTGGGATTTATTGCAGGTTCTGAAACATGGCACCAGTTGTGCCAGTTCTGGCCAGGGCAGTAAGGGGGTGGTTAGGGTGGGAGGTTGCTAATTATTCTGGGTGGGAAAGAGGGATGGGAAGCTACTACATGCAAATGCTTTAATTTTTGTGGAACATGAAATAACAGAACTACAGAATAAGAAAGAAAAATGTTGTTGTCCCTTTTCCCAGACTGGCACTAGATTCTTCCCTTTCTGTGAGTGAAAAGCTTTGGAGAGCTCTTTGTCTTGCTACAGCTTTGCTTCCAGCAAATGCACCATCTACTCCATGGATCGATGCCCTACTTCAGAAAGCAAAAAGAACCCGAAGTGGTCTGAAAAACTGGAAATTGAAGTGGAAGTTTGAGTCAAGAGTATGGACTATGTATGCTGGAAAACCGTGGGAGTAACTTGTTTTCCAGAGGTTGGCTCCCATGACCACCTTTCTCATGAACACACACTGATTAGGTGTTTCTGTTTATGGCTTGTAACTTTGCCTGTTCCATTTGGGCATTGCAGCCGTAATCCCAGGAACGTTCAGACTTGAAAGGAATCAGGAGGTCACCTAATCCAACCTCCTGCTCAAAGTGAAATCAACACTGAATTCAGGTGAGGCTGCTTAAGACTTTGTCCAGATGGATCCTGAAAACCTTCAAGGACAGGTATTCCATTTCTCTGTGCAGCTGTTCCAGTGATTCATTGTCCTTACCATGATTTATTTTTTCTCCCCTTACACACAACTTAAATCTCAGTTGTTTCAGTTTATGATCTCTGTTGCTCATTCTCCTGCCATGCACCTTCCTGAAGTCTTGTCTCCATTTTCTGAATAACACCCGTGTAGATACAGGAAGTTATTAGGTCTCCCTTCCTCCCACCAAGCCTTCTCTTCTTGAGGCTAAATAAACCATGTTCCCTCAACATCTCCTCATAGCTGATGGATTTCAGTTGTTTTCTTATGTGGTAAAGGCTCGGTCCTCTTTTATGTCTCTTGATTTTTCAACCGTATCAAAGTTTCTCTACAAAAAAAAGTAAAAGTCAGAAAATGACAATTGTCCCCAAGACTATGAGTGAGAGAAATGCTTTATTGTAAAATTCAGTGTAAGTGTGAGAGCTGAGAACACTAAAATCTTCTAGGAAAGGTAGTTCTTCCTGAGTGAATTGAGTCATGTTAGTGACATCTTAAATATTTGCACACTCTGAGCCATGAAGTTCTAGAAAGAAAAAATAATAATTCTTTGCACTTATTAACTTGTGGCGAAGGGGAAGAACAACCACAGATAGCACATTATTCAGATATGGTTTCTGCCTGGAATTCCTCTGGTGACACATGCAGAGGCACGGCAACTTCACCAAAGCTTAGAATTGCTTGGGTGATAAAACTGTGGAAAGGAAAGTTTCTTCAGTCTTTCTTTCTTCTATTACTTTAACTAAAATTTGTGATTTTTTTTTTTGTTGTTGTTTTCATCTATTTTTAAATTAAAGAGCAGACAAGCGTCTTGCAGAACCTAGGATACTTATTTCTCAAGGTGAGGACTTTAACTCTAGGCTGCAAAGTCACCAGTCTAAGCTCTGGTAAGAGTTAAACTTCAATACACAGCCCATACAAAGTATTTCTAATCTAGAATTTCTAGGTAGCTCCCCACCAAATGCAATTTTCTCTTCCAGTGTGGGGGTGCCTGATTCTCTTCATTCAGTCTTGTGGAGGCCTAGGTGGCTAACAGAACCACGTGTTCCCCTTTAGGAGTCAAGGTGCTGTAACTTAAGACACTTTGTTCTTTATTGGATCTATTTATTACATGCTTGCTTTATTATAAGAGCAACCCTGATAGAGTTGAGACAGAAGTTTTCCAGGTTCTATAGCTGAACTGGTGTAAATCAATGCATTCAGGTACATCACCTCTTCCATGGCACTTAGGCAGAAATTTGCCCCAGTACAGTAAACGAACATAGGCATGCAAGTCAGTCTTTGCACTGGTATGCTGTGTAGTAGCGGTAAAGGCACCCAGCATGAGTAGCGCTCAGTTTTGAGTCTTCACTAACCCCCTTCTGCACCAGTACGATCGAAGAAAGGGCAATGAAGACTGACTTAAAGACAGTGCCCAAATCGCTCTCTTGTTGGTGGGAAGCTCTTCAGCAGCCAAGAGCTGTCATTGCAGACCTATGCACTGGTAGATAGCAAGCATACTGGGGTGCTTCCTCCTCGCTAGGTAAATCTGCTGGATTAACAGTGGTGCTCTTTCTCCTTCTTTTCCAGTTCACATATAAAGGTTGCTGAAGTGTGCAGCTCTTAATGGCAGAGATAAAAATAGCAGCTGAGGATACAGGGGAACATATTCAAAGAGCAGGGTGGGGTCGGGGTTAGAAGCAGGGTCTTAAGCGAGCTTCACATAAAGTCCTATTTCTCATTTTCAGAAGCCATGTGTACAGTACACAAAAAATATTCAGCATCAAATACCTGCAGAATGTCTTTGAGAACTCTCCTCAGATCCTAATAAATGCCAAGGTTTTAGTAAAGAACATATATTTAATACATATATTTCCCCGTACTACTTTATCTGAACATTTCTGAAGGACAAACACCCAAAGAGAAGCTACCCACTGACTTGCTTCAGTCTTGTGGTTTAAGCTTTAGCCACACCTTTATACAGTTTCAGTCCTGTCCTCATTTTGGCTGGGATAGAGTTAATTTTCTTTTTAGTAGCCGATACAGTGCTGTGTTTTGGGTTTGGTATGAGAATAACAATAATACACTGATGTTTTAGTTGCAGTTAAGTAGTAAGCACCACTGCTCCAGGTTAGGGACTTTTCAGCTTCCCACGCTCTGCCAGTGAGCAGGTGCACAAGAAGCCGGGAGGGAGCAGAGCCGGGACAGCTGACCTGAACTAGCCAAAGGGATATTCCATACCACAGAATGTCATGCTCAGTGTATAGACTGGGGGGAGCTGGCTGGAGCCTGGCAGTCGCTGCTTGTGGACTGGCTGGGCATCAATCAGTGGGTGGTGAGAGGTTATATTGTGCATCACTTGGTGATTTCTATTTCTTTGGGTTTTATTCTTCTCCCACTCCTCTTCATTATTATTTTTATTGTTGTTATTACCTTATTTCAATTATTAAACTGTTCTTATCTCAACCCGCAGGTTTTACGTTTTCCTGATTCTCCTCCTCATCCCACCTGGGCAGGGCAGGGTAGTGAGTGAGGAGCTGTGTGTTACTTAGGTGCTGCCTGGGGTTAAATCATCACAAGTCCTCAGCTCCTTGCCTTTGCAATGGCTTCAGGCACCCATGGCAATTTATTCTTTCCTTGTCTCCACTCCAGGTATTCAGACTAATCTCCTGGGAACGGAAACTTTTCAGCTCAAGTGTCTGACTTTAGTATGAAGGTATTTAGTTGACACTTAATAAGCAACACTATTCAGGAGCAGGTGATAATTCAGTGGTCTCTTCTGACTTTTAAATTTTCTGGACATGTGAAAATCTAATGAGGTTTATCCCATTGGCCAACCTCAAAATGGTATCATCAACAGCTGTATCAATAAATAACAGTGATGGCGTTGTTATTCTCATATATAAACTTTGTTTACTTCTTGCTAAATTCTTGTTTCAAGCACATCCTGAAGCAATGACCAATTATATGTTCCGCTAAAAAGAGCTTTCACTATACGTAACTAACTCATCTTTTAACTGCCCTGAATGTGACTGTCCTCCCTTTTCATAGCATCTCTGACACTGTACACTCTGCTCTTGTCATTGCTATTTATTTATTCTCTGAAGTGAAGAAATCCTTTCTTTTTCACTAATTTTCCAAACTTGGAAACTATCTGATATCTTTGTTGAGGCAGAACTGAGTACAGCTAGAAACATATGTGATATAAGTGGCTTTATACCAATTTCTGCATTATTTACTGTATGTGTCCTCAGGTTGCCCAGCTCTGTTGTCTAACAGCTAAACAATACCCTCTCTTGCTTTGAGGGAAAAAGACACAAGTATTTCACATGTAGTCATTTAAAAACAGAGCAAAGCAGATGGAATATTTGAACAACCCTAACCATTATGCTTCAGTGTCAGAAATTTTGGGTTGTCTTTTATGGGGTGCACCCGTGGTTTTAATGTCCCTAACCGTAAGCCTGCAGGCTCATGCAAACCCATAAGGAATGTGAAACATCACTTTTTAAATTTAATTTATGATTCTTTGTTTGCAGAGAAACTTTGGTTCCTCAGCTTCAAGCAGGGTTTGAACTTACAACATGTTGCTTCCCCTCCAGAAGGTAGCATTATAGAAAGAAAATATATTCTAATAGCATTAATCTGGTGGAGGGTGAGACTTAAAAGCTGATTCTTATTAGAGCAAAGTATCTTTTAAATAGTGGTATCTAGGGAGGGTTTGGGGAGGCAAAAGGAGATTTTGCCTTCTTCAAGACTTGTCTAATTCACTAGGGTGATTCGAAGTGTCGTCAGCATACAGTTGAATCTAGGCTATATGTAATGCAGGACTGGAAAACTGTACAAGTAGAATTTAGTCTTTACTTTCTCTCTTTTCCCTATATATTTGGTTTGGGGATTTTTTTCACTGTCATCTAATTACATTATAGGTCATTAAGGGATGGATGGATGGAAGAGGATGAAACTAGGGCATTACTCTGGGATCTGGAAATATATTCAGCTCCTTTCTTTTCCATGAAGCTCTTGGTTGAGGCCTGTGATCCCAATTTGTCAGATGTACACAGGTAATTAAATACTCCTGAAAACCAGAGAAACTGAATACTTTACGAGGATCCAGATCTTCAAGAGTCTTCTGCTCCTCACCAGAAAAACATAAATAAAATCACTTTCCTACCTTAGAGAGTAGAAAATATGGTTTGTAGAAAATCCATGAAAGATGGTGAGGAGCTTGGAACCTGCAGTTATGCAGAAAGAGATGAAGAGTCCTACATGTTCATGAGGCATATGTGTGTATAAATTAATGTGGTTTTAGATGGGAAACCCAGAGGAATCTAAACCCTTCTTTACTGATCATCCTGGCAACCACTGCAGAAGACTCAGAGAAACTTAGATGAGTCTTACACAGGTGAGTAACTTTATTTATGTGAATCTTAGGTGAAAATGAAACCCACTGTCTCTGCAGAGCTGACTCATCAGTGCATCTATGGATAACTCTACAGTTCTGATTCATTTACTATTGTTTTTAAAGGCTTCTGTGATAGCGTTAGTTGTAGGCTGATTTTCTAAAGAAATAATGTTTCTGCAAACATATGGTCTGTCCATCCATCGTTCCTAATAACTTTTGAACTCATGAATCTATTTCAGCTCAATTTGGCAGCGGGGTGGAAGAGAAGACAAGTACCTGTCAGCTTTCATGGAAAGCGGTAGCTGGGTAGAGGACAAAAATTCAGATTAGAGTGTTCACTGAGGAAAAGGCAATTACAACTTACTTTGTTATCCACCTGAAAAGGCAGCAACCAGCTGAGCAAGCAGCACATGCCTCGCCCTAAAACAGCTGGGACCACTGCCCCAAGCCAACTGTTAAGGCATATAGCATGCCATCGTAGAGCGGGGAAGGAGGGGAGATGCTGTGGGTATGATCAAGATGGTGGGAATGGGGGACAGGGCATGAATCCATAGGAAACCAGGCATCCAGAGTTGTTCTGCTCTTTTTTTTTCTTTTTTTTTTTTTTGTGTTGTTTTCTCTTGTTATTGGTGCTGTCAAAACCTCTTTTCTGTGAGGGCATGGGCAAGGATAGAGAAAAGCATAGCAGGTGTTAACTTACGACTTATAAAACAGGGAAGCGGAGCCAAGACTGGCACCTGTGGCAATGAAGGTCCTGGATAGAAAGAAAGCAGCTGCCCTGCAAGCATGTGAGTTAGAGGTCTGGTTGTGTGGGAATGGAAGAAAGGATACAGTGGCAAGCATCCAGTTTAGTTTGTGGGATTTAATAGCTCTGCTGTGTATTTGGGGCCCACCAAAAAGCAGCCAATATTATCTATACACTGTACTCTTTTCCTGAGGGGTGAAGTAAGGACAAGCTTTCCAAGCTTTCAGTCAGACTTTACCATGTTTTCCAACTCATGTGGGTTTCAGTCAGCCCCTTGTAGTTTCGTGGAGCAGATTTTTTTTTTCTCACTGTGGTTTGAATACTTAAGTAATATACTCTAATGTACTATTGTAATTTTAATTGATCTGCATATTAGCTTGATTATATAAACCTCTTGTTTTTGCCTTCCAAATACAAGGAAGTCTGTTAGGCAGCATGTAAGATTCACCCCCCTTGGTCTCATTTGTAGCTGTAGGGAGGGTGGGGGAAAAAAAGCTATTGTGCGAATAAATAAGAGATTCTCAGTGTAATGTGATGATGCATGCCACATTGTTTGGAAGGAAGCAATGGGATTCCTGGTCTGAAGCACATAAAAATCTTTGGATCCACTCACAAGACCCTTCTGCACCCTTTGTTCACACTGGAGCCTGCAGTGCCAGCCTCTGCACCAGAGGCTCCTGGCTTTGCCGAGGAGTTCAGCCAGGATATTTTTGAATACCCAGCGCTCCACGCCAGCTGTTTATCTAACTCTGTGAATAGCATCAGTCAGCTCCTCAATGGGGGCTCGCTCCTCTCTAGTGTTACCATGCTGCTGCAGCTTGCCAGTGCAATTGTGCCTGTGCTTGCACTCACCACGAGTGGGGCCACTACACTGTAGATTGCTCACTGGCCTGGTGCTGCAAATATTCTTGGAGGCAAGATGTACCCCTGAGTGCTGGTTTTGGTTGGGATAGGGTTCATTATCATCATAGCAGCTAATATGGGTCTATGTTCTGGATTTGTGCTGAAAACAGGCTTTCTAATGCAGGGATGGTTTAGTTCCTGCTGAGCAGTGCTTGCACAGAGCCGAGGGCTTTTCTGCTGCTCACCCCACCCCAGCACGACCAGGCTGGGGGTGCCTGAGAAGCTGGGAGGGGACCCAGCTGGGACAGCTGACCCCAACTGGCCAAAGGGATATTCCACACCATATGACATCATGCTCGACATACAAAGCTGGGGGAAGAAGGGAGGTACGGGGGTACATTCAGGGTGATGGTGTTTGTCTTCCCAAGTCACTGTTACACATGATGGAGCCCGGCTTTCCTGGGGATGGCTGAACACCTGCCTGCTGATGGGAAGTGATGAATGAATTCTTTGTTTTGCTTTGCTTGCATGCATGGCTTTTGCTTTAGTTGTTAAACTGTTTTATCTCAACCCACAAGTTTTCTCACCTTTACTCTTCTGATTCTTTCCCCCATCCCACTGAGGTGGAGAAGTGAGCGAGCAGCTAAGTGGTGCTTAGTTGCCAGCTGGGGTTAAACCACGACACCACGATCTATCCCAGAAATACCCCTTGCCTACCCATTTCCCTCCCCATGGTGACACACAAAATACCTTTCTTTTGTTTAACTTTAGGAAGAAACACTTCTCAGAATGCTCTTTCTTTACAAAATGAAACAATAATTTTTCCATCATAGTGACATATTTCTCTGTGGGAACTGCAAGAGAAAAAGCTCTGCCAAATAAATTCTGCTTTTTCTTCTTTTTTTAACATATGTTGTTTTGAATCAGTGAGAGCTCTCCTGTGCCCAAAAATGATTAAAAACTATGTAAGTTAAGTCTTTTTGAGCTGAGTGCATGTTATAAAAGCCGCTGTGAGTCAACAGCAATTTTACAGTCTTAGTTTTGTGTGGTCCTTGTTTGGAGAGTATTAGGTATAAAGTTGTCGTACTGGAGCTCTAATGGGTGCACTCAGTAGGTGTGATTTATGGGACTTGTTGCCTTGTAAGAATGAAGTCATGTAGAGTATCAGGGTTGCCCTGCAAACGAAGCAATTAAAATTTGTCATCTTTCTTCCAAAGGTGTCCTGAGTGTGGGTAAGAGCAAGCATGGGGAAATGTAAAATGGGGGGTGGGAGAGAGAGGTGATTAGATTCCATCTGTTGATGAATGCTTACAACACTTTTTCTAAAGTTTTTAATTGAATTTCATTTGCTGCCGCCTAGTGCCACGTCTGGAGGCAAACAGCACATCTTTTACTTGCCAGTTCTATTTATATGCCTGTGAAGTAGATCATTGTAATGAATACAGATGGGCAATAACTACAAAGTTATTGCATAATTTTTCAAAATTTCATGATTGCCTTTCCTACTTCCTCTTAGAATAATGGCTCCACTGTACAGCCTGCAGACCATTCACTATATCTTTCGTACATTTTACCACTTCAGCAGATTTTAATTTATTGGAGACACACTAGAAGTGGTAGGTAAACAATCTACAGAAAGAATCCAATTTATAAGACAAGGAAGACTTGAACCAGTATTAAGTTGCTCTGGAGATCACTTGGTGAATGCAAGTATATATGATTTTTTGTCTTTCTGACTTGGCAGCAAAGGGCACTGAGTGTGTGTGGGGAGGAAGTCAACTGAAAGCCACCCACCGCCAGCTTTACAGAATATAGAACAGGTTTGTAATAGGATGTCTAGTTGGATGGAAAGTGTTTTTGTACAATTTGAAGGTTTAAACCTGCCTCGGGAAAAGTTTCAGACCTGCTATGAGAAATCCAATTCCCTTTCACAGGGATGAAGCAGACTTGGTTTTGCCACCCTGGTGCTAGTTGGAGCAGTCTTGACCTGTGTCTGTCATTCTGCTTTCCTCCCCCCTTGAGTCAAACTCATTCTACTTCCACTTCTGAAATAATGAAGTGGAACACTTTGTCCTGAGCTGTGTTTACAAGTAAACTGACTTCTGAGAGTATGATCCATCTCCCATTTAAGTCAATGAGAGTCTTTGAGATGATAAAATGGGTATTGGATGTGTCCCTAAAAAAACTGAGTTTAAATCCTGGCCACACTGAAGCTGATGGCAAAGAGAAATTGGAATTTAACCCCAGTGTCTACGCATCATCTGCTGTATTGGCAAAGATTATCACAAACTCTGCTTCCCCTTGAAAGCAGAGCTAAGTGCTTTTGAACCACATGTAGTTTTTCTTAAGTCTCACTTCTGAAACCAGTCCCAACTCGAGTCTGCAGTCCTCAGGACCACCAATAATGAACTGTATGAAAATCAGTTAAACTGGTCTTGGAGACCTGTTTTGAAACTGGCTTATGACTGCGTAACTGAGTCTCAAAACCAAAGACCTTTGACCTAAGTATGCAGAAATGTATAACATTTTGGGTACTCAATCTGTCTTGGGTGCTAGAAATCTGTCAGAGACACTTGATTTTCAGAAGGGTCCCTGTATCTAAAAATCTTGACTTCCTAAATAGCTTCATGGTATTGTCATGGTTTAACCCCAGCCAATAACTAAGTAGTGCACAGCTCTGCTTCACTCACTCACTTTTCTCACCCGCAGAGGGATGGGGAGGAGAACTGGGAAGGAATTTAAAACTTGAGGGTTGAGCTACAAACAACTTGATAATTAATTTTTTTTTAAAAAAGGGGGGGGGGGAACAACCTCTATGACAGTAATAATAAAAATAAGGAGGGAGAAGGGGAGAAGAGTAAAATCCGAAGGGAAGAGAAGAAAGGAAACAAGTGATGCACGATACAACTGCTCATTGCTAACCGATGCCCAGCCAGCCCCTGAGCAGGATCAGCATGCCCACCCAGGCTCTCAGTTTATATACTGAGCATGGTGTTCTTTGGTATGGATTATCCCTTTGGCCATTTTGGGGCAGCTGTCCTGGCTGTGTCCCCTCCCAGTTTCTTGTGCCCTTCCAGCCTTCTTGCTGGCAAGGCTCAAGAAGCTGAAAAGTCCTTGACATAGTATAAACATTACCTAGCAATAACTATAAATATGTTATCAACATTATTCGCAGACCAAATCTAAAAGACAGCACTGCACCAGCTACTAGGAAGAAAATTAACTCTATCCCAGATGAAACGAGAACAGGTATGTAATAAAAATTTTGGATACCTCAGTCACTTTTGGTAACTGAAACATCCTTTAATTTATCAATTTTTTACAGCACACAACACCAATGAATGCTTACACCTATGAAGTATGCTTTGATGTTGAATTCCCATTCATCTTTCTTCCATTGATCTTTCTAAATAAAACTACGAGGACTGATAACTGATTAGAGTGGCAAAAGTGGTTCTGTAAGCTGGTTTTGCCACCACAGAGAACACTATCTGCCCATCCAGCAATAATGGATTTTTGTCGTTGTTGTCTGCTTTTTATTCAAACCTGGGATAGCAAAGACCACTTCTCACTGTTTTTTTACATAATTTTGTGGTATTTTATTTTTTATCTATGATTATAATAGATGTGACCCTTGCTACCCACTCTGAATAAAGGGCATCTGTTGTGTTTTGTTCGCCTTTCCCTGAAGCGTAAGGACTCCAACTTTGCTCGATGAATTGTCTCAAGAAACCACAAGCACGTACTTAGTACTTTGCCAGAAACTTCATAATACTGTTGTGAAAGGAGCTAAAATGTTTTTTGATGTATTGTTTTTCATTCTGATCAACAGTTTAAAGTTGGAAGAACTTAAGCCAACAGTTTCATGGTCTCAGCGGCCTCCCGTCCTCTGACTGGAATCTTTCAGCCTTCAGCCTGAATCGTGCGCAGAGCAGAGGAAGATAATTCTGTCTAACCTTCACTCCTGCTCCAAACACCAAAACTTGTATTATCAGCATTTCAAATCATAACTTGCTCTTTCACATGCAGGCAACTGTTTCTCCATATGAGCTCCCAAGCATTTTAGATTCCTCATCTCCTCAAAAGATTTTACTCTTGCTTTTCCCTCTTTCTATATTTTTTTAACACTTTGGCATAGTTGGTTCTTTCACCATATGGAACCACTTCTACCTCCTTATCCCCTGTACGCACTTCCCCACTCAACATGATGACATGTGACCACTCAACTCATAAACAGGAGTTAGGGAAACAGAGGTTAAACCACGGGCACCAAAAGTGGTTTTGAGAATGCAAATGTGGAAAAAGTGGGATAATCCACAAGCATGTGGTTTGTTACCATCTGCCTCATGCTCCGAATGTATAAGCACATTCACCCAGAGTTTACAATTGAAGGGATACAATGTTTTTTTTTCCTGGTAAAATACTGTGCATTTTGGCTTGAAAGGCATGCTTGCTTCCCTTCCCGTGGTGAGATTACAGGTGCTGCACACTGCTATTATGGTTGATCTTTTTCAATAAAGATCCCACACAGGCCAGGATACTAAACACGCAACTCGGCTCGATGGTGATGGATTGCCTATAATCCCACATCTATCTTCTTCCTCCTGTAGCCCCATCTAGCGGCTCGCTACATCTGTACATCTACCACATGGCCTCTCTGCATGTGTGTGGGAACGAGAAATGTGTAAATAAAGCTATACATAGGCGTAGAAATACACGTAAGCAAATGCATATCTTTACCCGCATGCATACAGTTATGGGGAAGATTTCCAAAGGTGCTTAGCATCACTTGGGCGTTATTTAGGTGACTGGCAGCTGCTGTGTGCAGACAACAAACTTGTCGCATGGTGGTAAGGAGGGTTATAGCCAAAGTAGCATAGTCTATAAGGTACATGGAAAATGCCACCCCCTGAGTGACATATTGGGCACAGCTCCAGGCTGCTCGGGAAGCGCTGTCCCCAGCTAGGGCTACCTCAGAGCTGGTCAGCGAGACTGGCAGCTCAGGGGCTGTCTGCACTGCTGCTGCATGGACTCGCCTCAAAAAGGAGCTGACTTCTCAGAAAGCTTATGCCCAGTGGATCATGAGTGGCTCCAAGGTGCCACAAGGATTATATATCTCTTAAAAGGAGTGAAAGTTACTGTGTACAAAAATAGTATAATGCATACCAGCAGGGGGAAAGAGGGACAGCAGAATATGGGAGTAGCGCCCCAGCTCCTGCACTTTGACTTTTTCTTTGCTGTAAATGTCCATACCACAGATGAACACTCAAAGCTGGATGCTACTTTCATAACTTTCCTTGATATTTTATTCTTTCATTAATTTAGTTTCCTTTGAGAGTAGACTTAAGGTGATTAAACAAAGCAAGAAAACTGGCTAAGATGGCGGTAGAATGTAGGAATTAGTGGAGCACCTGATGGGAGATGTGGTATATAACACAGGACTCAAAACCAGATAATGAAACACGGATCCTATGAGAAGCTGGTGAAACAGCCCCTCTGCCCAAGTCCTGCTTTTGGGAAGCAATGTTTGATGCCTCTTCCCAAAGATTCAGTCTTCAGCTTTGGACTTGACCTCTTTCAGCGGGGACCTGCTGGCCAACACAGGCAATCCTGGATGCATCTCTCACCATTAGCCCTCAGTGCCTCTGGCATGAGCTTCTGGCACTCAGTGACTATTTCAGCTCAGAAACTTCACCACAGCCGTTTATTTGGAAGGAGAGGTTAACTGGGAGCAGGAGGGGAAAGGCTGCATGAGGCACCTGGAACAGGTAATGCCATTTCAGAGAAACACTAGACCCAGAAATCTGCCATAAGCACAGAGCTGCTTGTGAGATCTGGTACCAGAGCTGTTAGCAGCAGCATATCTGGGCAGAGCGGAATCAGGGCTATAATTAACTACAGAGACTGCAATTAGTCAAGAGCTACTTCAAGGTCTGGGGAACACATGACACAAGGCCACGTTAGCAGCACAGTCCAGGGAATCGCCCCTCATGCTGGCTGTGCTTGTGTTGCGTGGGTGACATGCTGTATGGTTTCTGGATCTGCTGTTTAAATTTTCACATTCTTTCATCATACTCTGCGAGGTAAGCACATCTTCTCACAATACAAAGGTCTAATGAAGCAGGGAGCTGGTGAGCTGAAATTTGTAGGTTTGGGGCTCGGGTCTGCTGCTGACAGACTTCATCCAGGTCATTTCACCCTCTGTGTCATACTCTCCCACCTGCAGAAAACAGTGTTAATAATATTTAAATACCTCATGGTACTAAATTGCAGCTTAATTAATGGTTTGCAAAGCACTTTGAAATGCTCACTTGAAATAGGCAAAGGATAATTAACATCACGTATTTATTTAGTGAGTTTTCCTTGCCAGGCACAATCTTCCTAAAATTCCCCTTGCAATAACTGTTTGCACTGCTCTAAGAAAAACAAAGCGGTTCAGCCAGTATGTTTTCAGTGGGGAGACTTTTTGCTGCATGAATCAGATGGTTGAAACTTGAAGAGAGTGGCTGCCAAGAGGGGCAGACATGTTCCTGAACGGGGCGGGGGGGAGATGAACAGATGCACAAGTGTTCATGCTCCCTCAGAGGCGTGTGCATTGTACCAGGCAACCTTAATGACACTACTACAAGGCTGTTGTTCACTTCAGAGCTTGGCTAAAACAGGCCCCCGTTCTTCTGTAGAACTGCTACTCGTGTCTCATGGGTGAATACAGGCGTCAGCTAGACAGCAAGGTCTTCAGAGCTAACCTGTTTCTATGAGAGATTTCATACCTCCCTTTCACTGTGTTTTCCACATTTTGCTAAATATAGAATGATGGCTCCAAGACCAGGACAGGAAAAATCTTAAATCTGAATCACACTTGCCATAGCAAAGCTTGTACCACTGCCCAGGAAAAATCACAGATTCAGATAGCTGCCACGCCAAGTGGCACTCTGTTTATGCAATGGATACGGCACAAGGGATGCAAGGTGGGATGCAGCCCCCAACAGCAAATGAGGCAGCACCCCAGGAAACACTGCCTGCCTGGGAGCCTTTGCAGGCTTTTAATTTCTAGGCGTACCTGGGATGTTGGAAAAAAGGCTAAGCGTGAAGTTTGGCTTGAATGATGAACAAATAATTTCCAATAAGAAACTGCCTATTCTTGGATAGGACTGTGCAAACTGAATTTTAGGTCTAAATTTTGAGTTGACCACGGAGAGGTCATGGTCACTCTCTACAGAAGGGAATGACTGACATTTTCATAGCGCCCTACCGATGCTCTACCTTTTTTCACTTTCTTACCTCTGAGGTGAGATTGGGAGAAAACACTCAAACAGTTCCTGCAACCTTTCCCTGGCGTTATGAGTGAGAAATGGGAGGTTCAAAGCAGACAGGGGAATTTGATGCTTAAACCAAGCACACTTTACCTAGTTAGTCTGTACAATAATAAACACTGAAGATTGCTCTAGAAGCATATTGTGAAATCCTGCCTCCTAATGTGGATAGCGGCTTAGGACAAGCTGTAACTGCATTTCACCTGTAGTCTGGGTTCAGGAGCTCAGCTCCATAGGTCAAGCCTTGAAGAATGGTAAATAGGAAAATAAGCTCAATGAGCCCTCTGTGCACATGCTGATAAGTTTGTATGACACTTTTGAAGAGATCATGTCACTGAAGAAAAGCACATATTGAAAAGGCTGCTTAAAGTTTTTTGGATAAAGTAGAGCTCTTTGATTACATTGATGATTTTTGTTCACCGTGTTAACATTGCTAACCTGAAACTTTCAGAAAATGTGAGTCAGCACCCTCAAAATAAGGAAATTAAGAAATAATTGCATTTCTAAAATAAATAGATAAAGATAGATTGAGGTTTTATTTTCCCTCCCAATGACCTTCTGAGTTTTAAAGTTTTTAGATCTCTTCAAGCTTTCCTCTATAAACACACAGGTTGGGAAGGCTTTCTGATGTTGCTGTTTTGTTGGTTTTTTGTTGGGTTTTTTTTTTTTTTCCCAGTGAAAGCAGAGATTAGGACTTAATCACATGCCTTTGTCAGCTGAAGCTGTAAAAGTGTCAAATGTAGAAAGACCCAAAACAACATCAGTGAAGCTGTCCAAATGGTAACATCTGCCTGCTGCAGCCCACCTTGCAAATCTCACACCCACCTGTGCTCCAGCAGCCCCAGCCCTGGGTGGGAGCTCGCAAGGGCAAAGCCATTACTGTGCAGGGATACCAGAATGCGGGGCTGAATGGGAGCCCACGTCTCAGCCTCACCTCCCTGACCACTGACCTACTTACGAAGCAGCGGGTCCCACCTTCCCTCACAGCAGGTCATGCCTTACTCCAGGATCAGCTTTGATAAGATCAAAGAGGCTGCCCGCAGAATAAGTTATTAATCTGGGTAAGGCTGGAACAGATCTCAGGTTGCCTCTGAATTCAAACGCAATTCAGCCGGTAAGGTCAGGCTTGTCTCTTTCTTTGACTTAAGCCTACCACAATGCAGAAGTGCCCTCTAATGTTGTTCATGAAATAGATGGCCTGCATGCTCAAGCAAAGCTCCTGATAGCTGCAGGTGTATTTTTCTTGGGAAGCTAAATTGCTAGAGAAACAAAAGTTTTGGTTAGTTTAATTTGGCAAGACAAAAATGCCGTCCTAGGGGAAGACTTTATTTAGAAACTTTATTTTTCCCCTGTTAACTTAGATATTTTACTGAAAAAAAGTTTAAAGGTTCAAAAGTTCACAAGAGACTTTTTTCTGTTGCATTAACAAAAAAAAAAAAAATAATAATTTCCCAGTTAGGCAGGACAGTCCATAGATTAATTTGTTGTTACAGAACATGTTGAACCCGAAAGTGACATTTCATTAGTTTTTGTGCTATAGTTTTAAATCTTCTTCTGTGTAACTCATTTGCCTAAGAGTCTTTAGCCCCAGTACAAAAGGGAAAGGGGACTGCTTGCTTCTAACAAAACCCCTGGCTTTGCTAACATGAGGTATGGAACATGTAATTCTACCAGCCATTTTTTTCCCCTTTGTGGAATGAGGTCTAATGATTTTAATTGCTGACATTTCCTTACCGTAATTACAAAATACTCTTCAGCGTTGAAAGCCTGATCATGACATGAATGATTCTTCTCTAGACAAAGCCAAGAATGTTCAGCCAGCCTCAAGGTCAGATACTAGATGACAGCTGGCACTTGAAAACAGGAGACAAAAATAGTGTATATCATTGATGTGTGCCCAATGGGCAATGTGTCTGCAGATTGTTTATGGTGGGGGCAATATGGAGGTCACCATGGAGTGAAATATTAATCTGACTTTTTTCTACACAGCCTGAGTTCACAGAAGCAAAACAACTGCTGCATGCAGAGCCTTTTAATATTATACCAAAAATAAGATTCCCCTGCCAAACACAGTATACCTCATTCTGGGTGCTTTGGTGTTAGGAATACTGTGACATAGGCTTTAATAATCGACAGAAGGCCCAGAAAAGGCAAGAAGAAGGTTTACTACATGTCTTAGAAAAGAAAGAAGCCATAGAGGAGCCATCATCATCTAACTATGTGGGACAGACCTAAAAAAAAGAGCCCGGAGGAAAGATGCAAGAACATAACACAGGATAATTAACAAAGAACTCCAAAGTCCACTGCTTGGGATTCAGTAAATTTTGCACCATGTGCTGCGTGTGCCTGCCAGGGTGAGTGAAAACGCCATATTTGAGCTCGCTGCTTCTGGCCTCCAGATGGTCAGTTCTGGAGACAGGTTCATGGCACAGAGAATGGCAAGAAGATTCATTCAATCATCCAAAAATAAACCTGTGCATAAAAATGTAGTGCATACTTCGAAGGACAGTTATGGGGAGTGCAGAGCAAGACTTACAGCTCATTGCATGAATGGCAGGACACATCTGTGTCTTCTTCTCTGATCAAATCAGGCAAATGCTAACAGAAGGGGTGAATGCCACCGGGTGCAGGGGAAGCTGCTTACTTGTGACTTGGGAGAGCTTGGAGTTCTCTCACAGGGAGCCTTGACCTTTGGAGGGCAGCTGGGAGGTATTACTGTGGGTGGTTTCTTAGTTTATATTTCCTCAGAGAATCCTCAGACACTTCAAACAGCTACAACCAGATTAGATGACAGGTCAGCCTTTTCAATTCCCACTGTATAGCAGGTGAAACAATAAAAAAAGTATTGAGTAAGGAACATTAATCTGTATTCAGAGCTTTTTAATAAATTATAAATAAATATATCTGCTTCGTTCCTTTGAATTCTACCCGCTTGTGTTTAGCTATGTGTTTTTAGTGGCAACACAGTCTCGGTGAGCTGTAGGCCCAACGAAATCATGAGCTATTTTTAAAAAAATAAAAATAATCTGAGCTGGGATTTAAAATAGGGTGTGGTAAAACGGCAAGGGTGAAAAGTTTGACGGCGTATCAATAGGCTGCTGGGACCTCCTGGCAATCCTTTCACTTCCTCTTCAGTGAACACAAGATTTTTGCAGAGGTGCATTTTTGCTGCCACATTTCTGCAGCTTCCCATTTCAACCCTAGTTTATGCATTCCCCAGCGAGAAATCAAAAGCTATCACATGTTACCTCTCATCCTCTGAACAAACTTTTTTCTTTCAGGGACTTTGGCTGAAGCAGACGGAATGCCACAGAATTTTAAATTGAAAATTGAAGTGTTCCCTCTAGCATTATGTTTAGCTCCTTGTGGGAGTGGGGGTGGGAGGATATTTCCAAAGTAGTTTCTGGCCTGTCTGAAGCACAAGCTGGAGGAGATGTGTACCCCCAGGAAGGCAGGAGGGGATAATGGTAGAGGAGATGGAAAAGGAAGTTGTTATAGAAATTAAATGAAGTGAAAGTTTCGGTAGGGGAGACGGGATAGGGCAGGGAATAGAGGACAGAAGATCCAGGCAAGCTGTCCATCCAGTGAGGAGGGAATAACTATCACGAACTGAAGCTTAAACAAAAAAACAGTCTCAAAGCGGATATGCTCACCTTCATCCTCTGTTTTCATTTAACTCCATCTGGATATGGGGAAGAATGAATGCTGTAAGGGCTGTGCAGGACAAACCAGGTTTAGCAAACTAGAGTAACCGTTAACTCCTTTGCTTGTGGTGGTTTACGAACAAGTTTCATGACGAAGACTCCTGTCCTGTCTCCTTGAATACTACATTGGTGTGAAAAACGTTTCGCAAATAAGTATGCTCAGTAAAAATGTAGGGTTTGGTACTTTATTTCCTTGTAATCTATTTTCCCCTGCCTCTTCCTTACCCCTTTTAAATTCCATTTTTTTCTTTAGCCACATTTGTGAGGATGTGGCCTCATATGTAGGCATGGCAAAGTACTAAAGAAAGGCAGGAAGAATGATTGATAGAAGGACATCATTTTATGACTGAAAAAGGTAGAATTAAATGTTCATTTCCATTTCCCTGTTGTTGTGGGGAAGTATCTTATTTTTATTTATAAAGCATTCCTAATAAGTGCAGTATTTTTGTGTTGGCTGGTGTTGGTATCACTGAAATCCAACGCATTTGTTAAAACACTTGGAATTTTTTTTTGGTCAATTGGGCATCATTATAGTTTTAGGGAAAAAGCAACAGTGGTTCCAGGCAGCTATTTTTCCTGAATTCCCTGCAGTGGATTCTTTTTCTTTAGGCAGGAAACTCTAACAAATCTAGGTGAATGGGCCAAAGGAAAGCAGTGGTTTTGTACACTTCCCTAACATTCATGTGGCTTGGGCCGTTCCAGAGGCTTGGAAGTCTTGCTTGGGGACTGTGAAACTTGCCTTTTCAGAGTACTCGACAGACATTTTGGATAGGTGACAACCGCGTCTTTTCCCAAAAGTCCTTCTTTCTAACTTTTCCATTAATATTTACTTTTTTCCAGTCACCACATTTCACAGAAGGGTTGAGGATTTTAATTCATTGCTAAAGCTGTCAGTCAAAATTGCTGGGTTTCTTTTTTTTTTTTTCATTAGATTCTCTCTCAAGTCCTTCTTCCCATCTCCATACACAGAATTAAAGTTGGTGACAAAGCTTATGTCATTCAAACATTGCATCTTTCTTCTGGGCAGTCTCTCTGATACTACCACCTCCCAGCACAATGGTCAGGTCATTTTTTGTCTCGCCTTCAGCTTTCCTCATCGTTTCTTGCCTTCCACATCTAATTAGAGATCACTGTCTTCTTTTTCTGCACTTCTATGGCAGGATAGGTGCTAATATACTTAAATCTGGGGTGAAGCAGCAAACACCAACAGCCTTCTGCCACCTTGGAAAGGAAGGTCCTGGACTAGCAGGGCAGTTCAAAATGAGCAGGAAGTCTTGGATACTCTTACTGAATACAGCTGAATGCTGTTCCAGCTCTTTCTCTCCCAATGTCAAAATTAATGCACTTTTCCCCAGGTTTTTGCCTCATTCTCTGTCCTGCAAGCAACATTTCATTCCTACAAAACTGGTGATTCAAAAAAATATATTTTGAGATATTTTATTTTTATTCTTAAGTTGTAAGACAGTTAAGGATGCTTCCGGGGCTTCTCTAGTTTTTATTAAGCTACTTTGGCCTGAAGAGAACTACTCTCAATTCAATTTAAGATTATCATGAGAAAACAGAATGAAAACAGAATTCTGAGGACTGGGCCTTTGAGTCTTCTATGAACATGGTGTCTCAGGAGAGCTATGGGGTTTGGCTATGATTTTTCCTTCACTTTTTTGTACATTTATTTACCAGGGCACTATACATCTTGGGTAACCATCTCCTCCACCATGTCTTTCAATCATATCCCCACTGTGCATTCTTAAAAGGTGCTTTTGAAGTCAGAATCGTCTCTCTATAATAAAAGCATGAACAATTTAGAAGAGTCAATACATGAAGAACTTCAAAAAATGTGACTAACACACCAAAATGATTAGTCTCAGTTATGTCACATTGCTTCACTCAACTGTATTTGTGGATGTTAGTTGGCACAGTGTAACCTGTCTGGATTGTGATTAGCACTCATTTGGGAACAACAGTCAAGTCTGTCTAGTAGGGATCCCACCTTTGTTGAATGTGCTAATCCCTGAAAGGCCAGAGGATTGTGTAAAAGAATGGAACATCAAGGATCATCTTAAAACCAGCTCATAAAAGTTACATTTATATTGTCCAGGGAAGGACTTATCTTCTCTCTGAAAATTATTCTAATGCAGATGTGTGTGAATACTTAAGCCACATGTGGCATCTGGTGAAAATAAAGATTTATTTTGGCTGAACTGGCTGTATTAGCAGATAGAGATCCAGCTTTGAACTAGATTTTAGTTCATAGCCTGCTGGTGCCATGGGATTAATTTCAGAATTTTGATTTGTTTTTAATATGGAGAAAATACTTGCAGCTGATTTTTTAAGGTCTTTGTTTTCTTCAAACAGGCAAGCTACTGAAAAGAGATGGGAAAGTCAGAAACAACAGAAAATGACAGTCATTTTAGGTGACATGAACTACAACTTTTTGATTTCAGTTTTAAAGAAGGGTTGTCCTAGCCTTGCAGAAATTAGTAACCATCTTGACAAGAGATGGAGTTTCATACATTTATTCTTGTCATGCTGTGTCTTCACTAGAGAATGCTCTCTTGCTTTGTGGACACGTTTGGGCTGCTCAGAAGTGGCACCATGACAATGCACAGACACATTTTCAGCCTGTGTCCCACTGTCTTTTGCTGTGACTTTCCTTTCCCAGGTCATTCTTTGGGCTGCTGGACCATCTTTGCCTGGCTTTGTCCAGGAGGCAAAGTGAATGTTTGCAAAGGTAGACTGATAGGCAAAGAGATACTTGGTGTTGCTGTTGATTCCTGCTGTTTTATTGTTTCGAGCATGTCTTCCTTTCAAGGGCAAAACAGAAAACATAGTGGTGGCAGTGCAGGTTAATAGGGGGAATTAGCACAGCAGAGGAGGGGAGCAGAGCAGAGCTCCTTTGTTGGCAGAAATCAGACTGGACAAATTTCAGTGATGGGGAGTGAGACTTAAGCTTTTAGACTCTCACTGTCACATAAATGGGCCTGTACTAGCCCAATTACCTCTGTAGCACCTCTCGCTCTGTGATGTAGCTGGTTGCCTTGTCTCTCACTTCCCTGCATCTTGCACACAAGGTTGCGAAGCAAGAAAGGGGTCCCGAAGGGTGTTGCCAGCTGGGCATGCCTACGTTGAAAGTAGCATTACCGACAATCTCCAAATGAAACCCAGCAGTGTTTCCTGTCGCCAGGTGAAGCTTCCCTACTCGACCTCTTCCACACCTCCAAATAACCCAATAGTTTTAAAACTGTAAGGATGTCTTTTGCATGTTGGGAAATACATTCTCATGGCCAGGCTGTCCCTTAAAGATACCTAGCACACCTGCTGCCATGCACACAAGACAAGATGAACTACTGGCAAAGAAAAAAAGAAATCTGTTCACCTTACTCCCACTAGAAGGAGTGGGTTGTGGGTGGGCAGATGAAGTAAGTAGGCAATGAAAGATATTTCTATGTCTTCACTCCATGTGTAATACTCAAACTCAAGTTGTTTTTCTTCTGTGATTCAAGTCAAAGATTTCCAAGTAATTTATTATGCATCCTACTAGTCTGTGGGGATCTCTTTAGATCTGACAAACCAAGTGTATGTCATCATTTGGCCTTCTAGGCAAAGCACAGTATACTGTAGAGAGGGTTTTGAGTGGGTGGTACTTAGAACTAGCATTAATGCCCAGGGATGTTATTAAGAGAATAAAGCTTCCTTGGGGTTTATTCTTTTGATTAAAATGTAGTATTTCAAGTATTGACCACAATTTATCATATCTCCTAATCAAAGAGATCAGGATGTTACCACTGTAACTGTAACTTGTCTACCTAGACCTCACTCAAAGTTGTAACTGAACTTGGTCTGTTCTGAATTTGCTGAGCTCATTTCCTGTAGTGTATGTAGTCCCACTGAGCTCACTTCTCTGCTGCAAAACTTTAAATAGAAGGAAATCTAAGAATTGCATAGATTTGTCTGTATTTATGCCATCATGTCTGATAGTAAAATCTGGCCTGTACAGAAACACCTTGCTGCTCTAGTCCATCACACAGACTGGACCAAGTGATTTCAGCTGAAAGTGTATATCCTGGAGCGCTATAGGATCCCTCAGAAGGAAAGGCAACATGCAAAAGGCAATGCAATCCAGGATAGTTTTTTACCCAATTTGCCTACTCCTTCCACTTCCCCACCAAAGAGAAATTAATCTGAGCCAACAGTCAAGTGAATATTTCAAGGAGTAAGTGAACTCATGCCCTTCCAAAAAAAATCTATCATCTTTTAGACCTGTAGCCACCTCAAAACAAACTCTTGTCTCTTCTTATACTCTTCTAGTTCCTGAGGATTTATGAACCGTGTTTCTACTCTGCCTTAGCTCCAAATAATTGAGATAAAACAGTTTCTTGCACCAGCTGAGCTCTCAACCTTGTAACTTTATCAGTCCACACAATCCCAGCCGTTCTGTAGCATACTTACAAGTGGGCTACTCAGGGGAGCAAGACTTCCACAGTGGTGTAAAGCTTTTCACCCTTAATCCTTACTTGAGGTCCTGCTCAGCTGGTTCGAACGTTGCAGATAATCTGACAACTGGTCTGTCTTGAAGACTGCCTGTTGGTCTATGTGAACTTAATTGATGACCTCAGACCAGTTCCATCTGAACAGATGCAGTTTCCTTCAAGCCACTGTCATGGATAGCCTTGATTGGAGACATCAGAGGAAGGATCAAACAGGTACAAAACCATCTTTTGGCATGCATGCAGAAAGGTCATAATCTGAGGGTTAGGCTCATCTGTGACAAGGTTGTCTGCCCCTTTTCAGGGAATATTAGCTGAGGGAACAGAAAGAGTAAAAGAATTTATGTGGAGAAGGATGAGAGAAGTGGCATATACTCAGGCTATCATTTCAGATAATTATCATGAAATGCAAAAACTAGGCTTGGTCTTGCTGGAGAACTGGCCTGCCTGTCCATCACTCCGGACTTGCCATCTTTCATCAATAATATTAATGGTACATTAAATTTAAAAAGACATAAAAGAACGAAACTGGACACTAATGAAAAACAAGGCTTTCTGTTATACATAGTACTTAAATAGCACTGTAGAGACAGGCAAGGTGAAGAACTTTGGGGACAGTCAGGCTTTAGAAGATGTGGGAAGCACAGATTAAGTTTTGCTGCTTTAGATTCGTGGCTGCTCTGCTGCCCACACGTTACTTCTAGATGGAGAGTACCGTGCAGTCCAGACTGGCAGAGAGGTATCTTATTTTACTTTGCATTTAAGTCTAAATATGTAGAATAAGATGTTTGCCATGGTCTTTTCCCCACTGAAACAAATCTTACTGGCAAATATTCAAAGTGATCAAACAGAAAAAATAGTCTCATCTCAGACTGAAAATCACGGTAGTTCAGAATTTTTAAAACCAAGCACAAAACTGTTAGGGGGCTTAATTTACTTTCTTATTCTCACTTTTAAAATGCTGAATACATTTCAGTCACAGCTGGGGACAAGGACAGCCAACAACAACACATCACTCCTAGTATGATACTTTTTATGTCCTCTTCTGGGATGCATCAAATGTTGATGACCAAATTATGAACCTTTTCACCTCCCTTCCTGAAAGCATAGCATTTTTGCCAATAGCCATCAGACAAGGTTTAAAAAAATGTGAAGCAAAGGATGATGCCTAAAATATTAAAGCCCCTTCCATGTCACCAAACAGCTTGGTTCTTAAGCAGCTGCTGGTAACCTCGAAGTTGTCAAGTATTTGGCACCTTAAAGATAAGATAGCAGTTAGGTATTGGTACATGTTGAGTACCTCAGTGTCAGGTTCTTTCTCTTTCAGGCTCATGGCTTTAATCCTACCTTAGACTTCCCTTCCAGAGAGTAGTGATTTTTTTATAAGTACCCCAATTTCAACAGTATTAAATCTGTAGAGGAGGTGCAGAGTCAAATTTTAATGTTATGGCACAGAGAAACTTCTGTTTACTTTCCAAAATGATGGCGTACTCATGGCTTATACAGTGATACTTTCAATATTCCCTGAAGGAAAATGAGACAGAACATGTCACTGAGGTTTATGGAATTTTGACTGAGCCATTGGGATCTGTTTCGTTCTGTTCTCATAAGTGGGCAAGCAATGATAATGAATGACCTGAAAAAAAGATTTCAAGGTAGAGCTTGAAGAATCACTGAAACTTTTGTCTCAGCAGCTTTATAGTTTATTCAAGGCTTTTAGCCTTTATGGTTCTGCAGAATTCAGTAGGATGCTTTATGGGAATAAACTTCCTTGTGAGGTTAGGATCAAGTTCTGCTGTAGCTATTCCAGAAAAATCTTTCTTCTTCCCTCCACTTTCAAAAACAGGCTAGGCTAAGTAGCAAGGCAGTGGTGAAAGGATGTAACCCAAACCTTCCTGAAAGAGAAGGCATATTGAGTTTAGTTCAGTGTTCTTTATTTTCCCATTTTTTCTGTTCCAGTTAGCTATGAGAGTTATCTACAACTGGAAAAAATAATTTTGCCTTCTCAAAATGTAGATCTGAGAAATTATATTGAAAACTTTTGTGTGATCACTGAGACAGAAAATCTTTGAAGCACTTCAGAGGAGTATGATGTAAATCATAGGGGAACACATGGAGACCAGTAAAGTCAATAGGCCCTTGACCTTTAACTTAAGGTTTCACACTTCTGTCTGCCAACTTGATACACTTTCCCTTTAGTTCAGACTTTCCCAGAACAAAATACAGAAGAAAACTGTTCCACACCCCAGGGACCTTTTACAACCATCCAATAGAGGGGAAAAAAGAATCAACAAAACTTCAGTGTCTGGGTAGTGCAAAAACTGTTTTAAGTTAGAAGTTAGTGTAGGCTGGTCTTCTCACTGTTGACCACAACTGGTTCAAAACCAGTAATGATGCTGGCAAAATTTCATCAACCAGCGTCGTAAGATGAATTTCCATGAGTGGTAGTGAAGTTTTGGCTAGAAAACTTTTACTCATTAATGACGTATGGAATCATTCAAAGATTTTTTTATTTATTCTTGATGAAATAGTTAATTATTTTTTCACTGTCAGCTGTTCTATAACAGCCCTTGGGAATCCTGAAGCTGAAAAATCTGTGTCTTTATAAACATCTTTTAATTTCAGTGGGGCATACATATTAGTCTGTTGTTGAAGTGTTGCTCCAGAAATACTGAGTTGCTCCCAGCTGACACGCTGTTCAAGGGCTGCTGTAACACTGGTCATGTGTGCTGGAGTGTGAAGACCAATTTGCTTTAGGGACTGGTTACATGTGCTGAGATATACAACACATCGGCTGGCACTGGTTTTGATTTAAAAATCATAACAGAGAAACCACTAACAACCTTTAAGCAATGCCTCAACTATTTAGAGTGCATAATAAGAAATTACAGAAAATTTGTAAGCTATACAAAACCCTACTAGAATGTCAAAATTTATTACAGCTGTGGGACTAGAAGTCAACTAGTTGAACCAAAGGGACTTAAATTACCACGTTTTAATTATGTTCAGATAAACTAATGACTCAAAAACAGCAATCTATGATGACTGTCCAGTAAACTATCTGAAATAAATGTTGGCACAATCACCTTAAAGACAGAATCCTTCTTTAGCATTAATATTATTAGCACAACAGATTGCACTGTCATAAGAAATCTGAAGAGAAAGTGCAAGATTAAAGAGATGACATCTTAGCAATGGCCTTACCACCGGAGGAAGACTCGCTGCTCACAAAGGAGGTAAATTGGCCAGTAGCATCCCTCATGATGCAGTTGAAAAATGAATGCCTGATACCTTGCTCTGTCAATCAGATGCCCATCGTTGGGCTTGTCAACCCAGCTTGTTTATCAAACACTAAACCACTTTCTTGAAATAGATTTATTTAAAATAATTTGAACTTCCTATTCCTTTCATGTGTCCTCCCTTTGAATGTGGTGCATAGTTCTTTGCTTTGCATGGTCAGGCACACTAGTTTCGTCGTAGAGTAAGATTGATCTTGAGTTACTTCAGTACTCAAGGATTAAAAAGAGCAACAGAACTGGATTGAGCTACCATCATCTTCAGTTCTGCCACAGAACAACATAATATCAAATCCATTTATGAGCATATATCAGATTCAAGAAATTAAATAAATAGGCCATGGCCTTTAAGTAATATAGTCTCCTGCAGCCAGAGGAGAAACAGCACAGAGCAGCGGACCAATCCTCCGGAGCATTTCACGGAAAGCTATGGCACATTCCGTTCCTTCTGTAGGAGATCACACAGACCTAAGAAGTGAATGTCTTTAGGGAAATTTTTGGACAGCTGAGCTATCTGATTCATTAAGAAAAAATTTCTGCCCCCCACCACCCCCACCCCCCTGCCCTGGTCTCCTCCTCTCTTCTACTTCACTCCCCCATTTTCAAAATGGCATGTTGAACCACCTTCTGAAATGGAAGGCTACCTCTGATTAAGACACAGCAATGGGCAAGATCCCTGCAAAATCAGAAGTACTGTAAAGTATTTCAGGCTGTTGATGCCCTGT
Source organism: Falco rusticolus (assembly GCF_015220075.1). NCBI lineage: Eukaryota > Metazoa > Chordata > Aves > Falconiformes > Falconidae > Falco > Falco rusticolus. The sequence continues at coordinate 81,061,255 of NC_051191.1, forward strand.
TCACTTTGTTTGCTTAGAAGGTGGTGCAAACACTTGTAAGCTTTTCCTCAGGTACAAACAGAAGGAAAATAACTATTCACTCAAAATCTGATTAAGGATATAAAGTCATCCAGTCATCCCACGCTTGGCTGACTCAGTCTGGTCTGTAAAATCCATGTATGAGCTTAAGGAAGCCACAGACTTACTAACACCCTAGTCTAAAAGCTTTATCTAAAGAGAATGTGGTTTGTTTAGTTCAAAATTGTTTCATCTTTTTTTCCTATTCCCTGTGAAGTATGAATTTCAAAGGAGATGAAGGCATTTCAGGGTAAGTAATTGATCTAAAGGCCAGATCTAAAAGGCATTTAGTTCCCTAATGTGCATTTGAATACTTTCCTTCCACTGGGAAATTACTATTCTACATGCTACGAGTGACATACCAGCAAGAATACCAGTAGGAGAATTTCAAGTTCCTTTTAGATGTACAGTTAGAACCTTATATTGTTGTTTGTGGTTGGTTTTGGGTTGTTTTTTTTTCTAAGCCAAACTTCAGTAGTCAGCTTCCTTTTCTCCTAATCTGCAGCTGCCTCATTAACTATCCATCATCTTTTTTACAGTGTCATTTCTATACGTCATTCTCTTACACTAATTAAAAGCAGACCAAGTGGGAAAGAAATTGCTCCACGGGGATGAGGTCTGTTGCTGTAAATGCGGTGTTGAATAATAGTGGAATTCAATGTAAGAGGCACTATGCTTGTTTACACATGTTGAACTGATGTCTTTTATCTGTGGGACACATTGCAGCTCTTTGTTGTGGTCATTTATGGCCGTAATTCAGCAGCACTCTGCAGAAAGCCTGTAAGCAGTGAAGCAGTCCCACTGTTTCTACTATTGTCATGAAGTCACACAAAGCCAATCACTTACCATAGTGTTGCCCTGTACTGAGCCCAGCAGCTTGAAAACAGAAGTTGCTTTATGAGCGCTAGGACTGATGAAGCCTAGTTTCTTACAAATACAGCTTCTGCATGCCCTGTATCCTCATCCTACAGCAACCCCAGCATTGTCCACCACCCTGAAGAACTTTCCCAAATGTGACAGTAATTTGTTCCACCAAACCACCCACACCCATGACATCTTCAGTCCTTTTCACCTCCTGCTTACCGTTGGGAGCCTTGCTGGCTCAGCAGGAGATGGGCAGTACTGTGAGAGTTTCAGGCGATGGCTTTCCTGATCGCTTGGCTGACTGCTACTTCTCACTTGTTACAGGCAGCAAAGGCAGCACGTAAGGGTTGAGCCCTTCCTTCAGGTCTCTCTCAGGTATCTTCCTTTCTTCTGCCTCTGAGATAACAGTTTTCACAAGTAATAGTAGCTCACTGTCTTTGAGACCACTGTTCCTCTGTCAGGTTTACTTCATGGATTCAGCCTATGGGTTCAAAGGTTATTAGAAATATGCAGATGGTCAAACAGGTATCATGAGCCGTTTCCTTAGAAAACCAGGCTACTTTGTATTCTTCAGGTAAGATGGCCTTCCCTGGAGTTGTTCCACCACTTTTGCCTTCTGAGGAAATTTTTTAATCTTATCAAATGCGTATTTTGCAAGGCAGGTATTACTAATGGAAGTGCTTGAAATACATAGTCATGTTGAATAGCAATACCTGGAATTGGGAGGATTTTAGGAACTCCGTTTCTTCACTTTTAAGTCATGGTGTGGGTAAAAGCAAGGATCAGCATGACCAGCTAGGACATTGCTGGGAAACAGGAAAGAAAAATTAATGAGGATAAGGAATTCAAATAAAAAGAAGTTAAACCAAACAGAAACAGAAAGACAATTTAAAAAAAAAAATAGTTCTTTAGACTGTGGTTTAGCCATTGGGGCCATCACTGTCCACCTGTCACTTGGACAGGTCTGAAGTATTAATGAGAATATTAATAATACATAGAAGCTTAACATATAAAACCCCCAAATGTACATTTTCTTCATGGTTTGCATGCAGTTTTCTGCTGCACACTGAATAAAACAATAATGTTTTCAGCAGGTCCATTCTGTAGAGATTTCCAGAGGGTATTGGAGCTTTCATATCTTTATCAACTAGTGTGTGACTTCAGGAGTGTAGCAGCAGTTATGGGTAACTCCCAGACACATCTGTAAACAAAAGTATGTAATTACATATAATTACACAGATCTAGTTTATATGGTTATAAATACACATATAAAGACAGATAAAATACATAATCAAACATATTATTCAGTGCTGCTGAAAGGCTTGCTATGATCTATGAATTAATTATGTATGTTTTGCCACCCACTATTCATGCCAAACCTTTGAAGTCTTCTTCTCACATACTAAGGCTTTAATTTTTCAGCAACTACCCAGCTGTTACATGCTGATCTTGCATTCAGTTAAGTCCACTGGAAATTTGGATTGTTGATGCAGTTCAGTAGTTTAGTCCTCAAAAGCTGGATGCATTGACAGTGATATCACTTAGATGTTCTCATTTATTTGCAAGGCTATGATTTTATAAGTCAATTGCCGAGGGTAACTGCAGATAAATAGGAAGACACTGGAAAGGGAAAAGAACGCAGCAACAAAAAATATACTACTTTTTTGGTTGTCTGAAGTCATAGCTTTTTCCTTGGACAGGAGTGATAACCTCATCCAAGATCATGTTGGGCACTTTGTCCAAAGCTGTAAGGAAAGGCAGAGTTTTCCATTCTCTTCCAGGAGCAAAAGTAGGGAAAGAGGGTGTGAGTGAAGGTAAACTAATAACGCATCTGCTGAGGGAAGGGGGTTCTTCCTTAAGCCTGAAAATACCATGCCCTGAAGCCTGGGAGGCATGACATTAGGCTTCCCACAGGGAAGAGAAAAGGAAATTACATATCTGAAGCTCAGTAAAGCAAACCAAAAGGAAAGGGAGGGAGGATTTCCTCTCCTCCCGTTCAGATTCTCTGTTTGCTTCAGAAACTGGATAGATTTCTGGACATCTCTAAACCCATCTTATCCCTAAACATTGTCATCCTAGGGAATCTCTTCTACGATTACTCCCAATATATACTGTTCTGAACTATCTAAAACATATTGACAAAGCTTAACTTTAACTTTTGTAAGGAATCTGAACAAAATCCCCAGGGTGCCAGAGGCCCAATTTGTCTACTGTTGTTTGAGGTTTTTCTTTCCAGTACAAGTGCTCACTCCAAATTTCTTAATCCACAACACACTCCAAGGACTAGGCCAACTCCATGGGTCCCATTTTCCTAGCAGATACCAGGCTATTGTCTGTGGAGGCCATGTCTTTCATGAATGTACAAATGGTGTCTGAGCAGCAGCACAGCAAACCTGCCTTCTCGTCCTCCCCGCTTCCATCCCCAAATTCTCAGCAAGTGACTCTCCTGAACCGGTGAAAGTGCACGTCAGTCCTTGTGCTGCAGCTGCCAAGAAGCTTGCAAATGGTGCTTGTGGTTTCTGTAACATGGACACCTGCCCCAAAGGGTCTGGCCTGAGACCACCAGCCAATTCTTTGCTGGCCACCTGACAGTAACGTGTGTCTGTGTGTGCATGTGAAAGGCCATATTTCTCCTCTTTTATTGGTCTTTTTTTCACCTGCTGCCAGATAAACAGCATGGGATAAGAGTCTGCTTCATGCCTGACATAATTTTGAATGTATTAACTTGCCATTCTTTTTGCTTTTGATAGAACTTGACAGTCAAGCAGACAAGCACCTAAATAAGCTTAGCTCCCAACTGGCACCTAAATGGGCCAAGAATAACACAGAGATAAATTGGAGGGGTTGAGGATGGCAATGGAGTCAAAAAGGACGGGGGGCGGGGGGGGGAGGGGAGCATGAGAGAAGGGAAAAAAGTGAACTTTGGACTGGAGAAGTTTTAAAAAAATAATTATTCAAAGCATAACAACATGACAGAAGGCTGCCAGAAAAACCTCATCTGTGTGAGGAGGGCAGCACATACGCAGTGGGAAAAACCCAGACGCACATTTGCCTCTGGGAGAACATGGATTTAAACGCAAGACAACTTCGTAAATGGAAATGAATGCAATGACCTCAGTTCAGGTCGCAAGAGAGTAGAAGCCCACCAGGTTATGAAACTACTGCAGAATTAGGCATGTTTGGCAGCATGAGTGTTTGGGAGAGGCCCAAGGATGAGCAAGTTCTGAGGATTTGATTTCATTTCGAAGGAGGGTGGTCTTTCCATTTCAGGGTCAGGAGCAGGACAGTGTAGTGGGTGTAGAGGTGGAAAGGGAAGCACACAATTTGGCTGACTGTCATGACCTCTGGATAATTGGAGATTTAACTTTCCATGTCTCAACACTCCCTAAATCTTCCCACACAAGACAAGTCACCAAAAAAATAGATGGAGGAAAATCTTCCTAGGTGGAGGAAGGTACATAATAGATGTGTTATGACATTCTTCCTTGTCAGCTGTCCTGTTGCAACAGACACCAGTTATTAGTCTCTAATACAAGGCGGGGGGTGGGTGGGGGGGTGGTGGTGGTGGCGGGGGGCAGTTGTTACTCACAGATGAAACTGTAATAGATAACGTGTCAAACTGGAAATACTTGGAGCATCTGGGAAAAGAGTGCAGTGAGTATTGGTTAGATTTGGAAAGAGCGGTGAGTTGTGTCTGGAGCAAAGGGGTGTGTGCGCATACACATGTACTTGGAGCTACAAGTTCTGTTTCAGATGCCTCACTTCTCCTGTACGACTTCATCCCATGTCCTTTCATGATAAGGCAAGGCAAAAGCAGTGAAGCAAGGCAAAAGCAGTTGCACAGTGATAATTATAGGGTGCACGTGCCTACATCTAAAGCAAAAAGAACAAAAAGCTTGTCATACAGACCAGAAGCAAAACTCCACAAAGCTCACAGAGGTTTGACAAACAGGTTCAAGCTGTTGAGGATTAAAAAGATGGGCTTCAGAACTGTTTTCATCCAAGGATGAAAGGAGGGCTTCAGAACTGTTCTCTTTGCTATACAAAAATGTAATTTGGTAAGGTGGATAGTGAAAAGCAATAAGCTTTAAAAATGTAGTTATATGTGAAATGAGAGGTGGAACTTGACTTTTATGAAGAATGAGAGAAAAATGTCCCAGCCAAGCTTGTGAGTTTGCATTTGCAGGGATCGTATAAAGTACTGCCACTTTAAATGTTTTCTCAGGAGAAGTAAATATTTAATGTTATACTTAAATATCCTGAGTAATTACCCATGTTCCTCTAAAAAAGTGTCCCACAGGGTGTCTCTGGACTGTCTCTTTCTGATAGACAGCTCGGCAGAGAGGCACCTCATGCTGACATCCTGTTTCAGGATCTGCCAGTGAACTGAAGGGTGGAGCATGATTGCTACAGCAACAGCACGTTCAGCTGCAAATGTACGTGCTACCGTGAGTTTAGGCAGAGGACATATAGGTAGGCAAAAATACCTGTGGTGATAAATTACGCATGAAAAAATAAGTGGCCTCCTTCCTGCGGATGCTATCAAACCTGTTTCGCCTGTGCCAGTGGCATATCGGGTATTTTAACATGCACAGAAGCAAAGAATTTACCAGTTGGACACATGGTACTTGGCCTTCGTTCCTCACCTAACTGTGAAACCAGTCTTAAAAGACTTTGTTGTGCTATGTCAATGTTTCATGTCCCTTAAAAAGTGGTATCAGTATAAACATAGAACTTACAAGAAATTAGACATTTTTCTGAAGAAGTATTCCATTTTGCATTAGTTGCATTTTTTAGCTATTTCCTCCCCCGATCTTCTCCTTCTTTCTTTCCCTACCAAAGAAATAGAAAAAAAGAGAATCAACAGCTAACCCTACTGAACTCTTTGCAAATTGGTTCATTGTGCTGAAGCCCAAGAGAGCGATCAATGTTATGTGGCACCGCAGCTGGAATGGTATAAGGTAATCCATATTCGAGTATTTGCTTGCTTCTCTTCTGTCTCCCCATTCCCACAACATGGCTGTGCCTTAGAAATAGGTTCCCAGTTGGTATTAAATGATTATTTCCTTTTCTAAGCACAACACTCACACTATAACCCCTTCTAATTCCCGAATGTGACTTTGAAAGAGCCAAACAAATGATTGTCCCTCAAGAGAATTCCTCTCAAGTTTTCTACTAATTAAGTTCAAAGCATGCTTGGGCAGGTCTTTGAGAGTTTAATCAGTGCAATATAAGAAATGATGCAGTACAGACAGAATCATTTAATGCTTACAATGAAGTACTCACTATTGAACAGCTGAGTTTTGATTTAAAAAGCTCTGAATAATCTAGTCTGTATAGATAAAGGAGGTCTGGGGAATTTTGCTTTATTCTTTAATAGCAAAATTGCTTACTTATTCATCAGGGTGTGGAGGAGGCACCAATAAATTACCTGCACTTTAGCAGGTTCATCACCATATTAAAGATTAGAAACAATAGCTGATAATTCTTCGCCTATTATATGAAAGACTTCAATAATTTTGCCTCTTTGTTATGTATATCTGGTTAAATAATTTAATGGAAAGAAGAGACATTGCACAGCAGTGATACATCCAACTCTTAAAACAAGAGCATTGAATAGATAGTAAATGCAGCTTTAGCTCTTCTGGCTTAGACAACAGTTAAGGAAACCTCACTGATTTATTACGCTGTTTCCTGATTTCTTAACTTTTCTTCCTGAGAAAGATTTAAAGAAAACAACAAGTTTTAGGAGGCAACACTTAGTGGGACTGATGTAGCCATTGTTGCGTCATGGTATGTATGTCCATGAGTTTAAAGACAGTGAAGAGATACAATGACTGACCGCCACTGAGCTTGGCTTGAGTAAGAGCTGGGGTCCAACCAGCCAACCAGCTACTCACAGAGAGTTTGACCATTCACAAAATGTCATCCTAAGGTGTTATATCAAGGTGAGCCATGCCACGTAGAACAGCAGCAAAGGTTTGTGTATATACAAGTTCCTACAACCACTTTTGGGGAAACCTAGGATCCTGTTAAGTTACTTATTGGGCAGTAGGAGCCAAAGTGTTCTTGGCAGAGTAGGAACAAGAAGACATTACTCTTGCCTTCCTTAAACCTACCATCTGGATCTATTTATGCTTGGTGTGAAGTCCCTAGGAAATGACTCATTATGACTGTAGGTTGAATGCACCCTCCCAAAGAAGCCAATGTAGACAGAAACAAGTGATAATGTTTGACCATTTCTTATTTCAGCAATTGATATATTAAAATGTTTTGAGCAAAGTTGTGAGTAGAATTAAATTCTGTATTAAATCTGACTCTGCATCCTAGACTGAAGTGTTAGCTTTCCTGCTGCTGGCCTTGCTAAAACTTTTGCCCCACGCTTGACAGCCACATCAGCCAGGCCCTGAAAACTACTCTTTTCCAGATCAGGACAGAGCACCACCTATCTTGGTCTCAGTTTCATCTCAAGTATTGTCAGTCTTAAGTTGCTGAAGTCTGCTTTTATGGGATTTTTTTTTCCCTTCAAGTATATCTGTAGGACAATATCTAGTTTTGCTCCTCAATGATAGGCCCCTGCCACTTCTCACACTTTCAAATGCTTACTCAAGTGTAGAAAAATAATCTCCTTATAGTTCAGTTAAGTGTTTGCAAATACCTGAAATTTTTCAACAACCTGTCTGGTCAAGGCTGAAGAATAAACAAGGTGACTTAACACTTTATTAAGACTATTAAGGGGTAGCTAAAACATTTGCTAGCTTCCCTTCTGTTGTTTCTACCAGCTGCTGGCTGAAATGAGCTCAGGGCACAGCCTACTAACATAACAAATAGATGAGTCCCATAGACCTGTGTTAGAAGGATACCAGCAGCATTTCTCAGGTACTTGTGGCTATTTCCATTAATTGACAAGAAGTTTACTCCAGATGTTGACTTTTTCAGTTTTGATATAGATATGTAGCAAGTAGAGCTGGGGACATGAAACACCTTTCTCCCATAACTGGTGAGTTAGAGTTTTGCCCTGGATCATTCATGCAGCCTGAGTATCTCCTAGATTTAAAATTTTCCTTGACTGCTCTTGTTACATCTGGAGCCATGTGTTTACAGATGAAGGAGAAGAACCTGTGCAAGGTTCCACTTTGTAATTCCACTGAGTGACTCTTCACCTGCCTTTGGTCTACTCATCACACAGGCACATTATATTATTTGCAGAAGACAATAAAAACTTCTTACTGTTCTGTGACATTGTGAAATAGAGGGAAAACCACGATGCAGATAAAACGCTGTTTAGGCAGGAAGAATGAAGCGTAATCCTTATATGCTTAAAACATATGAGTACCCTTGCTTTTATGTGAAGGTGCAAGAAAGAGCATAAAATCCAGAACAATTATAGAAAGAATATACTAAAGTTTTATATGTGAATATGCTAAAATTTTAAACAACTTGTGGCAAAAATAAGGAATGCAAATTGGCTCAACCATTTCTCACATCTTTTCCTCTCATTTACTTCCCCAAATTTTATTTATTTTGCATGCTGTAGGGAAAGACATCTGGTTTCTCTTCCTTACTTCACTCAGTGATCATTTCCACTGGAGTGCCTGAGAAGTTGTGGTGCATCACTGTAAATTCTGCTGGCAGTCTCTCCAAGAGAAGCTGTGAGCTCCTGCATTCCCCACTCTCTCTGGCGGAGGAAACCTCTGTGCCACAAACTGCTGGAGACATGGGAGAGTATTCTGAGGAAGTATCACTGTATTTGTGCTATTAAACCCATTCTAAGGCATTCAGTTTAACTGCTGGTTGAGACAAGATACCAGGCCAGCTGGCTGAGCTGCTGTGCCAGTTCTTTTGTTCACCCAGATTTTAAACTCTGCTAGAAACTCGGTTTATTTTGATATTGCATACAGTAATGAACAAAGGGGTAGGCCCCCCTGGCTACCAAGATATTCATCAGTATATCTTCATGAAATAGGACACACATGCTTTCTGCTTGTCCCCTGAGACCCTTACTGTGCTCTTCCAGAAGGGCTAAAAATGGGACAGCAGCATCCGTAAGAGGACAGCTGCCTAGCTGAAAAGGGTCTGTGAAACAGATAGACAGATTACAAAACCCTCGGACAAGCCTGGGGCAAGCAGAACAGCAATAATGCAGGGCACTTACTCCATGTCTCATGCATGTTTGAAAACACCTAGACCACAGAGCCTTTTTTGTGCAAGGTAGGGGATGGATAATAGCTAGTGTTTTTCCATAGATGGATTGACAGGCAAATGTGCCATGTGTAAAGGCTGGATGATGAAGCAAAGCTGGGCGATGTAGCAATTGCACAACTGCAGGACAGTAGTTTGACTGTGAGAAAGAAAGAGGCCTTAAATCTCTCTGTTTCAACATCGGTCTCCATAATCATAATAAAGGCTGTACAAGAAAATCAGGCAATCTATTCAAACTGGCTCTGTACTGTTCATTTACACTTTTGTCTAGAGCAGTTTGTAAATGTCATTTCAGTGACAGGAATCCTTATCTTATTTCTCATCAATTTTTCCCAGCTGAATTTAATGCTATTACTCCACAGCGTAAACTCTCTAAGTAATTTCTTTCCCTTCTAGTGTTTATATTTTTTAAGCTTCTGCAGAGCCTTATCTTTCCCCCCTGGTCCCCCTCCTTCCTCTATCTTAGTTATTACTAAGCCAGGCTGCAGACAAATGGTTGGTTGAATCCCTAAAGCAAGTTATGACAGACATGCATAAAACAAATACACATATACACACCCTCAACCGCCCAGAGCGTAGACAGGATGCAGTCAAAGCTCAGCAATTACTGCTCCTCGCTGCTTCAGATTTTGACACATAATAACATGCTCTGACCTAGCTGGGAGTGTCCCGCTAATCCTAGAAGTTTTTTAGTCTTTAAATTGCACAAATGCAAGAAGCTGACACATCTCCAGACTATATTAAAATCGGGAGAAAAAAAAAACTTTAAAACTGTAATAAAACACATGTTTTGAAGCTTACTGGGTTTCCTTAATTCCTTGTGCAACCTCTGTCAGATCCATAAAGTATAGCAGGGATGTATTTGATGCAGTACTTTCTGAACAGGATTTTATAAATATAGGTTACTCACGTAGAGAGATATAGGCAGATAGATACACGTACACACAAGCTTTTAAATATTCTGCTTTTTTGTCAGATACAATATCAGGAGAGAAGACGACTGGCTGTGGACTTGAGAGATTCCCCATTTTCTTTGCCTTGTCCTTCTGGAGGGTTTCTGTACAATGGTGTCAATTTATTGCAAGCCAAGTGTTTAATCCAGTTACATAAATATGCACAGGCTGCCCAGAAACATTTTCAAACGTGCCCACCTATCTAACTTTTAAAGCTGGGCACTTCTGAAAGATCCTATACAAACTCTTGACTCAGTCTCTTCGGGCAGAATTCTCCTTTCGTCCAGATAGAAAACAGCAATTGTTAAGTTCTTCCTTCAGACTGCAGGGGTGGTGATGCACAAATTAGAGAAAGCTCACTGAGGCTTGACTTAAAATAACAGCAGCTTTTAATAATGGGTTGGGAAGGAGACATCTTGCATGAAGAGTGTTCTCTGTCACATTGCAACTATCACAGAGTGGGTTTAATCTGTATTTATTTTTAGATAATCTCCATACAATTGTGCCAATGTGTTCATCTTTTTAACTAAAAAGTCTCTCACTTCTTCAGCTGCAAGAATAATTCATATGCCAGTGAAGGCCACCAGTGAAAGTTAACAGTGATGTCCGTGATCCGATCTTTTGCTGAGTAAGAATTGCACAGGGAACTGGATCTGGGAATGTGTCTGTGGAATGAGAAAGCATTTCTCACCATAGCCATCCTTCCTGTTTGAACTGGAAATCTCAGTATTGAACTATTCCCTGATCTCCTGTCTATTCCTGAGACCATTACCCTTCCTTTTCTCTCGGTCCCATCAGCTTAGAGATGGGAAGTTAGCTCTCCCTGTTTAAATACAACTGAGGTTCACCTCAGACCATTCATGCCCTGTGACAAATGGGCCTTGAATGAATTACAACATGTTAAAATTGCTAGATTGCTAAATTGCCTTGTTTGGGCCTGCCTTGCTGGCTCCAATCCTCTGAACTGCTAATAGTATTAACAAATCAACAGGGAACACAGCTTCGAGCTTTCTCCACGGGAAGATCCTTTAATTAACAGTATTAAGCTAAAATGTTTGAAGTAAGTTCTAGATTTCAAGCGAATTCTCATATCAAACACAGACAAAGCATGGAAGCAACTGCAATAGAACCTGCTGTTTGATTAGTGCTCCCCTGGAAAACCATAAAAGCCTTTACAGATGAGCTGCCTACAAAGAAGCCTTCATATATATTTCACTTGCTTGCAAATACATAGAGATGCCTTTGCTGTTGTGTGACCAGCTGTTTGGTTTTCCCTTTGCTGCACATCTGTTTCACAACATCTGGCCACACTCTTTTCAACAACGCAAGTAGGACCTAGACCAAAAAGAAGAAAGAAAAAAACCCCTAGAGTCAGTGCACTCCAAGGACCAGTGAAGCTCTAGATGAGAAAGAAATCTCTACCTGCTGTAACTGCAGGCTTGTAGGTATCCTGGAGGAAGTTTCTAAGGTAAACACAGTACTGATAAGGTTTATCAGTGAAAGGGTCATCAAACGCACCATGCAAAATAGCCTGGCTGTGATTTTTCCCACCGAGCCTGTAGGAATGGTGATTCTTGCTCTGAAGAACTACCAGATGTTCTGTACATTCTTATGGCCCTCTGATGTGAATGTGTGTCTCGCCCAAGGCTTTATCTGCCTGTGCCTGCCCAAGTGTACGTGTTGGGGATGTACACCGCTGTAGCTGATGAATGCCCCAAAAGCCTCTTACTAGACATGACTCTTCTCTTGTGAAAAGTACAGATAAAAGACAATTTTTATGTTTTCTCTGAAGACTTTAAGATATTTTCAGCAAATATTCCAGAAGCTTTCATTTCTTTTTTTTTTTTAAGTATTTAAAAAAAAAATTATTATGACTTTATGATGAACACTTTCATTTACTTGACATAAAGTTTTCCCTAAAAGCCTAAACTGAATTGCTTGGGTGGAAAATATGTGATGTATTCCACTCACTGGAGGTAAAGTCCTGTGAAAATACTGACTGATCATCAGCTCTCCCAGTCACCAGTAAAAAAAAAGTCTTATGATCCAAATTCTCCTTTTTTTCTCCCTCTGTGTTGACTTTCCGATATCCTTAGTAATACCTGGAAAGTAGTTGACAAAAATATATTTTTTATTTAGGCCTTACAGCAAGTGGGGGTTTTGTTTAGAAAAAAAAAAAAAAAAAAAAAAAAAAGAGAGACAGAAAGCAAGAAAAAAGGCTGATTTTTGTTCCTTTGGACCTAGAAAACTGATTGCTGTGTAGGTGAACTAGAAAACTGTGACTGCTGTATAGGTAAGAAATTGGCTTGCACAGTGTCTGCAACAATCTTTCAAACTCACCAAACCAAACTGGGGCAAAAGTCATGTTGAAAACCTGAGCACAGCCCTTGACTAGAAAGAGTGAAGCTGTAATATCATCCAAGTTAATGGGAATTCTGCCACTGACTTCTCAAAGAGCAAGCTTAAATCTTTCTGCCCAACAACGCTGTAATTTTTTATCCCCTAAGTATTCTGAGCTACGTAGTCCCTTTTTACTCACACCCACAACGCTGCTGTTCTGTAATTCCCTTTTTCTCCTACATCCTACATCTGCAATGACACATAATAATCTCCACATAGAAGGAGCAGGTAAACACAATACTTCAAATTAAATCTTGTTTTATTAAATATAACAGGTGAAGGGAACATCTTCTCCAGTAAAGCTCCAAAGTCCATTCTAATATTTCAGATTATCATATGTTTCTTCTCTGAAACTGAAATTTCAAAACTTACAGCCATGTGTTAAGGAAATGTGTTGCTATCCCCTCATTCTTGAACTGTTACACAAAAAAGGACAGAAAAGAGACTATGCTTTCTCTGTGAAGTAGTTTGAAAATGGCTGATGCAAAAACCTTTAAGGTAGGTTGCTTTCTAAAGTCTAATTTTGTGAATAATGCCAAGTTTGAGAAAATGGTTCGGTTATTATCTTATTAAGAGAGTTAAAGATAATTATCTGAATTCACACAGTAAGACATTTCTATTCTTTATCCTTGATGCACTTTCTGAGGATGTTAATTAAGGGATATAGGCATTGAAGATTTGTAGACTTTGTTTTCTCACATAATTGTGTAGTAATTGAGACTACTTTTTTCAGACAATCTGATTTTAAAATCTCAGTAACACTGATGAGCCATATAGGTCTTTAATTTGTTCAGTTCAGCTGGTTTTGAGTTTTACCTTTCTAACTGAGCTCCTAACAACTACAGTGAAGAAACCCACCGTAAGGTGGATGCACGGATAATTGCAAAGTAAACACAGACTGGCAGTCTCGCTCAGTGTCTGAGTTGTAGTTGTTCTTGTGTGCTAGGAGCCTCCCACAGCTGCTTCCAAAAATTTCACACCAGTGCTTTGTGAAGGTGCAGCATCCTCACATACTCCCTTCCAGGCCAAGCATCACAAAAAGAGTGATTAACAATCAAAATTAGAATTACATGATTTTCCAGATGTTTATATCCAGTTGAGTAAGTAGCCAGCCAGCACTGTTTAGTAAAGTTCCTGCAGTATCTTGCAGTGTTGTGTATGCCTTCAGGCCTCCCTAAAATCCCAGTATCACCTTTGTCCGACTGAAGCAACAGCAAATCTACTAATTTGATTTGTTCTGTTCAACTCTGGAAATAGTCGCAGGCAGTTCTGCTTTTGTGTTTACTGTCACAGCACCTCAATAGTGCTGTCCAAAACTGGAACTTACTGTGCATGCAGGTGGATGCTCTGCTTTCCAAACAACAGGAGGCAGCATGGAAGTGCACAGAAGACAGAAAAAGATTTGGTGCCATTTTCCTTCAAAGACATAGTTCCCTGCTGAGGACTGCATTCTTAGGTTATTTGTATCTGCACATAAATTAAATTTTCTGTTCTTTTCTACCAGGTTATATATCAGTTCTGGAGAGTCTTCCATTAGTTCTCTGATTCCCAAAAATCAGCCTTACCTGTCACAGTACCTTTCTTATGTCTCCTTTACAGTCACAAAGGACGTAATGGGGGACACCTGAGCCCTTTCTTGTCTAATTTTTCAAAGAAAATCTTCCCTGTCCTGCTTCGTAAATTCACACACCCCCCAACAAAAAAAGCCTTGTCACTTCTTTTTTTTTTAACTCATCATTCATTTTTTCCCCCTAAGAAATATTAGAAATGCTGGGTTTTCCATGAAGGTACTTACTTTTAGTTCATATTATTCTTCAGCGTGGCTTAGCCTATAATTTCATCTATTTAACTTCTATTACCTTGTAGCTTTATTGTAAAGGTAGAATGGCTTTCTGTCTGGACCATTAAAAAGAAATTAATTTCATTTGCAGGCTTATGGCCTGTTCCGGCTATGAACAATTTGTCTAATGAACATGAATCTTTGACAGTAAAATCTTTCAGAGTCCTCTTGTCTTTCTCCAAATACTGATCACTGTCAGGGACTGTGATGTGTGTCACAGCTCTGTTTACTGTTTTTTGTGACTTCTGACAAGGTCTGCAAGGCATTCTGCTACAAATCTCTGTTTTCAACGCTCCCCCAGGCCCATTTTTTACAGCTTTGGCACTTTCCTTAGAGGAGTCCAACTTGTTTTATAGTTTTGTTTTTAAACCATTTTGCTTGTGCTTCCCTTTCTCATGTCTTTAATGTTGTTCTGTAATGAAATAGCCAGAGAGTACCAAAACCAGCAAGTACATCAAAAGTAATTACTGACAAAATTCAGATTACTATCCAAGGGTCTCTACAGTTGGTATCTTTTGTTTACAGATACAGACTAAGATGTTGTTCAAAATAGTATCAGTTGTCCTGCATACACCTTAGAAAGTCTGACTTGACCACAGTTGCTCCATTCTTCAATTAGTCAGTTAATTTTACTGCTGATATTATACATATATATGTAACATTGAAATCTGTTTCCGATGTGACCTCACTGGCAGCACAAGACATCCTTTTGCAAAACATAACTAATAAATTCAGAGCAGCATCTCCGAAAAGTGAGGAACCCTGTGATCACTTGGTTGAATGGTGCATATTAAAGATGATAGCAGGAATGTGGATGAGCAGTAAAAGCCAAACTGTGAAAAGTTTGTAAAACAGTAGAATTGCATTCCATGGTGTCTGAAATGCCTGTAGCATAGTTAAAATTGAGTAGGTTTCCAAAAAGTTTGGGTGGATTTTCAAAAGACATGGACTTGACACAACTGAAGTAGGGGAGTGGGAGATTTTGATCTTTGCATCCTCTATTCCGTATCATCATCCTCCACTTCAGTTTCCAGGAAAAGGAATAGCTAGGGATGAGTCACTGTCACTCTCTGGTAGAGCACTTGCCACATCAAGATTGACTTTCCAGAGCTTCGTGTGTAGGCCAAAGGAACTGGCAGATTTCAGCCTGGTGTCATGCCTGTGCCCTCCTCTCACTTCAGAAATACCGCTGTGAAATCACTAAATGACAGTAGTGTAGTCACTACCACACTGAACTGTCTCTGGAGAAGAGTTTGTTATGCATTTACAGCAGCTTGAAGTGGTTTATTAAAGAGGTTGCTCAAAAGATTTAAACTTTGGGTGTGTGTACCAGAACACAAGAAGTTTACATATTCTATAAAGAACAAAACAAGCCTTAATCTAACTGACTTTCTCTATGCAAGATAGAAGGTAAAGTTTCATGCAATCTTTTAAAATGTTCTAGGAATGTTTTTTTTTACAGTTTGGGGAGAGAAGGAGGTGAGGAAAGAGGAGTTTAAATACATAATTTAAACAGCTTCCAAGAAGAAATGGAGCCTTTCAGTGATGTCTGAGATGGCAACTGCTTTTCTAATGCCATACTGGCATAGCAGTAATGGAAAATATGCCTTAGTGGAAAAAAAAAAAAAAAAAAAAAAGAAGGAGGTTTCATCATTAAAGGTGTGGCAAAAGGTTTTGTAAATTAAATCATAAATCAGTCAAATAATTTTACTTCAATTAGCCCAGCCAAAAATACTCCTATTAAAAAAAGTCACTTCAGAGTCTAAGGAAAGCCATAAATCATTGTCTAATCACAGATTTTAGTACCCTAGAATAAAGTACCCTCCCAGTACTGCCCACCATGCTGGCATGTGAGTGGAGTTAATAGAATGCTTGCCAAAAATTTTGAAGTGAAAACCATAGGGGTATTACTTTTTCATTCAAAAAAAAAACATTAGAGACCTTGGCTATAAATCTTAGCATGACCTGTAGCACTGTTTAATCAATTTACTTTATGCCCTCAAGGGAGGTAGCATATATGTTAAGCTGTGGTCCCTTTCTGAACATACACAGTAGACCCTACCACCTTCCTGACAAATGCAACTGCTAATTATTGAACAAATTCACTCTAGTGTTTTAATTAAAGCAGTATTTCTTATTTTAATTTGTGACACTGTGTCAGGTTACTCAGGGCTCTCTGTACAGTGTAGGGAACGTGTGGAACAAGTCAAGATGTTATCACAGTTGGCAAGCTCTGAGAAATAAAAGTTGGTTTCCTTCTCATTTTGCAGTAATGTGTGTTAAGGACACCAGCCTTGTGCATTTAAACCAGGATAAAACTTACATCCCACTTTTCAGAGAAAATCATCCATACTTGAGATGGTCTCTTGGAAGTGGACAATGGATATATGCCAGATAACATAAAACATTCTCTTTCCGAATCCAGCTGGTTCCAAGAGCAGAAAGTCATAGAAACATTGCAGAAAAAGTGACTGCTGTGTACTATAACTTTGGTTAGTTACAGAGATGAGAGCATTTGAGGCTCTTACTGATAGTGAATGTCTCATTCCAGGAAGGAAGCCTCCCACAGTTATGTCTGCTCCTCACCCTCCAGAGCACCCAACAATTAACTGTTGCCCATTATCACCCAGCATGTCAACTGCTGCTCTGCAAATCACTGCAGAGCTTAAATATGGCCATCTACAGCTCAGCACTGCCAGCACCCTAAAGCCCATACATCTATCAGGACAAAGAAACAGCAAGAATGGGAGAATCTGTGGCTCCTAGTAACATCGTGGTGTCTATATTGTTGAGAATTTCCTCCGTGTTTCATATAGGATTTCTGCTGGCCTTCCTCAGGAGAATAGGTTTGATTAAGCTGAGAAAGTTGGTTATTTTTCTGTCTTTGCTCAGATTTATGATCACCGTTCCTGTAGGCATTTAAAAGATGTGTAGATATGGCACTTACAGACAGGCTTTAGTGGTGGACTTGGCAGTGTTAGGTTAATGGTTGGGCTTGATGATATTAAAGGGCTTTTCCAACCTAAAAGATTCTATGATTCTACGATTGTACGATTTTGTGATTCTTGCTCTCCTAAACCCTTGGGAGCTGAAAACATGTATGTAAATCTGTTGCTCCGTTCCACAGTTAGAGGGTGTTCCTGATGGCAACATGAAACTGTGTTGCAAAGATCCACTATTCCCTATGACTCTCACAGCACATAAATAATTAGCCATCTCTAAAACGGCAAGAGATTTAGTTGATATTCATCTGAACTCAGCAGCTAGTGAGGTGAATCTGTTTTGGGGGGAAAGAAGCTCTTCAAAAAACTGTCTTCTAATATAATGTGGTCTTCAACAAAATAAATCTGGTCTCAAAAATTTATGACCGTCTGTAGCTTTGATTTTCTTCTGAAAGCCAAATATTTCTGACCACAAAACACAAAGCAAACCAAAAAACATCCTTTCCATTTGCAATTGGGAAAAAAAGACTAAGGCTAGCCTAATGGATTCAGAATTAGTCATTATGATTCACTTCATAAATAGCAGTCCTGGTTATTGTAAATTTCCTATATCTAGCTATCTAGTTTTCTTTGCAAAACCTATAGTTAGTTGAATATAGAACCAATCTAAGGCCTCAATCTTTATATTTTAGTCTTGATATTGAGTGACATTTTGTGGCCTCTTACTGGCTGAAGATCCATAACTTATTTTCTGTGGAAAGTCCAAGTCCCTTCTGACTTTAACAACCAATAATTTTCAAAGCGCTCCATTGTTCTGCATTCCCACCAGGCACAGAGCACGTGGTCAGGACAAGCTCTGTGCTGGTAGAGAAGACTGCAACATTATTGTTTGGTTTTGTTTTAATTCCTCTTTTAATGTGTACAGTTTTCAGCATGCAGCCTCCTTTTGTTGCAGCTCTAGGGTTAGGTTTTCTTTTACTCATTAATTACTTGATTTAGTTTTCTCCATTTTTCTTATGTTTTTCCTCTTTATGATACTGTTGCTTGCTTCAAAAGAAATTGGATTTCATTCATGGCATGTTTCTAACGTTGGCTTTCTTTCATAGTATATTTTAAAATGTTTATCGGCTTTGACTTTTTATTCTTTATAGTGGTTTGAAAAAAGTATTTGCTGCTCATGAAAGGTACCAGACCATGACAGCACTGGAGACAGAAATCTTCTCTTCCTGCTACCCTTAGAATCTCTATTTGAATTCTACAACACGAGGCACTTCTATAAAGTTTTCTGTCTTCAGAACTACCTCAAATACCGTATAAACCTCCATGTGCTTAGAAAAAGACAGTATTTTTACCTTCATGAACAGATTGTGTGAAGGTCTTATTAACCACAAAGGCTGTGCCTGATCTTTAAAGTTTTGCTGATACCCTCTCAGGGGAGGCAAAAAAGCACAAAGAAGGAACTTAAACAGGGAAACAGAGGATGTATCCAAGTAATTTGCCGTCAGTAAAGAAAGAACTGGTGCTGTAACCGCAAAATGCAATCAAGAGGATCTGTATTGTCTTCTGTGGTAGGCATGAAGGACAGGACTAAATGTTCTTTGCCTAGTAAACAGCTCTTCCCATTACTCCATGTGTAGCTTGGAAGAAAATCCCTTTAGCTTGATCCAGTAAGTACTTAAAGCCTTAATTAGAGAGCTCTGAGAATAGGCTGAGAGAACTCAAGGAGAAAACAGAACAAAGAGCCATGACCAGAGTAACATAGTGTGCTTATTGGAGACCTTGTATTATTGTACTGGCCAGCATGTGCTCGATGTACCTTGTGTGTCATTTCTCTGTAGAAAGAGCCTTTCAGGGGGCTGAGACCACCCAGATAAACGGGAAAGTACCTTGGGATATACAGTCACCTCAGGCAGACCTGCTGAACAGGAGTTTTCCTACTGCTGCTGAGAATTGAATTCATACTCATAAAAGGGTCTCAAGACAGCAGATCTGGACACCCAAGCTGGAGAGATGCCCTTTCCAGGAGTTTCTTAGGACTCTCTTGTATAATTCAAGTTTCTGCTTACATACCACCGGTGAGAGTAAAGAGCAGCTGTTAATTTTTTTTTCCCCCTGTGTGTAAGTAATAAAAACCCCTGGTTTACCTTGAATCCCCCCTAATTGACTCCCTAATACTGCCAGTGAATCCCATATAATCCTGCCCTCTGCCTGCTTGAAAGTCAGCAGCAGATGCAAGCATTGCAGGGCTTTCCAAGTCTGTGCGGTCACCCCATTCATTACTCACGAAAAGAGACGGCAAAAGACCCAAATCTCAGGGGACCCTCTCATCTTTACTTTACTCTGTTTGTTTATTTTGCCACAACACAAACAGTAGCCCAGGCAGTCTCAGAGGAGACCACTGCTCTTAAGACCAGGTTTTCTAGAAAGAGCATTCAACTTTTGGGTTGCCATGAGCCTTTTTTTTGAACTAGTTAAGCCAAGATTTTTCTCCCCTCCACCACACCTCCTTCCACAGCATGAAATCTAGCAGAAGCAAAGTAAAAGTATCTCTGTTTATTTGTTTAATACATGAAAATAACAATAACACTGTACATAAATGAAAAGGAAAGGTACTTCCTGTAAATTTCTGAAAGCTGCTGAAAATAGTCTTAAGACTCAGCCAAAATTAATACCGTTATGTAGCCAGAGTTTCCATGAAAGCATCTGTACCTGGGTGTCTGCACAAGTAAAACTGTACAAATAACTACAGCCTCTTTTCTATCAAAATTCTGTTACATCTCAAGAAATGAACTCCTCTTTTTTCTTACCAGAAAGATGCCAATAACCTTTTTTTTTTTTTTTTCCCCAAAAAAGCTATTCAAAAAAGTTCTGATAAGAAGTGTGTTGTTTCATTAAAAGTTTTACTGCTGTCATGGTGTATGCGGTGCAGTAGCCAGCTGCCACCGCTTGGTTATTCAAGGGACCAACTCATGTGCACTGATGGCTTTAGCATGCCATGGCCACCTGGCAGGGTTTGCTGCCAAGTAGAGGGAGTTGTGGGATTATGTCTATGGCTCAAACTACTCATTTCTGAGTCCAAAATATTAGTGCAAGGTTTCCTTCTCCTGCAGTATAATAGATTACTAATGAAGATGATGCAAGGCAAGAACTTGTAGACCATTCTTTTACCTCTGCCACAGAGCAGCAGTGCCCCGTGTTGGGATGGGTCATCCATGGGATGGATTGCCAATATGCCCAGAGGACTTTTCTGTCAGTGTCCGGAGGCAGATGGATGGTTAAAACACTACTGCATTAAGTGAACTGCCTAAAGCCACAAACAGAGCCTGTGGCACCCAGAATATTGAAGAAGTGGTAGCACTGCATTGCAGCTGGTCACATGCTGTCCTAGAAAATATTTTGTATTAAGTAGTGCCAGAAGCTTGCTCTGCAGCTACTGTGCTCTGAACATCCCTTCCACCTTTTGAGCTACTATAGTCCCTCACCATCAAACTACTTGACATTAGATACAGCCTGCGACATACAGTTTTCTGATGTGCCTTCCTCCACTTGGAGAGATGCTGTGTGTTCCTGCTTCCAGTCTTCCCCAGTATCCTGTTCATGAGCATCCTGGAAGCCTGGCAAAGCTTAGGTTGTTTCTTGGGAAAAAGATAGCCTCAGGGAAGGGAGAGGGCAAAAGAAGGAGAAAGTGCAGTTTGTAAAGGTAATTCCCTAGAAAAGAGTAGTGGTGGGTTATGTTTTGTGGTGAGTTCTTAGTGGAGTCTCTGTCACTACTGTTGCTACACACTGCTGTTTGAAAGACTATTTTGATATTTTCTGTTACCAGAAGAGTGATTTTCTTTTCACATCATTTGTACTTAGTTTTATAAATATAAGCAAATAAATATATAAAATAACTCCCCAGTCAAATACGAGTTCTTCCTCCCAACTGTTTTCATAAAAAGTTAAGTAAACAGATGGACTTCCTGGCGTGTCTAAAGTGGATGCATATATCATATTGCAGGCAACAGCTCTCTATATCATCCAGTCAGGATTCACATCTTTGATGTACAGAAGACAGCACTTAAGCTAAATCTCGAGGTAGCCCCTGAAATCACATGCAGTTGGCTCAAAAATAAAGGCTGGGCTATTTCCTTTCACGCTGTACTGGCTGGTTTACATCCAGAAGCCCTCCCCAGTTTCTCTATACATCACCCAGATCAAGCACAGCTGGCAACAGTCACTCTCCAGGAATAAGGAGCCCCAGCCATGGCGATCAAAGACAATTGCTATTCCTTCCCAGCTAAAAGATCAACAGTTTCATGTTAAATTCTGTCTTTCTTTTGACGGCAAAAGAGGATAAAAAGTCAAATATTTTAACAATACTTTCAAAAATCTTTCCTGAAGATCAGACCTCTTGTGATTCACCTTTGAAAGGGTACAAGGCAAGCTTCAGAGCCCAGGTGCAGGAGGGCAGCATGCCGTACCATGTCACTGCCATTTTTCATCTGACACTGGACAGGAGGACACAGGCACTGGAGCAGTTTTCTCACTTGGAGAACTTCCCAGTATATAAACCAGTCACCAGCCAGTTGTCTTGCAAAGATCTGAGTATTTATAGAGTAGGATACATTGGTCAGAAGCTGAAGGAAGGCGGGGGGAACACCAAACTGAGTATACAGCATACTATTTTAAAAGAACAAAAAATGAGAATGGTTTCTTATCCTGTGACAGAAGTTTTCTGTTTTGTTTGTTGGCAGCTTATTATTTCTGAGTACAAGAGTCTTCCTCCAGAGGTGCTGTTACCTTGGAGGTATGACTGCAGCCTCTCTTCCTAATGTTTTGGTTACAGTTCTAATCTCAGATTGCGGATAGGATCCTGACATGCAGCAATTTGGACAGCCAGTGAAAGATAACTATCTGCCTAGAGGAAATACTTACCTGGCAGGTAAGGCCGTGACAACTGGAAAAGATTTCTGGAGTATAATAGATTTAAAATTTATTCCCCAGATTCCTTGGGAACTGGGAAATATGCTTTGAACAAAGGAACTGCACTTATTAGGCAAGAGTATTTCATTTAATCAGTGGTTGTGCTTCAGAAAATACAGCATATTCCCGTAGTGAAACTGTGGAGTGGGAAGGAGAAAAAGACCAATTTCTTATTGGGTTTCTTTCTTTTACCACACATGGCCTGAGTTTGCTCTGGATGGGAAAATGGGACCTTCTGGGTACTCAGCTTAAAAAAGAAATAAATCCAGTTCTTCTAGCATTTGTCTTAAGAATTATTAAACACATAAGCTACCTTTTTCTTTACTATCTCTTACTGAACCAGAGTACCAGGAATTTTTTAGGAATATCAGAAAAAAGATAGTGAAACAGATTGTGGCTTTCAACCTCTTTCTGTGCCTAATGCTAAAAAGAGGGATATAGGGGGTTTTTATGCATACATTTCTTAATTATCTTCTTGATGTTATACTTGAGACTAGGAGGAAGAGAAAAAATTGGGTGATGTGCCAGATGGACTCAAGCAAGGAAATACTGAGTGAAGAGGTGGACACCCACAGTTACAAGCAGAAAAGAGATCCCCTTTTTCTGTTTCTCTGAATTTCAGTACTAGTGTGAGGTCCTGGATTGACAAGCCCAGAGACTTGGGTCTCCTGTTTAGCCACAGAAACGTTATACTGTAAGTCAGCTTTCAGTTTTCCCAAAAAAACAGCCACAACACTAGAAGCACTTCAAAAGAAGCTGGGGAGAGAAGGGGAGAAGAGGGAGTTGTACCAAAATATCAACTCAACAAAACAAAGCAAGGGGAACCAAAGGAGGCAAGAGCAATCCCATAGAATATTCCCAGCAGCAGGCTGAGAAATGGGAGCAGCTGGAGCGTGCTCAGCAAGTCCTCGTGCAGACAGGAGGGCAAACCAGGTGGCCAAACCAGGCTGCAGGGGGGGTGGGCTGGGCTGCAGCACGGGGGGCTGCCTGCTGGCACTTGCTTTGGTGCCACCCCGAGTAAGACACTGGGGGAGGTGGGTAGCAGGGAGGCAGGGGGGATTTGCAAGAGTCAGAGTGATTTCACCTGGGCTTGTGTGGGAGAGGGAGGGGAAGCCAGGTTTATCCCTGCCTTCCCTGGGTACTGCACTTTCTCAGCCTTCTTGACAGAAAGGAGCAGTTACATGGGAGACAGGCTGATCCTTGGAGCAAGGCTACAAATGATTAATTGTATCAAGAAAAAGAAACAGTGTCTCCTTGCTGAGCTTTGTAATGGGGTTCATATAAATTTGCGTGAAATATTATGTGGGATTACTGCAGCCAGCCAGGAGTTCAGCTGTAGGAGCCAAGAGGAGGATGGGAGCCCAGCCAACAGGAGAAGCAGGAGATGAAGTGGATTGTGTTTGCCAAGGCCAGGAGGAGAGCCAAACCATAGCTACAGTAGCATAGTAATGAGAAATGGGAATTGCATTCAGCATCGGTTCTTCTTCTTATCACAATCATTATTGCTCTGAATCTAATTGTCCTGCCCTCCTCCCCGCCCTTGCCGCAGGCCCCAGCAGAATGTAGAACAACGGAAGGCAGAAAAAAATAGCATATAGGAGTTTAAATATAATCCTGCTGGAGCCCACAGCTGGTGTTGCATGAAACCACTTACCCACCCACTAGTTCAGACCAGACTGCTGTAACAGATGCTCTCTTCTTACCCAGGAGGGGTGTAGGTATGGTGGAGAGGCAGGGGGAGAAAGGGAAAGGGGTGATACAAAATGACATTTTCCAGGTCTTTTACTCACAGCAGCACATTAAGGACAATTAGGAAGAACTGGGACTTCAGGACATTTGTTAGACCCTCCTGCTTTCTCCCACTCCTGCACAGTTAGCACTCACTTTGGTTCCCATCCTGTTTCCATTCATCTCCAAAGCAGATCCAGCCTTTCCAAGCTAGAGGGCTGTGAAGGCAGCTGGACCACTGGCTCTTGTCCTGTCCGTGCACCTGGGGAGTCCCTGGTTGGTTTACGCAGAGAGGTCTCACCTGGAGCTTCGCATCTATAAACATATAAGGTGTGGCAAAATTGGAATTGTGTATCTCACCCTTATTTCCTCTGGGAAACAGATTGCAGCCCCAGACCTGAGCATCCTCCCCAGAAAGCTGTGTCTGGACCCAGACTTGGCATCCTCAGTCTGTAATGGCCTGAACTCAGATTCTTCCCCCAGAAGTAGTTCAGATCTTGAACAACTTTGTGCATTGGGACTCTTTCTAGGTTTTCTGATTCTGTGCAAAAATGCCTTGGCCTCTGTGTAACTAATAACTGGTGACAGAGGACCCAAAAAGACTTTCCGAACACGCGTGTTGTCACAGCTGAGCTACACGCCGAAGGTGCTCCGCAGGCAACAGCCCCTTTTGGCAAGCCAAAGGGGAACCTTATCATTAGCTGTGCCAAACGGAGCCGCACCAAGCCTGCCTCAGTCAGGCTTCACGCTTTGCCTACCTCTGAGGCCTTTACACCATAGGATGTGGTGCTTTCCCCTGGGACTTGAGACTTTCTCATCAGGGGTGGGAAGTGGGGTACACTCAAACCATTGTGGAATGACCTACAGTCCCAGGCTGTGTGCGCAGACAACCTCCAGCCTGGCTAAGAAAAGAGTGTGTTTTTTCTCTCTCTTTTCCCCTCCAGCTGGAATGAAATGTGAAATCTTCTCATAAATGCAAACTGAGAGATTCTTGTTTTCTCGAAGGACACAGGGCAAAGTCTTGAATTTCTTCTCCCAGCCAACACTGAGGGAGTTCCCCACCTGGAGAGAGGGCGCTTGCCAGGCTTGCGGGGCATCAGAGTGCCTGGAAAAGGGCAGCAGCAACCGAGAGCACCATGTGTTGCTGCCCGGGGATTCATCCCTTTGCTCTCCAGTGGCACCTCCTAACGTCACCCCTGTCACCCATTGTATCACCTGGTCAGTGTGGTTTGTCTCCTGCCCTTGCTCATGAAGAAAGGCATGGCTTTTCTGGTGTACTTTGTCAACACTAGTGCTAGCTCTATGCTTTATTTGAGATCACCACTGTTCAGAGAAGCTTTAGAAAAGATCATACAGAGCTCTCATTAAATGTTTCAGGAACTGTTATATTTCCATATGCATAGAAATATACATTAGAAATTTGCCCTATGTCACACATGTAGTCTCACTGGAGACACAAATGAAACTTTGTATTTGTTTAGAAGAAAAATCCACCATAAAGGTAGCTCTTCTTCAAAAAAGATTTGAAAATTAACTGTTTTGAGGTTCATGAAAAAGATTTACATGGTAAACTGTAGAAGTAGACATCCTGAAAGAGTAGAACATACACAAATAGGGTATGTCTCTTGTTTAGTTTTCATTTCTTTTTGCAGTCTTTTTGCATTTTAACAAGTTAATTTGGGCACTGCAAGCCAATGTTGGCTGTGCACCTACATGCACTAAACTGCCTCGGGCTCTTCCCTTACAGAATTCAGATCAATACCAAGCTCTGTGTAGAACCACCCAGACTCTGGTAGTGGTAATTTTGCTTTGCTTTGTTCATCATGTTCTGCCCCTGTCATAGGAAGGGGTTTCTTAACTTGGTCTGAACTCAGACAGAGTGAAAAGTAAATTATTTGCTCTTTCCCTTGAGGCTGAGCCCAGAGTTTTGTTTTCTTGAAGTGTTCAAATGAGCTTCAGGTTTTGTGATGTGGCCAAATACCATGATCCGTATTTCTCTGTTTTAACAACAGCAAATTTTCTTCCACTCCCTATACCTCTTACCCCTGCTCAAGATAAACAGAGGTTTTTCTATCAGCTAGCAATGGTAAACTGTGTTTCCATGTCCCTGAGCATCTTCGGAGCAGTCATCTCACCGTCCTCTCTCTTTCCTCTTCATATCTGGCAACCACACATGTAGGGTTTCAGGCAGACACTCTTCAGAAGCCAGTACCTCTAGTCTACTCAGGTCCTTTACTGCACATCATGCTGGAATACAAGTAACAAAGGTCAATTTCTTCTGGATAATAGCTCCTCACCTTTCTAGCTTCCTGCAAGAAGCAAAAGTCTTGACTCTCCCCTGTGAGGGTGCCTTTGTGTTTGCCTATAAAACTCCAAAAGTTTTGATTAAATGATCCTGTATAGTTAGTTTTGCTGCCTTTCTTCACTCTGCAAAGAATGCCTTGATAGATAAACAGATGTGTACAAACCACACACCCTAGTAGAGAGGAGTGTCTTTACTCCTGGCAGGCAACAGCCTGATACAGGGTGAGATTAAGCAGCAGTAGGAACCATAGCAGAGCTGTGATCTGAGCTATAGAGAACTGGAGTTAAAAGCCGGGTAATAAACCAGTTTATCTGGGCTCCTCCATGAAAGATCAGCTGCTGTGACACATGTGCAGCCTAATGGCACTTGAAGGGGTTAATACACCTGGAAAGTGAGTTTTCAAATGAATTCCTTTTCCTCTTGGCCTCAATATAAGGCAGTGCTCTATTAGGCTTGACCTTTCTTAATGTGAATTAGCAGCTCAGTGGAACAGGATCCAGAACTCAAAGTCCCTTCCCTCTTCACATCCATGCATTAATGTAACAAAAGCAAAAAGGTGTCAGGAAGGCTAAGAATAACTGAACAGATCTTGTGCCAATTTGGAATAAAATATAGGACCCTCCAGAAGTGGAAGTAACTTGGTTACTTCTGAACTCTAGGTAAGGCAGGCATTTTAACTCACCCCCCTCCAAACCTCAAAAAAATGAAACATGGACAAATTCAGGTACTGAATTTAAAATAAAAAATAAACAAAATAAAATGAAACGAGTCAGTTCATCATTTTGGTAGGACAAACAAGAGGGAATGCCAAATTATCTCTTTAGAATATAAATTACTTTTTCCCTCCTGGAACAGATTTGCTCAATGACTTTAAAATGTAAAAGTGCCCCCTCACCCCATTTCCACTGCTGTCCTGGGAGGGTTTCCTCACCCATTCCCCTCGCTCAAAACGTTTCATCAATCTTGTCACCTTGGTCCTACCCTGTCTCATGAGGTAATGGATGGAGCCCAGCTAGACATGAAGATGTGCCATCCAGGAAACCAGACCAAAACTGGTATGTTTAAAAACGTGTTTGAAGAGAGCACAGGATGACAGGGAGGGAGGAGAGGGAGTAGGGGATGTTTTTCAGCCAGTGCTTTCCTTCCCCCCTTCTCAAAGACGCTTGCTGTTGTCCAGCAGCCCAGAGAAAGAAAAAAAAATATGTGTGTGTGTGTATATATATATATATACATATATATTTCTTTTTTGGTAGGGAGTGGGAAAGAGGAATGATAACCAGATCCTCATGGCACATCTGTCTTTGTGTCCTCATGGGAGCCACAGCTGTGCAAAGAGGGGAGAGTGAGGGGAAAGGGGTGGGGGGAAGGTGGTGTCCAACTTCAACTTTCTAGAGATGGAGTTATTTTAAGCAATATCTTTCAAACAAAAAAACATGTGTTCGTTCTGCAACACACCGGGCAAGGCTCAAACACCGGGCTAGGTTGCCCGGGGTCGCAGACCCCGCCAAAAACAACAGAGAGCTCTGAGGTGGGTCTGAGGCGAAGCTGGTCACCAGCGAGGAGCGGTGACGCGGCCAAGCCCGAAGGAGCGTGCCCCGGTTGGCAAACAGGGACGGCAGTGTTGACTGCCCCTCCGGTATTTCCCTTCCAGCGCGCTGCGCGCTCAGCACGCGCTGCTACGAGCAAATGTTCCATGATGCGTGGATGAAGGATGGGGGCTCGCATACTGGGCACGAGCTTTGTGTGCCTTCCAGGCTGGAATTTACTTTGATATGTTTTTCAGGTTTTGATCCACCCAGGCTTGGCTGGACACTTTGCCAGCCAGGGGAGTGGTGACACATCGCACCCCACTGTAGTGTCGCGCTGGCTTGCTGGCCCTCCAGCCGCTGTGTGGCCAGGGCCGGTCCCACACCGCTTCCCCGCTTAGCAGTTCACACCATCGCACCTTAGTGCCTCTTCTGCACCTATAAAAACTGACTTCAACGCACCCTCAAAGGAAGCATTTAACTACGGGTGTACAGCGAGCACAGGTCTGGATGCTAACTTCCTCAAAGGCGAAGTGTTTCCAGACAGGGAAGCGTTGGTTCAATCACATCCCCAAAAGCCAGGTGTTACTGTTAATTGAGTTTTAAAGGCTGTCTCAGCCCAGAGAGGAATTAAGCTCCATTTTCAAGTAGAAACAAACCAGCTGCTTTTCTGAGGAAGGACCAAATACCTCCCCAACTCAAAGCTGCCATATGGGTTTTGACTGGGTGGAAAATAACGCCCTTCATGCCTCACCTTATGAAGAAAATCTGGTGCAAGGGAGAAGGATTCCCATCTGCCAGTGGTTTCTGGAGCGTGCTCACATGCTGCTGAAGCTCTACAGACTCAGGGATGCATATGAGAGGGAAGGGGAAACCCAAGGCTACCCTATAGACTGGATAAAGTAATGGCAAAATCCTCACCTTTTTTTCCTTCCTGGCTGTATTCTTAGGAGCCACACAAGGACATTTTAATGGTTGGGGGAACAATCAGGTAGGGAGAAAATCGGTAATCCCAACATTTTTTTGGTTTTTTAAGGTACAGATCTCCAAATTTTGCACCTAGCATGCAGATGCTGTAGCAGCTGAACTTTGTGGAACTTCTTATGGTAAGGGTGTTTGCATTCTTGAAAATATGCAGGCTGAGGAATAAGGCTTCATTCAAATGCCTTTTGTTCACTGAATTATTATTTTACATCTGAATTTGCTGAGTGCCCACAACTCTGGAATCAGTGGGGAGCAGAGGGTACTCAGCATTCCTGAGAATTAGCCCCAGGATGTATAAGTATTGCATTAAGTCTCCTTAGCATTTTACAGATTTGGCCAATTTTCAAGATCTTTAAAGCATGACACCGTACATTTGTCCTATTTTTTCCTTTGGTGTGGGTGTGTGCCCATGGTGGGAGTGCTGGTATAGGAATTTACCTCAAAAGCAACCTTTAAATCCAGCCTCTTGTTTTCCCAGGGGTATTTGTTTACATAAAAGTCTTTGTTATGGCATTAAGCATTAAAGTGTTTGAAAATCTGTCACACAGTAATTAATTTATCCTCATTGCACCAAGCTGTTAGATAGGTTAGCTTTATCCCCTATTACAGGAAGAGAAGTGAGGAACAGAAATTAACCCATGAGGGGCCTAAGGAGACTGTAGGAGAGCCAGAAAAGGAACACAAATCTCCAGGATTAACAGGCTAATGCCTTAACCACATGAATATAATTTCTAAGGTTTTATTTGTTGCCATATCCTTTTTCTGCTTAATCACTTAGGACAAAATGACCTGTCCCTAGATAATATTTTTTATGCTGGAACTAAAAATAGGAACTCCTTTCTCCTACTCTTAAATTGTAACATTGTAAGTGTACACCATGGGAACTTGTGTGAAAAAAAACCTAGGGATCGAGAGAAAAAACAGATAAGGCCAAGTGTGGGAGAAGGCAGCAGCTATGGAGGGAAAGAACCTCTGGTAGTGTCTGCAGGGGATCCAGCTCCAACTGCTTCTCACCATTGAAGACTTTTCTTGCTGGTTGCCTCCATGCCCTTTGGAGAAATAAACATGGGATCGAAGAACATTTGTTTTAATCCTCACACGTCATGCATGTACGTGCAAAGATTTGTAATCTTATTTCTTTAACAAGAATTCAGCCACCTAGTTAGAGAGGCATGGGCCAAAAACTGCATGAAAACAATCAGATCTTCTCCATTCACTTTGCTAGGTTTTTGTCTTTGCCTCAAAATACAGTTTTGCTACAGTTCTGCTACAGTTTTCAAGTGACTGTAGAGCTGAAGAAAGCCTGGGGCTGGTGATTTCTCAGTAGTCTTTGTGAGAAGAGTACAAGATTCTTTATACACCCCGCTGTCACTCAGGCTAGTTTTGCAACAGATTTGCAGTGCCAGTCCCAGACCTGCCAAGTCTCACAGCCTCTGGTTGAAGATTCAGCAGATGGCTCCTGCCTCACAGCCCCTCGCCACAGGGCCAGCACCTCACTCAGCCTCGCATCACAACTCCTCCCTGGCTTTGGGACACTCTTATATGGGATGGAGCCAACTGGCCACACCCACCATCCAGTCTGGGACCTGGGTCTCCAGATAAGAGGTTATTCATCTACCGAGACTATGTCACTCTGACTCTACCGTCCTAGTCTTTTCCAAGGAATCTGCATAGAGAAAAGCCCCTTCGGTGCAGGATGCCTTTAGCAATGGCAAGAAAAGCTTGCCCTACCCCTCTGTTTCTGTTGTGCTTTCACTTTAGGGGAGCCTGAACTGTGTTTAGGTGTTTTATTAAGCATTGCTCACTGCCAGTGCCTGCTATTGTGAAATCAGGGCTGCACAGAAGAGTGTGTGCAAGCTGAAGTATCCCTCCTTAGAAAAAAACAGGGTCCCAAGTTATCCTTGGGTACTGAGGGAAAAGCTGTAGCATGCCTTAGAGCCAGGGTTCCCAAAAGCACTTGGCTCTGATATCGGAAAGGGCAGCGGCTGCACACACATGTGTGAGCAGGAGGAGGCATTTGGCTTTTCACAGAATAAGAACGTGCCGCCTCTTCGGGAACCCCGGCCCCAGAACAATTTCATTGCCATGTACCGCACACTTACTGCTCTCCTAGAACTGTGGCTCTGGTGTAAGGGTTTTGCACAGCAGCCACAGAACAACTTGTGGCATTTTCCAGTAGTGTAACTTAGGTGGTAATTTCATACGAGTCATCTGACTGAAACAAAGCCAGGTGATAGCTGAGGTAAGGTCCTGCATACGCACTCTGGGGTAATTGGATGGACTTGCTGTCTTCAGATCACAAGGATCCTGATTTCAGCCTCTAAGTAAATGGTAAGGAGTGCACCCAGCGCAGCACCTGTGTGGTGCAGCCTGATAATTCACTGCCAAAGTTTATCTTAGTGTCTGCCCACCAGATACAAGCATTGCCTTTGCTTAGAAAAAAGTGCTAACTGTGGTGCTTAGAGGTTATTGCTGTGCTGGCAGCTGTGATGTCATAGCTAAGGGTGGCTACAACACATTTCCTCTTGAAGCCAAAGTGTTAATAAAAGTATATGTAGAACTGAAATAAATCTAATTATAGGGTTCAGCTAAGCCTTTTTATGGGGATGTCTACATTCACCATTAAATTCAAGATAGACCTATCTGTACTGTGCAGAAAGCAAATTTGTGCAAAAATTCCTAAATACATTATGGAAGAAACTTAGTACCCATTGAGTCAGCACAAAGTTTGTGATACGTAGAAATGGTGGAAAATGTCTCACTCAGGGGCTACCAGGTTCTAGTTGAACTTAGGTGGTTATGAGCAACAAGTCACTTGACTGTTGTGTGTGTACGTTCTAAGCGGGAGAGAGAAGCAGGCCTTGGGCTCATGCTGGTAGCTGAGCACTTTAAAGAAGGACCAGGAATCCACACAGGTAGGTCCATGGTCATCTGGGAGAAGTCCAGTCAAAGAACCTTCCATCTCATTAAAAACAAAACCCTGTGAGCTGCCACGATCAACAAGTAATCTGAAGGAAACAGGTAATACTGTCCTTCAGCAGGAACAGTTCATGCATAGTTAGCAGGATTGGAAAAATAGAGTATAATGAGTTTTTTGTGTCTGGGTGGATAATGAATGCTTTTTTAATGTCTACAGGGCTTTTACAGGTGAAATTTGAGCCAGCAAATTGGCATTATGCCCAATCCAGCTCAGCTCCCTTCTCAAATTGGCTGGAAGGCATAATCATATTCTCTGTTCCTTCTCTCCCCTTTATCTCTTAAAAGGATAATTCCTGAAAATTTACACTAATAGGCAGACTTGGGGAGGGGAGTGTGTAGGGGGGGCTTGCTTGCTTACTTTCTGGAAAATGCTTACCTTGAGGTCTTCCGCCTCTCAGAAGCAATCTAGACCTCATTTACTTGCACAAAGGGAGGCAGGAAACAAAATACTCTAATATTTCTTACTCTCTAATCTTTCTAAACAGGCTTAATCCAGACCATCTCCCACCCTCCTCAGCCTCTGTTGTGAGAGGCAGAGCTGTGTTTTGCAGAGCTTCTCTGAACAGCTTCTGAGCAGATGATACCACAGTCCGAGCCAGGGATGGAAGTAGTAATGTGGATACAGAGGGATATTGCTTTTCAGTTTGGCAGTTTACAACCAGTCGGTGACATTGTCAGTGCTCCCTGGCAAGGTCATGCTGTATTGTTTGGGGCTTTGGTTGGATATCAGCCCAGGAGTAGCTTCCTTCTGGGACAGGGGCTCAGAAGAGGCTACAGGAGGCTACAGGCACAAAGTCTTGGTGGGAGGACTGCACATCCATGCGTGGATACATCTTGTAAGCTAGGATATACATGGCGTTCAAGGCAGTGCTTTGGGTGCTCCTGGGGACTTGCAGGCCCTTTAAAGGACCGACCTGGCAAGTGTATGTCTGGAGAAGGCACTGCTCTGTTCTTTGTTCCTCTGGTAAAGCATGCATGGTGGTGTGAAGGAGGTATTTTCTCTTTGCCAACGAACAGAGAAGCCTCCTAGAAAACCACCCGCTGCCAGTGTTTCACAGTGAATATTACCCACATTATACCTGGCACAGAAACATAGCCAGCTTGGAAACGGACATTATGAAAGAAAAATAATGGCTCAGCATTTCAGCTTCACTGGTACAATGGGTTTATTTTCACCGCGCCATGGAACGAGCAGGAGAGGTAGGGCTGCTGAGCTGTATTTCTGGACCTGATCTAGTATCACAGAAAGGCATTGTGCCATGTGGATGTGCCAGCTTGACAGGAGCGGCTTGGTGCCTTCTGCTGTGTGCTGCCTTGCCTGCTGCCGACATCCACACTCACCGTTTTGCTCAGTCTTCTCAGTCCCTCTGCCCTTCCACTGCTTCGTCAGAGCGGTAGCCTCTCCTGTCACAGGGGGAGATAAGAAAGGGGTGCATTCTTCTGTATCATCAGTTGAGACATTTGTAAGCCTCTGTCCCAATATTCAACCTTGAGTCATCTTCCTGTGTTTTACCAGAGGGTTTAATCACCTCAAAGTCATGTCTTATGAGATGGGTGGGCTCTTTTGTCTTTTTTTTGTTCTTGGAACATCACTATGAATGTGACAGGGAAGATGGAAGCTTTAAGGCTGATTCAATGCCAGAAACATGAGCTGAACTTCTACCTCAAGTCAAAACATGAAAATAACTACGTTACTTTCTTCTTAGCTCCTAGCAGGTTTTCATTTGTCAGGGAAATTAAACCAGTTGGTAACCTCTTGTGTAGGAAAACTTCAGGCTTCAAACACCACAAGAAAGCTTGTCATGCATTGGCAACGTTGTGTGTATCTTTGTACACAAACTATCCCAGGTCTTTGACAAACTCTTACTCCAGCTGCTAATCCTTCACTTTCCTGTCCTAACTAATAAAAATCAGGCAATCCTCATGCATGTCCAGCTATGGGTAGGATGCTGCCTTTGTGGTCTGAAAGCCAATCAATTTGCTGTCTTGATATGGAAGGTGTTTGATGTGGATGAAAACTCTGTTTCTGAACCATGCATCTGGTTCAGGAAGAAGAAATAATTTTTGAGCCAGATCCCCCAGACAACCTGAAAAGCAGCTCAGAAGTCATTACCTTCTGAACTGTGTTATAAGAAATTTTTATTTAACCTCATTTGACTTCGACCTCTGTGTCTCCCTACTTGCGTAATGTGTTTTGGGGGTTTTCTTTGACTCCCAGAGTAACCAAGAGATATAGAGCAAATAAAGGAACCAGCAAAACAGACACACAGAAGTATCTCCTAACCTATTGACTCACCATTTCCTGAAATCAATGGGGAATTTAGAAACCAGAGATGGAAAAGCCCTATTAAGTAATCATATCTTTCCTACTGCCAAACCAGGTTCAAGTATGGGACATTATTAGCAAAGCTACTTTTCCATTTCCAGTTTGGTCTTTTAAGTGAGTTGATTGTATCTACATCAGATAGTGCCAGAGGAGAACAGCCTAATGATTTAAAAGCTAAAGCCTTTGCTTGGCTCTCCAGAGCCTTTTTTTACTAAGTTCAGCTGACAAGATGGCTGTGGATGATGAGCACTAACTAACAGCTGAATAACTAAACAGTGATAGTTATTAGTGAGGAGTTCTATGGATAACTGGCTGAGTATGAAGGGTAAAACCACTAACAAAAACCCAAGACAATGAAGTTGGAAACAGTTTCAGAGAAGTCACAAACAGAACTTCAGAACTTGATGACTGAGCAGAAGCCAAATATGATGCTGTATTTCTTTATTTCACACCAGCTAACCTTTGGGTTTAACCAGTCAGCAATTCCCTCCATAGAAGCTTCACAAAAAGGAAGATTGCACTAGGAAAACAATTATGGCTCCACGGTCTGGAGGTGCTCAGCTCAGTAGCTTTGCCCGCATTGTTCTCACTGGTTTTGTTCCATTCCTGGTGTTTGCCAACAGGATCCAGGCTTTTCTATTTGACATAATTTTATTTCACACGAATTTAGAGCTGTTGAAAGGCATTGGCTTCTCTGTCTTAGATGCTGGTTTCTCTTTATACCTATGAGCTAGGCAGCAGCTCAGCAAGCTTCCCGCAGCTGGCCTGCCAGGACATCCTAGTCCTGAGAACAGAACTCTTACCCATCTTATTCATCCTCAGGTCACTAAGTCAAAGTCATCATTTTATAGATCCTTAGATTTTAAGGCCCTAGAATGATCATTCTGAACATTTATTCTTGTCACCTGCACTGTAGTATATCCCATTATAAATGACAAGTAACAACTTCTACACAGGTAGGTAGGCAGGATTTTTATAACCCCTTCTCCACTCTCCATCCCAGGCAACAACAAAAATTACAATATAGTGTAGTGTTGCAACATAAGTGCTACTGAGAAACTTAATATAAACTTAATTAGTCATTGAAGTAGATCACCACCAACTGTAGCTGAGCTTCATTTTATTCATGTGATGATATGGCAATTATCAGGTACACTAGTGATGCACATTTTAATTTACATAATATCTCCAGAAAGAGGAAAGCTGGTTGGGCTGACAGCTTAGTCCAACAGCAAATACAGAGAGATGTCAGAGAAACCTGTGCGAGAGCTGGTGCCTTTGTGGTTCAGAGGCATCCCAGGGACATGTGTTTCCTCTGCGTTGGCACTTCAAGGGAGGATGGATGGTTCCTGAAGGAAACCTTGAAGGGTTAGCTGGTTCCACCAGATTATAATCAGGTAAAACAAATGAGAAATAGGTACTCTTTGAAAGTCAGAGATCAAACAATGCCATACACCTACTTAGGCCTTCTAGGTATCCATGGGACAGAAACTAGAAAGCTCTGGGTTGCCTTTTAAGCTCACACGTGGAAGGCAATTGTCATAAAAAGGTCCTCTGGCAAAAAAGAAAATCTTTACACATGTGGGAACGCCAGAAGGGTTGCTGTGCAGTTAGTTAAAAAGCACATTTGTGAAACCACTGTGTTTCTTTCAAGACCTTACTTCCAAGACTTAAGTAATTTGCCATTCTAACATTTTCTACTGGCTATACATTAGTATAGCTCTCCTGATTTCAGCAAAAAAATATCCCCAATCCTTTCAATGAAAAGATTAGAGCTGCCTAAGTCAGGAGTCAGCCTAGTTCTGATGGACTTCTGTATTGGGCTGTAGGGCATTAAGTTTAGACCTCTACTGAAATGAAGAAAAGTGCTCTTGGTTTTAAGGGGCAAGGGGAAAAACAACAAAATTAATTGACTCTTTAAGTCCCAAAAGCTTTTTTTCTTGTTTATAGCAAGGGAAAGTTTTATCACCTACATTATTCCTTTGCAATCCGTCTCAGTTTTCTTCTCACCCCTAGCCAGATACTACTGAAATTCTTCCTCTTCCTTATTCTACTATTTAGTTTTGTCTTCTAGCTGGAAATAGTTACCCCCTGACAATATAGCTTTGCTTAAAATATATATATGCTTAAACGCACAAACTACTTATGTGCACAAATGTGCTATGAATCCAAATATATTGTATTCACTATTGTCACAACACAGGAATAAGAAGGTATCTTGGAGGTGCCTGGCTGTCATGCACAATTTCCAATTTTGCAACAATGTGTGAAGCTATTATCGCTTATTTGCTTCTGAGAAAATTCTGGGGAACACTATATGGCACAGGCTTTTGTGTAACATACTGCACACTTTGGTGATAGCAAGTTGCAGAGAATGTCACACACCCAATATAATCAGGTATATTAAGCCCTGATAAAGGATCTCCTAGGGAGCAAAGCATCTCCAGGGTAGAATTACAGTCTGATATGCTGCTGACTGGATTTTATTATTAAAACTACATGGTAAATTATAGACCCCATATGCTCCCGATTTCACTGATTTTAAAAATAGAAAGTGAAAGCTCCCAGCTGGGGGCACAGCTGCTGCTAAACACTAATAGAAATCATAGCCAGGAGTGTCAGTTGTAAATGCAGCAGCCTGCAGCTGAAGTGGTGGGAGAGTTTTGTTTCTCCTTAGTCTGCAGCTGGATCTTGGAGTAAGGCGGGGGGAGACTTCCACAACGCCTGCAGGGTCAACTGTCTCTCCTCTGAGGCAGATGTAGACATGTTGAGCTGTAAGAGATTCTCAAATATTGACAGTGCTTAGCTAACACTTTACTTCCAGGAACCTGTTGTTATTGTTGCTGTCTTCTCTTAAAATCATTCAAATTTCAGCAGTTAAAAAATGTATCCGTATGGGCTGCCAGGATGGAGCTGGGGTACGGGCTTCATGACACCACGTGCTGGGGTGAAGAGGAAGGCCAGCCATTGAGGACAGTTGAGGGCGATTTTCTTGATGTACAGAAAGTGTGAAGGGAACAAAGGAAGTGAAGAGAGGAATGGAAAGTGGCTCTGTTGTGCCTTTTGTGCAAGTGCCAGCACCTACCCCAGGTAATGTCCTGCTGCCGTCTAGATGGGAGGTTCTGTGGGAAGGAGGTTATCATATGTGGCCTGTTGGAAGGGACAGCTGCAGAGATCAAGCTTCTCCTCTTCCAGCAAAGAATAGCTTGCACTGAGTCATCATTGCCAATGTGACTGCAGAAAAACCTATCCTGTGCTTGTTTGTGCTCTATTTGGATTGTTTAAAATGCACCTAGTTGTCTTATAAATATCAGATTCAGCTTCTTTCCAAGCTTCCGTACAAAGTAGAAGGCTTTTGTATAAAGGGACTTTAAAATGCAAATGTAAACAATCCTTTTGCCTCTTCCCTTTTATAAGACAGAAAAAACGAAGCATGGTTTTAGCCTGTTGGTGAGGCGCTGTGCAGGGTCTGTGTAATGAAAGACTCCAAGGAGAACAGTTTCTACACAGCTGCTGCCTCTTGATCTTTAATGTCTGCAGTGCTCCTGACTTGTACAGCAAGGAAAATAAGTAATGCTATCTTGTTTAATCATGCTGTCTTCTACCTTGCTTAGCATTTAGTGACTGGACTGGACCACCTAACTTGAAGACTGGCTTTAAAGGCAACTCTTTGATGGCAGAAACCCTGCTTTGGGGGATTTTTGAAACAAGGGCACCCTCTAATGGAAAGGAGGAGGAAAGAGCGACCACAGACAGCTACAGTAGGGAACATACATTTTCTCCTTGAGTATTTACGCTAACTTTTAGGCAAGAATCAATTCCTCTCCTATTCTCAAAGGAATGGTTAGATATCCTGCGCTTTTTAATGTAAAACGGAGAAGAACTTTTTTCACTGCAGATCAAAGCTTATAGAAAAATATCTACCTTCTACTCAGAATCCAAAAAACACTTCACCAACCTGAAAGGCTGATAGGATCTTGGTGCCTTCTGATCCCAGCTGTAAGCTAGCACAGGAGCTCTGGCTGCTGAGGAGGCCAGAGCCCACCTTGAGGTTGCTTGGTTAGCTATTTTGCCTGCTGCAAACAGCATCAGCAGCAAATTGGCTTCTGAGCTGCTCTTGGTGCTCTAAGAGAGCAACAACTGGCAAACAACATGGCAGGATACAGTAGTTACTATTATGTGGGCACTTATTCTTGCACAATTAATCTGAAGAGTTCTTTCATATGAACCAGGGTAGGTGCTCAGCGTGAGCTGCAATTGAACTGCTAAGGCTACGTTAGCAAACCCTGTCTTACGTGTCAACAGAAGTGTTTTACAGGTGGTGAAAAGCAAAACAGAAGGGCTGTATCACACAGCTAGGAGGTCTCCCAACAACTTTGCCATCATGTGGTTACAGGGGGCTAAGAACTGTGATAAATTAATTTGTCACCAGGGCCCTGATTTATATGGCCTTATGGTATCAGAGGGCTTTTGAAGGGTGCCACTGCATATGCTTGCCATTTACTCATCAGCCAATTTCATTTTGCCCTGAGCGTCCACAGGTCTGTGTGATACAAAGGATGTGCAAGCCCTATGAAACCACATCAAAAAGAAGAGGTGTGCTATGTCCAGGCATGCCGGCTGCGCCTACTGAATGAAACATGCTCAAGCATTTCCTGAGAAAGTCTGGTGAGTCAACTCAGGCCAGTAGCACATCCCAGCTGTGTGCATCTTCTGTTTTTTCTTGTGTTACTGGTCAAAAAAATAACTAACACTGATTGCCTCAGCTTCAAAAATTGCGTGTGTAAATCAATGCTATGTTTGTATCACAGCATCCACACGGACGCTGACGTAGTATTGTAGTTCAGGCTGCAAAACAGTTTTTGCTCCAAGTCCAGTGTTTTCCCTTGCTCCCTTTCCCTTGCTGAGTTTCTGAAAGGTTCTACTTTCTAGGCTGAAATTTTCCATCACTGAGCTCAGCCAATGGTTTCTGGGAGAAAGCCTGAGGAAAATCCATTTGACTATTCTGTGAAAGTGGAAAACAAAACAAAACTTCTCTGGAAAATTATTTAGAAATATATTAACTTGCACATACAGTGAGGAAAACAGGAGCAGAAAACACAGCTGTGCTTCGGTTAGGAAGCTGATTCAAATATTTTAAGGACATGATTCTCATTCACTTATACTAGATTTACCCTGATGTATCTCTCCTGGTATCACTCTTCACTTGTACAGATTTAGGTGACAATGGAGTTAGATACTATTTTACCACGGCAATAGAATTATCTTTTGGCGTGCTCTGTGAATGCAAATGTGCTGTTTCTTAGAGGAATGTATCATCACTGCATAAGCAGCACGTATATTTCCTACCCTTTGACCTGTGTTGTGACATGCAGAGCTGCCCCACTTTGTGACACCATGGATCTGCCGAAAAAACTGTCCTGTTACAAGTATCATTCAAAACCTGGAAATCCAGAGAAGACACATGAACAAAAAACAAAACACCTCCTCTTGGGTGAATTATATCTAATGCAGAGCTCTCACACGTGATTATGATAAAGTAAATAGTTTGGTATGTACTGCCTCTGTTGATTTGTGTTCATATACTAACCCCTAGGTAATGAGGTACACAAGAGGCAAATAGATGTTCGCACAGAATAACACTATTTTGTCCACATTTCTACAAATCTCAATAGCAAACAGGCATACATGTCCCCTTCCTTTACCTGTATCTGACTCTGAGCAAAAATTTAATATTCAGATGACCCTAAACATAAGGGATGAGTTTCCCACACTTTTGTTTTGGTCATGGTGCCGCTCAAGTTACCCATAAAATGAGGCCGGCAAGTGGCCGTGGTGTAGTCATTCGCTGCGGTGGATGCTGTGGATCAGGTCTCCAGTGAAAGTTAACAGGGTAATGCTGATGAATTGCATCAGCTGGAAGTCTGGCTTGCTGGTGTATTTGGGAACTGTGGTGATGGAGGTGACTAATGTGTGGCACAGTGTTTCTGAAGCTTTGAGGCTGAACATCCTGAGGAAACTCTGATCTCAGAGCAAACCTGAAGGAAGTGCCTTGTGTATGTTGTGGGAGAGCAAGACTAGGAGGATGGATGAGAAGGAAAGGATTTTTAGGGGATTTCTAATGCTCAAGACTTGGCAAAACCAGGTCTTGGGATGAGCTCACATTAATAAACAGAGCTTGTTTTGCTGAGTCTAGAGAAAAACTGACTTAGTGAGAAATACATGAAAAAGCTTTTGTGTTAGAATTTTGAAGATCTGTTAGAAGTTTTCGTAAAGTAAAAAAAAAAAAAAAAAAAAACAGGCAAAAGTTAAGTTCACATTTCCACAAGTCTTTTTTCTGCTTTTTGTCTTCTAGTCTTTAAACAAATGGGTCTTTTCCAAAGAAGATATTTAGTATTTACAGCTTTGGACAAGAAACCGTTTCATAAAATCATTCTGTGGGGTTCATCCTTACTACAGGAATCCTGTGTCAGAGCCTTCAGCACTGCTGAGCTCTTTTATCCTTATCTTACGAACAAAGTGGGCTATGGCATTTCTGGAGCTCTGTCTTGCTTCACTGAGCTGCTTCCGAGTGGTCAGCATGGCCAGTCCTATGTGACGGGGAGGCCAGGAGGATAAAGCCATAGCATTTGATTTGCCTGGGGCAAAGAAATTGCTTGGCCAGTGAAAGTGAATTGGGCAAACACAGGCCTCCATCATGCACTTCTTTAAGAATGTCACCCAACTTATCTCCCAAGGAGTTCAAGCCTGGGAATGTCAGGGAATGCTGTAGGTCAGGAGACAGATGATACGACGGGAAAGACATGGAGGCAAGATTCAGCGTAACCTAATGCATTAACTCCTCATAGTAGCCACTATGAGTGGCTCAGAGTACGACTGTTTGTCCCCTGACTTGCCTGAGCAAGACGTCGCTAATGTTAAAGGGAAGAGTGGGGGAAACAAAGCCCCAGGTATTGCCCACACCCCAGGCATTCATATTTGGAAAGCTTAAACGTGGGAGCCCTCCTGTGGTAGTTCTTCAGAAGCATGCTTTTCACCAGGATAAAGCAGTCACCCGACATGCGCTGAAGTCCACGTAGAAAGCAACATGGTCACGAAAGAAGCCTGTACGTGTGCACAGTAGGTATGAGCGTGCATGTCTACACAGCTACTAAATGTCAGCAGGCAAGCCAACCACATGTTGCCTGTGTTGGGCAGGTCACAAAATTTAACCCGACCAACCCCATGACAACTCAGCAAATTAAGCTCAGCCCTGAACATTAAAGCCGTTTGCACCTGCCTGAGTCTGACATGCTTACTGCAAGCACAGAGCCACTGCTCCTGTTTGTTTGAAAGGTTTGAGGCTAAGACATATGCTCCGTGCACCCGGAGTTTCAAGGTGAACCAGGCAGCAGGGGAAGGCTGAATGCTGTGCTTGAAGTTACCCCTGCCCGGAAGTCTGGTCCGAAGCTGATGTGTGACTTCCAGGACTTATTTGAAGCCTGTAAGAGAGACAGATGGCCTGTCTGAGCCCGAAGTCATGCCGCGCTGCTGCTGGTGGATTTGCAGATGTGGCTGAGCAGTTACAAGAGAGCACACAGGGTTAGGAGCCCCCAGCAGTGATCACTGCTGCCTGGAGCTCCATCACATTGGGTGTCGGTGCAGGTGCTGCCAAGGATTGCAAACCACTCACCTACCCAGTGCTCGCCAGCATTACAGCAGGGATAATTACCTGTCCAGCTGTGCAGAGTGATCAGACAGGGCTTCTTGGGCACTTCATTCTCTGCTGAATTCACAGTGGCTGATTTTGCCACGGCTGCTGGCATTACAGTCTGCCCCCAGGGCTTGCGCTGGAGACTCATGGCTCTGGCCACCCTGGGCGGATCATGTTTGTCAGCAGACTAAATACTGGTTTCTTGGTATCTGGGAGGGAGGGAGGGAGGGCAGGAGTCATCCTTTTAGGAGCATCACACATTTAAAACCACATAAGCTGGTCACTTTGTAAGGATGGTGGCTTCACGCCTGCGTTGGCGTGCACAAACCACTGTCATGGCTGTGTCCTATTAACAACGATGTGTTTTAACTGAAACAGATATTATTAATTATTGATACCTCACTAAGAAGAAGACTTTAAAGCATCTCTCTAAAGTCAGTAAAGTCAGGAATATCAGAATATTTATGCCCAAAGTCACAAAATTGTTAAATTTTAATGAACAATCAAAAAGCCTTTTGAACAGAAGTAACATATATTGCCACATACTGCAAATGTACACACTGGTTAACCAGCACCCACTTTTATGCAGGTTCCAGACCGTGTTCTGAAACTCACCTGGTTAAGTTAGAGCTAAAACAAACTTCAGTTTCCCTGTTGAAGGTAGCAGCATCCAACGGACTGAATCTCAGTTTCCAGGAATTTTGATGTAAAGGACCTGTTTTTGTCTTAGATGCTCAAAACAATAATTTTAGTGTGCAGCACTATATGATGACAATTAAGTAAAACTGTTTCTCCAACCTTAGGTGCTGTATTAAAGAATATAAAATATAGTTCAGCCATTAGCAAATGTTTGGGAAGATGTTTTAATTTCTCTGGGTTAATGAATTTGCACCTTCGGTAAAGCTAATTGTGAAAACCATTGAAGGTAAGATTTTCCTGTTGTTGTGGATAAACACATGCACAAATATATATGTACAGATGCATAAATAAAAATCTCTTTAATGCTGTTTTCTTTTGATTGTATTTAATTTTTCTTCCTTTATGTCTTCCTTTGCTCTTATGCAAATGTATCTGGCAGAGAAGTTCATGCATGAAGAGATCACATGGAAAAGGCTTCAGTGAAACTTAACTAATGCTTAAGTGTACGCTGCTGAGGAATGAATCTGACCCATAGTGAACTAATATGGTGAGTCTTGGTATTTTGAGACTGGCAACAGCTGGCAAGTTAACAGTCACCTACTGTGCAAGCCCAGGACATTTTTTTCCCAAGCAAAGTTTCACAGGGCTTCCTATTCTGAATTCACACATGCTAATAACGCAATTACACATCTTGTTTGTTGCCACTGCCTAATTATAAAATATAATTTTCCTCTCCTAACAGAGAGGAGGAAGTATAAATATTTTTATAAATGTAAATCTTGATTATGCAGATTGATATTTACAAAATTAGGTCTGATGATGCTGTTGTGTAAGAACAATTTCCCGTCACACACACACACACACACACACACAAAAAAAAAAAAAAAGCAGTAAACTAAAGTGGAAGATTGGGATGTGCTCTAACATTATAAAGGAAATCCTTCAAGGAGAGTAATGGTTCTAGAAGGGTTTAGCATGTCCGACCAGGACTGGTCCAGATTCCTTTATCCAGCCAAAATTCTTTCTGGAAAGGATTTTTGCTGTATGTGATGCTTTAAAGTCTTCTAAAACTGTGTCAAGTTTTTGTCATTTCAAAATTGAAATTAAATTAAATGGAAAAATGAAAATGACAAGGCCGAGTCTTAAAAAAAGTGGAAGCCAGTTTTCTATTCCATGCAAAATGTTATAGTGACTGACATTTGACAAATGCTCTTTCTGATTTAGACAGTATCATATCCTTCCCACCTTTCATGGATAATTGTAAAATGAAGCCTTGCCTTATAATTTTATCAGGGAATAATTACTCATGATCAGACATGACCTTGTTAACTGCAGAATAAAAACAGAAAAAGTCATCTGGCTTCCAAGAGAAGAAGCTCTGCTGCTCATGCAAGTATCTTTAATAATATTTACTCAGAAACGTACGTACTGGCAAGGAAAAATGTAAAATGTTTTCATTTCTGCATGTTTGTCCCAGCATGAAAGTCCCTCTTTAATTACTTGCTACAGCTAGCTCCCTGCCAGAAATGGGGGGGGGGGGGGGGGTGGGGGGGGGGGGGGGGGTGGGGGGCACACAGGGGAGAGAGCTATTTTAAGAAATAAGAAAAAGTTTTCAAGGCTCTTTTCCTATTGTTGTTTTGCTGTGATTTTGCTCCTTGGGAGGTTTCAAGGTAGGATGGGCTCTTTGCCATTCTTTGTGAGTTGGGTATCAAGCACGTAGACACAGCAAGCCCTGCTGCTGAAGCAAGGAGGTGTCTACCCCAGCTATAGCCTTGTACCTCCTCCTTTCTTTGTCGTTGCATGCTCCTGGAGACTTCAGAAAGCTGAGTGGTCTTTCTCCTATGATCTGTGCTAAATTACCAAGGCTGAAATAGTGAGATTGTGGAGCTCTTTGGATCCCTTTGAGTTTCAGTAACAGCCTGTTCCCTTTAACGTGGTTTTGACAGGCTACATATTGCTTCTTTTTGTACAACCTGTACTTTTAGA
Organism: Falco rusticolus; assembly: GCF_015220075.1. Taxonomy (NCBI): domain Eukaryota; kingdom Metazoa; phylum Chordata; class Aves; order Falconiformes; family Falconidae; genus Falco; species Falco rusticolus. The sequence goes on from NC_051191.1 coordinate 81,105,644, forward strand.
AGTAGTAAGGTATTTGTGGGTGTCTGGCGAAGGGATCTCAAAATCCCAGCCAGAATGTAAACAAAATACAGTTCTTCAATAAAATTCAATAAATATTGGCCAATATAAACCTGCAAAAAAATCAGACTGTGCCATGTAACATTAAACCTTGTGAACTCCTGAAATCCCTCACCTCAAACCTTTTTCAAAAGCTCCAGAAAAACTACAGTCTAATGTATACAAATAGTAGAGACTGTGTTAGGATGGTATGTAAAGGCTAATTAGTGTACTTGCTCCATATGTCAGGGAGCAACTTTTGAATCTGTGCCTTTAGAAGATCCAGTCTCTAAACTCCAATTCTATTGTCAACACTGTTTTCTTTGGAAAATAAACTGCCCTGGCTGAATTTGGAACTGCTCCCAAATTCAGCTTAGTGCTTACTTCCTGATAAATGGTAGTAGAAAATTCAGACCAGTTAACATAAACATTAGCATCTGTGTCCATAGAGAGAAGGTAAGTATAATAATACTGGGTGGACATCACTCAAATAATTGTGTAGGACTCTTAAATACAAGAATTCACTGTACTTTATTTATACAGCACAGGAAGATGGTTCATCTGAAAAATTCAGCTGGGTTGTAGGTTAGTGCTGCTCCAATGGCACTTGTCTAGGTCCAGACCCAAAGTATATTTTGCCCAGACCCCATGGAGGCTTTATAAAGGTCATATATCTGTATATCCAGGATTCCTGTGGGAAAGCTTACACTTCTGTCGATATGCTTATTTTTTTAAGGATCAACTTGCGGTGCACGGGTAAGGTCCCCAGGCGAGGGGACAGGTTTGCAGAGCCAGTGGAGCAGGAGATGATACCGTCTTTCCTTCTGGGAAAATTTTAACAGCAGCTACTGGGTGCTGATAGGATTACTCATCAAGTAGTGTTAAGATCTAACTGAGCAGCTTTGACTCCCTAACAGAAGTGTGACTGGACCAATGCTCTCAAGTCATGACTGAAAAGGCTATGAGGAAGCAATTTCAGTGCACAGGGAAGTGCTAAGTTAGAGGGATGGGGATGGGGGGGCGGGGGGGGAGCGGGGAGGAGGAATATATGGAGCTGTCAGAGAACAAAAAGGTTTGCCTTCAAGTAACATTTGGGTGCCTTTGACAACAGCATCCCCACAATATGCACAATTTGTATCACTACTGTCTTGCAGTAGTGCTTGCACTTCAGTCCACGCCTCTCCCTTCATGCTCATGACATCTCCATCTGGAAGGTGCAGGATGTGGGGCTGTGGCAGAGCAGAGGAATGTGGCAATGCAGTGGAGAGGTAGGCCTAAGTTCCTCCTCTATGGAGGGAGGACAGACCAAACTGCTTGGAGGGTTTGGCCTGTGGCAGGAAGGATGGCCCAAAACCTGGACCTGACCTCCACAGCCACTGAGCCCACTTGGACTACTGTGTATCTTTTCTCCCCCAGCCATACTGAACACCTTCCTATGGTCACTCTCCATGCTTGAGTTTTACAGGAAAATCCGCACTTGTACCATGAGAAGGAATGTCTGTGGTATCTGGCCTTCACATGATGGCCTTCCAGTTGTCATGACAGAAAGACATAAAACACAGGACATATGTATCAAAACTGTATGGAACAGGTTTTTTCAGCCTGGAAAAGAGATAATAGGAAAGGAGGTGGAGGCCCTACAGGACAAATATCCGTTTAATAGTGGCAGAAAAGGAGGTAATTTAGAAATAATTATTTGCTGTTTCTCATAGTACAAGAAGTAGGGAACACCCAAAGAAATTATCAGGCCTAAGGGCCAAAGCAAACAAAGGGAAACTCTCCTTTACAAAGAGCATAAGTTGTGGAACACATTGATACAGGACATTGTGAAAGCCAAAAGTATAGTCTGGTTAAAAAGGGAACTAGGAAAGTTCATGGAGAATAGACCCCTAAGGAGTAATTTAACTGGCATGCTCCAGCTTTAACCTTCTACTGAGGAAGCCCTTAAAATACCTCCTGCTCTAGGCTGCAAAAGTTTGGCATGGTAGAGGTTACCTCCATCTTTGCTCTGGTCTAAGACTTTTTTCCAAAGCCTTGACTGTGGAGCACTGTCAGAAGGAGAACACTGGACTAGCTGGACCTTTGGTTTCAGTGTCACGGTTCAGTGTCAAGGCACAGCAGGTTGTGGCTGGAGAGCAGGACTGGAGCTATTTGTACAGGAGGGGCCGTGTGGTGACTGGTCAGAGAGGTAATTCAGAGGTGTAATATCACCTGTGCTTTCAGGTCAGGACACTGTGGAGCATTTCCAGCCTCACCACTGGTCTGGTGCTAAGAAGTTCGCTAGAGTGAAAGGTAGGCAGTGGCGTAGCAGGAAAACCGGAGCTGGGATCCAGGTCCCCGAACATAACATAAACAGCTAGTTCACATTGTCTTTAAAATTAAATAATTAAGTGACTAAGTACTATAGACCTGTATCTGGGTTCTGATGTTTATTTTTTGTATTTCCTTTCTTTTGGATGTCCATCTTTAACTTTTCGATACAATTGCTTAGAAAAGGGAAGAAATGTAAAAGTAATTTATTCTCTCTCTTCCTCACCCCCACCCCTATTTTCCACTGATAACCAAGCAGATATTTCCTCCATTTTTTTAAGGAAGGATCCACACATAAAAATTATTTGGGTAGATGTTCTTTTATACTCCTCTGTAGCCAGATTTTTTTTCACTTACCCACAACTTTCTCATTCATTTAATGCAGGAGGAATGATCCAATGGAGGACACTGGTAAGAAAAGGTGAAAATAAGCTATGGTGGTGTTTTTGCTCACTATTTTCACTCAATTATTTGTGTTTTGAGATGTAAATCAAAGATGGGGACAAGCAAGCAACCTGTAAATGTTTTGGTTCCCTTGGAGTTTTGTCATGTCTGGCAGGAATCTGAGAGGTTGTGACATTTATCCAGCATTTCCACATACCCTGAAGGCTGGTCAAAATTATTCTGAGTAAACTAATATGTATGTGGCATGCCCTTTCCATCAGGCAGACCACATGTGTATGGAATAGGGACCACCCTCACCAAAACCTGCTGTGATGTAGCTCATAATTTTCAAGGCAGAAATGCCTTCAGAATGAAATAAAAAGGAAGGGACCAGAGGAATAAATGGTCCCATGGGGACTTGGGAGGGACTATTGGAATGGTTGTTGGCTCCAGCCAGAGGTGGTAAATGAAAGAGCAGGAGTCATCCATACATTGTCCTCAGTCAGCCAGATTTCTCCACATTGTACACTGTTGTGATTCCCTGAGTCTGCCAGCTATTGCTGCTAGTGTTTCAGTTTCTGTGGGAGAGCACTCTATTCACACTCTGCTGTATGTCCTGCTTTAGGCTTAACATGTTCTCAACTGATATCCCATCCAGTGGACAAACCACTACTTCATGTGCTAAAATGGCTTTCAAGAGAAAAGAAACAATTACCAGATGTCAACATTTAGTTCTTCCTTCTTTACAGTCAAAAGACCCTAAGGATTTTACAGGTGGAAAATAATAAATGCAGTTTGGGGAAGGATGAAATGAGATTGAAACAAGTTAAAGAATATTTCAGAGGCAAATGGAGATACTAATTAGTGTGTTTTTAAGTCATTCCCTTGTTGTGACTGGCTGAAAATGTTAAAATTCGGTGTAAATGTTTTCAGTGTTTCCTTCCTGCCCCTTCTTCTAAAGAGAGGATACATCCACTTTCAGAAGTTATAGTGATGGTTCAAAAGCTATAGGCTAGATCCTCAGCTATAGTGAATCTGAGCACTTATATTGAATCAGTGGAGGTACAGCCATAGAAACCAGCTGAATATCTGGCCTACCATAAGCTGCATCAGGGAAGTCAATTGAAGTGGCAATGTAAGTTCTATCAGTCTCACTAAACAACATCCCAGTGATGAGAATTTTCAGCGATAGACCTCATCCCTTGTCATTGCACTGTTGTTCTGTATTTTCCCTTAAATGTACTGTCCCCTCCTCTGTACTGACTCAAACGTAAGATGACTTTAGCTGTTTCTTTCATGCAGAATCAATAAATTGCTTGCACTAGCACTGGCTATGAAATGACCATGGACCATGAAATGTTTGTCTGACATTTTATGATACACCAAAAGTATTTCCAAAAATTAATCAGGTCATAAGGCTGAGATAGTTACATATTTACAAAAGTTTGGGCAAACATGCCAGGCCTAAATGAATTTTGGTAAGTAACCACCCTCATCTATCATAATAGCAGTATAATAGCGGCAGGACCAGTGACTGAAGAAAAAATTGTTTAAGCTTCCTGGGAGCAGTAAGAACTGTGAGTGATCTAGTATGTAATGGTTCTCCTGCTGAGTTGCAGAGAGTCAACAAAAAACATTTTGTAAGGAAGAAGAACAGCTAACTCCTCTTCCAGGAGAAAACATGTTTGGAGGAGGCTTGCAATTCAGGAGGAACTGCAGTTTGGAAAAATCTTCACTGAGTAGGCACCTTGGGGTAGACAACAGAGCCTCAGAAATTGATGCCAATAGCCTTTGAGGAAGATTGGGGGTTGCATTAGATGACTTTAAAAGGTCCATTCCAACCCAAACCATTCTGTTTCTATGCTTCTACGATTACTGCTGTCACAGAAAGGGGCTGACAGCCAGCTGCCCACATAGTTTTCCCACCAAGAAATCAGAGAGAGACTTTTAAAAGGTATGCATGGCTCAGAGGGGTACATGTATTCGTTATATTTTTGTTGTTTATGTATTATGTTGTTCTGCTTTTGTCTTCTTTGTGTCCAAGTACTTTTATTAGATTATTTTTTTCAAAGTAAAAACAGATGAGTTAGCAAGTTTCATCTAATTTTCTAAGATTTTGAGTGGAGCTGAGGAGTTGTTTGCTAATGATTGCTACAATGAGCTTTTGATGATACCACATAAGCTTGGTAGAATGGCTACAAATGAGCTCCATCTGTTTATTTTTATTAATGCATAAAATCACTTGCATAAACTTTACCTACTTACAAGTACATCTAACTCACAGGATCACAGAACTACTGATACTGGGAGGGACCTCTAGAGATCACTTAGTCCAAACCCCCGCTGAAAGCAGGGTCAGCTGGACCAGGTTGCCCAGCTACATGTTAAGTCATGTTTTGAATATCCCCGAGGATGGAGACTCCATGACCTCTCTGGGAAATCTCTGCCAGTGCTGAATCACTCTCCCAGTAAAAATGTTTTTGTCTTGCGTTAAATTAATGTATTTCTTTTGATATTGCAATTTGTATCCATTACCTCTTGCCTATCACTGGACACCCCTGAGAAGAGTCTGGTTCCACCTCATTTAATTCCCCGGCAGGTATGTATACACACTGATAAGAACCCCGAGCCTGCTCTTGTTCAGGTAAAACACGGCAGCTCTCTCAGCCACTCCTTGTGCAACAGAATCTCCAGTCTCTTAAACATCTTTGTGGGTCTCTACTGGACTTGTTCCAATACAACCATGTCTCATTTGTGACGGGGAGCCAAGCACTGGGCACAGAACTCCGAATGTGGCCTCACCAGTGCTGAGTGAAGGTGGCAAATCACCTCCCTCAGCCTGCTGGCATCACTCTTCCTAACGCAGCCCAGGATATCGTCCTCCGTTGCTGCGAGTGCACATTGCTGACTCATGTTCAACTTGTCGAGCATGACCACGAGTCCTTTTCTGCAAAGGTGCTTTCGATTTGGTCAGTCCACAGCCTGAACTGGTGCATGGAGTCATTCCTCCTCACCAGAAGGACTTTGCAATTCCCTTTGTTAAACTTCATCAGAGTCTGTCAGCCCATTACTCCAGCCTGTTAAGGTCCCTCTGGCCATTAGCACAGTCATTTGGTGCATCAGACACTCCTCCCACTTTTGGCACTTCTGCAAATTTCCTGAGGGTGTACCCTGCCCCATCAACCAGGCCATTTATGAAGATGTGAAGAGTACTGGATCCAGTATCAACCGCCGGGGTACACCACTGGTGACTGACCCCTAGATGGACTTTATGCAACTGACCAAAACACTTTGAGCTCAGTAGTTCATCAGTTCTTAATTCACTTGACTGTCCACTGATGTAGTCTGATTGTTGAGGAAATTAATGCCACCTGCCAGGAATTACACCATCATCAACAGGGATCAGCCCTAGGTTCCTGCTCAGAGAAGATGAGGTGCCAATATACTGAGTAACTGATTTATTTATCCACCATGCAGAGCACCTCAAGCTGGGTGCCTCTGAAGAAAGACCCCCATCAAAGAAGTCCCTGGGCAATTATACCCTTACAATCTAAATTCCCCACCCCTCATGCAATAGTTCTGATCAGATTAGGGACTGGGGTATTCCCACTCTTCACTGGGTCCCTTCATTGTCTGCGGGTGGCCTGCTTCTTTTATCTCCAGGGTTGCTGCATCAGTTGATGCTTGTAGTGGCCTTCCTTATCTTCCAGCTCAAACCAGCTCTGGGGTCTTCTTTTACCTAACTAGGTAAAAGTTTACCATATCTGAGTTAGCAGCTTGCAGCCTAAGGCTTCAGCAAATTTAGCTACTAAATTTAAGTAGTTATGCTAAGCAAGTTCTATATAAGTAATTACAAAATTGCACAACGCTGTTTGTTCATGAAGGTATGGGAGATACTGTTGACATCATCTGGATGAACATCTTAATCTAGGAAAATTCCATGGTATTAAAAGGACTGAGAACCACTGCAACACCCAAAAATCTCTTGCTCTTTTTCCATGAAACATTATTTTTGTGGATTTGAATCTTTTGTAGTGAATTGTTTGGCTTGGTTAGATGTGTTGAAATGTTTTATCATCTATGGAATGTGGGTGTTTGTGATGCAGTCATGTTATAGATGCAGCTTTCACAGAATTTAGCTGCATGCAGTTCAGGGAGAAGGCCCTACTATATGTATGCTCTCCTTTTCCAAGAGCAGTTCTCCTTTGATAATAATTCTGGATAATTTAGAGGGTGTTGTTGATATGCCATTGCTTATGTGTATTCTGTTTCTACAGTAAGATGTGCCAATGTTTCCCATTAAAAAATATTTTAAAATTCTACAAAGTTTTTTCAACAAATTGTAACATAAATATTTGGCTAAGAAATTTTAATCCTGGAACACAAGTTTCAAAAGCTAAAATAAAAATATTGTCCCTCCCATAATGAACAGACAATCACCATGCCCTAGTAGTCACTGTGCTCACCTGCAATCCAGTCCAGCATTCACATCTTCCAATTACTCCTTAATATTTGCAATGAGGTATTTATCTGCAATACCATACAGGTATTACAGAGAGTAGCAAATCAAATTCCTCAACCAAAACAAAACAAAAACACCAACAAAAGTAACAATCAGCTACTTCTGAAGCAACATTAGAATCAGGTATGTATTTCAGCATAAACAACTCAGTGATTAGGTACCTGCCCTGGATTTTACTTAACTCTCTTTTGGGGAGAAGGATGGAAGGAGTCAGCCAGAAATTTTCTGTTTATATGGAGCAGCTATTAAACAGAAATATAAAATGGAACAACTGTGTAAGAGTGCTTACTACAAAGACTTTCATCCCAAAAGATCTCATGTTTGTTCTGCTTGGCTTTCTAAAGCAGTATAACTTCAAAGTAAAATGCCATTTACAATAAACATCGTATGAGCAATTCCATTTTTTTCCAGCTTTCAATAGGAAAAATACATTTCTTTTTGTATTCAATATTTCCTCCCTCTGAAAAGAGAATGCTGCCATATACTGAAATTAAACCCTCTCTACACAAAAGCACTCTGTAACTATTATGATGTCCATAAAAACATGTGTCTCTGAAAAAGTACACCAACAAAGGCAGAGATTTAAAAACAAACAAACAAAACCAAGCAGGAAAATCAGGTGATCACACTGTCCATGTCAACCGAAAGTGACAGAGGAGTAAGAGCCTATAATGAGTGGAAAGAAATGGCTGGGAAGAGTGAGGACAGGCTCTCAGGAACTCACTGCAAGAACAGCTCTAAGTTCCTATGAGACCTTAGAGACTCAACACGGGGGACACACACCCCTAAAATAAGTTTCAAATTTTGCACTCTCTTAACACCAAAAAAACCCATTCTGAAACTGGAAGTATAGGAAACCACATTTCATTAGTTCTGTTGTTCATGAAGGAGCCTGGATTTTTATTTTTCAGGGATATTAAAGTTGCAAGTCATCAGAAAAGAGATAGATTTGCCTGAAGATGGGCAAGGGAAAAGACTCTACAAAAGGGGGTCTGGAGAAGCCCTGAAGTGATGGAGCAACTGAGACAAATCATGACAGCCTATAGGCGGAGGGAGTGCTCCTACATGACCGCTGCAAAGATAGAAAAGACGTTCAATGAGGAAAAGAATAACAGTTTGTGAATTGTACTGATTTTTCTAAAAGATAGCAGTTAAAATGAGGTTTGGCAGAAAGCCTGTTATAAAGAAAAGCTATTGCTAGCTTCCCACTAAGCATAACTCTGTTTTATACAAAAGGAATTGTTCTATGCAAGGAAAAACACAGTGTCCCACTGTTTGTACAACACAGGAACAAAAAGTAGAAGCAGTTTCTGTTTTCCATATTCTTGGGTAACCTCAACAATGCTGGCTGCATCTTAAAAGTTAAAGGAGATATCAGTGCTTTTCTCAGTTTAGCCACTCAGAAAATTAACGAATGCCTGATAGAGAAAAATGTCCTTTCTCCAAACTTTTCATCTTTCACCAACCTATTGTCTCCACCTTTCTTTAGTTCCCAAACTAACAATAGTTCCAATAAAATCCCCTTGTCATAGAATCACAGAATGGTTTGGGACGGGAGGGACCTTTAAAGATCATGTAGTCCAGCACCCTGCCATGGGTAGGGACATCTTTCACTAGACTGGGTGGCTCAAAGCCCCATGTTAAGAGCAAAAAGCAGATGCAGATCCCTCAGAGAAGAAGCATGACACTGAGTGAGTGAAAGCTTTGCCTTTATTGCAAGTGTACCATTACTACAGCGTCAGCCCTGGGTCACCAACACTAGTAAAAATGGTGACCCAAGACAGTGGAGCCCTTCTTGAGGGTGAAGCTCAAGAGGAAGCCCCACAGGGGTGGATAGTAAAACAAAATAAATTAACATATCATGCATATGTCTTGTTTTGCTCATTAGCAAACTAGCTGATGTAATGCAGGTGCTGTTATCCAGATTCTGAGATCTGCAGCTGACCATCACGCTGGCACCCATGCAAGGGTATGTACAGATGGGGGGAAATGAACTATCCTGGGTTACTGTGACAAAAAGATAATATGCGCTTGGGACACTGGGATGGGGGAGGTGAATTATCTTGATTACCAGGCCAAAGTCTTATGCTCTACATGTCATCCAACCTGACTTTGAACACTTTCAGTGACGAAGCATTCTCAACTTCTCTGGTCAATCTGCTACAGTGTTTCATAACTTTCATCATAAAAAATTTCTTTCTTATGTCCAATCTAAATCTACCCTCTTTCAGTTTAAAACTGTTGACTCTTGTTCTGTCAATACAGACCTAGGTAGTCTATCTTTCACGTAAGTCTCCTTTAAGAATTGAAAGGCCACCATAAGGCCTCCCTGGAGCCTTCTTTTTTCCAGGCTGAACAACTCTCAGCCTGTCCTCACAGGAGAGGTGTTCCATCCCTCTGATCATTTTTGTAGGCCTTCTCTGGACCTGCTCTAACAAGTCCATGTCTTTCTTGTGCTGGGGACCCCAGAGCTGGACACAGTACCCTAGGGTCTCACTAGAACAGAGTAGAGGGGCAGAATCACCTCCCTGAACCTGCTGGACACACTTCTTTTTAGGCAATTCAGGACACAGCTTTTGGGCTGTGAGTGCACATTGCCAGCTCATGTCCAATTTTACATCCACCAGTAACCCCAAGTCCTTTTCTGCAGGGCTGCTCTCAATCAATTCATCCCTCAGTCTGTACTGATACTGGGGATTACCCAAACTCAGGTGCAGGACCTTGTACTTGGCCTTGTTGAACTTCATGAGGTTTGCATGGGCCCACTCCTCAAGCCCATCAAGGCTCCTCTGGATGGCATCCCTTCCTTCTAGTGAATCAGCTGCACCACTCAGCCTGGTGTCATCTGCAGTCTTGCTGAGGGTGTGTTCAATCCTACTGTCTATGTCATTGATGAAGATATTAAATAGTATTGGTCCCAGCACAAACTGTTGAAGGGCACTGCTCATTACTGGTTTCCACTAGGACATTGAGCCATTGGCTGTAACTCTTCGGATATGGCCGTCCAGCCAATTCGTTATCCATCTAACAGTCCATCCATCAAACCCGTCTGTCTTAGCAATTTAGAGCAAAGAATGTTATGGGGTCCATATCAAAGGGCTTACAGAAGTCCAGGTAGATGATATTCATAGCTCTTCCCTTGTCCACTGATGCAATCACTCCAATGTAGACGGCCACTAGGTTAGTCAGGCACAATTTGCCAGTAACAAATAAGGCCAGTAACACAATAGGGCCAGTAACAGCCTGTGGTATTCCTAACTCAAACGAGGTTTGAGCGCCAAAGCTGAGTGTTTCTATATTCTAAATCTTTTGCATGTTAAAGAAGATGTTGTCTAGCTACGTCCAGCAGAAGAGTCCAAGAGTTTATCTCCCTTGTGGTAAGCTCTAAGCTATTTGATATCATACCTCAAAGTTTAAATTGCAAAATTCAGGACATGGCTGTCTCAAAGAATATCCACTTAGCTACCCATCATGCTAGTAAAAACCCACAAACAAATCTTGATGAGATGTCAGCTACAAGCCCATGCTAGATACCAAATTCTGAGCTGAGCAGTTTCATTAGTAGAAGACAGGATAATACATTTTTCTGTAAGTGCCATGAGAATTGTAATTGATTTTAAAAAATCCCAAACTCATTAGGACCTCATCACTAGTAGTTAGCTGGTAATAATAACATAAGCCACATCACATGAAGTGCTGCCTACTGCACTTATTCTCTGCTCATGTCCCTCTCTAGCCTCTGGAGCTGGAGCTGAAGCTGTTGCTGTTGCAGATGCAGACCCAGACCCAGACCCTTGGTGTCGTGCTGCATAGCATGTCTCTGTAGAGTTTTAGGTGGGAGACAAAGGATGTAGAAGCTTTGGTTCTGAAGTTAATTCCTTTTGCTTAGGCGTTTGGAGGAGTTAACAGTAGTGGTCAAAACATGTATAGCTGAGAGCAGTCTTTAATCGGGTTGGTAGAAAGCAATACCCTTTTTCCTGTGATACTTCAGGTGCCATGCTTAAATGATTCCAGGAGAGATCTGAGCACCTCCACTTGATCCAACTAAGCGAAGGCAGACAGAACAGTCAGTCCCTGGGCTTTCACTTCTGGATGATTATGAACAATTTTATAAAGGCTGTGCAGAGATTTGCTGTCTAGTGTGCATTTGTGACAATAATCTTATATCTATGTGGTGGGTTGATGCTGGCTGGATGCCAGATGCCCACCAAAGCCACTTTATCACTCCCCCTTCTCAACTGGACAGGGGAGAGAAAACATAACGAAAGGCTTGTGGGTCAAGAGAATGGCAGGGACAGATTGTTCACCAATTACCATTAAGGGAAAAACAAACCTGACTTGGGGAAATCAATTTAATTCATTACCAATCAAATCAGAGTAGGAAAATGAGAAATAAAGCCAAATATTGAAACATTTTCTCCCACTCCTCCCTTCTTCCTAGGCTTAACTTCTCTCCTGATTTTCTCTACCTCATCCCCCAAGTGGCGCAGGCGGACAGGGAATGGGGGTTACAGTCAGTTCATCACACACTGTCTCTGCTGCTCCTTCCTCCTCACACTCTTCCCCTGCTCCAGCGTGGGGTCCCTCCCCTGGCAGACCGTCCTCCATGAACTTTTCCAATATGAGTCCTTCCCACGAGCTGCAGTTCTTTGTGAACTGCCCTAGTGTGGGTCCCTTCCATGGGACACAATCCTTCAGGAACAGGCCACTCCACCGTGGGTCCCCACGGGGTCACAAGTCCTTCCAGCAAACCTGCTCCAGCCTGGGCTCCTCTCCCCACAGGGCCACGGGTCCTGCCAGGACCCTGCTCCAGCGTGGGCTGCCCATGGGGTCACAGCCTCCTTCAGGCACATCCCCCTGCTCCAGCGTGGGGTCCTCCAGGGGCTGCAGGTGGATACCTGCTCCACCACGGACCTCCATGGGCAGAGGGGCACAGCCGGCCTCACCGTGGGCTTCACCACAGACTGCTGGGCAAACTCTGCTCCACTGTGCAGAGCAACTCCTCCCTTCTTCACTGACCTTGGTGTCTGCAGGGCTGTTGCTCTCACATATTCTCATTCCTCTGGCTGCAAAATGCACAGGTTTTTCCCCCACCTTCTTAAATACGTTCTCCCAGAGATGCTGCCACCATCACTTGGCCTCGGCCAGCGGCGGGCCCGGCCTGGAGCCGGCGGGCATCGGCTGTCGGACATGGGGGCAGCTGCCAGCAGCTTCTCACAGAAGCCACCCCTGCAGCCCCCCCGCTACCAAAGCCTTGCCACCCAAACCCAATACAAACTAACATAAGAGCATCAGGTTTCTTTGGAAACCCTGGTGCTCCTGGTGAGTGCTAGAAGTCAGAGCTGAGTCTCTGCCCATGCTTCTCAAGAGCATGTCTTCACTGAGCTGGATGCACACCCCTGCCCTGATGCCTCTGGAAATGAAAGACAACTGCAGAAGAAAAAAGCCTCTGAGCAAAAGACACTTAAGCATTCAAAATAAATACAGGTCCAGGGTTTTACTCTCCTTTTTTTTTTGTTCCAATTGACAGCACTGCTGTTGTTTTGACTTACCCAGTACAATGCCTGTTTGTGATGCTAAGAGACTATAAAAATCTCTAGCTGAACACGTGGTTTTCATATTTTGTGGCATCTTGTTCTCTCTCTTCTTGTCTTGTTTAATGTCTTTGTCTTTTTCTCTTTTTTTTTTTTTTTTTTTCACAAGTGCCATTGCTGAGCTATTAATTAATGGCAAATGTCTTTGTTTATACAGATTCCATCTACTATTTAACATTTATTATTTTTGTAGCTCCTCAGGGCATCAGGGCCAGAACTTCTCTTCCACTTACAAATATATTTAAAAAACAGTATCTCACCCACTAATTTTAAGAGTTTTAAACAATTCTAAAAGGAGGATTTAATCCTCAAATTAGAATTTCCATGATTTTTTTTTCCAGGAAATGATAGTGCGTTGCTTAATATTTCATGTTTCAGGATGCAGCACCCTAGTTATTTACAGTCCTGAGGGATTTAATTTTCCATTTCCATTTATAGGTTTAGTACTTGAATAAGTTGACTCTGATTGCCAGTGGATGGGAAACACTGAGATGATTTTACAGACAAAGGTTAACTGAAGCAGAAAAGTTGTTTTTTAGCTTTGGGCTCTATGTCAAGAGTAGTTGCTTGTCTGTTAGCATCCACCAAGGGACGTGTAAATTTTCACTGATGTAATGGTGTTGCTCTCACTTCCAGAGTGTTTTCCAAATGGTTATTGAAAAGTATGGCGCCTGTTATTCATGTTCTTCATCACTTTTTATATGGTAGGGTGCGTGAGGGATGTTCTTTGAAAGCAGAGATGTATCTGTCACTGAAGTTTCATTATTTGTCCAGTTTCTTTCAATTAATGTTGAGGTTTGGCCATTTTATAAAAATAATGTTTTTTCTTCCTTTAATGTACATCTTTTGCTGTACACAAACTTAAGTCAAATGTTTAGCTCTAGTGTACTAGCCTACACTATTTTTCTAATATTCCCAAAAGTATGCAGATTAAGAATAGAGGCTTCTAATCATGAGATTGAGTTCAAAACTCACTTTTTTGCTCAAATATGTTTCTTTCCATACTATTCAGTACCATCAGATTTTGTTTTGTCCTTAATATGTCTACAAACCTCACAGGAGAAGCTAGCACGGTAAATGATGCTATTAATTTCCATCAAAAAAGCACAAATTTCTTTCATTGTGGCTCCAAAGGCAGTCATGGCAGCCTCTTTCTAAAAGCAAGGTTCCATACGTTCCTACACAGATATGGAAGTCGTTGTGTACTAGAATCCCTAATGCTCGTGCCAAGCAAGCAGACCTGCATCCTCCAGCCTCACGGATGAAAACATCAGCTGACTGCTGCAAGTATAGCTTTACTTCAGCCATTGGGCGGAGGTTGTGCAGAGGACGTGTGTATTATTCCAGAGTGCAAGCTGGCTTCCTTCAGGGCTTACTCACCACTCTTAGTCCACCTAGCGTGAAGGTCAGGCAAGGCCCTGTGCATCAAGATTCACCCAGCAGGAATCTTTGACTTTCTTCCCCCCACTTTCCCCTCTTCCAGGGCCTCGTTCTGACTCCAGGCAGTTCCTGATGAGTAGCATCCTGAACTAGGAGAAGTGCCATGGTGATCTTCCTTCTAGCAGTACCTCACTGGAAGACAATTTTTTTGGACAGCAGCATACTGCTGCAGCTTCCTCAGCTTCATATGGCCTGGAAGGCCGTAGGTATTTGGAATGCATGTAGCATAATTCTATACATACATTTCCATATCATGACTGCTGGTCACAAGAGAGAGAGCAACGAGACTCCATGTGTTGTATGGGTAACAAGATCAGCTAAGTCACAGAGGTAAAGTCATGAAAGTGCACACCGCATGTGCAGCATAGCAGGAGCTCAGTATAGAGCAGCTGCAAGGAATCCAAGGTTCAGACCTCTATTTCCCTTGCCCCAAAACCACTGTGGATCAGGGTCCTCTTGTGTTTTTCCATCCCCTCCGCAGCTCAAAGAAATGAATATAAAAATACTTCCTTGGCTTTCCAGTGGTCTCGGATCACTCAGTCAACACCTTATAGAGACATCAGGATGCTGCGTTCTCCCCAGGACCAGGGCACTGTGGGCATCTGTAGACACCTCTGGGATCTGGTCTGGATCTGGCAGTGCGCTCAGCATTGGAATTGCTCATCTGGCCTACCTTCTGAGCACTTGTCAAACTGCTAGAAAGTCCTGTACCTAGCACATGCCACATCCCTCCTGAGCCCTGAGTTCCAAAGGCAGCTCTGGAGAAGGGCTAGGGAGCACCTGTGGCTCTGGAGAACCCCAGGGGAAAAGGGAAGGTCCCACAGTGAGGGATGGTCTTCTAAAGAGACCTGATGGCAGCCCTTGTGCTTTAGTCAGCCACCTTCTGATGTGACCTGATGCATTAGAAGAGAGGGGACAGCAATCCCTTACAGAACACCATTTCTTGTCTGTCAGCTTTTCCTTCACAAGTCACAAGGAACCTGTATGCTGTCCGATACTCCTTTCCTACCTGTCACTAGGCAGACCATGCTTGTTAACTGTGTTCCTCTCTTCTGTTTCTCTGACGGATTTTCTGGATGCTCGGGAGGGGTGGTGGGGTGTGTGTCTGTCTGTCTTTACTATTTGGGAGAGGGCTTGTTATTCCCTTCCCTCCTCTCATCCCCCTTATGCATAAATCCTTTAAAGAAGCAGGTCACATCTGGCTTCTCATATACTGCAGATATCAAGCAAAAATCAGGAAAGTTAAAATGTGGGGCTACTAGGCAGTGTTCAGCAGCCTGTACAAATATCTAAAAGTTTGGTTTCTGGAACACTCTCTGTTGTGGGATATCACCAGCAAGTGTGATACAACAGGTTTTGATGCTGACAAGCATCCTTCCTCACTTTAGTGTCCGTGCTAATGACCAGATAAACTGAAACTACTGACCTCAGAAAAGGAAAGGCCCTAAACTTATTTAAATACATTTTAAAAAATAAAAGTTGTAAGGGGCAGCAAACTTTACACCCCTTGGTAAAAAATTTTCTTAACTCCTCAAGTTCCTGGGTAGTCAAAACTTCCCAAAAATGGTTATTTGTCATTGGTACTATTTACTGTTAGCACTCATCAAATCCACTCCTGGTAATGTGTGTAACAGGTAATGGCAATACTGCTCTCTTGCTATTTTTGTTCTTTAGGCTAAGAGTTATTGTTGAGAAAGATCAATCTTCTGAGCATCATTTTAGAGGACTGATGAGATTCTGCACTTGTATGAATCCCCAAAAAAACCCATAAATAATTGCTTATCTTGATGTGTTCGAGTCCTGTCTCCCTGTTGAAAGGCATCTGCTTTTATGGAAACGTTAGTTACAAAGTATGATGTGAAAAAGGTATGTTAGCTCTCTCTATTCCATTGGGATAATTTGGTGGGATGCATGCTGTGTGTCACATGATAGGGAAGAGGCTGCACAACCTCTTCCCCCACCACCCTTGCCCATCAAGCACATCTAATTGTGACAGCTAAAGCCTCTAACCCCAGATAAAGCAAGAGTTGCTTTATCACGGTCATTTAACACATATTGACTAGTAAGTTAAATAATCTGAACACATCTTGTTTGGTTGGGTTTTTTGTTTATTTGGGGTTGAATTTTTGTTTGGTTTGGTTTCAAAAGTAGCCAAATTCTGAAACACTACATTTCATTCATCCTCTTGTGTCCACAGAACAAGCCACAGCCATCAGGCAGGGCTGTTCAGACATGCCTTGTGTGTTGCAAACACAGACCCAGCAAGGGGAAAGATGCCTTAATTTCCTCGACTAACGTATTTTGTTACAAATAGTTTAATTGGACCTCATTGTAGAAACTGGCAGAGCCAGCTGTGCTGCTGATGGATGAGGGAGATAGAAGGTTAGCATTCTGTCTGGGACGGAACTGAGTTAACTAGTGTCCTGGTTTAAACCCAGATGGCAACTGAGCTCCATCCAGCTCCTCACTCACTTTGCCCCTGCTCTGGTGGGATGGGGGTGAAAATTGGAAGAGTAAAAGTGAGAAAACTCATGGGTTGAGATAAAAACAGTTTGATAAGCAAAGAAAAGCCACACATGCAAGCAAAGCAAAGCTGGTTTTGCTGGGGTGGAATTAATTTTCTTCATAGTAGCTAGCATGGAGCTATGTTCTGGATTTGTGCTGCAAACAGGGTTGATAGCACAGGGATGTTTTAGTTCCTGCTGAGCAGTGCTTGCACAGAGCCAAGGGCTTTTCTGCTTCTCACCCCACCCCAGCAGCGACCAGGCTGGGGGTGTATGAGAAGCTGGGAGGGGACACAGCTGGGACAGCTGACCCCAACTGGCCAAAGGGATGTCTCATTCTGTATGATGCCATGCTTAGCATATAAACCTGGGGGAAGAAGGAGGTGCATGGAGATGTTCAGGGTGATGGTGTCTGTCTTCCCAAGTAACTGTTACACTTGATGGAGCCCTGCTTTCCTGGAGGTTGCTGAACACCTGCCCTCCATTGGGAAGTGGTGCATGAATTCCATGTTTTCCTTTGCTTGCACACCCAGCTTTTGTTTTACCTATTAAACTGTCTTTATCTCAACCCATGAGTTATCTCACTTTTACTCTTCCAATTCTCTCCCCCATCCCACTGGGGGAGGGAAGTGAATGAGCAGCTGGGTGGTGCTTTTTTACCAGCTGGGGTTAAACCGTGACAGTATTTTTTGGCACCCAACATGGGGCTTGAAAGGTTCGATATAAGAACAGATTTGATTGGATTGTGAGATCGAATTGATAGCTGTTATTGCTGTTTATCTATTAAAGGGCAGGTTTCTCTGCTTGCCATGGGGCTTGATTGTGTTGCTCTATATCAGAGTCTTTTTACTTTTGCTGCTTGCTGTACCACTGCACTGCTTATCATCTTACTCTAGTGTAGCTGGGACCATTTTGAGAACAGCAATGTTGATGCACCAGGGTGGCAGATGTCCAGGACATCATGGCTGTTTCTGTGCTGCTGTACCAAACAAGCTGGAACTCCAGCTTGAACTTGAGTTGGGACTGTGACCTGCAAACGAGTCCACATGGGAGCAGGACACCCCAAAGTGCCTGCAGCCATGAATAAGTCCATGGCAGAGCAGGTATATATCAAAACATCTGTGGCTGTGGTTACGGCTGTGCCACAGCATGTATACCTCTGATAGGATTGTGGCCCAAGGGTAAGTCCACCCTGGAGAAGGTACACCTCAAAGCATCTGTGGATAAGTCCACGCTGCAGCAGGTACAGCTTGAAGCATCAGTGGCTGTGCATGAGGTCAGGCTGAAGCACCTCAAAGCGTGTGGCCATGGATAAACCCATGATGAGCAGGTACAACCCTGGAGGAACTGCAGCCAGGGGTAAGGCCATGCTGAACGAGGTTTACTTCTGAACAGACTGTGGCTGTGGGTAAAGCCATGCTGGAGCAGGTCAACCTCTGAAGGCATTGTGCCCCATGGATAAGGCCACATTGGAAAAGGTGCACCTCAAAGCAGCTGCAGCTGTGGATAAGTCTATGCTGTGGTAGACATACCACTGGAAAGACTGGCTTATAGCTGAGGCTCTGCTTGGAGCAGGTACAACCCTAAGGGACAGCAGTCTGTGGGTAAGTCCAAGCCGGAGCAGGGGCAAGAGAAGGAATTCATTGCAATGTTAAACCGTATGGTCTGGTCCAAAGGGACCAGGTGTAGAGATTGTAATGGAAATACCTTTCAATTGTTGTAACTTGGGATTTGAGTTGCATGTTATAAGAATTACTGTAGCAGGAACCCTTTGTTGCTAGCCAGGTTAGGAGCAAAGGGAGGAGTTCATTGCAATGTTAAACCCTGTAACATGGCCCAAAGGGACCGGGATGGAGATTGTAATGGAAATACCTTTAAATTGTTGTAACCTGGGATTTGAGTTGCGTGTTGTGAGAATTACTGTAGCAAGAACCCCTTGTTGCTAGCTGGGCTAAGAACAAGGGGAGAAGTTCATTGCAGTGTTAAACCCTGTAACCTGGCCCAAAGGGACCAGGAGTGGAGATTGTAATGGATATACCTTTAAATTGTTGCAACTCGTTATTTGAGTTGCATGTTATAGGAATTACTATAGCGGGAATTACCTGAACCAACGGAGGACAAGCCTTAAAACAAGCAGTGCAAGTGCAGCAGTGACCCAACCTGAGCTGGCTTTGGTGCCTAGTAAATCCACACAACACACCACCTCTCCTGTCCTGAGCGACCACCATGACAGATGGATCCTAAATTCATGAACTAGAGTCCGAGTACACATTTTGTGGACATTTTACAGATATTTTACATGGGTGGTCCATAGACTAGGGGAAAGATATTTGTGTGTTATATCAAAGGATGGGAAGAGGGGTGGTGGTTAATGAGGAGGTGTCAGATAGTGTGGGACCTGAGCATGATGTAAATGGTACAGATAAGGGGTGGAGAATGAGCTGATTTTGGCTGGGGTAGAGTTTATTTTCTTCATAGTAGCTAGTATGGGGCTATGTTCTGGATTTGTGCTGAAAACAGGGTTGATAGCACAGGGATGGTTTAGTTCCTGCTGAGCAGTGCTTGCACAGAGCCGAGGGCTTTTCTGCTGCTCACCCCACCCCAGCAGCGAGCAGGCTGGGGGGGGTGCCTGAGAAGCTGGGAGGGGACACAGCTGGGACAGCTGACCCCAACTGGCCAAAGGGATGTCTCATTCTGTATGATGCCATGCTCAGCATATGAAGCAGGGGGAAGGAGGAGGAATGGGCAGGTATGTTTGGAGTGATGGCATTTGTCTTCCCAAGTAACCATTATGTGTGATGGAGCCCTGCTTTCCTGGAGGTGGCTGAACACCTGCCTGCCCATGTAGCAGGAAGCAACTGTAAATTATCATTGGTTTAAAAGGAGATATACCCTGCTCTAACACAACACTATCAAAAACTGCTTTTGATGAACTATACAGCAGCAGTATAGTCACCTCAGTGTTCTGCTGAATGAATTTGATTCTGATTAAAAGGGGTTCAAGAGAAGAAAAAGAACAATGTAAAATATTCTGTACTGTTGCTTTGCACCCTATTCAAGTGCAGGTCGGATGCTACTGCTCTGTTTCGGGTAGCAATTTGTGCTGCTGTAATTGGCCATGCCAAGTAGATGGCAGCAAAGAATCCTTTTAAGTACAAAAAATCAGAGAGACAGTTTACCAAAGCATGACAGGGTAATAAACTGAAACCACAGTTCAAAGGAAGGCATGGCGTAACTAAGAGCATCCTACATCTGCTATGTAAGTGCATCACTGTGTAGTACAATGCTGCAGGTTGATCTAATTTTTCACCTAACAGTTAATTCAGTTGATTAGATCTTATCTGTTTACACAGCTCTGAAAATGGAAAACAGTAGATAAGGCTTTCTCACAGCAGCTAACTTTAGATCCTCAAGGACAATCTTATTAGGCTGTATCTAAAGCAGTGATTTTCGATTTCTTTTAGTTGCAGTCCTTAACAATTTTTCAGTGCAGGTGCAAACTCCTATAAACTGAATTCAAATATACTGTGAACAGGTTTGCTGCATTTAGGTACACCTTGCAGCACCCTTGGAAGTATCCGTGGATCACAGGATGAGATTATTGCTTTACAGTTGAGGAAAAAAGGTTGCTCTAGTGTGCCATTCAGGGCTGAACTGATCTGCTATGTCAGCCTCGGTGGGGAGATTCCCTCTTCATTAACCGTAGAAGGGCTATGTGAAGATAGGTCCACTCTTTCTGAAGCTACTCAGTATTTGTGTGTGTGAGTGTAAGGCGGGGGAGGGGTGGTGGTGGTGGTGGTGAAGATTAAAAATATCATTTCCTACCCTAATCATTTAACCATTATCTGCACTTCACAGAAATTTGGCATACACACGTTCCAGGCTCTTCCTGAAAAGGAACAACTTGCTCACAGATCTGAATGCAAGGGTTTATTTATCTAATGAATAGTATTGAGGAGGGCAGAGGAGAGTTATTCCTACGTTGTTTTTCTCATTTGTTTGTTTTCTCTTTCATTTGGCCTTACTCAGATCAGATATAGGACACCGTAATCACTTGGATAAGATGTTCTCTTGATATTCATGTTTTACAACACATATTAAGCATATATGAACTCTTCCAGAACTCTGTATAGTTAAAGGTGACCTTGCTATTTTTGCAGTGCTCTGTAGTGTGACAGATTTACCTTCATACAAAGTCAGTATGGTAAAAGGAATAAAAAGAAGCTGAACAGAGGTTCAGAGATGAGGTTAGGTGGCTGCAGACTGAGGCTTGGATGACATCTTGGGTTATTACTTTTCTACTTAGAACGATATATTTGACAATTAAATGTGGGAATCTGGATAAGAATGCCATGCACCCCAGCTGAGGAACCTTTCTGAGCAAGGAGTGGAAGGGAAGAAAAATGGAGTGGTTCAAGACAACTGAGCAAACCAAATAAAGAGGAAAAGTGTTTATTTCAAAAGAATTATCTAACATAGATAATATTCAGTCCAGAAATAGCTTTGTTTTTTATGCATGGAATTTTATTTTTGCATGATCTTAACGGTGTACTGTGTCATTTCAATGTATGTTTAAAATATTGCGATATTCCTTTTCTCCACAAGATAATTAAATACAGTAGCTAATTAGTACTAGGTGAAATACTTTTTTTTTCCCTTCTAAACACTTGCACATTTATGCTGTAGTAGTACTGGTCTGGTATACTGTTATTTGATTTAGAGAAGATATCGCAGGCATCATTAAGAGACAACTGCCCATAATGCTTAAAAAAAACTCTACTGTTTTATTTCACATCAAGTCAGGTCATCAGCAATACCATTGGTCTAATGTTGTTATTGTTACTAATGAAAAATAAATACATAATAATTCTCCTTTTAAAAGTAATGTTCTGGTTGATACTTCATATTCCAAACTGAACTTTTATAAATGGCAGATTCGCTAAAGCAATTTTCTTCAATGAAAAATTGGGTGAAATCCTGTATCTCATCACCATAGAACTCATGGATGGACCATGGCAGCTCCCTGAGCTTTGAGAGTCTTTGAGATAAGTTATAGAGCAAATCTTCTTCATCAAAGTAACCTCTCTGTGACCGTATCTGCTGATAAAGACAAAAGAGGTGATAGATTTCACTCCTGTCTTCTGTGAAGTTTGGTGATCTCTTTCGGCCTAACTTTTTGTACTGCTCCTCAGTAAGTTTACCTCCAAAGCAACTCAGTGCCTCAAAAGAGCCTTTTAGAAACGATTTTATTTCTTTCCAAACCAGTGCTGGATTGTACAAGCTTTTACCTTTTATCATTTTTGGCCATATTTCATTTGCAAATACATCGTAAGTCACAAAAGTCCGAGGATCACTTTCCCTAGAGTATGCATCTGCATCTCCTTCATCATCACTATGTATTTTCTGAGCTCTGCAAAACAAAACCAAAGGAAAACTGGTTCACCAAACTGGTTTTCATTCCCAGCTTGAACGAATTTCAGACAAAGACAATTTTCAAAATTTAATCAGAAAATAGAAATTCAAATTTTGATCAGCTCTACTAATGAATCCCTGCAGACTTGCCTATTGTACAGCCAGATTATATGATCCCTTCTTGCTTTTTTTACACAGAAGATCTGCAATAAACCTATCACCTATCAGGGCACAAATGTCCTGAGATATGCACTGGAATTTGGTATGATAAGATATAAAATACAAGCCGACCTTTTGGAATTTAATAACAACCACAAACCTGGTATAAAATTATTTCAATATCTGAAAGTTTTGTCAGCCCTTCTCTTTCTGTTGAGGAAATTGAAACAGCAGGGATCCCTTGGAGGATCGCAGAGGTGGGTACAGAAAGCAGGCATCATGACTTCCAGGTCTTTTGTTACTTGGTCTAGTGGTTAGAGTACAGGTAGTAAAACTAAATGGACCATGAGGAAGCTTTTATTTAAACACAATAGCTCATGAAAGGAATAGGCAACATATTCCAATTTAGAGAAGGTGCTTTAGAGTTAAATAGATTCAGGAGCAATGCACATGAAATCTTTCCTCTTTAAAAAGATTTGTGTTCATGGTATTGATCTTCTAAAACTCACATCACAGTACTAGTAAGCCCTACTGGGGTCCAAATCTTTAGTGACAAAAATAAACTGTGTTCAACATGGTGCTTTGAAACAATTTGTTAGATGAACAAGGAAAAAAAAAACCAAACCTAAATCAAGTTGACATTAGTCTGGCATTTCAAGCAAGTCAGACAAAGCAATGCATTTTTATATTTTATTCATGCTATTTCTTTTCTCTCTTCTCATCTCCACTTAGAATACAGAAATGATTGAGTCACAAAAGCCTGTTTCTAGGCTATCTTACAGTAACAAGCAGAACAATTAAAGAAATGCATTAAAATATTGATCTAGAGAAGATTAATCAGATTTTCCTTATAAAATCTGGAAGAATGGGGCCCCAAAGACAGAAAATGTCCCAGCCTACAATATTAAATTCGACTCTGAGAATGTAATGAAGTTTGTGGTAGCTGAAGGTTGCCAAAATATGTGTCTAAACATCATCACTGACAGTGGTGTATTTAACTCACCCTGTTAACTGTTCTTTTGAACTCACAGCAAGAATTGAAACAGCATCTTTATCTGGTATTTCCTATTGCAACCTGTTATCAAGACGTTTGTGCATCTTGTGCCCAATGAGGCTTTTTCAAGCCTTTTCTTTTTCCTGACATAGAGATTTTTTATTTATTTATTTTTTTAAATCCATTTAATAATGACTTTGGGGCAGGTTTTTTAAGTTCTGTGTTGTGTCCTTTTTGAAGCTGCCAAAGCTACTGCTAGGTGTGATTTTAAAGGCTCAGTTCTAAAAAGCATGTCCAAGGTTTACCTGTTATTAATATTTCTAATGAAAACATAAAATATTTTTTACCTAGCTTTCCTTAGAGCCCTGATGGGACATGCATGCCCATATATGTATACTGTCTCTCCTGTGGAAATTCCTTTGAGTTTCTGAAAGTATGTTGTAAACCATTTATTTCACATTGTTTGGAAAAATGCTGGAAGTTTGCTTGCTTGATTGTATGCACAGATTTTATTCTTACAAAACAGAGGTAGTCTTGCTTATTTATAGCAACCCATATTTTAAAAAATAATTTAGATTTTGATCCAACAGGCCTTTAAATCCACATGAACTTGTGCCTAGCTGTACAGTTTTAGCTAATACACTTGTAAAGGTTCACAGTTCCGTTTGTCAGGAAGAGTATATGTCAGGAAAATGTCTGCAAGTCTTCATGTGTATTTTTACATCATTGCCAAATTGCTACAGCTTTAGTAAATACAGCTAAGAAAATAAGCTTTGATGGACTATATTCACACATTGAGAGTATTTTTAGAATTTTCCTCTGCTTTAAATTATCTACAGCTTAAAAAAATATTTCTCAAAAGCTGGAGCAACACGTTTGAAAATGGTAGGCAGCTGGGGAAGAAAAAAGTTTATGGAAGTAAACAATTTCAAAAATTCCTATTCTTTCATGTTCCATTTGAGTCTTTTTGTAAAAGCAGATTGATTAATTCTCCTGTGACATTGAGGAGGCTGATATATTTATTTTCCAGAGGGAGAAACTGAGGTTTAAATAAAACAAAGCAAAGACATCTTAGTAAATGTGTAACAGTCAAAAAACCTAAAATACTTTGCGTCTCTACTCACCATATAAAAGGTTCTTCTGTGCTCAAGAATGAAGAAAGCTTTGGCTAATAGTCAGACAAGGTATATTAGAAGCAATTCATTATGTGAGCATTCTAACCCCAAGGGCATATTTTCATCACAGCACAAAGATTATATTACTGTGCAGCCCCAAACACTGATGGCACATCACCAGGGAAATGTAAGAAATGCTGCTTTGGAAACAGCAGAAACCTTGAGAATTTCATCTCCCCCAGTGAACCTACACCAGTAGAATCCTTACTGAACGTATACTTACAAACCACTGTTGTGTATAAGCATTTTTGCTTTTCTGTAGTATGATGAAAAATGCTGGTTTATATGCAGGGTTCAGATTTCTTTTTCACATGGCTTTGAACTTTGTAGTGATGAATAGAGAAGGCATGTATTTTCACTGCAGTTTAAAGTCATGGCATGAGTGCTCTTTTTTTGTTCCCTCAGAAGCCCCAGGAACATTATGTTAGATTTTCCTTCCTTTCCTCCTTGGACCGCAACATTTCACAGATGTACTCTGAGCCTTCACATTTTTACTGAAGCGACAGTGATGATTGAATCTTGAAAGTAGTATGAATGATGAAAGACAAATTTAATCTTAAACATTTTAACAACCTTTCTTTCAGTTACTTGTATTTCTAACATTGTCAACATGATACTAGTTCTCTCTTCCATGTTAACTTTTGAAGTGTAAGATCCTAGGATAATGTTTTAGTATACTAGTTCTAAGTACATGAAGGTACAATTTTTTCATATAAAATTTAGATATATTTTTCTTGGTTAGTTTATCCTTTTTTTTTTTTTCATTTTATTCCTTTCTGTTTACCTCAGAAGCTCAATTTCCTTTTTCTTTTTTTTTTCCCCAGTTCCCTTTAAGAAAATCTTATTAACATTAGAAACAATAATGAAATGCCACAGATACCATATGAAATTCTGATGAAGAAAATGTCATGCTAGTAGTACAGTGAATAATGATGAATTGATGTTTAAAGCCCATGCCAGATGCCTGGTGAGGATGAGGATTGTGAGGAGTCCAGGAAAAGAGAGGCTACTGTTGCCAAGTAAATTTCCCCTTTGGAGTGGAAAGCTGTCATCCTGCCCCTGTTAGGACTTCCCTTCCTTTCTGCCTGATGATGGTGAGCATGCAATCCATGTTTTTTTAATACTTTGGACGTCAAGCAAACGTAGGACATTTGCATATGTCCTGAAGACTCATATCCCCTGCTCTTCACCCCACCACTATAAGAAAGGTCTAGATGGTACCTTGTCGTTGGCATGCAAGGCCACTCAGAGTGAGCTTCTTCTTTTGCTCAATGCTTCAGCATCATTGACTTCAGACCCAAACTGCTCTCAGCAACTAAACAGAAAAGCTGAGTCATGCAATGCGTTTTCCTTCTGAGGGGTAGGCAATTGTTTTCTCTTTCCAATTTCTTTCAAAGCTGAATGATAAATAATTGTCCTTTTTGCATCAGACCCCATACCTTCAGGAAGGAGACCATTTGGCCTTCTGTATTGCAGTTTTTAAGGGGCATGATTTCTAAGCCATATATTGCAAAGCTAGACCTAGCTGTAATCTGAACAAGAAGGAGTGGATAGAGACGGGGCACTCTGCCCACGTCAGATAATGCAAAAGTCCACCAGCCATCCCAGGTGGGGTCTAACAGCTTCTATGGGGCTCTTCAGCCTCTCCCCACAAACTAAACCTGTACTGCTATCTTGATTCCTGTCAAATTTCAGCTTACATACTGATATGTGAAAATCTTCCTCTTGGCCATTAGGCAGACCAAAATTCCTTTGGATGCAGCCTTTCAAAGCATCAACTATTTTGCTCTCACAACTGAAACCTGCTCACTGCCCTTGGCAGCTGTTGGATGTTCAGTTCTAAGCTGGGAAGAATGCTAAAATTATTTTAGAAGCATAAGTTTAGACTCAAAATCTTTAACATTTTTTAAAATTTTGGAAGGCAGAAAAGAATATTACTTGAAATCCTGTCTAACAGAGGCACCACACTACCTTAAATAATGGATGTTTATGTACTTTAAAAGAAGCAGTAGCGTCTGTAGCAAATGTTAAACTTCACTTCTAAAACATAAACCTTTGTTTCAGTGCTAAACACCTCTGCCTCATGCCAGGACAGATTTGCCGTGCAGTGGTGCTGGCTGCTTTTTACCTCTGTTTAAAACACTCAGAATAGGGGCTTTTTCTTCTGCTGGCCACCTTCTGTGGTAAGGGGTTTCCAACAAAAGAAGGTAAGCTTGCCTCCCATCTCTCAATAGCAGGAAGGTGGGGTTGTCCAACCGGATCGGGATGTTTAGGCATAAGGAGATTTACAGCAGCACTCAGCTTGGGTCTAAAACACACTGAGGGGAGATATGCATGTCTGATATGGTCTTATAGAGGGGAGCACTGTGAAGAGTACCTTTAAACATGCTTTCTGGAAGAGGTCCCAAAAAGATGCTTGCTTACTGAGGTGGGACAGGCAAGGGTGGAGTACAGACCATGCTGGCATATAAAGCAAAGTGTGGCTGGAGCTGGAAATCAAGTTGACGCAAGAGAAAGTTGTATCTTAATACCACCCCCACTGGAGGATGGCAGTCTAAAGCCTGAGCCATTTGGGCTGGGGTAGAGCCGGGTAAGGGGAAGCACACCCCATCCTGTGGGGAACAGCAAGGTCTGAGCTCAGAGTGGGAGCAGGTGAACGACAGCAAAGAAGCCGAGATACAATCACAGCTGTGATGAAGACTACTTCATGTTGTGCCCACCTACGGTCACAGCCCTTTGGAGCCAGCTAGGACAGGCTGTGTCTGACACAGAGCAGCCCCTGGTGTCTTCTCACAAGGTCACCCCCATAGCCCCCCTGCTTCTGAAACCTTGCTACCTACACCCAATAAAATATCATATGGTTTTAATGCTATAACCTTGGTGAATATCACCATGCCCCATGCCTGCAATCCACTTCAGCATTTTATTACTGCAGGGAGTCTGTCTTCCAGGGGACTATGAGCTTGGTGGGGCAGAGACTCCTCTCTTACTTTGTCTGGTGCCTTGACCCATCACTGAAGTCTCTGGCTGTTATGGCAGTAAAAATCAATAATCCACTTGTTTTACAGAAGCACACCCATGCATCTTAGGCCTTTGCTCTCCCTACTTCCCACATAAACAGCATTTCCTGGGGGTTTTGGTGATTTTTTTTTCCCTGAAGCATCCTCTTGGACATGATGGAATAATTCAGTTCAAGTAGAGCCTCTCCTCCCAGAATTTTTATCTACATTCGTCTTTGCTGTGAAATCTGATCTTTTTCCCAGACTTGATTTAGAAGTAGGAAAAGCAATCTTGCAAGAAGCCTGGATTGCTGAAATTGCCTCTGTTGTCCAGAATTCATTATGTAAGGACTACTAAACTCAAAAAAGCTGCAAATAACAACAAAACTTTTAAAACTTTATTTCAAATATACTTCTTCCTTATTTTTTTTTAACCTTGTTAAGAGTGAAATCCATACAAGCTTACCATTGTGTTGGTTTCATTGCTTTCTATCATTGCTATCTGTAATTTCTGAAAAGTATTTCCTCCCTCTGTGTTTCTGTATGATTATAGACAGGCAAATTTACCATCCTCTCAAGCTTTCTTTCTTTTTCACATGCACAAACAATTTATTTTTATGCAAGAGGGATGGAGTGGGTATTCTCAGTAACCAATTACAAAACCATACGAGCAGTTTGGGAGGTTTTTTTTGTTTTATTCGGCTTTGATTTTTTTACAATTCTAAGTGCTAAAACTCAATCTGGATTTACATACTCGGAAACTTCCTGTGGCCGCGCCTCTACAGTTTAAACATTAGTATCTAACAAGCACCACAATTATCAGTAAATATGTTTCCAGTCCTGTATATGTCCTGCAAGAGCCATGCATCCTGATAGCCCAAAAAAACACTTGGTAAGAAAGTACTTATGTATAGAGGAGGCCGATGCATTTCTCTCCTTGCCATGAGAATGGCTATTTAGTGCCTTGCTATGTTGCCCTCTGACAACCGACTTGTGTTACTTCAGTCAAGGTCTGATGCAGCTTGATTCAATGTGCCACGCTATCAACTTCTGTTATAGCTGAACTCTTTAACACAAGGTAGTCAAAATGAGAGCTTGAGTAACAAACCTCATCGCAAATCTGATAAGCATCACTGAACGCTGAAGAGATGGTAGCATTTTGTAGGCAATGGACTTGCTGGAAGTCCACACACATGTGACTTTCTGAGCTATTTTAGGCTCAGTGCTCTGTTTCATGTGTGCACATGGTGCCCTGGTATGGAAATGAATATCACTTTGTATTGCTTGCTTTGTGTCTCAAAATGAGCTTTAAAGCCATTGACCCTCATGCTTCAATAAATAGTTATTCATTATTCTAATGAGGTATTGATAAACCCAGGTTCTCTCCCCTCTTCTGTCCCCATCCCACCCCCCAAAATGTGTTTGACTTGAACATAAGAGCTTGGCCAGGCTTTGTGCAGCACTAGAAAAATTGCCAGCACGGGTAAATAAACAAAATATATGGATATCTGTTGAGGAAAAGTGTAAATAAATAAAATAGATGGATACCTGTTGAGGAAAAACATCTTTCTGCAGATATATTCCACCGTTTAACCGGTTCAAATACAAGTGAATTTTTAATATCAAAAGACAGATCTTTCATTAATTCATAATACCTAACCATACTGTAGGAATTAAATACAGTAGTATAGAAGAGAATGAAGTAGCTGATTTGGAATGGAATTGTGTGTTATCAGTGATGTTTTCTAAAGGCAAAATACTGTTTTGCCCAAATGATACAAAACATTGCTACCAAACTAAGAAAAAAAAATGATCCTGGGCAGCACTTGAGAACTGTACCTATTATCCCATTGAACTCAGAAGGTTGTGTCTGGGCTGCAATATGTAGGATTGAAAAGTGTTTACATATATATTCTTTCTCTCACTATGTTGCTGTTGAGTGGTAATTAAAAAGGCAAAACCATCTAGTCATCTCTTCAACATCTTAGCCCAGCTGTCCAAATTACCACTGGTACTTGAGCTTTCTGATCTTTGCCTCGGTTCCACAGTTGATTGGATATGGCTTTTTTCCTCTTGTTCTGGTCATCTTTATTTTTGCCAATTCAATAACAGAGCAGTTTGAAAGAGTATAGTCAAAAGAGCTGAGAAGCCTATTGGATTCTGAAAAATTGAGAACTGAAAAATCTTTGTTCAATTTTTTTGTGACAAATCATTTCCACAGTTCTTCATGATAAGTAAACTAAGGTTTGTTTTTGTTAAATTGTGGCTATCTTAGTTCAGCTGTGTTGACTGTGATCTACACAAGGACTGGATATTTTACTGCAGTGAAAACAATGAATGATGGAAACTCATCAGAGCAATTTTAGCTGCCTGAAAACTCGACTTGTTAGGTTCAATCATTTTCTACTAAAGGGTTTTATTTAGTTAAGTTCTTCAGGCAGCCCAAGGATTTGACTGTTGGGATGTGTAGAATGTCCCAGTAAAAAAAAGTAAGTGATGAGCAGTGCTGCTTCAGGGTGTCTCCTAAAACCCACACACCTTTTCACTGACTTGTTTATTTTTCTCTATAGTGTTTAGATTAATATATAGAATATTATTTAGATGATATATAGATTATTTTTTTATATAATAACACAAGGATTGTTATCTACTTTAATATGTTCCTTTCTTTGTTTCTTCTTACTGAAGAATTAGATTGGGCAAATGTCGAGAACAGACAGCTCCAGAGCCAAAGGAATCACATAAATCTTCTCAAAAAAGCTACTTGAGAATCAAAGCCACAAAACTGGAAGCTATTAAATAAGAACAAAAGCTTTCATTTTTCAGTCCTCTATTCATCAAATTTATCACCACTTTTGACAACAGGGAAGAACAAAAAGCTTGTTTTCTCTGTAACACAGCCCTGCTGTAAACTATTCCAACAGGTACTTTTCTTTGAGCATCTTTCAGTGTGTTCAGAGTTCCTGCAAGCAGGATTATACTTTTAGGTACAAATCAATCATTTATTGGCTAATACAGTAGATAGCTAGAACTAATGTGATACTAGGCTAAGCACTGGTATGCCTTCCACTCCCGTGCAGGGAGTTCTAAAGTCGGCTTGCTGAGCAGCTGACAATCCAGTGGGAAGCTGTTGGTCTGTGCTATTTAAACAAGATCAACCTTATTCTTGCTGAGTTGCCTTCTGACTTTTCAGTGTTTTATCTTGACGTCTGACACTTTCCGTGTTATTTTTTCTCTTGAGTCATTATCACTGTCTCAATTTCACTTTGATCTTTACTTTTCTTACCTTGCATGGGATGCTTTTCTACAGCTCAACAATAAAAAAGTCTTTCTGCAAAGCTTGCCAAGATCATAGAGCCTGTGCTTCGCAGAAGGGGGCTAACGGTCAGGGGTAGGTGAGCCCCTGTACTGTAGATCATGCAACAGTCATTTGTTCTGGAACTTTGTATGTGTTCTGGAGCCTTGTAATTAACAATGTTTACCAGTTAATTGGGTTTTAAGCCTGCTTCTAGTGTTTTACTGAGAGTTTGTCACACTTTAAATCCTTTTGCTGAAATGCTGACACCCCTTATTCATGGCAAGACAGTTTATAGCAAGGATTACATCGGGAAACAGAAAATATTTGAAGGAAGAGCCTGCGCTATCAAGCTGCACAAAGAGGAAACATCTGCATGTGTAAGAAATTAATACTATCAAATGAGACATAGAAATGAGTACCAGGAAATCAGATAAATGAACATGTTAAATACTGCCTTTTTTGTAGCAGAGCTCTGTATTTCTGATATGGATCTGGATTTTTTTAATCTGATTTGTATCTTTGCTAGCAGAAGTACTTCAAATGTACCAGAGCAGTTAGGCCTTGATCTACCTCCCTGGTAGCTCCACCAAATTCGTCTTTCTTGGCAAGCTTCAAGCAAGACATCTGCTATATCTTCTCTTTTTTGCAATTCACTTTAACCACCTTTTGTGCTAGTATTTACTCTTGTTTGTCCCTTGTTTTGCAATGGCATTACAAATATTACAAACAACTGAGAAGGGGCTTTCAAATCATCTTGCACAGCCTGCCTCACAGACTTAACACCAGTATGCTTACTGGACTATAACCTACTTGTTTGTGCTGTTCCACCTTGCTGTTAGCTTCCTTTATTTGATTCTCTGGGTTGTTGATGTATCTAGCTTATCTAGACACCACTGCACTGAAGTGGGTGATGGCTCCATCATGGCCAAAGACCTCCTTGTCTAAATACGGCACTGCTGCACAGTCACCTTCAGCTTCGTTACTGTTGCTCTTCCAAATCTGGTTAGACTGTCTTTGCCTTCTTTTGTGTGGCTTTCTCATAGCTGAGCTTGGTCTTGCTTGCTTGCTTGCTTGTGAGGCATAGTGGCCTCACACACTAAGCCATTTCGTTATAGAATATTGCTTCATCCACAAAGGTGTGGACAGAATGTTATAATATTCCATAGTAAATATATGAATAAATTGGGTTTGTGTTTTCTTTAGATTAGTTGTCCAGGTATCTAACATTTTCTCTAGTATTCCTAAGGAATATCTGGTACTCTATTTCATAACCTAGACATCGGTAGGGAATAATGAATAGCATGATCTCATACATATAAAGGCGAGTGCCTTCAAAAGATCTAGTGTACATCTCTGACTTTCTGCAAAATGCCACTAGGTGTCCTCTCATAGTAACTGTACTCCTTTAATACGTATCTAATTGTATTCAGGGACTGGAAATCCAATGAATGAAAAATCTTTGTAAATGCATACCCCAGAACTGATTTTTGGCTTTAGTTCTGTAAAGGTTTTTGAAGCTCAGCTTCATTTCTGAAACACAGGAAATATCAGGGTGTTGTCAGCTCATATTTCTGTGCAGTATTAATCTGATTTCCAGATCATACTGTCTTGGATAAAGATCAACATAATTCTGTGAAATAATAAAAAATATGCCATAGGAGAAAACACCTAATATGTGTCTATCACTTGGAGATTTACATATTTACAGATTGGTTGATCAGGAAATAACCAATTCCAGCTTTGGACTCCTATTAAAAAGTTGAAAGGTTACAGCACAAATATGGTAAGGTCTATGATTAAAAAAGTAGGATTAAAGCTCATGTGACAAAGAACTTATTTCTGGCTGGCATCAATCACTTCATGTGAACTGGCTTGACTTTTTGTGGTGTAAGGCACTTCAGACATGTAGAACGTTATTTGTTCAGGCATAATTTGTCCTGAAAACATGAGCTATTTTGTTAATTCTTTGTAGTGCTATGATGTTTCACTGCCGTTCAGTATTCAGTGCTGACATTGAATTGGTGAAAAAAAAGCAGCTAATTTCAAATCATAGAATCATTAAAGTTGGAAAAGACCTTTAAGATCATCGAGTCCAGCTGTAAATCCAACACTGCCAAGTCCATCACCAAACCGTGTCCCTAAGTGCGAGGTCTACATGTCTTTTAAACACTTCCAGGGATGGTGACTCAACCACCTCCCTGGGCAGCCTGTTCCAATGCCTGAGAACCCTTGCGGCGAAGAAATGTTTCCTAATATCTAACGTAAACCTCCTCTGGCGCAACTTGAGGCCGTTCCCTCTTGTCCTATCACTTGTTACTTGGACAAAGAGACTAACACCCACCTTCCTTCAACTGCCTTTCAGGTAGTTGTAGAAATCGGTAAGGCCTCCCCTGAGCCTCCTTTTCTCCAGACTAAACAACCCCAGTCCCCTCAGCCACTTCTCTATAGGACTTGTTCTCTAGACCCTTTACCAGCTTCGTTGCTCTTCTTTGGATGCACTCCAACATCTCAATGTCCTTATTGCAGTGCGGGGCCCAAAACTGAGGAGAGTATTCAAGGTGTGGCCTCACCTTGTACAGGGGAGCTACCTAAGCGTGGGGTCCTGCCCTTGGGTCACAACAGCCCCACGCAATGCTATAGCCCTGGAGAAGACTGCCTGGAAAGCTGCCTGGAGGAAAGGGTCTGGGGGTGCTGGTCAACAACCAGATGAACGTGAGCCAGTAGAGTGCCCAGATGGCCAAGAAGGACAATAGCATCCTGGCTTGTATCAGAAGTAGTGTGGCCAGCAGGAGTTCATCATGGTGTTATTCTGAATCTCTCAGGTTTCTGATTTCCTTGAAACTTGTTAACGTTTAAGCCTCCATGCACAGCAGTTTCTGCATAAATAAGATTTTTCTTGAAAAAACAACATTTCTCTTTTTTTTTTATTTGCACTCAACATTTTGCCATCTTCTCTGTCTCCTAAGGTATTATGACAGATGAGGAAGATACAAGTGGTTTAGATTACTGTTATTTAAAAAATCAACCTGTCCAGAGCCTTTTGGCTACTTCCCGTTGCAGAACTATGACTTTCCTTCATCATAAACACTAGGTTTGAACTAAATTTACTCAGCATGACAGGTGACAAGATCTGTTAATATCATCTTCTTACTTTTAAACATTAATTGTAGACTTAATTTTTAAGTTTCTTCTCAGACTCCCTAACCTTCTCCTGTACCCTGGGTGAAGGCTTATAAATTATTGGGGAAAAAATGAAAATGTGGATTCCTTGTATGAAAAAAATAAAAGCAACATTACTTAAATGAACCAATTTCCTCCCTCAAACAAACAAACAAACAAAAAAAGCTAAATATATATCAGTAGCAAAATGTTTTTTTTAAACTTGTTTGTAATACGTGGCAAACATTTTTCTGTTTGGAGTCTGACTCATTTAGTACTTTTCAAATGTCTGTTACTCCATTAATGAGAATTTTAGGATTTGTCTAAAAGATAACTCAAAAAACACACCTTCCACTATGTTTCAGTTTGCTTCATTCACTCGGTGTATATTAAAGAATCATAGAATCATTTAGTTCAGAAAAAAACTTTAAGATCATCGAGTCCAACCATAAAGGTGGGGTGGGGTACAGTGATGGGTATTAAGTGGGGTGTAGCGATGGGTGTGTGAACTTTGAAGATTAGCTGACTTGTCCTGGCTCAGCGTGGCCAGGAAAGAGGGGCTGTGCATCTGTGTGACTGCTGTCACATCAGCAGAACTGGAGCATAGTCACAACCCAGAGAGTGTTTGTGTGAGGACACGTTGGCTGAAGTCCCCGCAGCCCTGAAAGCAGAGCACGCTGGAAGCTCTGTGCAGGCAGCGCTGTGAGTGTGCTTGCAACCTCCCACATGGGCAGCGGCAGAGCAGAAAGTCCGGTGAACAAGTCTTGAGTCGTTCTCTTTCCTTCATTTTGCTTCATTTGTGCCATCACCCAGCAACACAGATCATGGCACTGACTCAATAAAAATGGTGTTAACAGCACTCTAAAAACTAATGGGATGATAATTGTGTGTAATGTGTATGCACACCGGCCATGTTGTAACCGTGAGTCTCATAAAAGTTGTAGAAGGTAAAGCCTTTCCAAATGCAGTGTAACAACCGTATCAGAGAAAAGATTAGAGGGCAAGCTGACTTGCTACATCAGAAATATCAGAATTATGTACTGGAAGCCATAAAGATAACAGGTGTTCATTTAAGATCTAGTTGCTAAATAAGCATTATGTAAAAGAAATTTCAATCCTGTCCCTTGGATCAAAGAAGCTGGGCAGCCATAAGTAGGAATGAGTGGCTGGTTAAAGTTATTTTAATAAAGACATGATTTTCTGGCATCATCACACAGGGATTAGAATAAATTTCATAGTTATTTCGTTTAGTTTGTGTTGGTGGTTTTTTTTTCCTATAGGCCTCCACCCATAGTCAGGTTTTTCATGGCAGCTGAACTCTCTCTGTGCTGCTCTGCAGTCTGTTTTATACTTGGAGCAGGTGATCCTGCTAGCTGTGGTTCAGAATCTTCATCTGAATAAGCACTGTGTTACCAAAATGCAAGTGAAAGGTAAATATAGAATTATTTATTACCTAAAATCAGCTCCTCTTCTCAGAAGTTCCTTTCCTATACAGCAGTGGCAACAGGGCAACTTCAACCTTGAAGCTACATAAATATCATCGGTCAAACTGCAACTTTTTAAAGTTACAGGTAGAAAAAACAAGGTTAATTAACTTTGTGAGTTTTCTGTTATATTTCTTTTCCTCTCTGGATACCTAGTGGAAAATGATTGCTTTGGTCAGAATACCTCACAAAGATTGAATTGCTCTCATTGGCAAGAATTCAGAGAAACTCTGATGTCTGGGAAGGAGCCAAAGAAAGCTTATATCTTAATAAAATGGAAACAAAACAACAAAAAAATTGATGCTCAAGAGTGAATTTTGAGAACCTGTAGCATGAGTTTCCCAGTCTATCAAAGTACTTGCAGTCATCTTCAGAGGAAACTACAGATCTTTTGACTCCGTACTCTTTCATGCTGTTCATCCTTGTCCATCTTACCCTAAAAAAGCATGTAACATTTGTTTTCTATGCCCTCCCACAAGACTTGGGACAGATTAATATTGCTTCTCAAGCTGATCAGCATCTGGATAGTGCATATGGAACAACCATATCTGAGACCTTGACATACTCTCTCAGGGTTCTTTAGACAGGAATACAATCTCAAAATAAGGCAGCGGTAATACAGATGCTGCAGTTTTTCTCAGCAAGCAATAAACTTTATCATTTATATCCATCATGGTTAGAAAATGGAATTTGAAATAAATATTTCAGATATGGCCTTTTAAACATTTGGTTAAAAAGATTCTCTGCATCCATCTGGGAAAGCTCCATTGTGAACCTGACAAGCTCATGCTGAATGGCGTGCACGTGAGTGACTGCACGTGTGTATTGCACTTAGCATCTCCTGGATGCTCCTGCAGGAGATGGTCTTGCATCAGTAACTGTATGTCTCTGCAGCAGTCTCTAAATTGTGGGTTTATACTGCAAACGCCTTGCTGGCTCCCTTTCTCCTTTCTCTTCTGTTATGCCAGTGAACGGGAATTGACAGAGCTGTACCGATCAGCACCAGGTAAGGTTCTGGTCTAAAGAGTGAATGGAGCTCCCGACACTACGTGGAAACACTTCGGAGGCAGTGGCTGGACCTGCCCCTACCTCTGAGTTACTCTCCATGTTCTGTTTTACTCAAGGGACTTGGAAGAAAATAATTTTTATATGAGAGAGGAAGGTGGTATTAAAACTTACCTTGATGGAAGCACAAGGAAAAGACTGACACAGAATTTTCTTAAAGGGTACTTTCAAAACAGTACTCACCATTGCATAAGTTTGATAGTGTGAAACAAGTCCTTCTAACTAAAAGAGAGGACACAAAATTAAGCCTCAAATGTCCTTAGGAAAATAATTTCTTTAAAATGTCATGAATCATCCCTTGTGAACACCAATGTATTTATTACTCATAAAGCTTACTTTCTCAAGCAAGTATAAAACCAGAAATGTTATCACAATGTCTTTTTTCCATTTGCTTAGAAAAAGAGTGAAGGGTGTTTCACGCAGGCTGTGAAATTTGAGAGTTGTATGGCCTCTTTCTTGCCCAGAAGGTTGTGCCATGAGCACAGTGAAGGAGCTAGAACAGTACAAGCTGTGTGTACTTAACAAGCAGAAGGAGTTTTATAACATGGCCTAATCCTTCCCTACCTGAGTTGTCTCACATGCTTCTTGAGATGTTCTTTGACAAGATCTTGATCCTGGTTAAGGGAGCCTTTGCTAACAGCATGCCTCAGAATGGAGAGATGTTTTGTTTGGGGCCTCTGGATATGATGTGAACCCCAGATTTCCCCACCTACTAACTAGCAGGCAGTAAGTCTCTCTGAAAGTGAAACTTTCAAAGATAGTTGTTAAACCTGCAAAGCGTGCAATATTTTAAGCTTTTCCCTGATGTGAGTAGTGTATGCTTAGGTGGCAACAGGATCTATTGCAAGACAGCATCATTGTAGCTGGAAGCGTGATCTCAAGTGGGGAAATCAGAATATGCCTTTGCCTATATAAAGTAAACCATGGATGCTGGTCAGCACTGCAGCTAAAGCCAGGAGCTGGAGCAGCCTTTGAACTGAGGACCTGCCTTCATACCATCACGTAGCTGAACTTGGGAAGAAGTGTAGTTTATGTTTCTTGCCTTGCTGCTGCTGTTAAAGTTGAGGTCTCCTCTGTTTAGCTCTGGTCTCAGGTAGATGAAACAGCACAAACTCAGAGGTAACAAATAAGATTCACATAGACATTAATAAGGAGGAGTGTAAATGTTAATACTTCCTTGGTTGATCTAAGGGCATCAGATCTTCCTAATTAAGGATAAAGGTGCCAATTTCTACTCTTTTTGAGGTCAATGTCCGTAACACCTAATTCAACCTGTAAAGTGCTCATAACTGAGAGTATATACGTTTCCCAGAATAATCCAACTCAGTTTCCTCAAGCTTTCAATAAAATAAAAGTATTTTTCTCTGTTCAAATGAGGCATGAAAAGGCAAGCTTAAAAGAAGTTGTTGAAGAAGGTTAAGAGCCACTAAAAAGCAGGGATAAAATAAATTTCAGCACTCAGACAACTTTGGCAATCTCTACTTCAAAAATAACAGTAATATTAAAATGACTTGAACCTTTACCCTTGATTCCTTTAGATTTCTGATACATTGATAGCCCTAAGGATCTGGATTTTTTTTTTTCCAGTTTACAGATCATCTGGACTTTTGCACTGTTTCTTCAGACTAAGCTGCTTTGCCTATATAACAAACAAACCAACCCAAACAAAACCCCATATCTGTGCTTATTTTTTCCAAAGTTGTTGAACAGATTTTTGTGGGTAATAGTAATTCCATGTTCAGGACAACACCTAACCTGAAAACAAGCAATAATATTTTTCAAGAGCTGGTCACAAATGTTCTGTCCAGCCTGTAAAGACTCAAGATGAGTACTATACTGATTTGGGGGGTTTAACCAAGTGTGGGAACCATACAGAGTTACTGTCAGTGATGTTTATTTTAACAGCAATGAAGTTCTTTAGTGCTTATATTAAAAGCCATCAGCGTCATAGAGTGGCTTTTAAAGTAATCAGCTGTTGTAGGATTTTTTTTCTCGTAAAACTAAGATATACCACAGATAAGCTGCAACTAGGCCAGTTACTTGACTATAAATTAATTTCTTAAGAAATTGTATGCAATTCATCTTCTTGTGTAAAATAAGCAGATTAAGCACTTCGCTCCTGCATTTAAATAAAACTTTACTACTGCTAGGATAGGATCCTTTCACTAATGACCTGTGAATTACTTGAGGTTTCTTGTTAGGCATTTAAGTTATTATTCTGTTTAGATGCCTCATTGGGTTTGTGCTCCGAAGACTTTGTTGACACTCTCTTGAGGTCTCTAAAATTTTAATGATGTAAAGGTATGTCAATCAAGCTCCAGAAAAAATGAGTTTCTAAGTTTTTGGCTTTTTTTCAAGGAGACAGTATGTTAAACCTGCAAAAGAGGGCCACTTCATTTTGAATCCATGGGCTATTTGAAACAAAACTTCCCGTACCTAATCCATACTCGTGAATTTGGCATATGAAGGGGGAAAGAACAAGAAGTCCTCACGAGATGAAGTTTGTGCTTTGGCCTGTGTTGAAATGGGATACTGGGTAAGAAGACTGTGTCAACAGGTTACAGTAAGGCATTATTGCATCTGGTAGAGATCAGTAAATGCAACAGAAAGATTATTGACAGACCTTGGAGGTATTAAGCTGCTCAACTGTCCCTAATTTCTGTGAAGCAATTGTTCCTTAGTTCATCATCCATGAAAGATGAGAGGTTTTGTACTGAGACTAGTCTGTTGTCTGTCCCAAAGGTACTCAGTTATGTGTTACAAACATTCAACTCTTTCATCCTGATCTTCCGCCCCTCAGTAATCCATTAGATGTAGAGTTAGGGCACATCGTCAAAGGAAGTGAGGGAAGTGCCATTCCGATTCTTCCAAACTAGCTTCATGGACCCTCACCAGGCAACTTCCCTTAAGCAGTTTTGCATCAAATCATTTAATGGTACTTTGATATAAAATTTAACTTTCCTACCTTTACATTTTCTTTATATTGCTTTAGATACCACTTCAGATTTATGCAATCTCTAACAAGGTTGGTTTCAAACTCATGCCTCATCCTTGTGATACAGACTAAAGTCCCAGGCTTGCATCAGCTCTTTCATCAGCTCAGCCACTGCAATTAGTGACAGAATTAAGAGGGTACTCAAGAAAGAGCAAGGAAGGCTGGTATCTCGTTCTTCCCTGAGGGCAGAGTACCCTACAGAGTTTACATTTGGTACTCCTTTTAAGCATGTGTGATGTACTACTATAGCTAAAAGGCATTTTTCTCAGCCAAGTCTAGATTTCCCCCAGCCCTTGACACATTTGAGAGCTGCATTACTACCTTCAGTTCATTAGTTTAAAGGGTAACCTTCTCAGGTTGGCACTGTTTTAATGATTCTTTCTTGTTTCTTCATCTCCTTAATCGAATTACCCCCTAACTTTTCCCAGAGATTTCTGGGAAGCTGTCATGAACTGTCTCTGACACGCTACTTGTTCAATGTCCTAATTGGCTCATAGTTGGGAACTGCTCTTCAAGCCTGCCTGCTGTTTCGAAACTTCACAAAGCAGTTTCTGTAGGTTTGTACATTTGAATGTACTTTGTCTCCCATGCAACATCTCTTGAAAGAGTTTCTGCAAGAACTGATGCTTATCGAGCTCTCTATTCAATGTCCTGAAAGATAACTAACTAGCGACAGTTCTCTCTCTGTGCTTTCCAGAAACTTTCTTCCTGGATATTTTCCAAACTGCAAGATCACAGGTTTTGAACAAAGCCACCTCTGACTGCCTATTCTTTTAATTCACACCTTTGTCTACTTGTTCCCCATTTTGGTGCCAAGTAGTCACCTCCAGCAGGTAATTCAGGTGTGGCTTTTTCAGTTTAGCCAGAGGCCTGGCCAGTCTTCAAGGCAGATGTTTATGTTAAAGAGTATGCCTGAGATGTAGGGAACCAAAACCCTGTTTACTCAGAACTATCCAGGGAACCATCAGTCACTCTCTGCAAATAGCTGGGACTTCCTTGGGTAAGAACCACTTCCTCTGGTTTCTTTCCTTGCAAGTTCCCACTGGCTACATTTCCAATGACTGAATCTGAAACTCCTTTGCTAGAATCATTTAGGTTGGCAAAGACCCTTAAGATCATCGAGTCTAACTGTAAAAGGTGGTGTAGGTTGTTTTTCCTTGTAAAGGAAAAAATGAACTTGAACCCAGAGCTTCCCCTGTCCTGTCGAGTGCTCCAGTCCATTGAGATAGGCAGCACCTGGTTGTTTGTGAAGGCAGCAGCTGTGCTTCCAGCCGTACAAATGATGAAGTCAGTGTACTCCACATCCCACCCCTTTGCACTGGGTGAATTCCCTGAAGGGCTCTGTCTGACCCCACACATAGAAGCCTACTCCAACTCGGTAGGTGTAGTGTGGAGAGGGGTCAACACAGATCTTGTGTCCCAGGCGATCTGAACTTTTATGGTCCACATTGATCTGAGACCCCTACACCCAGGTATCACGTTAAGGGTAGCAGGACATGTTCTCTAAAGACGCCAGCCAGAATGAGGTGAACATGTGAAGGTTTTGGAGACTTCACCTAGTCTTAGGCTTCAGCTGCTGGTGCCCAGGTATGCAGAGGGACGTGCAGGGAGTTGTCATGTGGAAATGGCAGGCACCTGTAGCCTTTCAGCTTCTCGACAAAGGAGACAAGGCCTGGAGAACTGTGGCTGTGGGTGTAGTAGCTAATCCCTTTGTGTGTGGAGTTCTGATGGCTCTGATACCGATTCAGTCATCAGTGGGCATCTTACCCAACCTCTCTGGGACTGGTTTTTTTCAGAACTAATATACTGAAGACAGTAATTAGATAAATGCAATGTTTTAAGATTAATTAATGCTTGTACATACTGTAGGTGTAATAAGAGGATGTAAAGCGTCATGTCTTGCTGATTCTCACATTGGGTTGAAAAGATCTTTCTGAGGGTGTATTTTCCACAGCCAAAGTGGTAAAACTAGTGTTGGCGGCACAGGTAGGGCTTTGCGGCTCAGGAGGTATGCTGTGCACCTTCTATTTTCCTATTGCTTGTAAGACAAATTGTGTAATTAACTTAATGTGCCGGTTTTATAACTCTGTTTCTGCGTGGCAACGTTCTTCCTGCTCACTGTAAGCCCAGAGGTAAATTCTGCTGTAACCTGAAGAGCGAAGGTGTAATCACCGCGGGGGACCCCCGAGGGACCACTTCTGCTGCCCTTGGTTGCGGATTCAGGAAGGTTTCGGTGTCGTCGTGTCCCTTCCCCTCCCAGCGCGTGCGGGGGCCGCAGCCCAGCCCCCCGCCCGAGCCCCTCGCTGCCCGATGCGCCGCGCGCTCCGGGCAGGGCGGGGGCGGGGGGCGGGCGCGGGCCGGGCGGGGGCTCGGGGAGGCGCTGAGGAGCCGCCGCAAGGCCGCCACCGCCGCCGGTCGCCCCCTGCGCGCCGCCCCGGCCCCAGCGACCCGGGGAGCCGGAGGCGGGGCCGCGCCGGCAGGAGAGCCCGCCGCTCCGGTAAGGCGAGGAGCCTCCGGGAGGGAGCCTTTTCTCGCGGGCTCCTCTGACTTCCTCCGAGGGCTGCTGCGGCGTGCGCGGGTACCCTGCGGCACGGCGAGCGGGGGGGCGGCGGCTGCGCAGGGGGGGACAGCGGGACGCGGCTTCGCCTCGCTGCTGCTGGGCGATGCCGGCAGCGGCGGGGACCGGGGGAGAGGGGGCGGCCTGAGGCGGGGGCGGACGCGGCGCCGAGTCCTGCCGGTGATGGCCCCGCTCGCCCACCCCCGGTGCGCCTGGCGTGCCGACCGGCTCCCGCTGCAGAGCCACGCCGCTCGCCGCTCACCCTGAGCGCGGCCACGGGCAAGCGGGGCCGGGCGCGGCGGCGGAGCGGAGCGCGGGCGGCCTGAGCCGCTCCGCATCCCCGGGCGGGCCGGCAGCCGCCTCCCCGGCCGCACGGCAGCGGCTGCGAGCGGCGGCAGCGGAGACGGCAGCGCAGAGGAGCTGCTCCTCCCTCACCCGGCCGGATATATAGTATCAGACCCAGAGGGGAGGAGAGGTTTGTGGGTTTTTTTTTTTTCTTTCTTTCTTTCTTTTTCTTTTTCCTCCTCCGTTTATTTGCCGGGAGTTGCTTTTGTGCTAGGGAAGGTGGGGGCAGCGGTTTGGAGAGAGGAATTGGTCGGAAAAGCGGTAATTGAAGGTAACAACCCGCTGGGGACGGGGGACGACGACGGGCGGACACACAGGAGGAGGATGAGGCGACGCTGTAGGGATGATGCCCAAGAGGCGAGGGGGCGGCGGGGAGCCGGCCGGGGCGGTGGGGCCGGGCCGGCTGCAGCGCCCGCGGCTGTAGGAGGCTCCGCCGGGGCCGTGCCGGGCCGTGCCGGGCAGGTACGGCGGGCCGGGGGCGAGCCCCGCCTCGGGGCAGCGCGGAGCCGAGCGGAGCCCCGGACCGCCCGGACCCGGGTGGTGCCCCGGGGCAGCGGCCGCCCCAGCCCAGCCGGCGCTCCGGGCGAGCCGGGCTGCAGCCCTGCGGGCGACTGAGCCCTTTCACCGCGGGTTTAGCTCCGGGTAGCGGTAATCCTCAGTGCGATGCTATAAAAAAAAAAAAAAAATGTCTAATATAATTTTAGGGGAGGCTTGCCTTTTTGTTTTCCCTGCTATTAGGCCCATACTTTTTTTTTTTAAAGTGTAGTATTTGACAGCAATACAGTTTTAATCATATGGGGAGGGCTCCTTATTACTGAGCCTTGGTGCTGTTTTCTGTCCCTTGATTGGGAAATTACTGGATACCCCGGCTGCCCGCCCACCCACAGGGCACCACTGAGATCTAACCCAAATGTGGTACAGGATCCTGTGAGGGTATCCTCGGTTTTCTAGAAACTAAAGACATGACCTTGTCCTGTCTTACAGAGTTCTTACAGTAATGTGGCTACTCGGAACATTTGCTTTTAGGTCCTTTGCCTCAGAGCCTTTTAAGGGCATAACTAGAGAGACGAATACTAATGACAGACCATTATCTTGCAGTGGGAAGCAGTAAAGCTAAATGGGGTTGTTTCAACCCAGAAATATGGACTATGAATTCACTTAAAAGACGAGTTTGGGATCTTTGTTTAGACTGAGATTTTACTGTCAGTGAAGGTCGTTATTAGGCTAGAACAAAGTATACTTCAAAAATCCATATCTGGTCTAATCCTGGTTCGCTTAAATTTGTATTGAAGTAGTGTAAAATGAACTATTGGTGATCTCAAAGGTGTAATAAAATGCTGGCTTTTCAGAAGCGTTTGATAACCAAAGCTCACATTGCTTTGGCAAATTACAGTGCAACTTTCTGCATGTGCTGGCATTCTGGGAACCTTCATCTCCACTTGATAAGGAGCTGATAGCAGTTTAGAGACCTGCCTACGGTGGTTTGTTTCATTTGCATCTACGGTATCAAAAGCACCCGTCATTTTCCTGCTTACCCTGTAATGTTCTTGAGCAGGAAAGT
Source organism: Falco rusticolus (assembly GCF_015220075.1). Lineage (NCBI taxonomy): Eukaryota > Metazoa > Chordata > Aves > Falconiformes > Falconidae > Falco > Falco rusticolus. The sequence continues at coordinate 81,149,637 of NC_051191.1, forward strand.
GCAAGTTCTGTTCATTACTGTATAATGTACTCATCTTCTCTTTAAAGTAACTGCATAGTTTAAAAATTACACTGATAGTTGCTGTAGAGAAGTTGTAAAATCCCTGCTATGATGTAGTGCTTTAATCTCCAGATCTATTGTGTTCTCTTGCTCTGATAAGCTATAGTTTTGTAGAAACAAGTTTTTAAAACATTTCCTCTGTGTTTTGGGGTGTTTGCCTAAGTTGAAGTCACCATAAACTTCAATACATAGGTGATGATAATAGAAAATTGGGGGGGCGGGGGGAGATGCACTCACTCAAAGGTATCTGAATTAAACATGAAGCAATAGCAGACTTAGGCTGGCCTTTGGCTATATTTAGGGGATGTTGGAGGATGCATCTGATACTGTAACAAAGCTGCAAATTCCTCTCTTTGCCCATTTGGGTTTCAATTCTGATCCCTATTAAGGCTTGTTTAAATTAGTGGTGGGGAAATGTAGTTTTAAAACATCCTGAAGGCTGTGTAAGAAAGGCTGAGTAAAACACATAGTATGTCAGCTGGACAGAAAAAGAAGAATCTAGAGATAAACTGCCTGAAAAGTAGTAGAAAATGACCTGTTAACAGGCACAAACTTTGTGGCTCTGTTAAGGAGGCAGCTTTGACTGATAAATTTCCCATGCTCACCCCAAAGTCAGTTCAGATCTGACAGGCCTGGATCTCCAGGTGGGTGGGCAGGTGGGTGATGTGGGGATGCTGGCAGGGAGAACATTGGTAATCACAGGGCAGAAGAATTATGGCAGGGAACATGGGTATTATGACCAAAGGCACAGAGACTGCCATTTGGTCTGCATGGTATGGTAGAGGCACACAGTGAGTGGCCAGTGTCTTCAGAAATCTCTTGGATATTGACGATTTCAATTCCTGTGGCAGAATGTAGATCCTTGCTCTGAGGGCCCAGTTTGCAGCATTAGACTGTCATTGTACAAAAACTTTTCAATTTTTTTTTCCTTACATTCCACACAGGAATCGATCGATTTGCCAGTTGTTTGTTTTGTTTTTTTTTTTTTTTCCCCAGTGACAAATCATTTAGATCTATACAAGTGACAGATCACATAGATGAGGGCATAAGGAAGGAGAAAACAAATACATGTTTTGAAATGGAAAGCGCAGAGGCACACCCTTTTTTTTTTTTTTTTTTTCTTCCTGGTGATAACCACAGGTCTGAGTAGTTAACAGAAGCTGAAGGGCAGTGGAGAGTAACTGTGGGGTTGGGGGAACTCCACTAATAAGTATTCAGCTCACCTGGGGACAGTTGCTTATCTTACTGTGGTGGTGTTTGGGTTTGCTGCATTTGTAGGAAAAATGTTTGGGGATAATTGCTGCAGGGGATAGTATTAGCATTGCTCAGTAGCTGCATTATTACTATAAAAAAATTATAGCATTCTTATTCCCTGAGGGTCCTGGGTCCACAAAGGAGGCTTAAGAAATGAAAGTTTCAATTTTGCAATGCTGTCCAATGAGATTAACATTATCTAAGTTGTTAGTGGTAGGTTATGGAAGGAGTTAGGCATCTCCAGACATACCTAGAAATAAGTATCATCTGAAGCATGTTCAGTTTCCTGGCTGAACAAGCTCATACCCAAAGGCAGTCCTTGTCTGGGAGCTGTTCACCTGCATTAATGTGGAGCTGTGCTGGAACTAACCAAAACTGGCCTCTCCACAAGGCAAAGGGTGTGACTCAGTGGTCATTTTAATTTGGCATAAATGTGGGCTCCTGCCAAAGGGTCAGCCTGCCCGCCTCACCTCTGGCAACGCATTCCTGATCTCTCCCTTGTGCTGGTACTATCACAGCCAAATGCAAATCCGCTCTTGGTGTTGCTGTTGGCCTGGCTTTCAGTTGGATGAGTTCCTGGCTCTGACTCAATGCATGACTAAAATGCATCAAGGAGTCAGCTGAGGCATGCACTTGGGGGAAGAGCAGGCCAATTCTCATCGCACTCGGTAGGAGCCCCATTTGGACCAGATTAAAATAAGGGTGGACCTGCAGCCTGACAAGCTCACTCAGTGCTGTGTTAACACTTCTGCATGGCTTCCAGATTTGGTTTGGCTTGTATCTGGCCAATTTGGAGAGCAAGGAGAGGTAGCTGTCTGTCTCCAGTCACCTGTGTAGACGTACTCTACTATTCAAGGGCTTGATGAACCGAGTGGAAGAGGAAACTTGGACGACCAAAAGTTGGTTTAAACACATGTGTTCTTGAAGGAGGTGGGACCTTACTCTGGCATGCTAAAAATTACCTCCTGCTGCTCAGGATGTGGAGCTCTGAATTGAGGTTTGGGGTCAGTTTTGCCAATGACCTTTACCACCACTCCTGTTGCTTCTAAGTCTGCCTGCCCTGTATTTAAATTGCAGACAACTTCAGCTACAGTCTTTCTCTTTTGCTCATGGCCTGTGCTGATAAAGGCGAGGGTTGAGGCATGAGTTCTTTGTTGCTGTGGTGATGCTGACAACAATGATTTCTCAGCACGGGATGGTCATAGCCATAGGGAGCAGTCATGGGGCAGCGTTTCCCTCATTCGCTGTCTTGTGTGATGTCTACTGGACTGCTGTGAATCAGTCCCCATGGACTGCTGTATAGTGTCACCATGCACTTGTAGCATCTCAGCCTTCTTTATATGGAGCCATGTCTGGCAAAAGTCCATTTTCATTTGTTATCACAGCAAAGAGTATACTACAGCAGGTGCTTTGCCTTTTATTGCATTTTTTCCATTTGAATTTTGAATGGTAAGACTGTAACTATTTATTTTTTTTAGCACCATCTAAGGTAGACATTTTATCTGTTGGTTGGTTGTTTTTTTAAATTCTCATATAAATAGTACTTTCAGACTTTCTTTAGAAAATGTAGTTGTCTTTGGGTGGTATACAGTGTTAAAATTACAGGTAATTAGGTCTTTACATAGTGAAATAGTTAATAGTAGGATCTTGTGTGTAGGCATATAATTTTCTATTGGTAATTATTGGAAACTGGAAATCCACTCTCCCGCAAATCTCTGGCTACATTCACTTTTGTTAAAGCACGAGGCATATTGAAGTTTTAGCAAAAATACCTGTAATTCAACTACAGTTGTGTTTGGTTCTAAGCTTATATTAGCTGTCTTTTGAAAGAGTTGCTTGTACATGTATTTCTCTCTTTTTGTTTGTACCTATGCCTAGGCAGTTTCAAGTGACTGGAAATTGCATAGGGCTCTGTTCTTCCACTCATGCTCACAGAAAAGGATACCTTGTGCCATAAGAATATACTATTGTGTTTAACTCCAGTGTTTTCTCCTTCCTGAAAGTAATTGTGGAGCAGCTGTGCCCCTAAGAGATGCATATTATAGGTTTTCCTCATACTTCATTTCATTTTTAACCCATTATGCCAGTATCCATCACATGTATCTGCTTTGAGAAGCAATAAGTTGTCCTGTGGCATTAACAGAACAAATACGAAGCTTAACAACTGGTTAACTCATGCAAGGATGGCAGGACTGATCACAAACCTGGATACTTACAGGTAATTTCTAAAGCTTTCAGCCTTGCCTTATCCAAACCCAGATCTGCATTTTATTGCACCCAAAGGTGAGAGGCGATTTTACCACAGGGTGTTCTCTGGAAACAAATGTAAGTTTTTGATTCCAAGTTTGAATAGCTTGTGTCCACCTTCATTGTAGACTCAGTTTTTACTACTGTTTCTGCAATGCTGTATAAGGTTGGTGCCAGCTAGATTGACAATTCCTTTTTTTTTTTTTTTTTAATTTTACCTTCCTGAAAGCAACCATAAACCCTGGTGACTGAAGGAAAGAAAGGTTCCCTGATTTCCCGTAAAGAGCGTGGATTCATTTTGCCATAGATAGTTCGGGAGGGTCTTTTCTTATTCAGGGGATGCTGAATATAAATACATGGTAGTGTCACAACCCTCTGTAGAATATTCCTTCATAAAATATCTTGATACTGTGATAGAAATTATGAAAATGTAAATTGATTGCAATTTGTAAACAGTGCTATATATGAAAAATAAGGAAAATATTCTTACAAAGCTATACACTTATTCTTATTTTCTACTTGTTTAAGTAGTGTAAGTCTAATGTTGACATCGAGTCAATCCATTAACCTGCTTCTGAGGAAAATCTGAAAAGCAGAGATGCTATGTAGAAAAGGTACCAACCCTCTTCAGGAGCGTAATTCCTACAATATATCTTAGTAAATCTTAAAAGAGAGATTCTTAATTTATTCACTAAATGCTTGGGAATTAAGAGCACAGCAGTCTTCTGAAAGGTTCTTTGAGATGGGCGTGCCGTTAACAGTGGGCTGTACAGATGGGTTTGATAACAGCCAAAGGTGGTACCATTTAGTGATTCATTGGTGGGACATGAAATTGCCTGAGTCATCTTAATAGGTGTACTGTGATATCTCAAAAGGGAGTTACAATTGACTAACTAGTGGTGTGCTACACAGCTGATGCGGCGTGCAGAAAACAACAGCCTGATGCTAGCACTGTTTTCTCATTAGTAGTGGGTCTTTGCTCCCTAAGTAAAGTAATGATAATTTGGAGAAGGTTGTAGCTGCAGCAGCCATCACTGTTTTGGCCAAACACACAAGATTCATTTGGAAATATGTTTCTCTGTTACTGCTCTCGTTGACATATGAAACTTTTTTTTACCTGCTCTCTCTGTTTTGAGATACAGTGTGAATAATTGTGCTTCTCTGAGCATTGCTCCCCATTGCAGTGTCACTCTACGACTAACGAGACAAGATTATTCACCATTTGTGAAAGTTTGTTTGATTATGCAGGGTTGAAGCCTCTGACATGCCTCCTTCATCACCAAAGCCTTCAGAAACATGAGCTAGTGCTTTTGGCAGAGGTCTGTACAGGAAGGCACGTGTTTGCGCCTGGATTCAGCGCTGGAGCATTCAGTGATGCCTCACTCTTAGGTACTGTCCTCTGATGTGGTCAGAAGTAACACGTTCAGAAGCAACTCCCAGAAGCAAAGTGGTCGTGATCCGTGGTGAATCACAGTGCTAGACTGCTGAAACCAGAAGCTCTGCCCCTTCTTTTCCTGGCTGGGACCAGGAAACAGAGGTGGTTTTGTGGCTCCAGTCATATGACGACGTGGCTGGTTGGCCTGTATTGGCTTGCATTTGGCTGGGCTTCTGCAGTAAGGCAGAAGCAGTTTGGAGGTGGGATGAACATGAGTGAGTAAGCTTTGCCGGTCCTATCCTGGCATTGTGGCAGCCCGTGAGGTCAGCTGCTGCGGGTTTTCTTGATTGAGGCAAGGAAAGAAAAGGGGAACTGCTTTTTCTGCCAGTATCCTGCAGAGCTGCTAGGATGGTGGAGCCAGGGACTGCCGCAGATCTTTTCAAAACCATCTGCTTTTACCACCTGTCTTTGCTTATTCACAAACACATAGTCTTACTGGGCATTAGTATTAAAAATCTTTCTCTTGAAGTGTAAAAAAAGTCTCTTCTGAAATTCCCCCATTATATGCCCATAGCTCAAGCATAAAAATGTATGTTTCTTCTGAAATTCCCCCATTATATGCCCATAGCTCAAGCATAAAAATGTATGTTTCTTCTGAAATTCCCCCATTATATGCCCATAGCTCAAGCATAAAAATGTATGTTTCTTCTGAAATTCCCCCATTATATGCCCATAGCTCAAGCATAAAAATGTATGTTTCTTCTGAATTCCCCCATTATATGCCCATAGCTCAAGCATAAAAATGTATGTTTCTTCTGCAATTCCCCCATTATATGCCCATAGCTCAAGCATCCATAGCTCAAGCATAAAAATGTATGTTCTTCCTGAAATTCCCCCATTATATGCCCATAGCTCAAGCATAAAAATGTATGTTTCTTCTGAAATTCCCCCATTATATGCCCATAGCTCAAGCATAAAAATGTATGTTTCTTCTGAAATTCCCCCATTATATGCCCATAGCTCAAGCATAAAATGTATGTTTCTTCTGCAATTCCCCCATTATATGCCCATAGCTCAAGCATAAAAATGTATGTTTCTTCTGCAATTCCCCCATTATATGCCCATAGCTAAGTCGGGGACTACAGAAGTGCTCTGTTGTGAGGGAAAGGGGGGAAGAGAGAGGAAAGGACTTGCCGGCCAAACATAAAACACTTTCTGATGTTGTACATGCTCACAGTGCTGTCAGTGGGACTTATCTTTGTTATCAGCTGGTCTGAAATGGACGACATGATTCTGCTGAAACCTAATTTTAAGGACAGTTTTGAGGGTGGAATTTTGATACACAAGGAGCCCTTAGCAAAACTTCTATTGCATGCACTGATATCAGCTTATTCATTGCTTCTAGCTTTAAGTCAAGGAGAACATCACAGTGTAGGACCACTTACAGATTTCCTTTGGCTATTGAATTGAATGTTATTGCTGTAAAGCACCCAGCCTCTGTGTTGGATGAAAAATTTTTGAAGAGGCTGAGACTGTTTGTCCCCAGGCCATTAATTAGACACCCGAACTTTCATGTATTCACATTTCTAAATCGAATGTGACAGGCAGAATTATACCCTTAGTTAACCCTCGCTTCATATAACTGCGGCTTCACTGCTTTACTTCTCATCCTGCAGACTGCAAAGAAACAATTTACTTGCTTTGCTGACAAAAGATCTGTTTATGCAAACTCAGAGCTCTCATAGCCATGTAGTCTAATGTTACATGCGGTAAATTCCACTTTATTCCTGTGAGTGCAGCTGGAACTTCGCAGCCTAGCTTTTTACGTGCCCTATGATCCTTTCTCCAGTAACGTATGTTATTGCTTTGATATGGTTCTGCTTGTACCTCCCTATGGAGCCCTTCAGTTTGCCATCTGCAGGAAGAAATTAAATCCGAGATCAAGACGTTGCAGACATTGAATGACATTATCTTCTACCAGTGACCTCCTTCAAGCCCTCATTGCTGCTATCTTTATTAGATACTCCACAGCAAACTGACTAAGCTAATACACTCCTAGTGTGGAACAAAGTGTCAGTGATCTCCTCTGTGCATTTTTGTGCCTTTCTTTGCATCTGAAATAAACTTAATGACACCGCTGCAGAGAGGAGAGGGCAAGGAGCCCCAAGGTACCAGGGTTGCTCTGTTGTATGTATCAAAACAACCATCAAATCTTGCACCTTGGTGCAGGAGTCAAACATGTCAACTCAGTGGGAAACTCAGGGTTCTGCAGGTAACTGGTAACTTTCGCTATAGCACTGTCTAGCTGTAGTTTTATTTTTTCTTCATTCTTATGTTTATGTTCAGTGATTGCTGCCTTGTACCATGTACCCTCAAAGCAGCCTGTGGGTTTCTACTATACTTGAATTCAATGTTTCAGAGCATCCTAAACAAAATATTTATTTGATGGGAAATGTTGATCTTGATGCGTTTCTCAGTTAATATTTTACCTCCCCTGTTTCCTAACCCCTGTGTTCTCTCCCAGGATTTTGTTTTGTTCCTTTTCCTCACTCTGCTGTCACTAAACTGAGGAAGGAGATAAAGTATCTAACTGTATCCACAAAGACTGATTTCATGCCTGAGATGTATCACTTCACCTTCATTTTGGCCTGACACTGACCCTTCATTGCTGTGTAGCATCAGGCAAACTACTGGCTGTGCATTAATCCCTGTGGCTCACAAAAGAATTCAACCCATCTCTACCATGTTCTGAACTCATTTATGCTAAAATGAGTGCTTTACAGACACCTGGCTCAAATCCTGGGTGCTGCAGAATCCAAGTCAGTTGATACATGGAGAAGAGTTGTTCAGTTCCTGGTACTGGAATGCTGCTCCCTACATGTGTTTCAAGGGGCATCAGGTGTTTTGGTCCAGTGGGTTTTTTTCTGCTGAACATTTGTATTGGACCATATACAACTGAGATGCAGGCAGTTGTTGACCTGCAGATGTTAACACTGAATTCTCTACCAATGGCAAGTCTTGCTTTGACTAGCTCAGGGTTTTTCAAGAACTGATTAGGCATTGCTTACTGCTGATGAACTCACCCACAAAGAATTTCCAGCAAGCAAGTCGGGGATCAGATGAAACTATATGCTTCCAAGACGATGTGATAACATCCCATATTTAAATACGAAGTCTCTGGATTCTGCCAACGGAGTAATACTCTTGAACCAACCGCATATGCAAAACTAAACTTTGATCTGACAGCAAGTCAGTCACAGCATACAGGTGCATTAGCTGTTCATACCACACCACCTGGAGGGGGTCTTACTTCTCAGGTTTCTCTCATAAACCTTTTGCCTGTTAATGTTACGTTTACTACAGCTTTGGTTTTCAAGTAATAAATGGTTGTATTTCAGTAGCCACCTTTCTGCTGGTGAATCATAAACAGGCTGAAGTTGCATTAATACTGCACACATTTCTGTCATCTTTTCTGAAGGGCTGGGTTTCCCCCAGACCAGGATGGTGACATACATAGGAGGACAGGTTGCTTTTTGACTGTCTCTCCTTTGTTCTTAAAGCTAAATATGATTTTAAACTTGTAGTCTTAAAGGTTATAGGTTGGCACATCTAACTGTCAATATTTCACCTTAACAAATGGATAGTTATGTTGAAAAATGAAAAAAATAATATGCAGTGCCAGTTTCCGTAGCTGACCATAGATTGCATCCTTGAAGATGGGGAAGTTCTTGCCTTCTGAAGCAACATAATCTGCATTTATCAAAACCCAAGTACTTTACTCATCACTAACATTTAATTTCCATGGCAACCTACATAACTCTTGTTCTGGGAGATGAAGTAAATTGATCCAGAGCCCTTCATAAGAACTGGTCTGTGGTCTAAGGTTCATGTGTTTGAAATGTTAAAACAGTCACGATACTGTAAAAGTAAAGCTGTCTTTCATTGAGTGACAGGGTGCCTTCAAAGAGAGCAATTCTCTTCTTTTCCACATATGTCTACATCTAATGTGACTAAAGTGATTGTGAGCCCTTAAATAAAAATAAAAAGTGGAATTCTAGAAGTAGGTCTTGTAGCATTCCTAGATATATATCAGGAAACTTGAATCTTGTCTCATGGGTAACAAGAGTAAGCTAAAATTATGTCTGATAATTGGAAGTAATCAAGATAATAAGATTCTTTTTCACATGATGCATGCAAGTCCTCATATTTTTTCACTCTAAACATATTTTTTCATTGTGTTGTCTGTGTTTTCATTCTGGAGTAGCATTGGCAGCATTTGGTGCTTTGCTCCATGTAGCTTTATACAAATACCACACCGTACTGCCGACTCTTTAATAAAAAAAGAGTACCTCCAAATTTTCTTTTATTGTCTCTTTCTGTCTTTGAAATTCTTACCTGCTATGTGCAACTGTGTGTCCTGTCCCTGCAACATATAGTGCCCAAAATATCCTTTCAGGGCTACTTTTAATCTAAAGTGCTCAATAATTGCCAGCAGCAGCTTCCTTTAAACTCATGATAGAATTTTTTCTAGGATGTCCCATAGGTAGTTGTTTTTTTATTCTGTACAGTGCTGTGCAAAACTCTTATCAAAACAGAACTTTCCACTTGTACTGGTAGAGGTATTGCATCTATTTGACACTTGCTTTGAAGGTTTAGGAAGATTAAGGCCAGGAGAATACGCTGTTAACTATAATTCTGTGACAAAGAGGTCATACTTCATTGCTTTATATTTTTAAAATGCCATGTTCTCCATATTTTATGGAAAATTACCTTCTTTAAAAAGCAAATTCTGAATCTCCTATTCATAAATTGTAAACCTACAACTGTAGAAGCCACTTGTTCAGCGCATCTCCATTGATTAAATCATCTCTTTAATATATTGCAAATAAATACCTGGTGTAGTGTTAGCAAGGCACCATATGTTCTGATGTCTTAGGATAAACGTAAAAATAATGTGTCTCCACCAGAACTGCATGATGTGACAACAAAATACACTGGGCCACAGGTGAAGTGTCCTCTTATCATCTTGAGAATGTTTTTTGCCAGAACACGTTGATTTTATTGCTATAGTAAGTCTCTTGCCTCTGCACTTTGTGTTTACTCGCATGCTCATTGGAGCTGTGCGTTTTCCTTATAATCGTGCGGCATTAGTCCTTGAAAGCAAAGGGAGCATAGCAGAGGACACGAGTGATAATCCATGGTACAAGGTATGTAGAGTTTCAGTAAAAGCGATAGTTTTCAAATCAGATAAAGAGGTCTGCCAGTGCGCCACATGCTAAATGAAGAGTAGTAAGGTAGTGATTTGTGCTTGTTTCCCGTTTGACTGTTAACAATGAAAATAAGATTAACACAGTAGACACGCGTTGCATTAACATATATGGTAGGGAGTGGTGTTTAAAAGCTGCCTGTGGTGGGAATGGCTTGCCTTCTTTTGTTCCAACCTAGCACTGAGAGCTAGCAGCAGCACAGTGGGGTTTGTCTCAAGACCCCTGGCAGCAGTGCCATAAGAGAACATTCTGGTCCTCATGTTTCTTGACACAGAAGCAAGCAGTGACAACTCTGTGGGTCCCTGGTAAATTCAGAGGGTATGTAGTAGTTGTGCACTGAGCGTTCAGGAAGGTAACCTGGCAGGTTTGCCAAGGCAGCGGTGAGTTCTCTGCGTCAGCGAAGGGGACTCATACTGGGTGTCCTTCCTTCCCGTGTGGTGAAAATTAATTAATAAATTAATTAAAATCAATTAATAAAACTGATTACTACTCTTGAAAAAGTCTTTGTCTTTAATTAGGAATCATCTAACTTGGATAGGGAGCTCAGGGAGCTCAAGAACAACTGTAATGAGCAGGTGGTGTTTGTCCTGCGCATCTTTTGAACAAGCAAGGTGTGAGCAGGACCATCCAGATGATAAATCCTGTGTGCAGCTCTGTCATGACGGTAACTCCACTGCGCTCGGGTGCCTGGCCAACGGCCCCGGCGCGTGTGAACCTTACGAATCATGAGACAGCGCGCACCTGCACTTAGCCTAAACTTGAAAGTTTACATATACTAGGTATGTAAACTATTTTTGTTTTTCACTGAGTATAAAGCCGGGCCAGCTCCGGGACTGGTCCAGAAGCTTCACCTACGGGTGGACAGACCGCTTAGGAATTTTCCCAGTTACCAAGAGACCCCTGGCACCAGCTGAAATGGTGCTGCCCAGCCAAAGTGTGGGCCTGGATAATGCTAAGGTGGGAATTAGGTGACGTATCCTTTTCTTAGTCTGTAACGCTTTGCAGTAATGATCTCATGCTTTGCTCCTATTGCTCTTTTATCATATTGTGCATAATAACTAGTACTATTTCCTTTTATCATATTGTGTGCTGTTTTCCTGTATTATATTATAATAAACTGCATTTACTCTTATATTTGATTTGGAATTCATTTTGCTTGGTATGTAGTCAATCAGCAAAACACCCTGAAGGAACCACATCCTAGCAGAATCCACATAGAGCATAGTAATTTTAGCCCTGTTAAGCAAGTGTAAGGTCATGTGTCAGAAGGGTGAGTTCTTCATTCCTTCAGTTATTTTGGAGATGCTGTTAAGGTTAGGGTCAAAAGTTTTCTCTTTGTGCTGTGAGTATTTCTCAGCTTTCTGTTCTTCTCCCTTAATCAATATTTAGAGGCCTAGTGCTCTGAAGATTTGGGCTTTCTTCCTTCCGATATAGCTGGCTACTTGTGAGAAGTACTGTTTGCTAGATGGCTGTTAATTAAGGTCAAGGGGTACAGCACTTCCATATTTTATAAGGGCAGGGTGAGGATAAATACTTTGTTCTCAGAGCCCAAGCAGCATGGCATTGAGCGTGCGGGCAAGGGATGACCTGTTTTGCAATGTGGCCCACCGAGCCAGAGGCGTGATAAATTCCTATTCCAAATACGATACTGTACAAAAGCAAAGATTGTCTAGGAGAACATAATTAAGCAGTGTTGCACAGGAAACAGAGAATATTTTGCCCTTCAGAACTACTTAGAAAAGCTGGTTATCTTCAAATCCAGCAGGTTGGATGGGATCTATGCTAGGATTCTGAAGGACATGGGTGATGCAATTGTAGTTCTGTTCTAAATTTTGCAATTAAATGACCAGCTGTGTGGATGCGGGGACATCAGTGGATATAGCATTGTCTGACTTTGACTTCAGTGAGGTTTTTGCTGTCTCTCACTGAGGAGGCTGTGGAAGAATGGGCTGGAGATATGGATTGTTAGATCCATAGATTGCATGGATATCTGGGTTCAAAGGGTAGTCTTCAATAGCTCAGTGTCCCATTAAGAGACAAGTAATAAGTAGCCTGTGAGGGCTTGGGCCAGTAGTGCTACATCTCTGTTGAACAGAGTGCACCCTGAGAAAAGTCATAGATCACATTAAATTGGCAGGAGAGAGATTTTAATACACCAAATGGTAGAGATTCAATTCAGCTAGACCTTAAGAAACCTGAGCTTTGGACCAACAGAAACCTCATGAAGTTCCATGAGAATAATCACAGTTCTGTGCCTGTGCAGATGAACTCTGTGCAACGGTACAGGCTGGGAAACTGCTGGCTGAAGAGAACATCTGTGGGAAAGCAATGGGATCTTATGGTTGCTACCAGGTGGAAAGTGAGCCAGTGACATGTTTTCATTGCAAATAAGGCAAACGGCATAGTGGTCTACACCAAAAGCGTGGCCAGCCGATCAGGGGGAGTTACAGTCCTCCTCATCACCGTTGTGTACTGTGCTTTTCCAGTTAGTTTTGAGGTTAGTCAAATGAAAAGGACAGTGCTTAAAAAATGGAAAGAGGATGCAACAGAGGACTGCTAAGATTATTTGAGCCATGGGACCCATGAGCTATGAGGAGAGGTTGAAGGAATTGGGCTAGTTTAGTCTGGCCAAAAAAGAGGCTAAGGGGCAGTCTTGTAGAAGCCTGTAGCTGCTTGAAAAGGAGTTGCAATAACTATGGAGCTGAAATCTTATGAGTGGCAGATCATAAAAACAAGGGGTGACTGTCAGAAGTTGCAGATTGAGAAGTTCAGATTGGCCATTAGAAAAATAGTTTTTCACTAAGGAATAGTGGCAGGACTTTTTTAATATTTCACCCAGAGAGGTGGTGGAATCTTTCCTCGGAGGTTTTCAAGACTCAGCTGGACCAAGCTGTGGATAACCTGATCTATAATTGGTGACAGTCCCTCTTCAAGCAGAGGCTTTAACTGGTGATCTGCAGAGGTCCCTCCCAACCAGCTTTTCTGTGATTCTAACGTCAAAGTAGTTAGAGCCTGCCCAGGGCAGCAGGGCTGTGCAATTTTGTAAGGTTCTGACATTTCTGTGTCCGCAATGGTGGATTTGGAATGGTGGACAATGGAAGTGCCTCTTCTACAAAGATTTCCTCCTTGCCATCAACTTGAATTGTATCTATGTACAAGTCATCCTTAACACTATGTGATATTAGGTAGGCTTAAGTTGCTTAGCCATTTTGAAATTTTCTGCCTTTTTGACATGCCTTTGGGAAAACCACAATCTTCACATGACCATAGGAATCCAATTAATTTGTATTTCAGTTGAATTAAGATTATTTATTAAGACTTACATCTCTCTTAGCCACTCCTTCTCTCTTCCTAGGTATGCTGGGAGCTGTAGAACTGTATAGAAATCTGTTGTTCAAACTGATCTGTCCAAAATAAGAGACACATGAGAAAATCAGCTGTCAGGACCATTAGAAATCTGTTTTCATGGATCAGTGTTGATGACTGTTTGTTTTCAATTGAGTTGATTTCTTCTTTTAAATCTGACTGCAATTGTGAGCGCTGCAAGATTTAATTGAAGGAGGCAACTCATGGAAAGGCAAAAAACCGGTCAACTAAAAGCCAGGATAATGGGAGTATGATTTCATCGGTAATCCAAGGTAGGAGTGGAGACAGACAGAATGGGGTCAACCTTTGCACAAGAAAGAAACACCCAAAGTCCAGGTTTGCCCAACCCACAGCCAAGTCCCATTGCCAGAAGCCTGTGGGTGGGAATGCCACAGCATGCCCTGGGCACCAGCACTCCCTGGGGCTGGCAAGAAAAGGTATTGCAGTCCTACATTGGTCACCTTTTGTCATTTACCTGACTCCCAGATTAAGACCAATGCCAGTTGCATCAGGGGTATGGCCGTGCAAATGTGGCTATATCACTTCCAGTCCCAAACCAGTTTTATTTCTTTAACTTAATGCCTGAGCCAAGAAACCGTGCAGACCTGAGACTGCTGGGGGACAAACCAGTTTAGGGGGTATCAGATCTCATTTAGGTTGCTTATGATTACATAGAGAAAAGGAGAAAAAAAATCCTAAAACTAAATCCAAAACATTTTATGTTCTAAATCCAGGACTCGGTTTGGGGAAGCCTGGATTTAAACCCTTGACATTAGCTGACATAAGCTGATTCGAGGGACAACACTGAAGTAACTAAGAAACAAAGCGTTATAATGTGTGGTCATGGTCTTTCATTTCCTTATTCAGTGTGTTTCTATGAAATATTTTCCAAACTACACCTATGTGATTAAAATAGGCATTGCTATTGATTTACTGCACCCTTTTCTGCTAAAGTGCTATGCCATAAAAATAATGGTATGTAGAAATAATGCTCTCTGTTGATGTGGATTTCCTTCCTATGGTTGGTATTGCTATAGCAACACTTCCCTCCAAACCTTGACTGTAGTTACAAAAGTTGACATTGATTTCAGATGTGGTAAATTATATCTGTATTTAGTAATGAACACCCTAATATCAAATGAAATAAATACTTACTTTTCTAATTCATCCCCCACCAAACCTTGACTTACATTTCAACCAAATAATTCTATTTTTAGGAAATTTCCTTTATCAGTATTTCAGGAAGTTGTTGCTAGATGCAAACACAGTTTTTCACTCTCAGGGTTTAATACATTTGTTGCAGCTCAGTTTAAGCATCAGCATTTGCTGTGGCAGTTTTACTAAAAGATTCTGGGTAGGAATGTCTCTGCCTCTGCTAGATAAATTTTCACAAGAGGGTAATTAGGATCTAGTCTAGATTTCTGTGGAGGCAAATATGAAAAAAGGAATTATTTACATGTGGAATATCTTGAAAATGTATTTCAAAGAGAATATATTTCTGGCTAACATTTCATGTGTAAACTTAAATCTCATGTAATAGGAGGATGTGTATGTTCATATTTGTTTTCAATCCAGAATTAGAAGCAGCAACCAGGGAGTAAGTGTATGCACAAGAGCTGTCTAAATAGAGAGTGTGGGCAGGAAATCAGCACTAAGATACCAGATTTCTTCTGGTGATCTTCACTGGGGCTTCCAGATGTTTTTTATTTAGTCTTGGGCAGTGATAACTTTGCTGAGAAACGTCTGTTTTCTTGTGCGCTTCAGTATTGTGGTGGCAATATAAACAGCGCGGTGAAACAGCCCTGTCTGAGGGCTGCGTTACTCAACTTCCCGTTCCAGATGAAGCGTGCCACTGAGGCGTGCTGGCTCCCGTGCGTGCTCATTCATTGCACTGCCATGCTGATGCATCTCTTCAACCCCTGGAGCCAGTGCTAGCCCAAAAGCAGCTTTGCAGAGTTCCCCTGCAGTCTGAGCCAAAAGCTTGCTGCCAGCTGGGGAGTTTCCATATCCATGAGAACATGGAGAGCCTGAGAACAGAGGGGATGAGGGGGAAAATGCAGAAGATCTCTGGTTGTTTGGTATTGACCCATATGGTGTCAGCCTTTAGTGGGGCCTTGTAAATTCAACCAGCAAAACTCAGGCTTTTCTGCAGTGTGGTCTGGGAGCCGTAATAGCTTGGGGCTATACCTGGTCTGGCACTGCATCCAGGCAAGTGTTTTTCAGTAAGTCAGAGCTTGGAGCGGCTCACTCACTCCAGCAGGCATCAGCCTGCATTTGGTTGGGTTTGCTGGTTCAGCTGTGCTGCCTCTCCTGCTGTTTGGGTGACTCTGCACTGTTGTCGCTAATATGCCTTTTACCTGTCATCTTGGATGTGCTGCCTGAAAGTGGACTGTATTCGACTGGAGCCAGTGAATCCGAATCTCATTGTTAGACCACATGTATAAACCCCCAAGCCTCTAGAAATCACAGTAAATAAACCTAGTTATGCTTAAACCCCATACATTGTGCAAGAGCATTTATGAAATTAGCTTAAAAATTACAGAGTGACGGCAGCTAGGATAAGAGTGCCATAGCATGTAATCACGATTAGACCTAGAAGCCGAGGGGTCATTGTTGTGAAAACAAAAGCATAAACCTGTTCGAATTCCTTGGTTATGATCTGCTGTTTCATCCACCTCTGAGCAGCCCAGCCGGTAAATCCCCTCTGGGTTTGCAGTCGTGAGTGATAGGCACGTAGCTTCGAAATTAATTGTAACTTCACCTGGATTTCTTGCTCCTGTTTGTCTTGTAATATGTAGCTTGTTGGTTTGAGTTGTTTTAAGTCCCACTTTGTGCTTAGACTTTGGAGTGGGTTTTATTTGAGAGATTCAAGGCTTTTAAGTTGGGACGTGGGTAGTATAGGTAAGAAGTGTTCCTGGGCCCCTTGTACCAAAGTGACCCGGTTAATACGATCCCACCCCTTCTATCTGTTTTCAGTGAGTTACTGAGAACAGACTCATCTGAACCTCAGGCTGTAACTTGACTTGCTTCTCTCCTGAAATTGCCCCTGC
This sequence comes from Falco rusticolus, assembly GCF_015220075.1. Classification (NCBI taxonomy): domain Eukaryota; kingdom Metazoa; phylum Chordata; class Aves; order Falconiformes; family Falconidae; genus Falco; species Falco rusticolus. The sequence continues at coordinate 81,166,256 of NC_051191.1, forward strand.
AGAAGAGCCCCAGTAATGCCTTTCTCTCAATGTGCTTGGCATCCTAGACCATGAAGAAAAAAAAAAGATTGTTGTTATGCCATAAAAATATGTAGAGTTGGTATAAAATCTCTTGTGCCTCTGGAGAGGGAGAGGGAGTGCAGCGAATGGGTAACGCTTTATCATCAGGGAGCATCACATTGCACGAATGTTTTTTGCAACCTGAAAATGTTTGAAACAAAGCTGGTTGCTGTGTGATTAGCAGCAGCACTGTATCAGGAACACACCTTTACCTCTAAATCTTGTAGTTAAGCTGGTTGCAAGCTAGTTATCATAGGACTCAGCATGGATTTCATATATATAATAAGCAGACAGTCTGCTCCATATTTGGAACACTGTTCGTAATGGAATTTTTATATAAATACCAGCATGGGATTACAAAGGATAACACAGCATTTGTAAGCAAAACTTTTTATGTGCAAAAACATACCTAAAAGTGGGTCCTGAAGACAGTGAGCTACCTATTCACACAAGTCTGTCAAGTCCCGTGCTTTACAGGTGAGGCTTCATCTGTTGGTCTCCTCTAAAATTCTGTATTTGTGGATGGCTTCTCTCCAGCTCCAGGCTACACCAGATGGCAAGAGTTGGCAGAGTTGAAAAGGCATCACTACAGGGGACTGCTGCCAGCCAGGTTTTGCCTCCCAGCAAAGCCTACCTGTGTGATGTTGGGCGTTGGATGCTTACTTTTTTTCATGATCTGAAAACTCAGTGCATGGGTCACAGCACCCTGCTGTATTGCATCTTTTCTCTATGCTCCTGTGGAGTCCCTCTTTCACATTAGTGTTAGAATAACCTAGATCATGTCATGTAACATTTTGTTATTATTTTTAGGAGTATTAGGTTAGATCTGCAGTGGAAGTTTGGCAGAATGAATTATCTGCATTGGTTTATGGTAATTGAAGATTTTTGTTTTACTTTTTTTCACATGGTTAATAAAGGTGTTATAGAAAATGACAGTTGCAGAGAACTTGATAACCAGGCTACAGAAATCTTTTTTGTGCAAAAATGCAGGATGATTTAGGGAAACAAACAAGTGTCAATGTTTGTTCTGATTTCCTACTAGGGAATACAATATTTCCAACTTTAATGTGACTATAGCAACATTCTAAGCCCTTAGCTCATACTTCAAAAGGTAGGGCTGTAAATGTAACTTTTGCTCTGCTCACCACATTTCTTGGCTGTGAATTCTGACAATGCCAAGTAGATTGTTTTCGTAACTGCTAAGCGACAGCAAAAACCCGAACCACAAAGCATTATTAGACCAGCAGTCTGCGTTTCTATGGCCTTCTACCATGAAGTGGAGTCAGTCTGCACACTCCAAGTGCAGCAAACTGCAGAAATGCAATTTGGCAAAGTTTGAAGGGAATACTTTCTTTGATTTTCCTATACTGTCTTATTAAATCTCCTAATTGTGAAGGCAATCAGTGCGTTTTTGTGAGCCAGAATAATTCCAAAGCTCAGTAAAGGGAGTGCACTGTCCTACCTGGTAGTTAAATGGATAGATTCGATGTCTCAAAAATGCCTTGCATCTCCTCCAAGTGCCAGTAGGTAATAATTTCTGTATGCTGCAGACTGGAAGGGAAATGCATTACAGTGCTGGTTTATTAATTGACTTAAGTAAATAGTTTTCATTCAGGTATTAAACTTGTCAACAGTAGTAGTTTAGATTTTTTTAAAGTTGTCGAAAATGCTTCAATTTCTAGCTTAAAGGAAGTGTATGAAATGCTGCGTAAATACAACTGGGCAGTAAACTTTCACTTTCCTTTTTAAATTTGTCCACTGTAAATTTTACTTTTTTTAATGAAGCCTATAAACTGAGCAGATAATTTGGGAGCATATAACCTTGGAACCCTTCCTCTGTGCCTGACTCGTAGACATTTTGATTTAGCTTCACAGGTGATTCCTCTTGGATTCTGTTATCCCCGGGTGGCAGTAGTTTTGCCAGGCTCAGCTATTCAGGAAACATAAATCACGTCCTCAAAAAAAAACCCATGAAAAAGTACTGAATAAGAAAGCAATAGGACAAATGAGAAAATCTGTTTGAAATCATGATCTTTAGTCTTCTCTGCAGTAATTGAGGCTATAAAAGCAGAATTCATATGCAATCAAGGAGTCCAGGAACTGGCTATTCAACAAAAACACTGGTGAAAGGTATTGGTAAGGGCAGGCATACTATAATATGGGCATAGTCTGTAACAGTACTTAGCTATAGCTAAACGCAATATATGTTGTGATGGATGATGTTTACTGGTTCTTAAATATCATGCAACTTTCTCCATACATAAGCTGTTAATTCATTTTGCTTATAAGCAAGGCCAAGGGGTTTTTTGGGGTTGTTTGTGGTTTTTTTAGCTGAGGGAAGAAGCCACTGAAATAATGTAATTCATTTATTGCAAAAATTATTATTCTGTGGGTACAAAACTTGCCAGAATATGTAGCTTATTATTTCTTCTGGGTTACTCGTGGTGCAAAATACAATCACAGCTGACACAAAAAGATGATGACAAGGGGCAGCTGAACTTTGTAGAGGTTTCATTTTGATCTTACTGGTTTGTTTGGTTTAGGGAAACTTAAGCACCTTGTTTCCTTTGAGCCCAGCATACTTTGCCTTGTTGGTGTTAGCTCAAAGCTGATACTATAAATAACTCTGAGTTTTTGGTGGTGTGTGGTCAAATGCTCTTTTGTACCCTAGAATTTGATTTCTTATATGTTAGAAGTAGAAAGGGATGAGAAGAGCTAGTTGTTGCAACTAGTTCATGCATGAGCAAGAATCTTAATTTATCATCAGTCTTCTTACAATCTCTTCTTTTCCTCAGTTTTCATTTTAAGCTTGTCTTTTGAACGTTGCCAAAGATGGAAAGGGAAGTTTAACAAGTTTTACTCAGCCTCGCGTGACATTCACCTGTAAACTTCAGATTTAAGAAGTATAGATCTAAACAAATTAGGTTTGGGTAGTTAGCATTTCAAACCAGATTATTTTATGTGGCTTCTAGTGTGAGATTGTAGGCATTGTGCAATTTGATTTTCTAATAAACACCATTTAACTGCTAATGATTTCATCTTAGTTAATCTTACAACTCCTAGAGTCAGGTGTTTCAACACAGTCATGGTGAACTTTTAAAGTTAAGATTTAGCAATCCTATATATAGGCACCTCCTGAGGGGTTTGTTTGGTTACTTCTTTTTCCTGAGAAGGGAATGTTTATTGTCTCTGTTCCAAGAACTTCCACATCTAATATATAATGTTTTGGTTTACAAAGCGATTATTTGTGTTTTCTTTTTCATTAAAAAAGAATCATGGAGTGTTATTGTTTTTAGTTTCAAATTTGGACTGGCATGTAGTGATGTAGTCTTTGTTATGACTATTTGCCACTGTTTGCCCAAGTGAAATGAGATGTTTTGGAACACCTTGATTTTGCTGTCTGACAAGTTTCCTCTAAGAGCAAGCAGACGGGCATTTATCAGCAGGGAAAGACAGGACTAAAGGGGGGAATGCACAACAACAACCATTTGGAGTGTCAGCGTAGTTCATTTCATGCAGATATGCGGTAATTGTGGTCTATATCCAATTGTAAGGTGCAAAGATGCTGAAGTTTATTCAAAGTGCTAATTATCATAGGAGTTGCAGGCAGCATTATATTTTACTTATAAATATTTTTATGTTTAAGCATCTTGAGCTTTTGAATACTGTGTGTCTTCTGTCTACACCTGTGATTCGTGTTCAGGTGAAGTCCTGTGGTCTAAAAAGGTACATATAGTCCTAAATCTCTTTGAGGTGATAACCTTTTAGAACATTGTGATTTGTTTCTATTTGAAAGATGTGCTTCGGATACTGTCCTGAACAGGAACACTTCCCAAAATCATGGATTTAATAAGGTCATCTTGACTTATTCCTTGCTATTTTATGGCATGTGTTATGTCCTTGGAGTTCTCTTACTAGCTCTTTCATTCTGAAAGTCTAGCAGTGATTTTTCAAATATGAGGCCAATGAAATTAAACCAGTTTGTGTAGTTGAGCAAAGAGAAAGTATGTGCTAAAAATGAGTGGTATGAAATTTCTCTGTAATTGTTTTGAAGAGGTTTCCTAACAACAGAGTCCTTTCTGTAGTGATTTTTTTCAACTCCCTATACTCATAGCAAAAAAATTATGGATTCCAGATGTAAGAAATTCAGCTGCATTATTTCCTACAAAAGAAATGTGTACAGAAAATAATACGTGAAGTGGAAAGGCATCCTAACAGTTATGGAGCATTTACAGCAGCTGTGTATAATGTGACCTGTCTTAAAGATGATTGGCAGTCTGCCAGAAATAATTAAAGGACATCCATTTCCAGGAAAAAGAAGGTATTAACAATCTGGCTAAGGGATGCTACAATTTTGGTATAGCAGCTGAACCTGTGGGAGTTCAGTACTACTCTAACCATAGACCACCAGCACCCATTTCAGCAGACCTAGGGCTTTATCATCATATGAATTGCCTCTCTTTTCTCTCTTCTCTTCTCTCTTCTCTTCTCTCTTCTCTTCTCTCTTCTCTTCTCCTCTTCTCTCTTCTCTTCTCTCTTCTCTTCTCTCTTCTCTTCTCTCTTCTCTTCTTTCTCTTCTCTTCTCTCTCCTCTCTTCTCTTCTCTCTTCTCTCTTCTCTTCTCTCTTCTCTTCTCTTCTCTTCTCTCTTCTCTTCTCTTCTCTCTTCTCTTCTCTTCTCTCTTCTCTTCTCTCTTCTCTTCTCTCTTCTCTCTTCTCTCTTCTCTTCTCTCTTCTCTTCTCTCTTCTCTTCTCTCTTCTCTCTTCTCTCTTCTCTTCTCTCTTCTCTCTTCTCTTCTCTCTTCTCTCTTCTCTTCTCTCTTCTCTCTTCTCTCTTCTCTCTTCTCTTCTCTCTTCTCTCTTCTCTCTTCTCTCTTCTCTTCTCTCTTCTCTCTTCTCTTCTCTTCTCTTCTCTTCTCTTCTCTACTCTTCTCTTCTCTTCTCTTCTCTTCTCTTCTCTTCTCTTCTCTTCTCTTCTCTTCTCTTCTCTTCTCTTCTCTCCTTCCCACCATCATCTTTTGTTTGTGTGAGCTTTTATTAGTGCTAAGCTTAAGTTCAAGATGGACTTGGAAACACCCTTCCATTTCATGCCCCAAGGCCTTCACAAGCCTTCCTGCGATAAACTTACTGCTGCTCACCCCTTTGCTTCTGCTGTGTTCTTCTAGTGGAAACAGGGTTAACCAACCTGATTATGAGGTTTTTCTGTTTTGATTTGGTTTTACTCTATTAAGTGGCATGCTGCTATGTAGGGTGCAGTCTATAGCATGCTTGAGTTACTTGCAGTACTTGATTTGTTAACGTGGCACATGGGAAATTTGGAAGACTTCTCAAAACAATTAGTTCAGAGGAAATATATTTTCATAATTTCTTGTCCTTTTACTGTGGTCAACAATGGGCCTAAGTAAAACCATGAAACAAAACCTGTGTTTCGCTCCAGGAAGTGTTACACACTGTACCCTAAAATTCAGCAGTTTCATTAATTGAAAAATTTTGTACCTTGGATGAGTCTGTGGTGAACCATTGACTCTCCTACTTAGAATTGTGGCTGCACTAATTGCCACTCAACTGTTCTTGCTAATTTGCAATTAAGCCTAGTTTCAGATGTGGTTTGCTCTGGGTTATGTTGTTTTTCTTTTTCCTTGCCAAGCAGTGCATTAAAGCAAAACCACTTTTACACATGCGTGCAAAACATGCTTCAGTGTGATCTGAGTCAAACAGATGTTTGACAACAGAAAGGAATTTTGCACTGTCCTTGTTGAGTTAGTAAACTTTGGGTGCCACAGACAATGTTGTGGAACGGGTTTTAAAAGCAACCAGCTTCCACTGAGCATTTCCCTCCAAGGCTAAAGTCAAGGGACTGCGAAAAGATGCCTTCCAGCTGATGAGAGCCCTAAAAGTCCCACTGGAGCACGAGTTGCTCTTCTAGGTCACTGTAGACCTTTGCTGCTATTTCTGGATATGGCTCTGAGACAAGGGAGGAACTGGAAGGGTCGAGAGCATCAGTGGTGCTCCTGTCGGCAGCATCTTCTGTCACAGAGTGCTGGAGGCTGAGGCTCAACCTAAAGCGGCTGGCAGGAAGCAGAGCATGCTTGTGAGGAGCTGCCTGTGCCAAGAAGTGATTCTTTCTTTTGAGGTTTGGCTAGAGATGCAACTCCTGGAGGGCAGTTCTGCTGACATGGTGAATACCAAACTGCTATTCAAAGCTGAACAGCTGATACAAATTGAAGATGAGAGCGCAGCACTTTGCAAAATCCATGTGCTTAGCTCTCAAAGCTGTTTTTGAGAAGATAAGAAAACAGAGAAAGAAGATGCTGCTTCCACCAAGCTGTATGTCTGCATCTTTTAGAATTAAAACTTCACTAGAATGTAAAAGGCCTGCAAGACCTGGTAAATGTGCATTTGGACATTTGAAAGGGCAGCACCCTCTCCATAATTCCTAACTAGGTTTGAAGCTGAGCACTACTGTGTTATTGCTGTGATTAATGAGAACAGCTAAAACTACATAACATTATGGAACATAGTCATATCTCTCACAGGCTTCCTTTCAGACAACTGATCAGGTTTTTACAGCTACTTGTTAAAAATTCATTTTGCAAGTCAGGCTCGGACTAGAAATAGAAAAGCTAGGAATTTGTATTTTACTGATTCTAAGTGGAACTGTGCAGAAGGAAAAATTCCTTTGGAAGGTCAGTTTTCAGTTTGGCTTGAAGAGAATATAGTAACTTGGTTTGTCATGCTGTCTTTCTGATTTTTAACTCTGAACAATTTCTGAATTTATAAACATCAGACAATTCCATATCAGGAAGGTGCCAGAGAGAATGAAAACAACTACCTTAACTTCAAAGTCACTATTCAGAATGGTGCCTTTGAAACTGCTTTGACATTTGGCTGGCTGCTGTGTCTTACAGCCTACGCCGATACATTTACATATACGGCAAAAGGAGATCTAATAATCAGATCTAGTTAGAAAAATTCCAACAAAACCAGTTTTGCAAATTGTCTGCTCTGGCACATTTCTGCCTGCCTCTGAAGCATCTGCAGCACCTGAACATTGTTGCTCTGTAGGCAGTGCTGGCATCACCTGCCCTGACACAGGAGGCTATTTGTCACGGAGAGGGAAAGAGACAAAACCCTGGGAGCAGCAGCTCGCGGGGAGGCTGTGATCTCAGCCCTCAAATCTACAAGTGTTCCCTCACCTGGAGCAATGGTGCAGAGAGCTTGCAGGGTCCCTGCTGAGGATCCTTGACCTGCAGACTAAGATATTTATGGGTTTTTCTTGGGAGGGGCAGACTGAGACCTGAAATTGCAGGTGTTTGGCATAACTTAAAAGGTTTTTTGGTTATTGTCGTCCTTTTTTTGTTTTATTTTATCTTGTTTTAAAGGGCTGTGGGGGTTGTTTTGCTCCTGGCACCATTAGTCTTCCTGGAAAGGCACAGCAGCTGAGAGCTGCTGGGTGTTCCTTACATTTTGCTGTGAATATACAGTAGCATTTTTGAATACAAATACTGATGAAAATAGTAATTACAAATGATTAGAAAAGTCTTTGCCTAGGAGTTACTGACTATCCACCTACAGGAGCATAGTAATCCTGCAAACTAGCACTGAATAGAGCGTGACCATACAATGTGTATGTGCACCTGCATGTAAGCTAAATACCTCTTTCCTGATTTGTGTAACATCTGTAAGGGGATAGACAGTGGGGGAGCTTTACAGCCCTACCAGGCTGCTAACCCTGGTTTTTTCACCTCTGAAGTTTTTTGGTTCAGTTGAACAGTTGTTACAGTTAATGGTTATTGGAATTAGGGAGAAATGTACCACTTAACCACAGTGCAAGCAAGACTGTGTATTCAGACTGACTTAATAATTTTGTTTGTTCTTTAGCATTTGTCATGCAATTTAGGGCATACTGCTTTGTCTCTCTTTTTTAAAAATCCTGATAAAACTTTAATTGTCCCATTATCCTCCCACATGTTTTGCTCTCTAGCAGGTCTCAGGGATGGAAATGTACTTAATACAAAAGTCAAAGGTGAATAAACTAGGAAGGGGGTTTGCAATTTTTTTTTTTTCATTTGGGTGTGTTTCATATTTGTTACATGCCTTGTGTTTCCTGAGATCTTTTCATTTATTAAGGGATTTTTTTATTTTTATTTTTTTTACCTGTGAGTGTAAGAAAATATGAACAAGAATGCACTCTTTTACCAGCTTTTGAAGAATTTTCACCATAGAAGGGAAAAGAAGAGACTTGTTTTGCCCCCAAGCATTATGCTGTAAAAATTGCCTCAACTTCTGCCAAACATGGTATTTTACCTTTCTTGTGAAAAGCAGTAGTTCTTAATGTGTATGCAGCATCCCAGCATGACAGGCTGAAAAGAAGCAAACTGCATATGACAATAAACACCATGGGAACTTCATCTTGTGTCTCAGTGGTGGCAATACGTCAAGGTTGCTGTGACCTCTCTCTCAGAGAGCCTGAAAAGATAACTGTGTTTATATTTAGTGGTAGCTGTTCATTTCGGGGTTTTTTCATCTTGGACTCTGGTTTTATTTTATATTTCTCTCTAAACTGTGCATCTACCAAAATAGGAAAACTAGAATATTTTGATTTGTAGTTATTAATGAATCCTGGCATTAAAACTTCAGAGGGGGGTATGTTTAGATAGAGTATGTAGGAGTGATAACATGAGAGCAAGCCTGAATTACAACATCAAACCTGAGGGCAAAGACATGGGAGTTCACGTAAGTGCCAAGACTTGTTGTCTACTCAATTTACTGGCCGTTTTATGTATTTCATGTTGCCCCAAGCTAGGATGAAGTGGAAAAGAACAGAAGGTACTGACATCTGTAAAATCTCCAGACTGGTACCTGATGTTACTCTCCCTGCCTTCCAATCTCAACACCTAATGTGGTACACAGTATGAACCGGCTCCTTTCCCAAGCAGTAAATTGATCAAATTGGCATAAGCAATGTTTCTGAACCTTTTTTAATTTGTGAAAAATAAAACATATACATCTATATATATTCTTTCTACCTCTATATTTTGGCAGTCATTCATAGACCCTTTTAGGAGTAGTCTTTGGCCACAGTCTAGGGCATCTGGATCAGTGGCAGAAAACCAGGGAAGAGATGTCATAAAAGAAGACTGTTTGTTGTCTGCTAATTCAGTAGTGTCAAGCTAAGAACATCTTTAAGATATGCAAAGAGTGATTTCCAGCAAAGAAGACTTGAGTAGCTTCTGGCTCTTCCTTCAGAGCTGGTGATTTTGCACATCACTGGTACTACCTTGAGTTTTATTGTTGCTGATGGGCAGGGTGTGCACATAACAAATCTAGCTGCCAGAGATGGTAAGAAATTAACTGTTTCAGTCACCTATCATGTCTGCCCACCAGCAGGAAGGGAAAATCAGTGACTGGGTTTTTTAAGTTGTGAGGTAAACTAAGTTACTATCCATAGTAGCTGGAGTGCCTCTGTGAAAGATGAAACCTAAAAAGCAGCCAGGCAGGGACAGCTGGAGGCATTCCTTGAATGCTCGTTTAAGATGTTTCATAGCAATACCATAGAAGAGTGGGAGGCTTAATTAGAAGTTGTTAACAAGTCTTTCTTAAAAACAATTCTTAATGTGACTTCCTAATTCTGCCTGTCCAGGTACACGGAGTAGAAACATTTCATGGTATCTGAGAAATGGAAGGAATCCTGCTGTGACTGGCTTTTTATGTAATGCGATATTTTTCATGAATGAGATTTACAGAAAGCTTATCCTTTGCTCCCCCTTCTCCCCCAATGTCCTAAAATAAATAGAAGCCTATGTCTTGTAGATTGCTAGCTTGTGGCTATTTTTTGTTATTGAATAGCAGATATTAAATAGATTTTTCATTTCTATACATGTTTCCCTACTAGCAAAAGAAGATTGCAAATACATGGTATTTACAGGTATGGTTATTTTTTTCCAGGTAGGTATTATAAAAGCTTATGTGATACTGTGTCACACTGGATGTGTCCAATCAGTACACGCAATTAATTACAAAAACTGCCATACAGAAATCATTGTTCCTGCTATAAAGTATTAAGTAGAGCTAATTGGTATATATGTTCTTCCACATATGCATACTTTCACTGTCAAAATGTCCTTCCAGCTACTACTTTAAACAGTTGGGGTCTTCTGATCAAGAACTGTGTTCTTGGTTTATGTTGGTGCAGACTTGAATGATGAGTTCCTGGACCCATGTCTGCAATTTAGCAATGCAAATTGGAAAATAGGGGTTTTTTTAATCAGCTTTCTATACCAAGCAGTTAAACTTTGTGAAACAGGTTAACAGAGCGGAAAACATTGTTTCTCTGAAGAAAGACACCTTTTAATTTTCTGCAAGCCATAATGTTATCTCCTTGGGTTTTGGATTTGTGTGGATTCTTAGCTGGGCTGAGAACCGTACCTTTTCACCTTTTTCACCTTTTCAAAAGAGATATTTTTACTCATGTAAATTTACCTATAAAGGAATCATAGTCCTAAATCACACACATGAAATTACGTGATTCATGGTCATCTCCACGTGTTAGGTACAGAAGCCCAAGAGCACACAGAATACCAAACTGTTAGAAGGGAGGTTCTTAAATCACTGAAAAAATCATTAGCATCAGAGTTGGAGCTGTAAGTTCCTTCTCTTTCCTCCAAGATGAGGCTACAAGTTAAAGGTCTTCCTTGAGAAAAAGCATATTTATGCTTAACAAACATGGTGTGCGCTTAGCTTAGCTGCGATATCTTTCCATTGTTTTCTTTGTCCTTTTTTCTTAAGATACTGGTAGATAGGTGTTTATATAAAAACTTTGCCTGCCAGCTATTTTACTTCTTCTTTTCCCACCTGATTAATCTACTAGTAAGACTGTAATTAAGAGTTAAGGTTGCAGGGGGTGTAAAGTGTGAGAGACTATGCATCTTGTATCAGATATCCATAATGTGTTCTTCCACCCTTTTTCATCCTGATGTCAGGTAACAGCACTAACAAAGTGATGAACCTTTCATCTTGTAATCCTCCACCCTTCCTTATGCATCACTGTCTGTTTTGCACGGTCTTGCTACTCTATCCCTTTATCAGCTGCTATCATCACACCCATTATATCAGCCTCAAAATGTTAATCTGCAGCTTTGATGTTGTACTGGTTGCTTGCGCCTTTCCATGGCACAGGGCTTTCCTTTTGTCAGGTACATGGCATGGGGCCATGCTGCGGTACAAAGGCATGCTAGCATAGAAGAAGATGATAGCTTGTTCCTTGAGGCAAGTGCCTCCAGGCAACTCTTGTCACAGCAGCCATCATCCTTGTATGATGCAGTGTTTGTTACCCTGCTTTTCCATGACAGGAGAAAGTGATCTAGGTGTAGCTGTCAGGAAGAGACTGCTCATCCTTGCACACCAGCAAGACCAGGCCATCATAATTGGGCAGTGCACTATAAACTCTACATTACAAAAGCACTGATGCATGGATTCAGTCCACCTATCTTGGGTTTGTTTGGAAAAAAATTGCTGTTCTGTCTATCCACTTTCTGTGGGTGCAGCAGCACACACCTGTGATAAGGCAAAGTTCCTAACGTAATTTGGGGCACTTGTGAAACACTGGAGGATGTAACAAATAGCGCAAGGTACATGTGGACCAAACAAATTTCATACGCTGCACCACTACGCTGAGCTCTGTAGTATTATCAGTGCCTCACTAAGTACTTTTCAGGGCAGTGCCACAATCATTCCCTTGCTCCATATTTCCACATGCAATGTGAAGGGTTCAGCCTGGTCTGGTATTTTTTCACCAGCTGTGTTTCAGGCCTGATGACGTGGTGAAGCCATGCCACTAGGGAGCCTGCTGCCACTGTTTTCTTCTTCCTGCAGCCTCCTATGGAGATGCTGCTCGTATTACCATATCTAGGTTTTGAAGACCTGTATGCCGAGTGAGGAAAACATTGTTGGGAGACATGTATTATTCTGATGGTCTGTAGCCAGCCAACCACTTTGCTCAGCAGATGCTTCCAACTGGGAGCAGGTACTTTGATCTTTCATCAATGTTGTCCGTGAAAGATACACCAAAAATGAGCTTCTGCTTTGGTGTGCTGAGCCATGGGTTGCAGTGTACAAGTCAAAATGAGTGTGTGTGGGCAGGTACCTGTAATGCTTTATCTTGTTCCAGTGGAGGTGAGTCTCATCCACCTTTTCTCTGATTATTACCTGAGAAAGCTGGTTATGTTCTGTACTTAACTGGTTCGGTTTCTGTTCGTCTGTTTTTCCTCTGCCTGCTCTCTCCATCCTTTTTGCCTCTAGCGAGCATGATTGCCATCTGCCATTTCTTTGCTGAAGACTTCGAGACCACTGCCTTGGGTGATAAAGCCTGAGAACATGGCCAAGACCACTTGGAGCCTCTTGGCTGGCTATGCAATGGGCTTCCCCACCTCCCTGCTTTTGGGAGTGCAGCGCAGAGGTGTTTGCATAAGGTCAGCAGAGGTCCATCTGGATGAGAGTCTGCTGCGCACCATACTGGGAGCATCTTCATGCTGCATGTGTGAGGCTCACTTTACCCTCAGAGACCATCTAGACTGAGCAGCAATACTCATAAAACTAAGGTAACATAACCAGTCAGTCTTGACATGCTGTTGGAGGGGTTGTGTGATGGGCAGGTGTGTAAAAATGCTGCCAGCAAAGTCGGGTGCTACTGATGGCAATTTAGTCACCATGTAAATACCAGTAAAGGGCTGGAGAACCCTAGAACTGTGTGTGTGTGGTGAGTATTCGCTTTGTAGATCAGTTGTTTCAGAGGTGATCAGCACAGTCAGGAATGCTAAAAGGGAAAGATTTTTGTATTTCAGATGGTTGAGCACAAGGTGTAACAGGCAAGGGAGGTTCAGGTGAGTTGTGCCATCACTGCTTTCACATCAACCAAGGATGCAGCTGGGTGTACAGAAGCAGAAGGGTGCCCGTAGCCACCTGTCCAGCAGGAGACAGACAACACTGATGCCATGTTAATAATATTTAAGGATAATATAATTGGAGTCAAGGTTAGGAGATATTTACTTTTTTATTAAAATTGTTGCATCTTTGGAGACTCCATGGTCTTAAACTAGAGCTGGAGGCACATACATAATACAAGCGTATTATTCCAAGATGCTAAAATAGCAGAAGCAATACTACAGTTTGTAAATTTTCAGATGGCTAAAGGAATGTTTCATTAACACAGGAGATACAGAAGGGAAGAATCTCTGCTCTTGACAGCATTTTGCAAAGATTGCAGCTTACTATAGCATATCTATTAAATGTCCTCCACCTTGCTGTGCCACGATACTTGCACGGGCAGATAAGAAAAGCCTGGAGATAAGCAAAGAGGCTGTATTCCTGTTCCTGTGTGGATATGCTGGGAGAAGCCAGAGCCCAAGCAGTTCTTTTGTGCTTTGATTTTCACACCCATCTGGGGAGGAAGAGGGAATGCATCGCAACTCAGATGTGGAGGGCTGCGGTACAGGCTGGAAATGTTTCCATCCCTCATTCTGGGCCAGCACCCCCAGTTCTGCTCTTGGTAATGTCTATGTGTGAAGGTGGAAGCTGGGCAAATGAGAAGGATCTGCTTCTACAAGTCTACTTGTTCTTTTCCTTTCCTAAGACAAGTTGGTTTTCTACAGTATTTTGAAACTTGGAAGAAAATGTCTCATCTCCGGGCAGTTTTACGCAGGTGAAGGTGCAGTTGTTGGATAAGGACTATTTGCTAATAGAATTCAGGCTAAGCCATGTGCAGATCCGTGCTAGCTCTGAAAAATCAGAGAGGAAAGATCACTGGCCTGTGAATTTGAGGAGGAAAACTGTTCTGGTTAAAATAAACTGTTCAGGTTTGCTGTCCCACCTCCTCCCAAGTGATAAACAAAAGTAATAGACAGTAAAGGAAAGGTGTTTCATTTAAAAAATCTTGAAATAAAATATTTAGGGTCTGGGGGGCTTTATCATCTCCTTCCCCACCATAACTGTATGAAATTGGAACCAAAAGTGACGTAATTCTAAAACCATTGACATCACCAAGTTCTTAACTTTTCACCAAGAAAATTTCAGTCAAAAGTTCTTGCTTGCCCCTGGTAGCACTTCCCTATAAACTTTTTTAACAAAATGTGGGGAGAAGTCAATGGATGCATCAGATTGCTCTTAACTGTAAGATAGCTGAGCTCAGTGGTGAGGACGGTGTTTCAAGGTACGTGCGTATTGTGCTCTCAGCAACACCTCGTGTCTGACACTTAATATACCGTAAGGAAACCACACTGCACGAGCAGCCTGTTTCACACAATGAAGGTGTACTCTGATGAGCACACCAGGGAGCTAAATCAGGGGCATAAAGGCTGACAAATATGGATGTAGCTCCATGTTGCAGCCCCTCATCTGCCACATCCACCTGTCCCTAGCAGTCCAATGGGGACCTCTTCCAGCACATTTTAGGATCATCAGAGAATATCTGTTTATATTCCAGAGATCGCAGTGACAGTTTAGATGCTTGTCTGTCTTGGCTTTGCAAGTGAAATTGTGACTCTAAAATCTACTCTATAATATGCTATGGTTTGTTTTTCAATTTCTGCTTGAGGAGCAAATACCCAGTCTTGTGAGAGCATCACATGTTGAAAAGTCTTCCTTTCACACCAGGACAATGCCATAGCTGCCCTAGTAAATGCATCATCCAGGTTTTACATTAAATCAAGCATGTAGACTTGATTAATCCCAGCAGATGGTAAGGAGTACTAGTTCTATCATTCAGTCAGCCCTGAGAAAATTCTCCTCACCTTAGGAAAACTTCCTATATAGCCAGCCAGCTGTTTTTGAAACATACTCCTAACCCTCAGGGCTGGGAACATGTTTGTCTGTTAACTGAGAATCAGACCACATGGCTCATTCCCTGCACCTGAATAATGCTTCATTACAGAGTGCACCACAGCTGTCGTCCTGCTCCTACACCCTTTTTCTTGCAAAACTTCATCTCCTCCTCCGTTTTGCTTGGGACCCCTCCTGCTGTATTTTCAGAAAGGCACTGGCTCTGGAGAGCAGTCTGTTAAAGTTCTGAGGCTAGGAAAAGGGTCCTAAGGCAATTCTGGTGAAGTATTAGTTTGAAAAGGGTAAAGAACTTTAATTTCCGTAGCCAAAACCAGATCGTATCTATCTAGGTTTGACTCAATAGCTGAGATACCTGTTTCAAGGTGAATCAAGTTTGGGGAGAGTCCTCAGTGCGAGGGCTGACCTGTAGTGACCAGCTTTAAAGCCTCTGTCACTATGCCCTCGGGACATTTTCTTAGGCATAATGCACTATAAGCACTCACACTGCTGCTAACTGGCATGCAGCCTTTAGGGTGGGAAGACTCCCCCTAAATTTATTACGTATTCCATAAATGAAACAAAACTTCTACTTTTGATTTTATTATGAGAAAATCACCAAAATTCTAATAGTTTTCTCTAAAAGTATCATAAACTTTGAAAAAGATAACAGACAGGTTTTCCAAAATCCTCTAAATACCAGCACTGAGTAAAACTGTGTTGTTTAAAAATCCCTTCTACTATTAATAGTATTTATTTGATTTTTTTTATCCCAGCTGCATTTCCTCCTAAGCAAGCTGCATTTGTTTTCCTTGTGAGAATCTTCTGTTCCGGCCCCGTTGCTGCTGCAAGGGTACCCATGTGGAAGGACTTCCTAGCAAGCAGCATTTACCCTTGTAGTTACACACTTTGCTCATCAGGACATTTACTACATTCAAATAAAGTCGTGACTAAGCAAAAAAAAGTTTTATTATTTCAACTTTCTTGGACTTATTGACAAAATCAATCCTGAAAATGCCAGGAGGAGGAAAACCTGCCACCATCCCACCACCCCTAACTTGCTTGGCAAACTCCTGGCAGAATCTGACAAGATTTAGGAGATTTTTTTGTGTGTTTGTGTTGGTGAGCTTTTTCAGCTGTCTTTACAAAACTGTTCTCTGGTGTTGCTAGCGAACAGGGCATGCTGCCATTCCACAGGTACGCCCAGGAAATGGCAGAGGCGTGGAGTTCATTTTGATACCTTCATAAGGTGACATCATTTCATCTAGTCAAAGGCTGGTTTTGCTAAAATAAGGATTAAAAGTTAGCAGTCTTCCTGGTCTGGAAGAGAAATTGTCTCCCTGCTGCAAAGACCCGTTTCCTTGAATGTAGAATAGTAAGGAGCTGCCTACAGCTCTAAGTCTTTTGCAGCCCTTGAAGTCACACATATTCGCATTTATGTTCTTTCTCTCATATCTGTTTGTTTTCCAGCCGTGGCATTTTTCACACAAATCCAAAACCGACTGTGCATGCCTCCACATTCATTGCTCCCCTTGACTTCAGGCAAGTGGGAGGATCAGTTTGCTCCAAGTCTATTACTTTTGTGGCACTTGCTGGCTAAGGTGCTCTCTGTCCCTTGTGCAAGGAGATCACTGTTAAATCAAGACAATAAAAAAAAAGAAAAAGACAGCTAAGAGGTTATGTTAGTTAAGGGTATGTCTGTGCTGCACCACCCGAAGAGCAGTCATTGAGCTGGTACTTCTGTCTGTGTCACAGCAATGCCGTGGGACGTTCAGAGCTGAGATCTTCAAAGGTACGTTCAAAACTGTCAGCTGGCAGCATTGCACATGGGTTATGGGAGCAATGTTAATTAAGCAAGGAGCAGTGCTGCCTGGAGCTGATTTTATCACTGCCAATTCTGAAAGCAGCTTGCTCACAGCTAGACCAGGGCATTGCTGCAATCCTCTGCTGCAAGGTTCAGGTCTGCTCCGTTTTTGCCTTGGCTGGTGGTTCGGGTGCTACAAATGAAAGGATTTGGTAAACACAGCTCTACAGAAAGCCAACTGTTTTGCTGTGGTGAGCGTATCGTTTCTCTAGAGTACTGACAGTATTGGGATAGCCTTCAGGCATTATTATTGTCTTGTGGGGAGAAGGGATTGTCTTTTGGGGTTGGTTTGTTGTTTTCTTACACTGGTGTTTTGGTGGATTTTTTTTTTAATTAGAAAAAACAAAGGATCTGGTTGTTGTGCGTAACAGAAGAGCACTGTGTGAAGAGTGCTGTTAAGGATAGTACATGTGGAATGATGTGTGCTGGTGGTATTTTATTGCTTTGCATACAAACGTGTCCCTCCTCTCTAGCTGCAATCTGCTGATTCAGTTGAAGAAGCAAGGTCAGCTTTCATCCCTCTTTTCCGTTCCTCTCTTCCTATATTCTCAAAATATTTTACAATATTTCTTGTTCACTGCCAGTGAGCTTTGTGCTTTTCTCCATAGCTCTTCAGTCACCCAGGGCTCCTGGTGGTTCCTGCTACTTCTGCCCCACACCCCACTGTGTTTTGAGCTGGGGCAGATAAAAAAAACCCTAACAGCTGGGAAAGAAGGAGAAGGGTTACAGGTATGCTATCGCAGGAGGCAGGGTTGCCAGCAGCAAGACGACAGATTGAGTGGTCACATTTCTATTTGCATGAAAAATTTTAAAACTGGCCAGTAACCCAATGGTTAACGTGATGGTTGCTCACATGCAGTTATGCAGGACTTGCCATACTTCGTGCTGTGAGGGACCACAGCTGGTTCACTGCAGAGAATCATAGCAATTCAGCCATTGATGGTGACATCAGATTTCTGAAGAGCGCAGCTGGTGCTCAGCAAAACGAGTGTGTCTGCCACACCAGAAGAGTCAAAGATGTGCTCCAACAGAAGACCACTTCACTGTGGATCAAGGAGGGCCTTGCTGAAGAGAAGGAAGTAACTCCTTCAATGCCACATGAGCTGTCTTGGGCAACAAAGATTTTTGAGTCTCCTCCCAGTTAGATGACTGTTGCAACTTAAAACAGGCAAATCCACTCCTTTTTTTCCAAGCTATTGCAAAAGGCTGAAGAGTAGTTTGCGGTGGTGACAAATATCAGGTAGCTCAGAGACACGGTATGAATCCTTGGTCCTGTTGAAAGGAGCAGTCCTTCACCACTGCCTGCATTGGAGCCAGGATTTTTGTGTCTGTGCGTATTTCACCATCTGTCCATCTCAGGAAGGGACTGGGAGGTAAAGTATTGCAAATATTTTCAAACACAGTTGATTTTTCCATGGGCAGCTGTAAGATAAGACCATTTTTCTTTCATGAACTTTTTGGTCATTCACAGCTTTGGTGGCAGGTGATGGATGACAGTGTAGCTGGTAGGGCAGCCAGGCAAATGAGCAGATTTGGAAAGCTGCCTTGCCTGAACAGATGTTCCTTTGCACAAACACATTTGGAAGGCCCCTTTGAACACATAGTACGATCAGATCACCGGGTATTGTAATGGCTTTAACTTTCATGTCAGAGAAATCATCAGTTTTTAGGATGGGAAACTTCTTAAAGTACCTTTAATGTTGTTCTGATTTAATCAACAAGAAATATAGTAAGTACCCAATTATGAAATAAGTGACAGGCCTGTCATAGGATTTTATCCTATTTCTGTCTCTTTCTAAGCACAGCAAGGGGATTATTTTAATGAGGTAATGAGTATTTTATTTTGCAGTAATATTTGGAATTGAGAAATTCAAGGAAAGATTGAACATCCATGCTCAGATGAAATGGTAAATAATGTACCATCATGAAGTCAGTCAGTTTTTTCAGCATTCCAAGGTTTGAAGTATTTCTATAAAAGCAGTCATATGCTGTCTATCTCTGAAAGTCCTGGTACAAGCGATACCTTACTGGCTGCAACATGCTGCCACTGACTGAACCTTTGCAGTGTGTTCTGACCAGCAGACCTCATCCCCTGCATCCCACAGATGCCCATGCGTGAGTGTAACCTTTGCTGATGTGCATGGAGACTCGGACTTGAACCTTGCCGTGTGTATTGCTGTCTATGCATATGCTTGTTAAACACCTGGCCTGCGGAGGAGGTCCTTCAATGTCTTAGGAACAGGGACAGAACTTTATAACTCCTGTTGTTGCATTTCCATGAGCTTAATGGGATACTAGGCTTGAGAATAGTAGAGCAAGGTCCAAATATTTCATTTAAGGATTAAATATTTATATTGTATCAGGTTTTTTTAAGAGCTCCCTACTTAATTGTTTCCATATAAAACCTTAAATGAACCTGGCTATTAAGAAAAAAATATTCCCTTAATACTGCCAGAAGATTAAAACCAGTATTTTTAATATATGCTTGATGCCAGAGAAAAAGCCTGTGTCCAGTCCTGCCTTCAGTACACATGTCAAGGCAGTCTGAGGCTTTTCACAGATTCTGCCAGATGCAGTTATCCAGCAAAGTGCATTTCTGAATTCTGGATTACAACAACTGTAAACCTAGGCATGGATTTTTTGGAGCGATTGGCTCAAGAGCATTCCTAGGTCTGCCCAAAGCTCAGCTCTGGATGAGGGATGCATCATGTTGAGTGAGTTTGGGATCAGCACCTCCAGAGCAGCTTCACTGGCAATAAATGTCAGGCTTTTCAACCTTCCTGAGTTTTCAGGTGAATGCTGTTGAAACACTTAATTTTTCTCTGTCTTGTATCTCCCCACCTTGCAGCCTGCTCTCCTTATCCTTCCATGCTCCCTGCCCCATCCCTGGCTTTAATTGGTACTTAATGCTGCGCAGGTGGAGCAAGTTTTCCATCCCAATGCTCAGCTAAATTCATCTTGCTCCTCACTGAAGAGGGGAGCAGCCTCATAACAGATTTGATGCTACAGGTGATTGAAGGAAACATCACTCTGATGTCACTTTGCCTTAGTGGTTTTTTTTATATCTACAGATTTTCCTTTTGCCACTATTCAATGAAATCTGTTTGTATACCAAGTATCTGGTAGTAACAACAACCTCCCTGAGTAGGAGGAGCTGCAGGTACAACTTTATTTTAGATGGCTGGGTTTAAGTGTGTGTAATGCTGTCTGAGTGTGGCATGTTAACCGGGACAGGTAAGGAAATCCTGTTTCAGATTATAATTACTCAGTGTAGGTTGCAGCTGAACATCAACCTCTGTGGCTACCTTTCTACACTAAGTGTAGCTTTGGGGAAAGAATAGACAAACCAACACATACCCTGTCCAGCTGCACTGGCAATTTTAGCTATTTCATTTCAAAGTTAGAAGTAGGGTACACAAGTCTCAGCCTCTACAACTGCAGAATTGTCATGCCTAATATTGGAAAGTCATGAGTCATGTTATCATCCTGTTCCTATTTTCCTCCCTCCGATGAGATCTGAAATGATAAGAAGCTGCGTGCTTCATGACGCCTTTTGAGCTTATTAACTTTGCAGGACAGGCTCTTCAACTGGTCTTTGTACAATTAGAATTTTCAAGCGAACAGAAAAATTCAAGTGCACAGAAAAATTTGTTTTTTTCTGAAGACTCCTCAGAGGTCAGTGACTTTACTTACCCTCCCTTAACCCCTGAGCTTCATTTAGTCTCCAGCAAGCTCCGGCTGCACTCATAGCCACCCTCTGTCCCCCTCCTCGCTCTGTAGCCTTCTAGCCTCCCTGTTCACAGCTCCCCCAAGTATACAGCTGGTGCGTTAAACTGTCTGCCCTGTTAACACTGCCTTGTCCTCTGCTTCTCACTCCAGATTTGTTCCTCCTCCACTTACTCTGGAAACCCTCCTTCAAACTGTATTTCTTGAGCACCAGGCTCTTTTTTTGCCCAAAGTCTCCCAGTTTCACACCATGCCTCCCCAGTAGGATATTATCCTCAGTCCTTGTCCACACATTTTTTGTTTTCTGTAGTATCATTCTTTACTGCTGCACATTCACAGATCCTCTCACTGTCTTCTGTCTAGGCTGTAAACCGATAACAAGCCTGGATTTACAGTAACAGATTTTTCTTATTAGGGCAGGTTCCATCCCCTTGCAGAAGCTGTAAGGGAATCAAAGCCCATTTGGCCTTTTCACCAAAGGTGACCTCCTTCAATCGTATAGAGAAAAAAAAGGAAAAGGGTACAGTGGGCATTTGGGACATGTATGGGAGGAAATAATAAGCTCCTTCCTTTATTAATATCACAAATAATAACAAAAAACACTGCCTAAATTCAGAGGAGGAGGTCACTACTGAGGGGTCAGCGTGGAGCTGATTCTACAGGCAGATCTGGAAATTTTAATCTTATCTCAGATGTCTTCTGTGGACCCCATTTACAGCTGTAGTTTGGGAATAAAGATCTAGAGGAACACATTTACTTCAACTATCATCTTGTATGAGTTCTTCCTGCACTTTCCCCCCTGGCTTCCTTCTGTTGCATATGCAGGATGCAGCCTGATTTTATTAATTGCCATCAGAATTTTATCCAACAGTTCCTCAGCATCTTCAGCAACTCCAGCAGCTGTTTTCACTTTCTGTATTTTCTCCGAGCAGCTAAGAATGAGGATTTACTCATACCTGGGCAGCAACTAAGAAATGGGTTTGCATATGTTTTTTAGAAGTTTCATGCTTTACAGTGTTCCTAATACAGCAGAGGGATTGCACTCAAACCCAGGTAGGTGCACCCTCATTCCAGCCTGAATGACTAGGCACTGAATGGATCCTGTAGAAGAATGAAATCCACCAGAGCAGATCGTTTCTGCTCCGTTTTCTCCCATTTGGTTTCCAACTGTCTCCTGGACTATTTCTGCGCATCTTTGATCAGATCCCTTAATTTCCCACTGCCTAAATATAAATTAAGTACAATAGTATTTCTTTACCTTACAATGATGCGGGGAGCTGGAAACTGCTTTATATTGCTTGGATTAGAAAAAAAACCAAAAACCACAGAACAAAAACAAACAAAAAAAAACCCCAACAACAAAATATGGGAGCTATAGCAAGATATCGTGAAAGTCACAAGCTTTTGTGGATTTGGCTTTGTGTAAGGTTGTCCAGAAAGTGTGCAATGAATAGGATTAGAGCCCAGTTGTTGTCGGGTCTAGTCTGGCAGAGGCCATTCTCGAAGTAAAAGCCCATAGCATGAGGTTAAATTAATTACTACAGTGTGTATTTAATAAATACAGCCAGCTGTCTTGCATCTTTGACCGTTCCAAAAGCAAGTAGTTGTACCTTCACTCATTCTTTAACTGTGAAATTCCTCATAATTTTCCTCAGTGGGGAGGTCAGAGGGTGAAAATATGAAGCTGCAGAGTGATACGAAATAATTTGATGTAAATCGCATTCCAGTGGATACTGTTGCACTTCTTAACAACAAAGATGCATTTCGTGTATTTTAAAGTAATTTAATTAAAGTCTACCAAAGCTATCCAAGCTACCTGGAAACTCAGATTTCATAATTTATTATGGTACCATTTCTCAGCAGTCGTCTTTTGCTGAAAATCCAGTTCTGAGTTTCAACCGTACAGGTTTTCCACTGTACAGGGCTTTTAAATGTTGTGTCTTTTCTGGTTTGACTTTATGAAGACAAGAAAAAATGAAAGGAAAAAAAAAAAAGTCAGGTCATGCTGATGACCCAGGAAGCAGCATTTCATTGAAACTCCTATATAGCTGCCCCTGGGAATGCTCTAGGCAAGCAGCAGTTTCTCTATATTTATTTTAAAAGTGAAATATTAGAAAGCTAATGGAAAAAGCACTCAGGGAGAAGGAAGGAAATCTGCAGAAAAGGAGAAGCGCAGAGCAGCAGAAGTGTGATGGCCAGTAGAAAGACAGAGAGCAGCTAAGACAACTAATAAGTATTTCACAAAGCGAAGACAAAGTATCTTTTTGTTTATCTTTTGCTGGTCAGGAAAATATTTTCCCTTCAAAAAACTTCTCAGAACTACTCAGAAAAAAAAAAACTTGCTGATGAATACCTTTTGCTTTTGTTTTTTGACATATCAGAATATCTTCAATTAAGCCTCTTTTTTTGATTCATATAGTATCTATCTGAAACTCTCATTCATCTCTAATCCTCCCTCTGCTCTAGGTGGGAAAAAAACTGATTTATTTCTTCTGTTAGCAGTTAGAGGTCAGTATACCCTGGTGGTTTTGTTGATAGTATTATCTTTATATAAAAGATTTCCCTTCTGCCAAATTCCAGGTGTCCTTTCTTCTGCTTCAGTAAAAGATCTTTCCTTTTTAACATTTTTTTTTTAACATTTTTTTTATTTTTAACATTTTTAACATTTCCTTAATAAATGTCGAGTGGGGAGCAATGGTCTTTGTTCCTGGCTCTTGGTGAGAAGCTCAGGCAGAAGTGGGGAGCCAAGCCTCCCTGAATGTCCCTTGGCTGAAACTGCCTTTCCCAGATGGACTCTGGGGTGGTTTGCTGCCCGGGGGTCCTGGTTTCTTACTTTGTGTACTCTTTTCCCTCTCCCTTTTTGACCCTTTTTGGGCCAGTGTCAGTAACAGTAAAGTAGTACGATGTAGTCGCTCAGCCCATCTGAGGCACCTCAGTTAAGGGCCAAATAGTTCTTGCTCCTCATATATTCAGTGCAGAGAGACAGGATACAAGTATCCAAGTATCCAACAGATACCAGATGGAGAGTCAGAGTCTCGTCCCATTAGTTTTTGGGTCTTTTTTTTTTTTTTTTTTTTTTTTGGGGGGGGGGTGGGGGGTGGGAAGGGTATGGGGGGGAGCTGTCCCCATTACTGACCTTGGGGGAGCAGACAGAACTATCGATGCAGGCAGCAGCAGAAGGGAGAGCAGTGGCTGTGAATGCAAAGGGACCACTGCTCATCCCAGCTTCCCACACAAACCTGAACGGAAATATGACAGGAGTAGTAAGAAGACGTTTTGGGTTATCATTCTGTTAAAACAGCACTTCAGAAAGACGTAAAAATCTGCTCTCAGGGTGAAAGAAATAGAACAAGCCAGCTGACAGGCTGTGGCTTCCAGAGGGTGAAGGCAAAGCCTTTTACTTTCTGAATCAGTCTCCCTGCTCAGACACTCCCTGATTTTAGTTGTTCAGTAGCTATTTGGAGGCTTTCCTGATGCTGAAAAGATAAAAAATATTTCATTTGGGTTTTCATAAGCCTGTCATTAAGCAGGCAGTGAAAGGAATTGTTTTCTGGGCAGCAGGTTGAGGCAGGAGGCTGAGACATCTCAGGAAAGCCTCTCTGGCCAAAATAATTATTAGGCTCCATGGTAATCTATTGTTCAAACCCAGGATTTGTTGAAATAAGAAGCTAGATGTCTGATTAGTGCACTAAGAAAAAAATGTATAGACAAGTTGCATAATTCCCTGAAATTCAGTGTTTTTGAAGGTATTTTTTTCATTCTGGAAAGAGTTCTTCATGTACCTTGGAAGAATTTGCTGCGTTTGTGTCTGTCTATGGTGTCTAAGTTGGTTTTACTTAAATGACAGGATAACTTGTATTGGGTTTTGTTCATCATCTTCACAAGTGTTAATGAAGACGGTTTCTAAGGCCTGCACTCAGGGATATTGGCCAGAGGTCACCCTGCCCTTTACATCAAGCAAAACTGAATGCCAGCACAGAAAAAACATCTTCAGCTCCCCTTCCCCCTTTTATGTGGCTTTCCCCCCCCCCCCCCCCTTGTCTTTTTCAAAGGAAAAGTGATATGGAATGTAGTTATAATCAGATTAATCAATAATTATAGAAACATAGTGTGGTATATCTTCTGCCTCTGGAAGTCTTTTTCTTCTTGCCCGTTCTGAAGACGGTCTCGTCATTTGCCTTTTACTGTCCATGGGTCTGTTCTCAGTCTCCATGACTTTCCCATAACACTAGACTGTTTTCTCCTGGTGACACTGGCAAGCTTGTTCATCCCCCTTGGATGCATCTCGTCTGGTGCCACGGAGCTGTGTAGATCTGTTGTGCCTGGGCCCCTCACGCCGTATTCCTCTACCGGGGGTGACACTTTGCTCCCCCAGACTCTGCTATGCGACAGAGGCACCTGGGAGGTCTGAGGGCAGAACCTGCAAGTAAAGACTGTAAATTTGTATTTTCTACACACACTTAGTAGAAATTTAGAATATTTCCTCTACTGAAGTTATTGTTTGCTATCCAAATATCTCTGTATGGTCATCAGGACTTCAGTATATAAGTAAGAAACAAAAGAAGAAAGTGATAGAACCCCAGTTTCTCAGATCCCATGCATTAGGGTTGGTATTTTTTTGTAAATAACCTGAGTTATTCTCCTCAAACTGGACAAGACTGCCTGTTACTTCATCAGATGTTTTGAAAGATTGCAATTATCCTGGAATGTGATGTGTGAGCTGTCACAGTGTGTAAGCAAAAGGGAAGGAGAAGGAAATGGGGAAACAAAATACAAAGGTAATTAGAAAAAGACAACCTCTTATGTTAAATATACTTTCACATATTGTACAAGAATATGCAATTTAAAGTACTGTATTTTAAATGTAGACACCTCTGTGTGAAGTTGGTCTGAAGAAGCTTGCAAAATTAAGAGTTTTATTTGACCTTTAGGTTGTAGGAAACAAAGTGGTTTTAAAAGGCTTGTGAAGCTATTTTTTTTTTTTACTTCCAAGATGAAGACTTTTATCTTAATCTCCCTTTGCAGTTCTGGCTAATTTTACTTCCGTGATTGCACTATGCCAGGAGAGTGTGGTGCTCAGAGCATCTCCCGTGCTAGGACTCTCCAGTCCCTGTAACTTGCATATTACCTGGTATGAGCGAGGAGACACTCCTCTGAGAGAATGAGCAGCCTAAACCCATTTCACTTCCCACATAGGCACTCCAAAGAAGTTAAAGGTTGACAGCAGGTAATAAAATGCGGTTTGGCTTTGTGGGATGGTGGTGAGAGAGAGGGAGCAGGGATGAGAAAAAGACGGATGCAGCTCAGTGGTAACTGGTCAGGAGAAGTGCTCAAGCTACTGAGAGCAAATGTGAAATTGAGATGAACCCAATATAGTTTCATCTAATTAGGGAAAGACGTTGTGATGCTTTCCCATGACAAAGAGCATGATGATCTGTCTGATCTATCTGTGATAACAGCAAACCAGAGAGAGTTTTTAAAGAGCAGCTTAAGTAAAACATTTGGCTGGGAAAGATATATGAGGAAAATTTTAATAGTAGAATACATAGCCAGCATTGATTGAGATGGAATGAGGAGGAGGAATAACTAGAGCTGATTTAAAACTCTGTGTTTCCTTCCCTCAGGGAATTCTGCTAGCTTCAGCATTTATCTTTATGCTGGATAGGAATTAAAAAAAAAAAAAATCATTTTTGTGCTAGAATGGAAGGTTATGGAAAGTTTTGGTTTTCAAAAGGATGATAGGGGAGTTTTTTAAAAGACTATTTTGACACAATGTCTTCCTCCGCTGCTTTTGATGAGTCCTGGGAATGGCGATCCAGAGATGTCTTCATTGATGACTACAAGCTGAGGTCTCCGACCAAGCACTTTTGTCCTGGTGAATCACATTTATGTGCCTCTTTCTCTGCATCCAAAGAGGTCTAGCAGAGTGGAGGTCACAGCATACACCAGGATTTGCATGAGTGTGTGTCTCTTGGGAGATGGAGAGGCCCAATTGATAGTGATAATGCAAACAAGACCTACGTAAGCTATACCTGTCATTTGGCACAGTGGCAATACAGGTGGATGCAGATCAATGTCAAAATGAGACAAGATTTGATGAAGTGACAGATCCCAGTTGATTCTGAGTGACCTTGGCTAAAGGAGAAACATTTTGCTTCAGGATTTTTGATGGAAAGAATCTAAATATTACAGTAAAATGACTGAAAATATGTTTGTAAATTAAAGAGGGAAAGGGGAAAAAAAAAAAAGAGAGAGAGAAAATGACCCATCAATTCCCAAGCTGGCTTTCCCACGTAAATATAGCATCATCACAGTTATTGTATGTTGTGACATGGTGGAATATTTTCATGTTACATGTGAAAGGTTTAGGAAGCTGTGTGTGCTCTCCAAGGAAAACTGCAGCATGTGGTGGTCTAGGGAGAAAAGGAAAAGTAAAATAGAGAGTTTATTGAAGGTTATTAAGATGAAAAGTAGATTTCATAGAGACAGAAGCAGGACATTTATGCAACAGTTTATAAAGTTCAGGTTGAATTCAACCATGTCATGCAGATCTATCATGTGTAGTTCATCAGCTGTACAATTGCTAACAGCTGTTACCCTGCAATGAATACTTCTATGAAACGGGTATTTATTCCTGTGGGATAGTATTTAATCAGGATGGGCTTTATGTAATTTTGAGGCCTCCATAATAGCTTGCACAAAAATTCTCTCTTCATTGGCAATCTATCAAACACCGGCTCTAGAAGTCACAATAACAGGAAAGAAATAATTAGCTTATTTCAGGTGTCATGCTGCAAAGATATCATACTGGTACTTGATTTTTTTTAGCCTGTGGACTAAAGCAATTCCTGCAGGAGAAATGGATGTTATGGTGGATACCGAATAGTGAAGTGCAGAGGGGTCAGAGCTGGCCCCTCAATACAGAGCTTTGCTCCGGTGGAGCAGCATTCAACCAGCTGTCAGGAGCCCCGCAGGAACGAAAGGACCTTCCTGGGTCTCTGAGCAGGGAGGTTCCCCACACTGATGTGTAGCACAAAGAGGAGACCCAGGGTGGAGATCACTGAGCTCCTTTTCTTTTCGAGGTGGTTCATGCCCTTCTCCTCCCATTTTCCTCCCTACAACCCCCTGTGAGTCAAGGGAGGCTTGTTTCAACAGGACATTACGAGCTACTCGGTCTGTTTGGTTAGGATTGTGCTTTAAGGTCCTTATATTGAAAAGAGCTTGTCACTTCTGCTGTGTGGAATATTGCCCTTTGTAAGCAGGAGGACAAATTTTATTTCACTTGTAGTTTGCCAGGCTTTTCAAGAAAGCACTTTGGACACAGCTGAGATAGGTGTATCTTCTGTGGGGAGATAAAGTAATTTTTATTTTTATTCTGAATTTCTTCTGCTTTCTTGTTGGACTGACTGGCTTTGCACTAGGATAGGGCATAAGGAAGAACTACAGCCTGAAATCTTTT
The DNA here is from genome assembly GCF_015220075.1 of Falco rusticolus. Taxonomy (NCBI): domain Eukaryota; kingdom Metazoa; phylum Chordata; class Aves; order Falconiformes; family Falconidae; genus Falco; species Falco rusticolus. Next base: position 81,194,174 of record NC_051191.1, read on the forward strand.
TGCTCTGATACGTGGAGAAGAACTGAAAGCATCATATTAGGCTATTTCAGTGAAAATGAAGATATAGTGATCTCTGGAATAAAGGGACTCTTTTTTCTAGGCATTAGGAAAGGAGTGCTAAATTATCTTAACAGATTGTGTTGTATGCGCAGTGGTTCTGCTCTCACAGGGTGAAACCTGAGTTATGATGAAGTCTTTTTGTGCTAACATGACTCATCTTTCCGTCCAACTGCAACTTAACAAAAATGCTAAGCCCATTGCACAAAGAACAGGCTATATCGTCTAGAAATAGCTGTCAAATAAAAACCTGGTCGTGTTACCTCATCTTAGCTATTGCGTCAACTTGTATGTAGCTGTTCCAATTCTCCTATTATAGTGTGCCATTACTCTCTGTGTCCAATATATCTTAGAGCCATTTCATTTCCTAATAACTAATGGCTTTTCTACTTCCTGAAAACCTTGCAGTACCTCCCTTATAGCAAATAGAAAGGAGGGACTAGCTGGTGCCTGTCCTATGCTATAAAGTTTCCCGTGTTGCTAGAGAGTTTGGCCGACTTCCCTGACTAAACTAACTGCGTGCAGAGAAAGTTCTGTAAGAGTTGAGTTTTTCAGGTAAGCCATGTTCCTAAATCCTTGCTCTGTAAGTGATGCTAGACCTTCTCTTCCATACGGAGTTGGGATTCTCCCTTTTAAGTGATCCCCACAGTTCGTTCTTCTCCATTACCATCTCAGCTGGGACTCTCTCGTAGATGGGTTAAGGCTGATGGTGGCTACCAGGGTTTTGGGTTACTCCTCCTCGTTTGGTGGCCCTGGAGGATCTGTTTCTATTATAATTCTCCCAGTTCAGAAGACAGCATTGCAGGTTGGACTGAAGCATAACTGAGAGGAAAGAAAAGAAGGGCTTTGAAGGGGGATAGCAGAGTATTGGCAAAACACCCACAGAGTTGGAGGGGTGGCCTGATAGTATTCAGGTATGACTTCGTGCACATCCTGGGGAAAGTTGCTTCTAACTGTTACGACTGTTAAATTTTAAAATTGGAGTACTTCCTAAGAAAGGGAGATTAAATGTTTCACGGTGTGAAGGCCTTGGCAATGACACAGGACAAACAAATTCTTGTTTTTTCCTGCTCCTACCTTTCATCCCACCACTGTCTCATGATCTCCTCGGTAGTGCTGACACAATTCTTTCTCAAGCCACATTGTAAACCAGTCCAGTGAATTTGTTTAGCTCACAATTTGATCCCACAAGAATTTTTCCTGCACAAGTGAAGGGGCAAGAAAAACACAGCCTGCGTTGCAAAAGGTAAGAACTTCTAAAAAAATGAAAGCTTCTGCCAAACCCTCTGTGTTTTAACCACAGTGCAACTCTAGAGATTCACGAAAGAGAGGAATTGAGCATCAGTGATGGTTTTTCCCTGTGAAACACACTGTATTGATTGTCTCAGTCTTATTGTCAGAACTGAAAAATGTTGCAATTAAGGCTTATGATTGTACACATTTATCAAATTAATCAGCCTAAGCTGTCCCTTGGAGTTAAACTTCAGGTGTTGTAGATTTGGAAGGATCAACCTGCTGTAAAAAAAAATTGTTCCTGTAGTGTAAAGATGATCTAAGAGCTTCAGTATCACCTATGGGCATCTTTGTGCTATATAGTGATTAGTGGCATGGAGCATTTGAAACCTGGGAAACCTGACATCTCACAGCCAGCTGGGAAGCCTGGCAGTGCAAAGGTGCCTCTCTTCTGCTTTCCCTTGCTGCTCATTTTTGTCTTTTAGATCGTAGTTTTCATTTTCTGTGACTGTTTCTAAGGATGATCTACTTGTTCTATGAAATACTCTGAAGTTTTCTCTCTCCTGCTAAACAGTATGACTTTCTAACCTGACTTTGAAGTTGAAGTTTTCTAAAGTTCTTGAAAATCAAAAACAATGCCCAACTTTTCTTTGTAAGCAACCGATCATCCAATCTCTTTAGAAGTGGTCATTTTATACTGTTTGAGTTTTGGATACACAGGATCACTATATTGCATTTATTCTTCACCCCCTCAACATGTATGTCTTGTCAGCAACATTTTTATCATCTGTGTTACTAGAAGATTTCAACTAGATCAAATTATTTGCAAGTAAGTATAATCTAAATTCATTTTTTCTCCAAGCAAGAATCACCTACCATGCCCCTACTTATCTATGGTTAAGCTTTCTTCTGTCAAAAGACTCACATTCTATTTACAGGCCTGATTTCTTTCCTTTCTGGTTATTTAGGGCTGTATCTCTTGCAGGACATCTCTGCCTTTCAATTGTTAAGATCCAGATTTCTTGGGGTGTGTTCAATGTAAGATTAAAGAGGATGAACGTGGTGACAAAGCCATTAAATCTCCCCAAACCCTACGCTGGCTCCCAGTGCAAATTAAGGGTGCCTCAGTGCATTGTTTTCTGTGTCTTCAAACACCCTTCTGATAAAATGAGGATCCTTGGGTCATACAGTTTCTCTGACTATCACCTTTTTTCTCTGGTCATCCTGTTGGAAAGGTGTCAAGAAAGGGAATTGGCAGAAATCACAGCAGAGCGCCTCTGTAGGCTGTAAGTACTCAGCCAGGGAAAATGCTCAGGAAGCCAAATACGCAGAGGGTTGGGCTGGTTTGCGCTGCCAGGGGAGAAAAAAAAGGTTTCTCTGAAAATAGGGTTTTATGCTACAGAGATTTCAAGAAATAGAACTTGGAGCAGAGTGAAACACTTCTCCTGGTTGGGGTTTGTGGGTTTTTTTTTTTTTTGCTTTGTTTTCACAAGCAGCAGAGTGGTACCACTTCTATACTATTACACTGGAGGGAAAAAATGGTTGCTACTACCTGTAGGCACGTTTGTTCCCAGCTACTCTTTTCCCTAAGAGATGTAATTGAGCAGCAACCTTACTCTGTGTGCTCACTTTAGTAATATCTCTGTATTGCAGGAAGCGTCCTGCCTCAAAGCCTGCTTTTTGGCAAGGTTAGTACGTTTTGGCTGTTAATAACACAAGCTTTTTCTTTTGTGTGGCAAGCCTAATGCAGATAACGCTACTTACTACATCCCCGCCTAGTTAAGCTGTGTATTTTGGCAAAGAATTTCCAGCCTGACTATCTGCATGTACCTCACTTCAATCGTTCTTAATAGGACTTTTATCTGGACCAGAGATTAGCAGTACAAAATTCAAGATGGGGGATATGCAACAAATGTTGCAAGGTTTGGAGGTGGATAATTTCTGTCTGCAAACTCGGGAGGATAAGGCAATTTTTGATACTTTCAAGAGGACATTGCACCTTTTGGCTACAGTTGAGAGGAGCAAGAACTGATAACATTTTTTTTATTGAGAGGCTCCAGCCGTGCATAGTAGTTGTTACACCAGGTCACTTGATATTTACTTTCACAGCACCTCTGGGGTCTGGGCTGAGGACAGGCTGAACCTGTGTGGGACTTTTGATGCGTTGCAAAGATCCAGGGCCTGAGAGATCTGACTTGAGGTGCAAATCTTTTGTGTTCTGCTTGGCACTAGTTGATTAAGAGAGAGTTGTTGAGCTTATTTGGAATATCAAAACTGTAAATACACAAAACTGGGAGATGTATGATAGAGTGAGGCTGTTTTGGGTGTCAGTGCAATGGAGCTAAAAGCACTGAAGCACCTTGGTAGTGTTTGAGTTTCAGAACTAGTAATGTTTGCTTGGTCTTTATAACTTCAGATGGTGAGCTTTGCCTCCAAGATCATGAGGTCATACGAAAGTAAAAAAGAGCATAATTTCTTGGAAAATGCAACAAAAAATTATTGAAGCAAAATTGAACCATGTTATTTTTTCTTAAATGATATGGATAAATCCTTACTTTTAGAAGGGTCCTCAATAGCCCTATATTTCTACTCTTATGTTTGAGCAACATTAGTGCTTGTGTAGTCACAACACAGCTAAATACCTTTATCTTGGAAATAACAATTTCCTGTCTCCACAAGAGAGGCTTAAAAAATGTTTTTAACAAAAATAATAATCAGGAGTCACCAACACTGTACTTCCACCTGAGCTTGAAATCACTGATGCACAATAGTGCAGCATTTACTGCAGTGCTTTCTACAAGCATAATGTAATTAATTGAGCGACTTGCATCTATTTTGAGATTTTGCACCTCGTGTATATTTTGTAACTAACTTTCTGAAGCAGCAGTAGCTACATTGATGTTAGGAGAAGACTGTTGTCAAGGGAGAAAGCTGTCACATTTTGATGGACAGTTAGCAGTAAGGCTCAGTACATCTGTAGGCTGTGTAATGCATGGAAAAATCTGGGAGCATACCTGACTTCATGTGAAGCATGCCATGTGCCTTTGCATGATTATTTCTGTGCTCTGTGCTACGTGGAGCTATGCTAATATACCACCTTTGAGTGGTCTTGTGCATTTTGAGGGCAGGAACATATTAATCAATCCAGAGGCGCTGCCACTGGGTAGGCTGTATGGCCTGACATCGCCCTGCTTGGGGGGCAGGGATCATGGTGGTGGCAGGAGACTGGCTGGATGCTGGTCCACAAGATTGTGCTTCACGAGCTGTGTGAAATCAGTGCACATGTTTCATTTCCAGGATGTATTTGTGGCTCTGTAACCTGTTTTAAAATTATTCCAAAATTTAAACAGTGGGTTGACCTTAAAAAGACTGTGTGGTATTCCTTGGAAATAGGAATAATTTCATTATCTTATAGATCATGGTAGGATGAAATCTGGGGGGAGGGGGGGAAGCCAGCATTGATAAATCAGTGGATATTTTTCTTTACCAGATAATGAAGATTTTAACTGTTAATTACTGAAGACAAAAAAAGAAAAGACAAAACTTCATTCAGTATAGGAGCATGTAGATTTTCAGTGCAGAGCTTCTTAAGGACAAGAAGGTAATTTGTCATTCAGGAAAACACATGTGCACTAATTGGAACCTGGCACTCATCACAACAGTTCAAGTGCTTTAAACTTAACTCAAATTTTTCTTGAATGTTTAGAGCCAAATCAGCATTGAATGACTTCTTTCCTTTCTTGCATTTCAGTGCACAGAGGATGTATTAGAAAACATTATCACAGCCTGACCATCCTTTTGTGATGCAGCACTTACATTTCATTCAATTACAGGGTTTTTTGAACTTCTATAAATGTGCCTTGTCACCTCGCCTCAGCTTGTCTTCTAAATATTGGAGAAGGGAGGAAGAAAAATATTGGTCCCTGTATGTGGAAAAGGAGGAAAAATTTTCTCTGTGCCAGTATGTGCCAGCCAAGAGGCATTTTCTATTTACGTTTTATTGTCTCTTCTTTCTGGAGAAATGTGTTTCAAAAGTCCCAGTGCTGCAGATCTCTCTGATGCCTCATTATTCAGAGCTGCTGATGTGCTGAGCAAAGTTCCTTAATGCAGCTTTCAGGAACTCCAGGGAATTCTCTTTAGTTTCCTCTTCCTGCAGTTTTCCCATTATCTGAAGAGTAAATGTTTGTGTTTCTTGGAGAACTTTGGGGGCAGAAATCTGCTGCCTATCTTCCACAGAAACTGAGTGAGGAGTCTGTGCGAAAATCTAATTTGGAAGGGTATTATTTTCATCTTCTAGTTTGGCTTCTTCCACATATAATTGTTATTTCCTTCCTGAATCGACAATTTGGTCTGTACACTCTTAAGTGAGAGGAATAACTGTGTGGCAAAAAAATAAAAATAATAATAAAAAAAAATCAAGCAACAAACCATAACCCACCAAAATCAAGTAAAAAAAAAACAACCCCAAACCCAACCCAACAACAACAAAAAGTTAAAGACTTTTTTATTTACATATGCACACGATACCAATGAAATAGCAATACTGCAAGAACTTATTTTGATAAAATCAATGTATCTTACCACATAGATGGTCTTTCCTGCTGTTGTGCTCTTTGGCTTGTGAAATGGCAGTTACTTCTGATCCCTGTTATAGTATGACCTAAGCAATTTCAAACAACTAAACACAACGCACAAAAAGAGCAAAGAAGTGGCTGCACCATTAACTCCAATTCATTAACAGCCTCTGTGAATTGCCTTGTTTCTCTAATCATGGGAATTATAAAATACACATCTACTTTGTTACTCTGGGGTATTCCAGAGATCATTAATGAATGTATATAAAACAGTGCATGAGCAAATACACTAACACAAGAAAAGAAAGTATTTTTAACAGAGTAAGGGAGGGATAAATATTGCTATGCTGTGTTTGCTTTGTCCGTTTGCTGTACTATTGATTCACATACACAAATCCAGAAAAAAACTGTTTCTACTCTGGTAACTTCTAGGTGACTCAGCTGTGATCAGCGACCTTTTCTGACTGGTACTATTGCACTTGCTTGGTTCCCATCCCAAATGGCTTGGGATGTAGCAAATCTGTAGTCTCTGCTGGAGGCATGTATGTTTCAGAATATTGCACCTCTCTCTGTATTTTTAAACAGCACACTCAGACTTGCCTCACATTTGCTTTTGAGTTCATGTTTTCTCAGTCTGTTTATCCTGGTAGGATAGGGAGAGATGTACTAACTAGAAGAGTCAGAAATCCTTAAAGATATCTGATAAGGATCAGGAGGTAGCAAAACTACCTTCTGAGAGTAACTAAACTTTCAGAAATTAAGTAAAATAATATTTAGTATCAAGAATGCAATCAGTTGAATTGTTAAAGATTTTGTGAAAATATTCTTGCTGTTAGTAGAATGAGTTCTGCTTGCTTGTGGATGCGTTTCAAGCAATGGAAGAGCTGATGGGGGATAGAAAAAGAATTTTTGGAATATTTATAAAAGCAAATAAGACTATGATTTCTGTGTTTTGTTGATATCTTCTTACGAACTGCACCTTTAAACTATGCCAAAATACTGTGGCAGTGGCTGTCATATGTCGAGACATGAGAGAGCCTAAGTCCATTTCCTACTGCACTAGTTCCTGCTTGACAAAAGCCTGCCTTCACTGCAAGCTGTGAGCAGCACCCATGTTAGCAGACGCTTGCCAGCTAGCCACAGCGTGCCAGTTGGCAACTTCTACAATAATATGAATTTTCCAAGGCACATGAGGAGACCCTTGTAAGTTGTTTTTAATTTCTTTCAGCTATTGGTCTCAGTCTTAAGGAAACTGTTTTTCACAAGAGTTCAGCTTCCATGTCATCAGTGCTGAAGATCACTAGGGTATCACCCAGGGGTAATTTGGCTCAGTGTGTGCAGAGGTCACAGAACTACTGTAAGTTTTTGGCGGCTGTGGGTAGTTCTGGGCATAGCACAGTGCGGAGGGCTTTTGCATTTGCACACCCCATTCATTGTGAGATGCAAGCCTACTGGTGGAAGCTGAATGGGAAGTCCTCTGTAAACAGAATGACTCAGATACTAATCACAGAAAAGTCCTACAGAATTTTCTCTTTGATGCTCTCTTGCCTTTTTTTTTTTTTTTTTTTAAGAAGCTACATTTTGCAGTCTCATCTTTCTGTTGGTAGCAGTCAGCATCCAGGATATGTTCACCCATATTCAGTAGATTTCCTTCAGTAAATTTCAGTAGATTTCCTTCAGTGTTCCACTTTGATCAACAATAGTTTATTCTGTTGAAAATCCTAGCCGCTACCTTGAAGCTACCTTTTAATACACACCACTCGTTTTCCTACAGCTAGTGAAGCTTCTGGCTTAGCTGGGGGTCTTCTGTACTCCCGGTTCAAGTTTCCAGGGTAGGAGGCATTCTCACTTTTACTGCCCAAATGCTGTGGTGGTTGATGCCAAGGAAAAAAAAACTTCCAAACTCAAACTCTTAATATTACATTTGCTGTTGGAAGGGGCAGAGGCAAAACTAGTGGTCTTGCTGTGCACATGTAGCCTCTGAAACTTTCATCCTCTGACCCCAGGTTATCCTGCAGCCTAAGGAGGAGCAGCAGGAATCAGCTCTACATTGTAACTCTGTGCTTCTTTTGTCTTGCTGGAAGCAATAGATCAAGGATTGAAGAGGTTGGAAGTGCAGCCCCATGGAGAGTCAGACAAAACAGGGAGAAAAGTCTACCCAGAATGGTGAGGTGTAATGCGAGGCAGAAACACTGCTGCATCTCTCTGAAGTGCCTTCTGTCTCACTGACTTCTGTCTTAAGAACTAGTATGCTTTATGTTTTTCCTACATTTCATATATATATATATATATATATATATGTAAAGTCTGAACTTTTTTTGCGGTTGCGTGTCTTCACCCTCTCTTCAGAAGCAGGCAAGCCCCATACCGCTGTCTCCATTGCCCCTTCCCAACGCTCCATACATGGGTCCTTGTAGAAGGAAGCAGCCTGCTAGATTACTCTTGCTGGGGTTTCTCTGCATTTCCAAAGGGAGAATGAGATGTTTTGTCAGTCGATCACATTTGCGCAGCGAGAGTCACGACATGGCAGGCAGCAACCTGCCAGACAGGAGCAGCTGCACCTCTGCTGCTGTGGCTTCCCTAGCATCCATCCTTACACCGCCTGTGCGAGGGCGTTATCTTAGTGCCAAGGACTCTGGCAGCAAATTTGTCAGTGTATTGCGGTTCTGATGCAGGTAGTGCCAGAACTGTCTTCAACAAAACAGGGGGTACAGGGAATTATTGGAGCGCTGGTCACTGATGTTGATTTTCTGGCTTGCTGTGGAATAAGCCAGCTAGCAGCATGCACTAAGCACCACAAAACTCCCTGTGGACTTCCTGGAACAAAATTTGCTTTGGCTGCATTTCTTCCCTGTTCCTGGGGAGCTTGATCCTTCTCTGTCTCCTGAGAACTTCACTTGACAAGAGAATTTTGCATAGCCAAAGCCTGGATAGCTTCTGTCCTATTTCGGTAGCTGGACAGAACAAATGAGACTGCTGCTGTTGTCTGGGGGATTGACAGGTGTCATCAAATGCTCTAAGTGTGAACAACAGAGAAATGTGAGAGAAATGAAAAAAAATGTGTTTTTTTTATTTAGCCTATCTGAGTTTTGATGCAGTGATGAGGTAGAAGGCAAAACTGTGGTATTTCCATTGATAATGCTGTCTTTTAGGTTTCCATATTAAAAGAAGACTTGATGGTATCTTAAATCTTTGGTTTTGAAAATATCTATTTGTATTTATATATGTTTTGCTATGAAATTGATAGTATAGACTGTCATATCCATCTGATCATCCCTTTAAAACGACTCCTCTTGGTGGGAAGTATTCCAAGTATTTTTGTCTTTCAGCCCCAGTCAAGGCAAGAGTAGTGCTCTGGGCTGCGCTTCTTAATAAAACCTGAATATAAAAATGCTCAGACTGCTGCACTTAGCTTTTCATTTGAAAGAAAAATACAGTTATTTAATTAACCTTAAACCTGAGTCCGAACACAGCAGGTAATTTTTTCCACTCTGTTAGATCTGAGATCTAAAGTGTGAAATTTCATTTTAGCTTGCTGTCACAGGACTGCTAGGCTTAGCGTAGTCACCACATTTTTCTGGTAAGCCGCATACATGATGCTCCTGTATTGTCTGAGCTCATCAAGAGGTTTCACTGACAACAAACATGTCAAGAGTTTCTCAGCCGATACGTAGTTTCCTCTGCCTTATAGGGAGGTGTTAGCAATTTAGACATTTATGGAGGAAAAGGAATTTTTGCTGTGTTATAGCTTGTAAAAGTTTACAGAGGTCTTCTGTAGCCACTACCATGTAAAAGTTAGTTGTGGTTTTGATGACCCAAAAATGGTTGTGACTGGAGGGGAAAAGCAGTTAACAGATTGTTGTATCTGCAGCCTTAAAATGGTTTTCTACGTATGTGTGAATGTACTACACAAGTACATGCATACACATTACAAAAGAAAAGTCTTCTTCAGTAAAAGCCTGTGTGCTTTGGGAAATTCGGAGTGATTGAATAGGGAACTCTGAGGTCATCAGAAATAGGAGAGGGTGTGTATGCTTGAATCCCTACAGATTATTTTTCTTTCTTTCTTTCTTGCAGCTAGTGTTATTCAGTCAATTATTAACTATTTTGCATTTGTTTTGAAGCTTAATCTAAACAAAAAATATGTATGTATTCTGATAAATCTGCACAGGATTACAGAGTTACTCATCTTTTCTGTTTACAGCTTCCACTGCTCATAGCTGTAAAAACAGTTCTAACAATAGGAAGGTAACATGTCTTAGCTAAGTGTTCAGTTTTTAAAGACACGATTATTAAGGGGTCTTCACTTTGACCATGTTCCTAGTACATTGTGATCAGTTTCTTCCGTTGTTTTCTGCATTTTTTAGGTTTTGTTATGAAAACATAAATGCAGTTCTGTTTGATTTCATTAAGACTTCTAAGCATTGTGCTTAGGTATTTGCCTGGTAAGAGAGCTGCATGGAGTGACGGTAGAAGAGGGAGAATTAAGGGTAAAGGAGGAATCCCTTAGGAAGGTAGTCTCTCCATTATTACATGACATAGATTTACTTGCTAGATAATGCTCTACTTGGATCAATATTGCTGCTGACTCAAAATCTGAGTGAAGACCATTCTCCTTTGTGTTGTGACTGCCTTTGTGAAGAATGTGGGAGCTGTAATCACATGAATATTTGCATTTCTACTATCAATCACTGCCTTTTTTTTTTCATTTCTTACAGAAATGCAGGCAGTTTCTAAATACTTTTGGGTTTAGTTACCCAATCTATTTTAGGGCCACTAAGGAATGGTTTTCCATGGGTGCTGGAATGTGGAAATTGGTGAGGAGGTAGCAGTCCTACTGCTGCTGTCCTTCACACCAGCTGTGCTAGCTGGACTGTTCCAAAAGTGGGGCTTGAAAAAAAGTCCAAAACATTTCAGCCTCCTGTTACCCTCAAACTGTATGCAAGTATTCTTAAACTGGATGAATCATGGAGTCACAGAATCATTTAGGCTGGAAAAGACCTTTAAGATCATTCAGTCCAACCATTAACCTACCTCTGCCAAGTCTGTCACTAAACCATGTCCCTGAGTGCGAGGTCTACACTTCTTTTAAATACCCCCAGGGATGATGACATCCCTGGGCAGCCTGATCCAATGCCTAATAATCCTTTTGGTGACGAAGTTTTTCCTAATACCCAGTGTAAACCTCCTCCGGCGCAACTTGAGGCCTTTTCCTCTTGTCCTATTGATTGCCATTTGGGAATAGAGACTGGCACCCACCTCACTACAACCTCCTTCCGGGTGGTTGTAGAGAGTGATAAGGTTTCCTCTGAACCTTCTTTCCCTCAGCTGACCCTCGTAAGACTTGTTCACTAAACCGTTCACCCACTTTGCTGCCCTTCTCTGGACATGCTCCAGCACCTCCACGTCCCTCTTGCAGTGAGGGGCCCAGAACTGAACACAGTGTTTGAGGTACAGCCTCACCAGTGCCGGGGTGAAGTGACAGGGGGACGGTCACTTTCCTTGTCCTGGTGGTCACTCTTTCTGACACAAGCCAGGATGCTGTTGGCCTTCTTGGCCACCTGGGCACACTGCTGGCTCACATTCAGCCGGCTCTCAACCAGCACCCGCAGGTCCTTTCCCACCAGGCAGCTTTCCAGCCACTCTTCCCCAAGCCTGTAGCATTGTGTGGGGTTGTTGTGACCCAAGTGCAAGACCCAGCACTTCTCCTTGTGGAACCTCATACAATTAATTAGCCTCTGCCCATTGATCCAGCTTGTCCAGATCCCTCTGTAGAGCTTTTCCATCCTTAGGCAGATCAACGCTCCCACCCAACATGGTATCTCCAAGTCCAGCTCTTCCCACAAAAGCCATAAATAGTAACGCCACTGTTTTTTGGTGAGGGGCAAGAACAAGTGGTGGAAAAGGACAGAAAATCTTTGAATACTGTGCTAAGACATGCTGGATGCTAGTACAAAGTTATCAGCTGAGAGCTCTAAAAGAAAATAAATGTGCCAGACCACCCAGATATCACGGAGAGATTCACAGAACTTTGACTTAATCACAGAGAGGCCCCCCTTTTGCAGTGCTCAGGTGCAGTGAGATTGGTGTGCAGTGGGTATGGCAAGGGTTTGGTTTTGGGGTTTGGGAGAGGGCTGCTGGTTGTAGAGATCCCAGCCACAGCTAAAGGAGAAAGAGCAAGGTGATAATGGCTGTGAAGAGGGAACTAGTGGAAAGAGAAGGGGAAGGATCATCTGCAGAAGTGCTCTGACTTAGAATGTCTGTATTTAATTATGCTGAGGCAAAGCAGAAACTCTCTTCTAGTCTTGATTTATGCACAGCCCTATAGCTTTGATCCTGTAACCTGCTCAATGGCTTTGCAACAGCCAGCTCTAAGTGAACACAGCTAAAAAAAAAAAGGGTGAATGGGTACAGATACTGACCTGTGTGATACTGAAAGGAGCCTGCAGAAGCTGCTCCTTTGATGTCTCTGGGAGGTGCTGTTCCTGCTAGTACACTAATTATATAGGGGTGAGGCAGAATATATCCATATCCGAGCTACTGAGAAATATTTGTTCTTGAATATCACTCACGTAGGTATGTCCTTACCACAGTTGCCCTGTCTTAGCTCTAAAATGCTTACAGGCTCCTTTTCATCAATTTTAGAGTGAACATAGTGAGATGGAGACAGACTAACAGGTTTCACTAAAAAGTCAAGAGGCTCCTCCTGGGTTGTGTTACATTGGTGGGCCTTGTGCTTCGTTCACTCTTCTCTAATTCTTAATGGTGGCTGAACAGTTTGAGCTCCTTAGAAGAGTCAGACAATCTGTGAACTGTACAGGTAATGCTTAAGCAACGACCAGATCTTGAAATTCAAGCTTTAGCCCTGCATCCGATTCTGTGGGCAGATCTCTAGACCAGAAGCTACAACTCCCAGTGCTTTCCAAAGGAGACTCTGTGTGCATGTCATGTAACATTCAGTAGTTTGCAAGATCCAGCTGTGCATGCTGCTTGTTGTCTCTGGCTCTTAATTATGCTGTCACACTGCACCGTCTCTTTAGATTTAACTGTTATACATTAAATGGATTGCAAAACCAGTCATTTTTCAAGTCATGAAGGATTTCTGGGAGCAATGATAGTTTCTCCTTGCTTGTTGCTACTTGGGTGTGCTGTTATGGCAAACAAAAAATGATTTGAAGTTTATTAGCTGAAGAAAACTGATTCAACCTTCAGGCTTCTAGCAACAACATTTATATTTGGTGTAAATTGGTTAGAGCAAAATCTCTTTTGTAAAGAGGATTATCATCAGGAGTTCAGTCTGGCTGTAAATGAGCCCATCTTCGAACCACAGGATTTTCTTTCTTTGCACCGTATTAGCATCTGTAGTGCCTGTACAAAGGATGGATTATGACCTTCCTTTTAATTCTGTAGCAAAGTGAGAGAAGGTTTACTGTTGCCAGTTTGTAATTGTTGTTAGGTTGTTAGTGCTATAAAATAACTATGGAAGTTTAGCAAATGGTAAGGATTTTTAATTTGTGCCTCTATCAGCCATTTTAACATCCTCTTTGCTTTATTTTCTAGCATTTTCTGGCATCAGTACAATTTCCCCTACCTCTTCCCAAACATCGTGTACTACACAGATCTCTATGTGCCTGGAGACCTTCGAAAATATATTATGTAACTTCAGTGCATCATTGTTGGTACTGTCTGCTTGTTTGTGTTAGCAGCAGCGTTGTCAAAAATGTTGTCAGTGTTGAAATGCAGCCCTTTTCCATTCTGAGTCACTGTTACTGATTACTGAGAAAGCAGAAAATATTTTAAATATAAAGGCTCAAATCTAAGCTAATTCATGTTAACCCTACCTGAAACATTGGTCATTGCAGTGGAACTACCCTGATTGTGAGTTTGGCCCAGAACATCAAATCAGTGGAGCTGAGTGACGTAAACTGGTGTTACCAAGAAGCCAGGACTTAAGTCACTGTGATGAAAAGCAAGTCACTACTTCAGCTATTGCTGGGCATGCATGGTTTGGGACTCTGCTCTGTGACTGTAAGGCCACAGCATGCTCTATTACTTCCAGATGTCCTGGGGCTAAAAATAAGCTGTGAAATCTCTGAAGCAGAGCCTGGTGCTCAACAAAACCTTGACATCCATATAAAGCATCTCAAATGATAGAGCGTGCACAACTAATGCACCTGCATACACCTGAGATTTCACTGTGAATCGACAGATGCTGTGATATTCCATGTTTCTAGTGCCAGCACATAAACATAGAGATGCTTATTGCATTTTTATCTTTTTAATTTTTATTCTTTAAGCCTGGAATGGGAATGGAGCATTCTGTTACTCCAGGAATCAGAAGGCTGGGAGGTTGCTTTGTTTCAGACTGGACTTTGCTTCATAGGAGTCAGTGTGCAGATACTGAACTTTTAACACTATTCCTGCCTCTTCCTCCATGTACATGCTGTCCTTGCTGTTTATACTGATTTGCTTCAAACCATATAATTGCTATATATGCATTAGCATTGGAGGAAAACTGTTTGTTGTTCAAGTATCCACCTTTACTGGCCACTGAAGTGAAAAGATCAGGTGGTTCCTGCTACAGTCATAGTCATGAGATTATTTGCTTGATGATGATTAACTAACAAGAAATCACAAACACTTTCAAGCAAAGAACACATATTAAAAAGAAATGCTTTATGTATTGTAATTATGTGCATAGTTTGTGGAGTCTCTGTCACACATCCTGGGGCAAAAAATGAAAAAGAAAATAATTATATGAAGATACATTGCTCAGGCATCCCCAGTGTTCAGTCTATTTTAAACTCATAAAATAATTAATAGACTGAGGAAGCAAACTGATGAGATTGAAGTAGTCTGTGACCACTTTATATTGCTTCTTCTGGCCTCAGCTGTACAAGTTCTGCAAAGCGACAGATGGAATTTTCTTTTTCTGCATGTGCCAGGTTAATTATGACTCCTCCAAAATTCTGATTAAAGTTGACTATCTTATGTATGATTGAATATTTGTACCCAAGATCAAAATTTTATATTCAGAAAGTGGCAAAAATTACTTTGTCTTAAAGGAGCTTTGCTGTCTGTAGCTTTCTTTAAAAAAAATGTTATTTGTCATTAATTGTAATTTTAGTGAAGCTTGTTCATTACATTTAATATGATGTCTAAATGACTCATCTGAACAGCCCGACCCTCTTGTTTGCAGAAATCACATCCCTGCATAAAGTTGTGAAAATGCACCAGACATGAGAAAACTCATCAAAAACAGACTAAGTAGAAGGAGATGCCAGAGAGGCTGTTCGTGAATCTAGATGTATATTTACAGGCATACAGTCTTTTGCTTTTGCACAAAACTAAATATATCTCTTTTTTTTTTTCTTCTTCATTTTATGCAGTTGAGTTGAAAGGGCAAGTATCTCAACAGATAAGCTTCTGAAATGGCCACTGTCCTAGTTGAGTAGGGCACAGAAATCTCAGTAGTGATCCAAACCATAGAGAAATATTAACATGTTCCTGTCTACCCATCCTTCGTTGCTCGTGCTCCATTTTGCCATCTCTTGTTAGCACCCTGCAGCCACAGACCTGCTCTGGACAAAGGCAGTAGCAGCAGGCAGTGAGGTTCAGCTATGCATTTTCCTTCCCGCTGCCATGGCTCTGATAGCAGTCTAACTCCTGGCATTACACCATTGTAATCTGAATGCAGATTTGGCATCATTAAGGTATGTCCAAGATGAGTACCGTGTATTTGTTTTGTTAAATACCAGCTCAAGCGTATCTGCTCTTGGTGGGGGAAAGCTCTCTTTTTTCTGTTGAGGATGTGAGGGTTTTCTTTTGCAGGAGGACAGTATTATGTTGGTAGGATTCCCACCTTTCTCTTTGCTTGTCCTTTGACATATGCCCCTGGCACAAGATCATGGCTTTGTTTGTAACACAGCACTGTAGACCGTCCTCTGTGTCTGATCCAGAGGAGACTGTTACAGGCATCAGCAACAGAGCTCTACCCTTAAAGCAGCTCGGGTACTTGTGTTTGCAGAGATGCTTCGTGTGATTCCTGGCTGACTATCCAAAAGGTGGGGTTTTTTTCATGCTGTGGTTGAAGATGAGTCAGCATCAGTGAGTTCCATACTGCTGCAAAGACGCTGCATTCAGTAATTCAGATGGCATCAGTGATTACTTTCCTGCTCCGATCAGTGCCTAAACTGTCAGGGTTGCCTGTAATTACTCACTTGAATTGTGCTTCAAGAAGCCCTTGTGTGGGCTTTTCTCCACAATTCAGTGGCTTTCTCACCTTCAGTCAGCTTTGGAAGAGTCAGGAACCTCAGGCTCTGAAACGGTCTTTATTCTTCTTTGCCTCAGTCAGGGTCAGCTCACTGCACCTGCTGTGAGACTGACTGGTTCAGACTTTGAATGGTTTTCTCTTACCAGACACTTAATGCCTTGCAGCTTAATTGACTGGGAAATAGTCAATGCCCAGTACTGACTCCTTATTCCTTAAAATGAAAAGCAAAGTATAAGCTTCTGCAGGAAACAACTTTTCTTCATTTGACTGAGCGTAAAAAGTCAGAGGCATGCATGTAGTTCTCTATATTTTGAAGCTGACATCCAAAGGGTCAGGTCAACAGTCATTACTTGCATCACACCCCTCAACCTTAGAAATCCTCTGGTTCCTTAAAATCTCTGTAACTTTTTCAGTACTTTCTTTACAAAGTCTAAGCATAATCAATAGAAACAGAGAAGAATAAATTTTGTTATAAAATCACACTCTTAAATATTAAAAAAAACCAAAGCTGGTTCTGAAAAATAAAGTCAAGTCAAGACTACGTTGAAAGGAAAGTATCTTTAGCAATCCTGAATATAAACTGAAATCTGCTTTTGAATTTGGAACCTAGTAAAAGCCTCTTTAAATTTGCTTGGCTAGTGGAGATTCAGGGATCTGTCTGAACACAGCAGATTGCAGCACTGTGGCTTTTGTGTCATGACCTCAAAACATAAATGTGTTTGTGCACTTTAAACAAATTCACAGATTTTCTTTGCCAATAATTAGCAAGGCATCAGATGGGTACAAATTATTGTATTTTCTTCTAAAGCTAACTTAGGAAAGAGGAAAAAATGTACTGCAAGAAGACACAAATCTGATCCCGTAATAAGCAAACACCATCGCATTCCTTATGGTTTCTTATTGTGTATGAGGCCCTGAGCAACCGGATCCAACTCTGAAACTGGCCCTGTGAGCTATATGCTGCCTGACTTGGACTGCTTTATTATAGAAAATAAAAAGGATGTGACCCCTATAGGGTTAAGCCATTAATCAAGAGGAACAGCAGATTGCCTTAGAAATTAAGTTCTTCTGTGGCTGTGTTTGGTGCTTCCATTTTTGTCATACCAGAATGGTTCGGGAGATGCAATTGTTTTCCTGACTTTTCGGAGTCAAACATTCAAAATGGTCTTAGACTACATGGGGAAAAAACGTCAGTTATGTGTATGTAGTCCTTGCCAGAAATACTTAATGAAATGTGGCTGCTCAGCTAATTTTAGGGATACTTTAAAGTAGTGTGATTATTTTTTTTTTTAAACTCTTCTACTAGGTATTGAACGTGGGGCCAAAACAAACGAAGCCCCATTTGGATAACTCAAACAGAACCCAAATGAAACAACATAATAGATTGATATCCACATCTGGAAATCTTAACAGTTATTTTTGCAGTAGTTTACAACTATCGTGCGAAGCACTAATGTTTTCGTGATGCAGGTTAGAAATGTTCTCAACTGCTGAAATGTGGGAAGGAAAGTAATTCCTGTTAAACACTAGTAATCTCCAGGTTTGTGGTGCAAAGTGCTTTATAAATGTACCGTTTTTCTAGCAGAGTATTAGGTGAGGTTAGGTAGGTACAATCTTCTGAATATGAGTTCAAAGCAAGTATGCAGTGACTGGAAGTGGTCTTATATTTCACCTTTTCATTTCCTTACGTTCAGTAGAATTTGTACGGGCTGTAGTGACTAAGGATTTCTCTGCTTAATTTTTCTGTTTTGCAGGGCATGTGTTGTACCAAATTTCTTAAGTCTTTTGTCATGTCCATCTTAATCTGGCCAAACTAATACCTGCTTTTGGACTCACACAGCCTTTCACACACTTGCAGGTTCTGCAAGTTCCTCTCTTCCAATGTCACTCATTTTCTTAACCTGAATGAGATGTGACATTTTGTTATGTTAATTATCTAATAGTTTAAACTGTTTGTTTAACTTCCCAAGTGGCCAGCTCTTTAATAAGAACAGGATTTTAATAGGCCTAGATGAGCCTGCTGCATTCATTTAAATTATAATCTAGGCCATGTCTGAAAGTAGGCTAATACCCAAATTCACTGAGCCAGAATACCCACAGCTATTAATTTATAAAATAGTGTCCGTCCCTCAGAAGTTATTCTGCTTGACCCACTTTCTAAATTGGATGCACACCTGATGATTTGTTATGGATGAAGAAATTTGGGGTTTTTTTCATTTGTTTGGTCCTATGTACTGCAGTCCCTGGCAGCACTGGGAAAGAAGAGCATTATGTTGTTGGGCTTCAGCGCCTGGTTCATGTGTACGTGTCATTTAGAAATGCACATTCAATGTTTCCATGTAGCCGCACAGTGACTGCGAAAACTGGTGGATCGGTAGGGATGCAAAGTCAGGTCTGGGTAGATGCATCAGTTGTAGACCCAGATAATGATAGCATATCAACACAGACTGTGGATCACTTTTCACTGTTGTGAGAGGTAACACCTTGGGAATCGCAGTCTAGCTGAGCACATTGCTGGATGTTTCAGTGGACGCAACCCTTGTAAGGGTTGACCCATGGTACTTCTCTTGATTCACATAGCTGGTGGCCAGTTTTCTGGGGCAAGATACCTCACTCCATCCTGAGGAAGGAGGGGCTGTAGGACAAGCTGTATTTCTTTTATGGTCCCATGTGGTGAAGCGAATTTAACCTACCATCACATGTACCCAAGGTTCTTACAGTACTCTAAACTCTTTGGTGTTGTTCATTTGTGTTGGTCCAAGCCAAGAATTCATTATATAGCTTTCTGTATGAAGGCTTGTGGGTTTTGCTCTGTTAGACTACTTCACTGTCCCTGCATGGTTCTACTAGGTTTCAGAAATGCAAGTGTTGCTGAGAACAGGGAATCTTGGAAGACTGCAAAAATGCAGCAAATACTGGATTTCTGTTTTGATGTATTTGCATTTTATTAGCATGCAGTTGAGTCACATCATGTTGAGAGATGTGAAATGGACAAGAGCGTTTCTAAAGTTTCTGCAGGAGGAAGAGGTTTTCTGGGGTACCTGCAGATCATTATCTTGTTCTTGAATACTTGATTGACAGCATTCTACACTTCTTGTTTCTTTTTGTTTCAAATTTACTAGGCTTTTTCCAAAACATTTATTTACACTCTTTATGAGCCTTTTCCTTGCAATGTAAGCAGTTTGTGTGTGCTGTGATCTGCAGCACTTCAAAGACAGCAGGTGTTTTTTTCTTTCCATTAGTCTCATAGAGAGAGGGGCTATTCCAAGAGGATTCAGCCCAGCTTTGTTTGTCATTTAATCAACTTAGAGTTTGAATTGGGGATGGCTGGGGACATGTAGGCCTGAAACCACTGTATCTAATTAAAACAATTAACTGGGACATTTTGTGTGGGAGCCTAGTCATGTCAGCCCCCTTATATAGTCGGTGGACCTCCAAAGGGCAGTTCAAACAACCTCAGCTCTCCAGAGAAAGCATATGACATCTATGCTCCTTAGAGTTCAGTGGGATGAATTTTGGCCTTAACAGCCAGTAATGGGTGATGACCTGCACACAGGAGTATGGTATTGCAGTCTTGCAGAGCAATGTCATTGCACTGTCTCTTCCATGAAGAAGAGCTTTCTTCATGGTTGTATTTCAAGACAAGACAACAGGAAAAGATTGAGCGCATTACTGAGTGATGGCTGACAACAAATCCAACAGCTTGGCACAGTGGAAATGAAGTGGGAAATGCAGCATTTGTACCTGCAGTGTTTGTGAGGAGATCTGTTTCAGCTTTGTCTTGTAGGGATAATAGCTGCATATCTTCATGACTGCCACTTCGCAGTGTAGGAGATAAATGCTATTCAACACCGCAGTGAGCGTCTAGTGCTAGGAGTCTTGGACAGCACAAGCTGTGCTCTAAACTGACTGCAGGGTGCAGCTGTGGTGTAGTGTGGAGGATAAGACAGAGCTTGGTTTGTTCAGCTTCTCTGCTTACTGTTTTTAATTTTTGTGGTTTATTTTCTTAATAAAGGCTTCTAAAAAAATCATCTTTAAAATTGCCATTGACTGAACTAATGTGAGCTGCCGTAGCTGACTAGGAAGGGTAATCTCAGACTGGTCTATGTCTTGACTCAAAATCCCTTAAAACATTATTTCTGCATCTTCTCAGGTACGTCCTGCAGGAAGCTGAAGGAAGGACAGAACAAGAAAACACCATGTCTTCAGTCTCAGCTTATTACAATGGGAAGACCGTACTTATCACAGGAGCTACAGGTTTCATGGGCAAAGTACTGGTGGAAAAGCTTCTGCGCTCCAGCCCTGAAGTGAAAGCAGTTTATATACTTGTCAGGCCAAAGGCTGGACAATCAATGCAAGAGAGAGTGGCCAACATGTTGAAATGCAAGGTAAGTTTCAGTATTTTATTCTAGAGTCTAATCTAAAATCTGTTTAGCTGGGTGAAGCAAAGGACTTCTGCTTTTCTTTAGTTTCTCTGCAGTTTAGAAAAGTTTATAACTTTTTTGCAGTTCATGGAGAACAAAATACCATCTTCTGCTGTAACCGTTATATATTTTTGTTGTGTCTCAAGCAAAAAAATTGTACATAAATGAACCTGGATCTGTCTGATTTTGATAGGTGATGCAGCAGTTCACATTGTAGTGATGTAATGGTTTTCATTCCTTTTTGCATTGCTGATTCTTGAGAATTAATTTTTTGAAAAGCATGTTACTTTAGCAAATTACCTTTTTGCAACAAGAGCAGCATTTTGCTTTCATGAACACTTTTCCTCCTCCACTTTCAAAGCTCGATATTCAAACATTACCATTCAAAAATAAAACTGAGTGTGAGCCCATCTCACCTCCTCCTTGCCCTTATTGGGGCATTGAATTTATTTCATAAAACAAAAGTGGGCTGTGCATCGCTGCAGTACAGTAGGGCATCTGCCACCTTCTGCTGTCAGCTCCAGTTTAACCTTAGTTATGAAGTAATAAAATACTGCTGCATTCCAAAGGAGTGTTTTCCAAGGTTGCTTGCAGCAGAACACAAAGGCTAAGTCAGACCTGTGAGCTGAAGAACAGACCTCTGTGACCTCCACCCATACAGCTTGTTTCTGCTGAACTTTTAGCTTGCCACCCCAGTGAGGAAATCCAGATCTCTAGTGTCAAGAAGAATGTCAAAGCCCATTGCTGCATTTAATGTAAAGATTTGTAAGGAGAAACTGCTAGACCAGTTATTTAGAGTGGATTTGGCCTGAGGACCTCAGGGTCCTCAAGGTCCTCAGGAGCTTAGTCCAGTGGTGAGGTCATGAACTTGCTCAGACTCCTCCAGCTATAAGTGCCAGAGAGTTCAAGCTAATGTTTACTGCTAGTGTGGATTTGTACGTAGGTGATGTGAAATGAGGGGAAGGGACAGATCTGGCCTTAGTAGGCAAGGATTTCCTTGGATTTAATCTGAGAAATGTCAATGTATCTTTAGAGTATTGGTCTAAAACTTTGAACAAGACTTGACTGGAAAAGTGCTCCTCCTCCTGCTGGAGTCGGAGGTAAAATAGGTCTTCAGATAACTTACTTAGAGACAAGTAGGTCTGGGAGAAAGCATGCATTTTCCCTTCTAATGTTCTGAGGCATCAAGCCAGGAAAATCTTAAGTATGTCCAACAACAGAGTTTGATTTTTTGTGTGTGTGTTTTCTACGAAGGGTCGGTTATTTTCATGTTCAGGAAAATTTGTGAGTGATATGAAAGGAAACCATCACATTGGTTGCTTTTTGCAATTCTGTCAAGTACACAATTTTTCATTACTTTTCCTTTGAATGAACATTTTTTAGCTATTTCTACAGCTTTATCACTGAAGACTGTGGATACTGGTTTTCATCATGCAACAACAAAATATGGTGTGTTTGCAAGGGAGTTTTGCCTTTTCTTTTTTTTTTTAACCACTAAGAAAATGACAAACCTCACCATTTTTCAGGACTTCTGTAAGCTTTTTTATTTTTTTGCATTTATGTATAAATATTACTGGCTAATCTGTGCAGTTTGCCAGCACAGCTTGGTGCTGGTGTTAGCTCTAGGTGAGGCTCCCCAGTAACTGTTTTATTGTTGCAGCTGTTCTAGGTGAACCCTTTTTTTCTTAGCATGTGTCAGCAATTTTAAACATGCCAATGGCAAACAAGACTTGATAACCTCTCCTTGAACCTTCAGCAGCCTGCTTGGTGTGGTTCAAATGAACAAAAGAAGGCAAGTCTCTAAGGTGGCTGCAGCCTTGAAAAGAAAAAAACTCTAGGGGTATGGTCGCAACTCATCAGGTCCCTTCAAGGAAGAAAGTGTCTTTTTGATGCTGATCTTTTAAAAATAAGGCAAAAATACTTCCCTAAGGCAGAAACCTGACTCTTCAAAGGTTATTTCCATGTGAAATTGTTGACAGCCTTTGGTTTTTTCCTAGAAGTGAAACTGTTAATTCCAGTAACTGTTAATGTCACGGAAGATGAAAACATTATTGTTAACATTTTTGTGGATTGTTTCCAGTTGTTTGCTGTATGTCTTTAAGACATAGTCTAGACACTACATTTTCATTTACAGTTGTGGTTTTCATTCTCCAGTTGGGGAAATCCTTGAGCTATATAACAAATAAAAATGCAGAAAAAGCTTATTCCTAGTCTTCAGGCAACATTTGCATTTGACATTCCTGATCATAATCTCTGATGAAGAATACACAGGAAAATTCAGAATAAAATCGCTTCTCTTCCTTACGTGTACGTATAGAATTTCTAATCTCTACTGCATAATTATTCTTCTCCCCCATGAACCGTTGGATTTAATGCAATACAGTATTTGTATCTGGGTTTACGAGAAATATTTCTGTTTCCGTATGCTACCTATATAATCTTCTTTACTGACCAACCACACATTCACTTCAAAGGTAACTCTTTTATTCTATTACGTTATGCTTTGACCACTTATTATCCTCTGGAATTTCTCATTTTCACATCCAGAAGGGAAGCATCCCAGGAATCAGAGGAACAGAGAAAAAGAGGTTGCCAGCTTCTAAATACTCTAGACAAACAGATAAAAATAGTATTTGGGATGAAGTAAGTTGAAAGCAGAGTAGATTGGCAGGAATTAGTTGCGCTGCATAATGCTTAGGTTCTTCAGGTAAGGTCCTCTGGGCACTCCTGATTTTTGGTAGTACTTGGTATTTTGAAATAAATGGCCTATAATTTTGATCTCTCTTCATATAGATCTGCAAATTTTTTGTGGTTTCTATCATTATAACTACAGGGGTTTTAAACTTTGAGATGTCACATTTGTGAACTCTTGTTCACAGTGTGTACAAGTGAGTATGCTGGAAGACAACTCCTGTTAAATAAAAAAACAACTGTAATTTACAAAAGGGTGGTGGACTATGAAGGGGCAAAATATCTTCATTTGTACTTTTCAAACTTTTCAAATGTTTATTACATAGAATTTTTCAAATTCTAAATCCAAGATGAAGAGTAAAATATAAAAAAATTGGGCATAAATCAGATTTCTTCCACTGTATTCTGGAGCAGCTGAACAGATGGCATGGAAATGTAATATAATGCTGGTTTTCCTCAGATCTTGTAAAATTAGTTTTACGTGAAGACGTGTTATTGCGTTAATATGAACCATAATGAACGGATACTCAATTATCTCAGCTTCAACTCCAAAATGAGCATGTGCATTGACAACTGTGTGGTGCATGGTGACCTTGCCTATTTATGAAAGGAGATGTTCTATTTTCCAGCAGTGAGTCCCTAAGGGAATCGGGCTATTACCCTGTGCTTAATGAAATGCCATGTCTGCATGGCACAGAGCACAGCTGTTACACAAAAAAAAAAAAATAATTCAGTTTTGGCTTCACCCTGGTTGTGTCCGTAGATGTGGATCACAAGGCAAAGCTCGACAGAACTGTTTAATCATTAGTTGATGGGAGGTGTATATTTATCAGAGGTAGGGAATTCTTTCAAAGAGTGTTTTTTTTGTTGTGTGCAAAAATAGGCAGGAATGCTTGGAGGAGTTGTCTCAGATTCCCTGGAGAGCAGTTACTGGGCTAACACTGAGTCACTGGTTGTAGCTTTCACGTTGTCCCTGGGAGAGCAGAGCATTTTCCATGCCCTGTGTGCAGTGAACCCAGGCTCTTGCTGCTGCCAGGCTGTTTCTCCGATCTGTTTGTTCAGTGCTCCTAATTAGAAAGATCAGTCAAAGTGGGGAGTGGAAAACTCTTGTTAACGTCTCTTATAATTCAGAGGAAAAACGGGGAGGCTGTGAGGCTGCTGAAAATGGGGAACAGATATTGCTGGGTGTGATCAGAAACACTGTAAAATGCTACCGCATTTTCATATTGTCCAGCCAGTTAACCCTTACGGTTAACCCTTATAGTTACACTGGATGGTACAGATAGACCATCTCTTCCCTGCAAAGCTTTGTCTGGAACTACGCAGTGTGATGGGACTGACTACTGGAAACAGCAGAATTTCAGCGTTAGCAGACACTTTTGCCTCTTCAGTATTTCCTTGTCAAGTGTGCTATGCTTATCAGCAAACATACAGCAAGACCCTTTGTTAGACCTACAAATTTCACCAAATCATGCCAGATTTCTCTTTTCCTACCTCCCTTGACTATGCCTTTCTCCACTCCCTTGCTCACGCTCTTGCTCATCACCATAAGCAGTAAAGGTTCTCCATGCCAAACCAGTCCAGTGTCACTCCCTCTGGAACAGCATCCCCTACATCTGCTGCAACTACTACAGTGGTGCATGGATCAGTACCTGGCTCAGATTAATTACTTTCTCTGGTTGATGGAACAGAATCCCACTATTCAGTAAGAGGTCTGGAAACTGCTACTTGGAGCAAAACTGAGCTGAAGATGTTTTCTGTTTTATTATTTTAGATTTCCCTCGCTTTTGTCAGTAAATTAACAGAAATAACTCTGGTATTTGTGTACCTAAGGAACAAATCTCTCATTTTAACAAAAAACTTGTTTCGTACTTGACCTCATGATTTGTCATCCATGTGGTAGAGAGGAGCTAAATCTTAAGGGCAGTAACATAACTGACACGAATGCAGGCAGGGGGCTTGAACCATCCTGTTCCTCTTTCCTAAGCTAATGCCATCTGTTGCCTTGTTTCATTTCATTTCTTATTCTTCTCCAATTTGTGTTTCTGTTTGAAGAAGGCTGGTAAGATTTTGCTTTATATGTTAGCAGCTAATAGCCTGTGTCCTAAAGCACAAGGAAGGGCCAGCAAGACAGCTGGTGCTTCCAGCAAGTTAACCTTTCACACTGGACAAAAAAGAAGCCACCATTAGTCCTGAGCTCCACACTCACTCATGTTACTTTCTGCTGTTGGATGCTTGCAGCCATGCTGCTGCTGCTGCTCCTTGGCTTTAGGCTCTGCTGGCACATGGGCATCTGGAACAAGCAAAGTGCAATGGCATTGCCTTTTCTGGGTGCTGTGCCAAAGCTGCAGCCTGGTATGGTGACAGCTTCTCCTCATTTGATGGACATCCAACCCGTGTCATGACTAAGGGTGTAGAATCTTACCTGTCAGCTTTCAGCTAAGTTGGGAGATCTGGCAGACCTAACTACTCTTTCATCTGTTCTGCATGCAAAGCCATTGCTACCAGGAGGCTAATGGAGAAGCTGAGAAGCACAAAGGCCCATCTTCTTATCAATCAGCGTCAGCAGAGCTTTGTTTCCTATAGTTCCTTTCTCCTTTGCGCTTGCATGTCAGTCAGCACAGACAGCACAGACCGCATTCTGCAGAAGTGCTGGAGGTGCAGCTAGGTGGAAATGGCATGGGTTTTTTGTGTTTTTTTAATGCATACTCAGATGTCAGAGGAGAAACCGTGGTGGTTGAAATGGTGTCCTCCATTGCATCCATCAGATAAATTCAGGCCGAAGTCTTCTGAGGAAGAAAGAATGTCTTTGTGTGACTGAGGCAATTTCCAGAGAAAATAGGCTCATTGCAGTGTTTCATAGTCATAATGCAGTTTCCATCACTACTGAGTACACATGGATGCTGCACAGTCATTTAGAATTTCTCCACCTGGTAAGTTGATCACAGATGCATTCAGAGTTACGGATTTAGAACAACCCTAAATCTTGTCTGCTATGCCCGTTTTGTTACACTTCTATGTGACTAATGTCAGTATTAGAAATAATAATAACTATACTTTTCTGTATATAATAAATTCCTTTGCTAACATTTTCCAGTGATTCTGATTCATCTCAGTGCCCTTTTGCAGACTGGTTCCCTTTGGGATACTTTAATTTAGAAATGTTAAAAATGGAGCACCTCAGATCAACAGTCGGTTTTAAAATGCTTGCATATTTGAAAATGTGTTGCTGTGTCCATATTCCTTTTGCAAAACCACAAACTTCTTCTGCAAGGTTCTACGTCCATACAAAAGCTCACATGAAAAAATGAGGGGAGGTATCAAAACGTAAGCCCGCATCTTTTTTCATGAAGCAAGAGAGAAAATGCAGGTGACAGGACTGTGATGCAAATTAGACATCCAGGGACAGAGAGTGGAAGCAGTTAAATACTGAGTTGGTGATACTGCTAAAGCAAGGACTTATGTTTTGGTTACAATGAACATCAAGATATCCAAAAGGAGAGGTGTCCACTAAGCTTAGAGATGGCAGAGAGAAGTGGGTCAGGAACAGTAGAGTAAGGGGATAAGTTTATGACAATGGTGACACCAGTGCAGATCTTAGTAATGGAAGAAAAACAATACAGACAGAAGATAAAAGGACTAATAAAAGGCTGCAGTAATATGAAAATTTAGGATGAGATTCTGAAGAAACAATTGGAGGAAAAAAGAGAAGACAGCAGGTCTGCAGAGACTATCAGAGATAACATTTGGAAAAAAAGTTTGTAAAAAGCATCAGAAGGAAAGTGTCAGGAGTAGACATTATCGTTGGTGAAAGTCAGGGCAAGGATCTGGAAAAGAATGGGGTTGAGAGCTAGATGGAGGAAAAAAGCAGTGGAGAACTAGAAAAGGATGTTGGTAGGGATGAGGGAGAAGAGGAAACCTTCTTTTCTGCTATTGGTATATGATAAAATTTATTTGCCTTATGTTGGCATTCAGGAGCCATAGCTATGCAAGCACAAAAGGTCCTTCTGTCCAAATGAAGAGCTTGGTAAGGTCATGAGCAGAAAGGAGAGTAGGTTAGGGGATAAGAGAGCCCATGGGAATGCATACATTGAAACGCCTGCTCAGAGCAGGTCAGATAGAGCCAGCTGCCCAGGACCGTGTCCAGCAGGGGTTTGAATCCCCAAGGAGAGAGAATCCACAACCTATGTGGGCACCTGTGCTAGCGCTCCATCACTCTCACAGTAAAAAAGTGTTTTCTTATAATCAGGAAGAATTTAATGTGCTTCATTTTTCACCCATTGTCTCTTGTCTTGTCACTGGATACCCCTGAGAAGAGCCTGGCTCCACCTTTTTCTTTACTGCATGCTGTCAGGTATTTATAAACATTGGTAAGATCCCCCTGAGATTTTTCTTCTTCAGGCTGAACAGTCCCAACTGTCTCAGCCTTTCCTCACAGGAGAGGTGCTTCAGTCCCTTCATCATCTTCATGGACCTTGCTGAACTTGCACCAGTACGTCCACCTCTCTCTTGTGCTGGGGATCGCACAACTGGACACTGCTTTCCAGATGTGACCTCACCAGTGCTAATTAGCAAGGAAGGTTAATCATCTGGGCAGTGCTGCTGGCAGCTAAATGTCGGGCTAATCAGTTCTGAAGTGCTTCCTTCTGAGGAGGAAAACTCCATCCATGAAATCTGACCTCCAGAGCACTCTATAGATTCTCTTTTAACAGTAGCAATGGAGGCAGAACAAGACTGTCCCCAGGAGTTTCAGACTATAGGCCAAGACAGAAATAATATTTTTTCTATCTCTATGTGTTCGAAGCACAAATTAGCTATAGAATCGTAGAACCATTGAGGCTGGAAAAGTCCTTTAAGATCATCGAGTCCAACATTAACCTAACTCTGCCAAATCCATCACTAAACCGTGTCCCTAAGTGCCAAATCTACATGTCTTTTAAATACCTCCAGGGATGATGACTCAACCACTTCCCTGGGCAGCCTGTCTAATGCTTGATAAAACTTTCAATTAAGAAAATTTTCCTAATACCCAATCTAAACCTCCCCTGGTGCAATTTGAGGCCGTTTCCTCTTGTCCCATTGCTTGTTGCTTGGGAAAAGAGACTGACAGCCACCTCACTGCAACCTCCTTTCAGGTAGTTGTAGAGAGCGATAAGGTCTCCCCTGAGCCTCCTTTTCTACAGACTGAACAACCTCAGTTCCTTCAGCTGCTCCTCCTAAGACTTGTTCTCTAGACCATTCACAAAGGCTTCTCCCACTGGGAGAAGTTGGGTGCCTTATTACATGGATTCTCCTTGTACTCCTGCCTGAATGTCTCCCTGAAACACCAGGCTTTGGTCACTTACAGGTGCAGTTCTCCAGTGTCATCAAAAATGGTTCCTGCTGATGCTGTCCCTTAAAAGCAGAACTCACAGTCCTTGGAATCTCTAGGAATGATTATGGTCTGATCCTGTGATGCATTGTCTTTCATTACAACAAGTGATGCTGCTGAAATGCAGATGAGCCATGGGGTCTGCCAAGGCTCTGTCTACTGGTCACAAGTGTGCTAGGTGGTACGGAATAGAAACTTCAGTTTTGTCACTGCTGGGGAGAGTTCACAGCTTAACGCTCCAGCTTTGCAAACTGTCTTTGGCACTTCACAGAGGTATTTGTATACCTGGAAGTATTTGCAGTAGTAAAGTCAACTGTGTTTCTTTATTTTCCAAGAGACTGCACTTTTCAGTTTACTCCAGTTATATATTACTTGCAATAGGTACGCAACAAATCTCAATGAACTCAAGATTGTTTAATTGGCATAAAATACTACATGAAAAACAGACACACTGTTAAATGAAATTGTAGAAGCAAGGTGAATTATTCTCAAATGATTAATTTCTTGAAAGCAAAAATGCTTCACAGTTCATTTCAAGAGTGTTTGTCTTTCATTTTGTGAATTAAAAAGTTTTGGTGTCAAAACCTGGTGCGTCATTTTCACTCAAAACAGCTGTTAGAGGTGTTGATGTGGCACATCCGCTGAGACCAGCAGAACGACAGTAACACTGATGCTTGTCCAGGTGCTCAGGTACTTGCAAGACAAACCCAGCATGAAGTATGGTGACCCACCATCAGGGTCTGGGCAGAGATGCCTGCCTGGCAGGAGCTGCCATCTCAGCAGAGCACTGCTTTGCAGCCCTGCTGTGCGGGAAGTCCATCTCTCTTCCAGCCTCTTATCACAAGGTGCGTGTGATCTCTGCTAGGTGCATGCACAGAAAATATGTCTTCTGCAAAGAGTCTAGCAAGATCTTTTTCTCGAGCTTTCGATGCGCCTACTTGATTGGCTGCAACAGCAATGGAGTTAATGGTTTCTGTCTTGCGTGTCATCCTACACAAATACCCACCACCTACAGAATGATGTTTAAAAGCTGGCCTTAATTTTTATCTTTACTTCTTGGTTTCTTACGACACTTCACCAGCCTGGACTAGAGTCACAATAAATCATCAAATTTCAAAAGGATTTTTTGATTGGTTGTTTTTTTACTTAAAATCACTTCACAATGTTCAGTAGATCATGGTCTAAACAGGAACGCTTACAGGGCAGAATACAGAGCCTCACATATAAATGTTTCAGAAAAATCCCTCTAGCCAACTCTATGCTAATGTATGTGTTGCTAATGCAACGTAAGAAAAAAACAGCTGAAAACAGAGGAGAAATCTCTCAGTTTCACATTAGATAGCTAACAAGAGACTTATGCACAAGTTTAAATATAAATATTCAAGTATTCTGCTAAATTTATAAAGATATGGTTAATTTTATGCAATTCTTTGAGAAGATGGTCAGGGACCTCCTTTTATCTAAGGAACATTATGGATAAACCTCTTATGCAGTAAACACAGAACTGTGCTCTGCAGTCCAATTAGTCTATACACATTTGCACACATACAAACACACATATATGTATAAAGGTACTCTCTTTTAAGCTAGCCATTTTTGGCTTATTTCACGTGGGGATTCACACACAATGGACTCATGTTCTGCAGTGACGAGTTCTGACAGCTGATAAATGACAAAATAAAAAAGGTTCAGCCCTTGAAGCAGATGAGCAGGCAGTACATTTAGAATGTTGCAATTTAAGAAAAAAACCTCCAAAGTAAGATTTTCTCTTGTCCGTAACAGCCAAAAGGTTGCAGTCAGGCTGCATTTGCTACTGTATGTAAAATGAAATGCATTTTTACTTCTCTATAAGCAGTGATATTTTGGAACACTTGTAGCCTGTATCTACTTCATGATACTTTTTATTTAATGTGCAAGGGTGTCTTACAGAAGAAAGTGAGATTCAGGGAGTTAGCAAACTAAGATTGCAGTTTGAGTCACAACTTTAAAGGATCTCCACAATATTGCTTGAATTTCCATTTATGCCTGCATGCTTTCTGGTTTGTATCCAAGGCCCAGTTCCTGAAATCAATAGAATTTCTCTTGGTATCTTCATTTAGCTTTGGTTGAGTATCTCGTGAAGTGTGGATTTTGAAAAGATGATGGGCCCAAATAAGTAATTTGCAGTTGTCCTTTCAGTTGTATGTTATTGTCGTGGATTTTCTTTTTGCTCTGAATAATTTTGTTTCTTATAGAAAAAATGTATTTATGAGTTTGATTTCTCTGCCAGTGTTTCAGCTTCAGATGATAGCAATTTAAACACAGTAAGAAGTGCTTGATACAGGAATGCAAATGCGGTTAATCACTCTGCTGTACCTAGGAAGCCAATACTGTGTGACCCCAGCCTAAAAGCCTTGGAGGATAAGCAAGCTAGGTAGTTTCTGAGTTTGGAAGCTACCAAGATGCAGTGATTTTATGGATACTGCTGACTCCCATCTTTTGCCCATGTGATTGCATCTGAACTTGACCTTATGTGTCAAGTTGGAAATGGAAGTAGTATCCTAATGTTAGAATTTTGCAAGTGAGTAGAAGGAAGATTTAGATTCTCTAACCCACAAAATTTACTTTCATGCTAGTCAGAGATCTGTCCGTCCAGAAAATCATCCCTTTTTGAATGTCAGTCTCCTTGCAGAGAGCTTTCAGCTTCACTACCACTACTGTCTGTATATCCAAAGTGGTAAAAGTCAAGGAAGCGGGAGAGTATGCATTAGAGGTATGGAAGAAATATGGTGCAGGGGAGAATAATGGTAAAGAGTTCAGCATGGCATTTTCAAAAAGGACAGGAAAAGTACAAAGAGCATTGAAGAGAAAAGCTCCACTCCACAGGCTTGAGATTTTACATCAGTAACAGAAAACAGAACTATGTCCCAGCAGCTTTTGCTAGTATCAAGGCCAAGGAACAACATCATTAGAGAAGTCCTGTTGGGCATCCTTTGTAACCCTCCGATTTCTCCTATATCCCAGTTTTGCTCGGGTACACAAGAGAGCTGAGCTTTTAGGCAGCTGCACAGCATGCTTTGTGTTCACAGTTTTGCCAAGTGACCCATTCACCAACAAGGCCTTCAGCAAATATGTTTTTAAACAATATTTGTCATTTTGCTGGAGCCCATAGCTTGGCTTTTGACGTGTGTGAGCTGGCACAATTTCTTTTTGGGCTGTTGCACTTCAGAACTGCTTTGGACACCAATGGAGCTGCTCATATACTAAGCTTATATGTGGGCTTGGGTTCTTTGTTTTGAATCGGGGCTGAATAAGGACACCTATCCTCAGACAACCTCTGCTGGGAACGTCTTGGCCTGCAGTGGGTCAGTAATGGAGCTATCAGTCAGCACCCAAAGAGCAGAATTTGCTATTTAGGGATTCAACAAAATATAAAGTTAACTCATGTTTCATCCTTCATGTCTAATTTTATTACATTCTTTCCCCAACTGCTTATTCCATTTTTTTTCTTAAAGAAAGTTTTTCTGTTTTCCTAAATTTGACCCTGACCTTCCCCACCTGTGGTTTTTCTTATTCAGCTGTAACTGAACGGTGGATGCTGAAACCAATTTTATGTCAGAAGACCTTTCAAAGTAAAAAGGGTTTTGTAAACAAAACACTGCGATTTAAGAAGAAATCCTAGGTATAGTGGGCCAGCATCTTTAATCTTCTGTTTTGAAATCCCAGTCAAAAACTTCAGACCTGATCACTGGGTAATACTTTCTACAAAAGAAGTTGTTAGAATATTGGGGAGATGAAGGAGAATACACTGAGCCTTAAGACCCTTAAGAGAGAGCCTCCACCTGTGCCACAGTGGTACATCTTGATATGCACAGCCCAGAGCATTCGACCTTCTAGCTGTCCTGCCTGCAAAGAAGAGCAGCTGGCCCATGCATCATCCTTCTCCCACTCTCTGGCATTGAGCTGTGACTGGAGAAATGGAAACAAATTCAAGGTATCCCTAGACACCAGAATGCCGTGATTGCCAGGAGGCACTTACAAGGCTGTCCATACAGGTACTGATCATTGTATTAGGCACCAAAACATTGACCCTAAAATCGATTCTCCAGAAAAGACAGCTTTAAAGTTGGCTGAAGGTCACCTTTGACTGCAGTTTATCCTAGCAAATCCAGCCTCTTCTCTTTATTTCATTTACCAAACCCATTAGGACTGCCAGATATATGAGAGAGAATGTTTTAAAAAAGTGAAGTTCTGAATCGCATCACTGCATGCACAAATCAAAATGTCTGAATTGTGCCAAGGAACCCAAGTGTGAAAACTGGGTTTTGGTAATTTTCAGGGGGCTTGTATAAGGCCTTTTGTTTTCTTTTAAGGGAGCTGGGGGTGAGAGCATTATTAGTGTTAGCCCGTTGTAAATTAGTTTTGCTTCTTGAAAGAAAAACTGCTGTGGCGAAGCAGCTCTTCCATTCATAATTAAATGTGAATGATGGTGCGATTAGGAGCACCAACTGACTGACTGCAGCCAAACACTCAGAGTGAGCTGGTCTGATTTTGCAGAGGAGAAAACAGTTATTTCTGTGAGCAAGATGAATCACTGCCACGCTCTCGACCGTGGAGGTGGCTGTCCAGAGCCTGTTGTTTGTGACGACCAGTCCTGTGTTTGATCTGGACCTGGCATAAGGAAAGAGTTACTGGTCTAGCTACATATTTTTAAAATCAAGGCGTGCCTTATGCACTCTGTCAAAAATTATCATTAGACTGATTTTTGATCCTGTATTTGTTTAGTTACTGTAAGCTTCCACTTTAGAAATCCTAACTGTAAGATGACTGCTTCCAAGATGTGTTTTCGGGATTGAATGTTTCCCTACATAACAGCACCTAGTGCCGTGCCATGCCCAGTGGCACTTCGTGTCGGTGTGATGGGGTCTTGTGCATCTCTGTTCCTGCCTGGATGTCACAGCTTGTGCCTGTACTTCTGAGATGGAATTACGTGATTTCCCATGTGTTTGTTGTCCTGTGTATTTATGTCACCTTATCACAGAAAGTTAAAATACTTGCAGATCTGCTGGGAACCTGCAGCAAGCGAAGTGACGGTGGTTTCTAAGCAAGTCTATTTTACTAAGCAACCACTGCTGTGGTTACTGACATGGATCGTGCTGGTGGAGGCTGTGATGCTGAGAGGTACCTAAAGAGTCTGGGTTATGTGATGACAAAAATTTTACGAGCCTTGCAGTATTCGTTTTCTTTGGAGAAAGCTGGTGTATCTTTCACTGGTGCATCAGTCTTGTGCTGTTAGTTTGGCTCTGGTTTATCCTAAACTTGAGGTTTTGTTGAAGTGGGTGACACTGAAGAGTTAACAGAGCCTTGTCTTGCATTGATACAGACTGAATTGGGTGAGTTTTGCCAAGTGTATGGCTCATTACTTATGGGCGTAATTTAGATGAGAGAGAGAAAATTCAGAATTACCTCCTTCTCATACATTAACCTTTGGGATAATCACTGGATTAAGTAACTAGTTTGCCTGACAGTTCCTAAAATATCCCAGCAGGCATGTGATGGGCAGCAGTGTTGGAAGAGTTCAGATGTGCCAAAAAATAAATTGGTAGGGTCAACAGCCTGAGCTTGGAGAATCAGTAGTTTGTTTAGTGCTAGGTACAGTAAGGAAAAATCAAAGCTGGGAAACCAGCTGATGCCAGTACTAATCTGCTCCCACAGTGGCAGCACACTGCAATGCTTGAAAGAGTGCAGGATTATAAAGACATAAAACTGGAGAACAGCAGAAGGACAGAGGGTGCACCAAGGGGAATTAGCAAAAGATAAAGGCTGTAAACTGAGACCAAGGCAGGTGTATACCTGCAATGCACAGCACATGCTACTTGTAATAACAAAAACCAAGGCTGGTCACTAGAATGGCAGAATTTATCAAAAGTCTACAGTCATCATTTTTCACCCAGTCTGTTGGAGGTGTACATTTGCTAGGAGAAATTACGATTCTAGTAATTTGCATTTGTCCATGTCTGATTGCAGCAAGATGTAAAGGCAGGGACTGAGCTTGGTGTGTCCAGGTAATAAGAAAACCAAAGAATGACATGTTGCTTGTTTAAAAACCAAACCTTTGGTACTAGCTAACTGTGTGTGCACATTTGATCTGCATTATGATGTGTTTTCTTCTCACCTCTTTTGTCTACTCTGCTAGTGTCTCCTTTTGTTGCCATCTTGTCTTAAAAGTGGGATTCCAGGGCTTAGTTTAGGGACAAGGTCTCTTACTTTAGTTTTGTATCTGGAAAACACTAAACTCTGTTTCCAAACCTTTTTACTGTTGCTGAGCTCAGCAAAATGGGAACCCTAATCTGGCTCCAAGCTAGGTATTATTGGGCATTACAACTGTTTAAAATACTAAGAGTATTTCATATATATAGTCAAATATTTATGGTGAACAGTCAGTATCTTCTAGTAGGGAGGGGGAAAAATTCCCCAAAATATTTTTCAGCAAAGTAAACATGGATAAGGACAAGCAAAATGCACTTTTGTATTGAGTTACCTGGATTGCTTTGGTGGAGCTAGAAAGAGGGTCCTAGAAAGAGGGGGAAAAAAACAAACTGCGAAATATTTTGGGATGATCTCTTCTAAAATAGCAATTCACTTCTTTGATTCAGAAAGATTTTTTTTAAAAGTTCATATTTTTATTTTTAAATTGCAGAACCAGAGCTCAAAATTACAGCAAAATTTTCTAGTCAGTTGACAGGTTTTTTTCATGTCTTTGAAAATTTCCCCTTCAGATCAAGCAAGAATTAAGTTATATAGGTTCTCTTTTTGATAGTGAAAGCATCTTGAAAAATAAGGTGTCCAGAGGACTCTGTAGTGGTCTCAAGTTTAAACTAATGTTTTGTTTATGAAAGATGTATCAAAAACTGGTAACACACACTGTAAGTATGTAGTTAGACTCCTCACTCCAAATGATCCTGTCTGTAACACATCTTAGTCTAACCTCTTTAAACATTTTTAAAAGTACCTTGCTTACTATTCAAGATATTCAAGTGTAAACTAGGCTGTAAGAACACACAATAGGCATGCAGTAAGGTAACAAAAGGTTTTATCGTACTGTTTTTTGCATGGTTACCCCTGAACCGAGGGGTAAGGCCATGTTTCAGAAGACCAGGTGCATACAGCTGTACTACTTCTGGCACTGCATGTGTACTCACACCAAAGGAATTGACCACCTGAACTATCCATCCACAAATAATTTGAGCACTGCAAAGAGCATTTGATTACAAAGCGTGACAAAATTTTCAACATCAGATCAGTGGAAAACATTTCTATAGTGGGGAGGTTTCTTGCATAAAGGAAACAACCTATTCAAAAATCAGATCTGTTGCCGACTGTGTTGTATCTGTGCTTGAAGGCACTCTGACTCCCTGATGTTTGACTCCCCATTGTACAAGGGCATTTGCCAAGCTGCTGTCCTTCTACAATCTCCAAGCTGACTATTAAAAGGGTGTATGTGTGTATGTTTTGCAGCAAATTTCTTTGCCACAGGGGCAGAGTATGAAAAACTACCTATTTCATTTATTTTGGAAGCCTCTAGGATTTCTAGGTCCTAGGGGGCACTAACGGCTGGAGAAAGGCAAATGTTGTACCCATCATCAGAAAGGGCAAGAGGAGCAGTTCAGGGAGCTGCAGACCAGGCAGTTTCACTTCTGTCCCTGGAAAACATCGTGGCGTGTTTTCTTGGAGCACATTTTGGGATATGTGAAGAAGGTGGTGACCGAGACTGGTCGGCAGGGATTTACCCTTGGTACCCTTGGCTTGACCAACCAGATTGTACTCTGTGACAAAATGACTGAATCTGTGGGTGATGGGAAAGCCATGGATATAATTTACCCTGACGTTAGCAAAGCTTTCAGCATGTCTCCAACAGTATGCATCCAAACTAGGATGTTACAGTCAAGATAAGGAAAAGAAACCTGGCTGAACAGTCGGACTGCATGGGCTTAATGGTTAATGCTCTGCCTAGAGGCCAGTTATAAGTAGAAGTCCCTAGGGGTTTATCTGGGGACCTGCCCTGTTTAATACCTTAAAAAAAAATCTCCAGGCTATATATGCATTCTCTATGCTATGCTACTGGCAGTGCTTTTATAAATAATATCTAACTTAGGAACCTGGAGAAGGGAAACAGACTAATAACCCTATTCTGCATCTCTGTGCTCCTGAGAGCTGGTAGCTTGCCCTGGTCTTTTTATACATCTCTTGGCTTCTACTTTCTTGCCACTGATGGGCAGTGTTCAATTCAAGGAAGTTGCTGAGTGCAAGGGGTCACTCGCTAAACAGATCTTAGTCCAATAAGTGCTTCCAAGTGCATCAGGCGCATCCTGGCGGGGTGTTTTAAGTCACAGGAATTACTGCAATTTGTGAGTGAAGCGAGTGAGTGGCTGGCAGCAGATTAAAACAGGCGCAGTGCCATCAACAATACTAATTGGAGCTTCCAGCCAAAGGTGTCAATGGCACACCGGGGGGCTGGTGGTGTTAAGGTCTGACTCCATGAAGGGACTATGCACCTGCTTTAATGTAGATATGTGAAAGATACATATCAGAACTTCATATTCTTCCTTCAGGACAACTTTTAAATATCTGCGTGCATCATAATTTCAGTCTGTCCCTTCTGTCAAATAAATTAATATTATTTTCCCAGTTTTAATGAAGGGCAAAACAGATAACAGCTTCCAGCGTGTCAAAAAGCTGACCTGATATGAAACTTGCAGTGAGTTCCCATTACAATGAACACACTTCAAATAAAATACCTGCTTAGGCATTTTCCTGAAGCAAGGTTTAATTGACCTGTGTCAAGCTTCACAGCCGGTCAGCAGAAAGCAAGGAAGGGAGCTTCTGTCTCATGAGTTCTGAGTTGTGGCTTTAACCTAAAGACCTTTAAAAGCAAGGTTAATCTGCCCTAGCTTTAGCTTCTAAAAGAGGCATTTACTTAAAGGGTGCAGATTCATGATTGACCTAAGCCAATCAAAGTTCCTGCTGACTCCACCAAAAAGGATGGCTTCTCCATGGGCCACGTGATCTGGCTACTTCCCATAAGGTGCTCTTAGCCTTACACACAGCTATAGCAAATTGGGTAAGCAGTTGGTCTGGCTGAAAACCCACAGGCAACACTCTCCATCCCCTAAACAAAAAACAGCCCCCAAACCTGGCAACAATAACGAGAAATACCCACCCTCTGGCTGAAAAGGCAGTTGCTGCCTGTGCTGGTTCAGCTCCTGCTGTGGCCATCCAGCACTGGCAGCAGTCGGCGGGGAGGCAGGGGAGATGCCCGGGCTGTCAGTGGCAATGTGGAGTTGAACTTAGGCTCTCACAGAGAATCAGGGTAGCTGAGGTATACATGCATTTACTCTTAAGTCTTTAGCCTGATCTGGGCAGCATTTTAGGCTGAATGCCTAGCTTTTGGATACCAAAAGCCAGAAAAGATGTTACAAGTGTGAGAGACACGGAAAAGAACATGCCAATGAAAGAATACTAAGCTGTGATATCTTTTCCTGTGCTGTGGGTAGAAGCTCTTACCCAGCCACAGAATTCCACATTGCACGGTCAAAGATAATCAGAATGTGTTTCAGAGTGTGTTCGTGTGGCAGCTTGTTCAAATATGCTCTTGCCAGCTGCTTTCTCTATAAAACTTCATGCCCAAGATGCAGCTCAGCTTTCTAGGTACGCTATTCAAGATACCCAAGTTTCTAAGAATGTGGAGGTGGAGCTAGTAACTTCTTGTAAAATACTGCCATTGTTACCACTTCACTACCTACTACCTCACACACTTTCCACATACATGGTATTAGGAGAATGGTGCATCTTTTGGGGAGCTAAGTCCTAAACCCACAACACGCCTTCTCTGAGATACCTGAGATGCCTCTGTGAAAGCAGGGCTTGCTATTTTGTTATTTTCAAGACAGTAGAAAAGCTGAAGTGGGTTTGGGGGTCTTTTTGTCAGAAAGGGCAGAGAACCATGAATACATGCACATGTAACTGTTAATGGTCCTTGTCATGAAGAGTGGGGGTAAATACAGAAATAGCCCACGGAGATAACCTGTATTGTAGATAAGAATTTTGAGAAGGATGTGTAACATGACTAGAAATATCCAGAAAGATAAACAGAGAAAATATAAATTTGCCCAAAGCACTGAGAGACAAGACTGTCATCTTCATCTCCATCCTTTTTGTTTCATCCATCTGCTGCGTGTTGTCATCGTAACAAGTTCTTCAAGGGATTTTCGCTGCACTGGGCTATGTTCATTAAAGAAAGGACAGTCGGGTTTTGGTTGCTTTCTTTCCACTGATGTAAAATACTAGTCCTTACCATTTCATATCATTATCAAAATATGTGACCATCTTTTTTTTTTTAATCTGTATGGAATAAATAGAAGATTTTAATCACTTTATAAATACATGCCAAAATACTACTTTAGCTTCTCTTCCAAGCGTCAAATATATAGTTGTTTAAATACAATCCATTTGAAGGATTTACACTAAGAAAGGATGCAAAAGAGGCATGGAAGTTCAGAGGCGAGGGAAATTCTTGTATGTGAAGACTTACATGTGCTAAAAATATATTGTTGCATGTTCTCTGTAGATATTACTTTCATTTTAATATTTCTAACTCAGTATACCTGATTCTTTAAAAGCTTGATGTCTGCTGCAAATCCTGAGTGCTGATTTTGCTTGCCTCTGTTTCAGCACCAGCAGAAATACAAACTGTGATCAAAGTCAATGTGCTAGTTTTGGTAGCAACGTCCAAAGGGCATCGAGACTTTGTATACTGTAGCCTGAATACCAAAGAATAAATGATGTTTTATTGTGTGTATATATATATATAACAATTCAGAATTGTTTATGTAGTGCCTGTATGATTTTCACAGAGTTTTATCAGTGGAGAGTCTCTGAGCCTTTAGGGAGCAGTAATTAGATTCTTCCTTGTCACATTTTTCCATGTGCATGGTACACTGGGTGAGAGGGCAGTAACCATTCTTGGCAGCACAGAGACCTTGAGCTTCAAAAGGGCATGGAAGCAGTAAATCATTTTGTCATCCTTCCAGAATTCTTCCTTGCAGTCCTTCCTTTTGAAACTTGGAAGATTATAATTCTTTCTGCCCTTCCCCTACTGCTTCTTCTGTTTCTTTCCAACAGCCAAGGTTAGCTGCTTCAGGGACTAGCAACCCATTTCCCTGCTTTCCACTAGCCCTGGAAATCTCCAGCAAAGGTTTTGATCACGTCACTTCCCATCAGCCATCCTAACTGCACCATTACATTTCGAAGTCAACTCTGACCCAAATGTTGTGTCCAGCTCTACTTCTGTTTTCTGTTTAATGTTCTGTAGAGCATTACAGCCATCCTCTGCTCGGTTCCTTCTTCCCATATCTCCTGCAGCTCCCAGCATTGTCAGGTCACCTGTCCCTCCCATATATCTCAGCTAGTATAGTCTACAGTAAGTTCGTTCTTTGCCATTTAGCACATCATTGCAGGTACAGAAAGGGGAGAAATCAGAGGTGAATTTGCTGAGATTCAGGGCCTGCCAGCTGTGTGTTCCTGCTGAGAGGGAGCCATCACCACGTTTGGGTGATAGCCAGCAATGCTTCCCAGTTCCCTTTCCTCACCAACCTACACTTCCACAGCTCACGCTCCCCGCTTTCAGAGGTCACCCTTTAAACAAGGTGGTAGAGCGGTGCTCTTTCCTATCAGCAACCTGGAGTTTTAAGGGTTGTCTTTGTGAAAGTTGCAGAAAATGAATGTATGTCTTGGATTTGGGCTGGAGAGTGCTGTTCATCATGCACAACTGATAGTTTCCACCTACCTGCTTCTTCTGAAGAACTGAAATAAAGCAGCTTGCCTGAAGCACTGAAGGCTAAGACAGCTTTCACAGCCACCGCTGGCTCGTTTAGGGCTGATGTGTCAGTCTGAGTGTGCCAGCCCCAGAGGGCTCCCCAAAGAACTTTCCTTACACTTCTTACGCTTTGATATGATGGAACAAAGATGCTTAGAAGGAGGATGTTTGGTTCTATCTTAACTTGGCAGTTGTTACAACTGGTGCACTGTGTGCATATGGCTGGACATATGTCACATTTGAAACGAGGCAACTGAGTGATGGCACTAACCAGGCAGTGTGCTGTCCCCTGGTCCATCCACGTTACACATCCACCTTGCTGAGAGACTGCTGTACTGTTTTCTTCGGCTAGTTGCCTATGCCCTGGCAAGTGTCAAATAATGTTTTTTATAGCCTAGTTTGCAACTCAAGAGGCAGCCATTAGCATCATTGATATCTTTTGAGGTTTGAATAAAACAATGCATTTCATAGAGGGCGAGAATTATGTCAATTGTTCAACAGCAGTCCCTTGTTAGAAACAAAGTCTTAAAATAGCGTTTTTACAGCTGTATCAGGCATGTTCTGTAACACAGTGCTAACTCATCTCATGCTTACTCTCATGGATACTGATCAAATATATACCCAATAAGAACGTGTCCAGGAGGACCTGGCCAGTTGACCTTAAAGGCCATGTCCCTTTAGGAAGCAAAGAAATTTATTCCATACCCCTTTGTATGTCATTTCTCCCTCTCAGCATAATACGCATCCCTTACTTCTGGATGCCTACCCTTTTTCCAAATGGGATTAACTACTTACTATCCTTTTCTCCCTCCCTCAGGTAAGGAGTTTTCTGCATGCCTGTCTTCCTGGTACCTGGACATGATAGAAACTTATTTCTCATCTTCGTTTTCATCCTTCTCTTTGAGTTCCTATTTTAATTGCTGTGGCTTGGGTCTGCCTAACCTGTATGCACTGGTTATCTCCTGTGTTTCTGTATTGCACTACAGAGTACAAACACCTGTTTCAGAGTAGAGTAAGATTTCAACTAGCATTGTAATCACAACAGGTCAACCAGCTTAAGTACATTTATATTTTCCAACTGCAGCTGCAACAGAAACCCCATATTCAACCGTGTCAGAGTTTGGTATTTCACTGGGACAGAGGATAATCTTATGAGGTCACTTCCAACCCTATTTTTCTTCATTTATACCTGTAAATGATAAAAAATGCTATTTTTCTTTTGGTACACATGCACACTGAGACCACAGTCTACCCATGCAAGATGCTGTGTCACTTACCTGAATGCCATAATATGAGTCCAAGAGCCCTTAGCAGTTCTGGGGGGAAAAAGACAACTAGAACTTGTAAAATTTACAGCCCCCTAGAAAGAAAACAAGATAGTCAAATAGTCAAATGCATAGCTTAAGTGCACTGCAGGTATAGTAGCCATGCAGCCCATCTATACTAACCAGAGTAAATGGTATGTGTTTCAAGCTTTTTCCAGTCAGGAAGTCTTCCCAGTAGAACTCCATCAGTATCTTGATACACTGAGCTAGCCCAACATGGGGGCCTAGAACAACTTTTTCACTTCTGCTTGTGTCTTTCCAGAAGTGGTTAAGGCAGTATATATCTCTATAATTGTAGTTGTAGTCATAAAGATATAGATCAGTTGTTAAATTGCCTGATGGAGACAGTTCTCAGTTTTTACATCAGTCAGCTGACAGGTTTCAAAGGTTATCATTTTACTGGGAGCCTTGAAAGAGAAGGTGTTGCCCTC
Source organism: Falco rusticolus (assembly GCF_015220075.1). Lineage (NCBI taxonomy): Eukaryota > Metazoa > Chordata > Aves > Falconiformes > Falconidae > Falco > Falco rusticolus. Next base: position 81,236,407 of record NC_051191.1, read on the forward strand.
AGATTGTTATCTTATCAGAGACGAATGTATTTAACGTTAATTTGCTGTAAAATATTAACCATAAAGTGATTCCACTACAATGGAATTTGTTGATGGGCATGCTCCCATCTCCTGAGGTACACTGCAAATATATCTCTGGATATAAGGCATATCACACTGAGAACTGAAACGCATAAAATAAATGAACCTGTATAATGTTCACTTTACTATTAACTGAGCAAATTTTGCTGCAGGCTTTAAGCAAAATGACAGCTTTTTATTTCTCTAGCAATTTCAGTGCTGATTAGTATCAAATTATTATAGTGCTCTGCAGCTATCCACAGTTTTTCCATAATATCATAATAACTCCACCTAGTTCAGTTCAGGAGAGGAACGTGAGCCCTTGTGATGTTCTGACATTCCTGTTTAGATGACCTAATTGGAAAAGTTTCACCTTTATCCCAGGTGATCTAAATTGGCTCAATTTATGTGGATTCACACTAGAATAAAATTAGAGCAAAGTCAGAATTTATCAGGACCTCCATTTTTAATTATGCTGCTAGGACATTGTGTCAAAATTTGGTAGATCAGCCCCCAGACCCACACAAATTACTTAAAATTCATCGTGCAAATAGGGGCAAATCAAGCATTAAGCACTGCCAGTGGTAACATTAGGATGACAGTTAAAAGTTTTCTAAGCAACATCTCAGTGAATCATAAACAATCGTGTCCATGGGACACGATCCCTTGCCTTTGTCTCCCTCAAGACCATATGCCTTGAAGTCATGGGAGCAATGTGATGGGGTTACCCACATCATCAAGTGGTCCAGTTCTCCTGCATCGGTGTCTTTTGTGCCTTCCCAGCACCATCACACACCTGCTGCAAAGGAAATGAGTAATAAAACAGTGTTTATTACCAACAAAACAAAGCAGTAACAAGGACAGTAAGGGAGGAGTATCCTGGAACAACAAAAAAGCTGCAATAACCACCTGGAAGTAAGGGTACTGGTTGCCTCAGCATGCTGTGCTGCAGGAGCTGCTGGCAGGTACCGGGCTGGGTGGCACTGGGGAAGTGCCAGGAGCAGGCCGGGAGGGTTAAAGGTGGAAACAGCCAGCATCCAGATCATAAGCAGCCTCCCTTCAGCACTGCCTTTGGATATGGGCTCTCTGCTGTCAAAGTTACAGTGATGCGCTAATTATGTCAGTGAAACAAAGTGCCAACATCGGGCACCCCCGTGACCCCTCCAGCCTGCACTCCTCAGCCATCCCCCTGAGATGACCCATCATTTCTGTTTGCATTTCCTTTGGTGTCTAGCACCACATCTTCAGAGGAAGACTCCTTTATCATCTTTTTGCAGAAATGAAATAGTATTATCCTTTCTCCCCTTCCAGTCTTTTCCTAATTTCAGTGTAGACCACAGAGGAAGGAATTAACTCTGTTTATATATAATAGGAGGGAAGGGATAGAACATTAGTTCCCAAATTTGAGGGAAATTGACATAGACTTCTTCTTGAATTATGAATGTCTAAAGGGAAGATTCACAGAGTACATGTTGCTCTGTAGCAAACAAGGTGGCCATTTCACAGGGGCAGGTTCAGCTCACAGCAGGATTGTTGCATGTGCTTTTACACAAGCAGGGCATGTCTGGCTGCAGTTTTGAGGCTATTAGTCCTAATTCGACATCCAGTTATTAACATAATAAAGCGCAGTCCTTAACCTCCTGGTTGCCATAATCATTACAGGGTGCATGAGCTGAAGGTATCCTGGAAAGTACAATGGAAGGACACTGGAGACATTGTGCATGGCCAAGAAGAGAAATTTTGAGCTTTTTAATCAAACGTAGGTAGAAGTGTACTATGCAGAGCAGAGGAAGATGTACACTAGTATGCTATTTAGATGGGAGGAGAAAGGTAGAGAAAGCATGAGCTGGGGCAATTGCTGCACAAGGCACTTAGGAGAAGAGCATATTGCAGTCCAGGAAAAGATTGAACTATAGCTGTTAAAGTGAAACCCAGCACCCACCTCTATGTCCATACTTTATGACTGACGGGGCTTGAGGGGTGACTGGATGTTACTTGGGCAGAGAGGGAATAGCTCCTAGAAATCTTCTCTAGTGTCCAAAGGGTATTAAGTGTCCTTGAAGAAGAGCCATACCAGCTCTTCTTCTGCCAATACAGAGCTTTTGGAAAAGGTAAAAAAGAGCAAAAATACTGCAGACTGAGCTCATGGGAACATCCTGGGAAGAAGAGGAGAGTCTAGTCCCCTTCCACCTGGGAAGAAGAGGGGAACCACCACAATTCCCCGTGTTTTCGCTTGCCAAGGCACAAAGAAAGAGTGAGCAGAAACATGAGTAAGGACAAAGGTAGAAACAGCAGCAGTGATAATGTCTTTGAGTCTGTATAAATCCATTAAGCATTACAAGCAAGGCTTCATTTCTGCGTGCATGAAAATATCCAGCTGCCCTCTCTTCCTCTGTACCAACCACTTTTTTAGTAAGAAACAAAGCCAGGAAGGGACCGGACTAAGGCAGCGTGCCTCCAGGCCAGGTCAGTGCCTGCCTGTGGGGCTGGGACCTCTTTTCTGTCCTAAATATGCACTCCAGTGTGTATTGCCGCTTGTCTTCAAAAAGCAGTGACATTGGTGATTGATTTTCTGCGGTCCTCATCATCTGCTAATGCTGTAATTTTAGCAAATGCCAGTATCCTAAAGGGTTATGAAATCTCACCTCAGTAATGGTGTGTTGGGTTAAAAACCTGTATACATATTCTTCCTTGTTTTGTTTTTGTTTTCGGAATGTGTTTGTACTCCTGAAAATGGCAATGTGGGAGCCCATCTGCTTGTTAGGGATAAATAGTAAAATTGTAAATTATCAACATTGCGCAGACTTGTACATATACAGATCTGGATATCACGTTTGAAATTAATTCAAATACATTCTTTTAATTTATTCTCCTTAAATCACTGCTACTGTTTTTTGAGTGTCTTTCTTTCAGAGAAGCTGTTTGGGAAATAGTGATTCTTTTGTATGTATTAAGAAACCCTTCCCCCTATATTAGCATGTACTTAAGTACAGAAGACCAGATGATAAAAGAAATCAAACTGATGGACCAGGAACAAAGGAAATCATTGGCTTGACAATCAACATGCAACCTCCACCAGTAGTAGCTGGAAATGTTTCCTTGGCAACCAGGCTGAAAACCAAATTCTCTCATATTAAATTTTCCATTTAACTGAAAAGCCAATTGTATGTGATATTAACTCTCTATTGTGCCATTGTGTATTTTAAATAGCAGTGAATAACCTAAAGTAGGGGTACATAAATGGGGCATGTTTCTGTGTTTCTGTGAATCAGAACATTGTCTTTAATTCAGAGGTGAACATTTCCCCAGTGACAGTAGGAGAAAGCAAATAATTAAAGTAGAAGCTACAACTTTTACACAGAAATACATGCTGTTAAATTGCCCTTTGTCCTGGGCTGAATCAGTTGGAGATGAAATGCATTTTTATGTAATTTGTCAAAGTTAAATATGCTGTTAGTTTCCTTGGGAGGTTCCAAAAAGATATTTTGGAGAATGTGCTTGATTCGTTATTTAGCATAAGAACTGGGGAGCTGAGCAACTATTGCAAGAGCGAGCAAATATTTTTGATGCTGAAGGTCCAAAGATATGGCTAAACCAAAGCCTTGCTTCTGTCTGTAATAAAGTGCAAAGGTTAACCTCCTGCTGAAGGGAACACGAAAAAACAAGCTGTAGCAATTTTAAGGCATCAGTTCCCTGCTGGTGTTTATAGCAGTGACATACATCTAGCCTAATGCGATTGAACATTACCCATCCGTTTACACAAAATGGGCAACATGAAAAGCTCCTGAAGAGGTGCTTTTGATACCTGAGATTGTTTCTGTAAATGTTTTCCATGTGCCATTATGCTCCTACTTCAGCGCTGATTTGGCATCCATACGGTATCAAACGAGAGTTGACACAGCTGCCTCTGTGTTGATCTGTGAGTTGCAGAGAAAATTCTTTTGATTTTCTTCCGTAGTTGCTGTACATACGTACATGTGTACTGTCTGCCTCACACATCAGTCACTCCTCAGTCCCTCTCAGACGTGTCCTCTGAGGACAGTTTTTACCGCTTTCCTCTTCTTTAGGTGAAACTCCTGGATCACCAAGTGGCAATTTCCACATCTCCTAACAACGTTAACTGTGCAGAACACACTAGGATTGGTACCTCTAGGCAGTTTTCCTCCACATAGATGTTAGCTCCTGATTAGAATGGGTCAAAACCAGTGCGGGGGAGACATGACAACATGACACGGGGGGACGATGTGGCGACAGCTTGAAGAGCAAAGCAGTTATTTGTACCCTGTTTCTTTGTACGCTTGGAGCTGGAAGGAGTGATCTTCCCAGCCTGCTTGGAGGCAGAGACCTTCCGCAGTTAACATCACCTTTGACTTTTTCCCCACGGGCTGGTACTCTCTGGGCTGGCGTTTCTCTGCCTTACCTATGTGCTTCCACCTTCCTTTTCCCTGGGGGCCTGTGGTCTCCAGGCGGTCAGGCAGAAGAACAATGAGCAGGGACAGAGGAGAGCACGTGGTACCTACAAAAAGAATAGATTCACAGGCCTGTCACCCAGGTTTGTTACTGTTCACCCCAATGTATCCTGCCTTTTATTAAACACAATTTTTCTTATGCTCCAGTTACAAATAGACAATATTCCTAATCCTAAAATGTGTGTGCCTTTTTTTTTTTTTTTTTAAAATGTAAGTTTCACTTTGAGTCAGTGCCGTAATTTTCATGTAAATTTGGCACTCAAATGGCAGCTCTCAGGAAAGAAGCACTTAGTTAAGGAAGGAGTTTCACCTCTTGAAGGGCTTGAAAATAGCTAGGTTCTCCTTCCAGTTCTGCTGCTGCTTAGTTATGTGACCTTGGGTAAATCACCTCAAATCTGTGTGTCTGTGTCCTTCCCTGAAAAATTATGTCTCTTCTTTATAAATAACTTACTGAAGAAAAAGGCTATGTGATTGTTAGGTATTAATGGGATATTTAATCAAAAAAACTATTTGCAATCCAAAAAATATGTCTGGGGACCTTTAGTTACCTTCCTGTAGCTGCCTCAAATCTAATCTGGAAGGTTCAGGGATATTTAACCAGTATCATTCCCTTTCCACTCATGTAGCTTTGAGACCATCCTTCAATTTGCCTTCCATGGGCTGCGTGCCTATGGAAACAGTGAGTTCCTTGGAATGCAGATGCTCTCTAGGAAAGCAGTCAGCTTTGTAAGCTTGGCTACAGATCACTCATGTACTAATAGATGTTCAAATCCCTGGCATCAGGAGAATCAGCAGAATGTGAAAGCAGAGTGGCCAAAGACATCTATGCTAAAAATAAACAAAACCAACATAAGATAAACTTGGTGTCCAGAAAAGGGGACATTCAGTGAAAGTAAAAGCAAGTGCTGAAGAAGGAAAGACTGTTACAAAAGAGTAACTAAGTTTTGAAGGTAATTATGTATGTTGCTATCGAGGCAATGAAATGAGGCTTTAAACTGTACTAAACATTTATATGGATATAAAATATATTACAAGGAAAATATATAGAGAAATATAGTGTTGTAACTTACACACATAAACCAATCCCTTCCTCATTTTAACCATGATGAGACCTAACTGGGAAGAGGTGATTTCCCAGCTGCTTGATGCAGACTACTTAGATCTTTCTTTGAAACGTCCCTTGTAGCTATTTTCAGACGGTGGCCAAGAACAAATACACCTTAGGTCTGCTCCTGCACGGTGGTCCTTGTGCCCCTGGATAATTTCTCTGCCTACACCTTGTTTTGTGCTCCTTTCCTCCAACAGGATCTGCATTTAATTTACTCAGCGCTCCTTTTCCCTTCTTTTCATTAGTTTTCATTCTAACAGCAAGGCTAGATGGATTACAGCTCCAAAGGCATAGCTGAGCCCATGCACTGGTAAGGTGCCAGGGCTCCTCAGCTGCAACACTGGAAAGAGAAAATGCCAAGAAATGCCATTTCTATTCTGAAAAAAGCTAACATGTTGTTACAAGAGATTAGATTTTCTCTAAGGCCAGCAGCACACCCGGGGGTTGGTTCAGCAGGTCACTTTAGGGACTGAGTGAAAATACTGTATAGGTAAAGTGGAATGTAAGTGCTGTTTCTTTGATAGTATCCCCTTTAATCTGAAAAAAACCCCACAATTGTTTTCCTCACTCCTTCCCAGTTGGTTGAAGTTTGTTGAAGGCATGGCATGTATTTACTTACTCACTTCTCCACTGCAATTTGTCTTCTTGCTGGGGTGACATAGATGAAAGTGACAGCTACCCAGGGCGCACTTGATGCTGGTTTGTGGTGAAGCATGAACATGTGGGGCAGGCTGCAGTCTAGCTACTTGTCCGTTGTCTTCATCCTGCACTTTGGATAAGGCCCCCAAGACAGGGCCCACAATTTATTGTTATTATTTGGCAGATGTAATGGATTTGACATGAGATGATACCTTCATAATAGTTCTATGAGCTCTTTCAGTTTAATCTGATTAAACTCTGCCAGACACTTACTTAGGTAAGGTAGATGGGATGAGTCTGAGTCAGAAAGATTAGGTGACTTCTGCATAATCACAAAAGGGTTGGAGGCAGAGGAAGGAATTTGAGGGACATCACCCTTAACTCACATATAAACACACTCAATGAAATTAGGGCGCAGGCTGTGGGAGGGGAAGCAGCGCTGGTGCAGCATCACTCACTTGCTACCCATCCCCACTTCTTGCACAGATCTTGAGCTTTTAGTAGTATAGCAAGAGAGTGGGAGCTGGCGATCAGTACAGAGCAGGGAGCTGAAGCTGTGAATGGGTATCTAAATCGCAGGTCAGTGTGTTAACCTCGGGGCCAGCTGCCCTCTCTAACTGAAGTGTGGATATTTTACTGCAGGGAAACCTTCGATATGAACTTTCACATTAAAAAAAGTAAGAGCTATGTCCTCAGTTCAATACATGCTCTCAATGGAGCTATTCCCATTTGCGCTGGCCGCACAATGACACAGGCTGTGTGATCAGACTGTCTCCATTATGCATGAAGAGGAAGACAATCAAAACACAGTGTTTCCTCTCTTAAATGTTTCTCAGGTGACTGACAAACAGAAGTTGGACAGATTTCCTCATTCGTTGCTTGTGATGATATCACCATGGCTTACAGCATCATTTCTAGGATTAAACTCTTGACTCTGGGAAGGAAGGGTAGGCAGATCCACTTACCCTCCAGAGTCAGTCCTTGAGTAATGGGTGTTGCACATAAATGCTTTATCATGATTATGAACAAAGACATTAGTCCTTGTGTTGTCTCCCTAAGGACTCATGTCATCCAGCTTGTTATAGTCATTTCTTTCCTAATGGAAGAAACTCATTGTAGGCGTAATTCTGCCATGGTGTGTGGGAGGGAAATCTTGGGGAACAGATGGTTCTTGGTGAACAGACTCTAGTGACTAAGACCAACTCTCAAAAAAGAATGAATCTATCAAGCTGATTTGCTGAAGAATAGAAATACGAAGGATAACCATAATATAAATACAAAAATGAACTATGAAGCAAGGCTGCCTGTTGTATACATGACAGTGGTATTTCTCCCTTGTAAAGAAATTGCTTTTTAATAGCTCTTCTATGGAAAGGATTCTCTGAGCTGTTTCTTTTTAAAATGCTGATGTATTTATCATTGAGCACAGGAGGGCAGAAAACCAGACACTTGAAACTCAGAATGAAAATAAAGAATTTTGTGCTAGCATAAATTTTGCCTCTACAGATTTGCATCTATCTACTTCAAGGTGGTATAGGAAACCACTGAGAATTTCTGATTGTGTGGTTTAACCCCAGCTGACAACTATGTACCTTGCAGCTGCTCTCTCACTCCCCTGCCCTACCCCGATGGGATGGGGAGAGAATTGGAAGAAAGTAAAACTCATGGGCTGAGATAAGAACAGTTTAATAACTGAAAAAAAGTAAATAATAATAATAATGAAAAGGAAAAAGAGAGGAATAAACCCCAAGAAAAATGAGTGATGCACAATACAACCCCTCACCACCCGCTGACTGATGCCCAGCCAGTCCCCAAGCAGCAATCAGCCCTTCCCAGCCAGCTCTCTCCAGTTTATTCTGTGGTATGGAATATCCCTTTGGCTAGTTCAGGTCAGCTGTCCCGGCTCTGCTCCCTCCCGGCTTCTTGTGCACCTGCTCACTGGCAGAGCGTGGGAAGCTGAAAAGTCCCTGACTTGGAGTACGCACTGCTCAGCAACAGCAAAACATCAGTGTGCTATCAACAATATTCTCTTATTAAATCAAAAAAAACGTAGCATGGGACCAGCTTCCAGGAAGAAAATTAACTCTATCCCAGCCAAAACCAGGACACTGATGGAGGTCAACATAAGTCTAGTTTTTACATGATATCTCCAAAGATCTTGATAGAATAAACAGTGATAAATCATACATGGGATGAGCGGTAGGTACCTTTGAGCCACTGGTAGTGATTCAAATGTGGTTGCCTTGCCTGGGATGCCTTCTATGACCAGCAACACAGCTCCATTCACTAGACAACTGCCCCGTTGTGTGGATCCACAAACACGGGAGGAACTGAAGCAGCAAGAGACTGTGCTGCATGTCTGTCCCAGATGAGTCCTGCTGCAGAGCTGTGAGAACTGCAAAGGTGTGGTACTAATTGCCTGTCTGTGAGGCTAGAAGTGTGCCTTCCTGCAGCTCCCCAGGGGAGTGGTGGTTCGCATAAAGAAGGATTTCATAAAACATCATCCTGTAGACCCACTAATACGTACAGTTAGAATGAACAGATTCTTCAGTTAAGCTCATTTTAGTCCACTAGTGGTGATAAAAACATACTTATTCCTTAAAGGTCATGGTTTAATTATCAGTGTTGGTAATTAATTTAATGACCAATACAGAATGATTTCTGACACCAGGTTGCTGAGTGGGTGGGTTAAAGTCTCTCCCCATGAAAGAGATTTTCCTCTACAAAAGAAGTACCCGATACTGTGGGCTGTTTGCTCAGTCATGAGTAATCTCTTAAGAGCTCCTTGCCAGCCATTTGATATGTTGGTGTTTCATTTTCAGGGTGTTTAACCATCCCACCAGCTGAGAATTAGATAAACAGCTTCTCAATTTTACCAGTGTGAGAACTGAAAGTGGTTAAATGAATGGCCCCTTCGTACTTGGCAGTATTTTTTCAGGACTCATTTGATCGCTATATTGACTGAAATGCAATTTGAAATCTATTAGGCCTGCAGACCTAGCACAGCTCAAGGGAGGTTATTTTAAAGTCCATATCTACAGCAAATTTTTTCATTTAGAGATGTTCACAGTGTAGTGGGAAATTCTCAACCAGACATAAACCAGTTGTCTAAGATACTCTGCTGCTGCTACTAAATATGAAGCAGACAAGGCAGAGTTTCACTTGGGTTTAATAGGAGCAGTCTGAGACTTAATTCTACTCTCCTTTAGCATCACAGTAAAAATGTCCATTTTTAAAATAAATTACTGTATGTGCTCTGAACCATCCTTAGCTACAATAACTGGTGTTTAACTGCAGAGCTAAAGGCTATCCGTACAAAACATCCTGCAGTAATGTTTTAGAATTGGCATCTGGCCTTGTAAAATCATGTCTAAACTGGCAAGGTCTTTTGAGCAACGTGCAAGGAAATGCATATTTCCATGGCTGCAACCTCTACCATAGATTAGCATCCCTTCAGAAGTTGACTTCAATCTTGGAGAAGATCTCCTGAGCTTCTTTTTTCTGTAATGGCACGTTGCTGATCTCTATACTTCATAAGACATAGATGGCTCCGGCATTGCCAGTGTCATTGTTCATTAGTTCTTATTTTTCTTGGTTCAGAGAGCAGTGATCAGATATTACTATATAATTTGAGCCTCTTCAGGGGATGCTTTTAGGCATGTGGGAGGGAAGGAAACACAGAGTTTTGGAGAGTCATCTCTTCCAATGTAAAAGGGAAGAAGATATTCTTGGTTTTGTATGATTTTACTCTCTGAATTAGATAAAATTGCCGTGCTATGAGTGATGAATTGAGTAAATGACGGGGAGATAATAGCTGTGCTATTATCCCTGGAGAGAAGATGCCAAAACTGAATGCCTTTCATTTGAAAGGGATGAGCAGTCATAAAATGTTCAACATAAGGAAAATTGCACAGACTAGGATTTTCCTTGTTCTTTCCTCAGAGCCCCACTAACCCGGTGAGTTAAAAACACTTTTGCTGCAAAAATGAGTCTGAAAACAGCAGACCTCTGAAGTCAGAGAAATCCATACATGAGCTACTTGGCCATTAGTCCCCATACTACTGGAGAATCCAAGACACAAGTTCACCATTAGGGCATGTGCCACCTCAGATATAACTTCCCACAGCTGTAACAGAGCAATATTTCCACTTTCCTGCTTGGGCACCCCATATGGCTGCTCAGGGGCTCACAAATTGCATGTGGTACTTGGTGTCCCAAAGAGGTGGAAAGGAAGTGATATTGCAGTACAAGAAAAAAGTACTGCAAAAGGAAAGCATAGGGGAAGGCATGGGACCAAGAGAGTATGAGAGTCCTTCCATCACAGTTACGAGTTCAGTGGGGAAGATCTATTCATGCGGTCATGGTTCCCTCAGGTTGACAGGGATGACACCATGAAGACACTGTTGGGTGCGAGTCTGAGCATCCATCTAGAGGTGGGGTGAAGGCTGTCTGTTGGTTAATGGATAGAGCTGGCCTTTCAGGCTGGTGAGCCAAAGGTGGTAGCTATATGTTGCTTTGAGTCTGACTCTCCCCTTCAGGTTGCAGGCTTGAGGCATAACTGAATTAAGAGACTATAATGTCTTTAAATTAAGAAATACACTACTGAGAGACTAATAAAGCAATTAAATTATAATTAATCTATAAGCACACTCAACTATAAAGCTACTAATTATCATTCTTAAGTCTTATGAATCACACCCAACTATTATTGAATTACAATTCTATTTCCCTTCCCTTCCCTTCCCACTAGAAGTCTATCCCTCCTTTTTCCACTCTCCCACACCAAGTCTTTGAAAGACATGATGGACGCTCCAGCAGGTTGTCGAATAGGGGACCCTCCAGCATCATCGTGGACTTGGATTCAAAGATCAGCTTCATCACCATCTGTACATGTCCACACTCCTACCGACAAAAAATCCTGTCCTTTATTCTGTATGTGATTTCATATCTTACCTCCAAGTTTTCTATTTCTGGATGCATCTTTTCAGCACCGTTGCACCTCTGTTTCTCCATCCAAACTCCTCTCAAACAAAGTCTGTTCCCATTTACCAAGTTGGGTGGGTTTTTTCAGTGCTGTTACTTAGGCAATCTTGAATTTCTATGGTATTACTTATATGGTTGCCTGGGTACAGGTGTTGTTGGAAGACTTTGCACCCCAAAACTCCCCTACCAGTGTCCAGTTCATACTGGCATCATATTATTTACCATATGCACTCAGTAAGACAAATCTTTTTATTTTAGCCTTGACTCTTCTACCTAGTTCCAACTAAGCACAAGCAGTTTACCTCGTGTGCAGCCTGCATACCACAGCACCAGGGTAACATGTGTTTCACACTCTGGTTTTGTGCTCATGCAGCCTTGTTGTCCTTAAACTCTTTTAATCACTTTCCTCATTCCCAGTAGAATAATAAGGTAGTAGAACAAAGGCTTGATGCTCCATCAGGACCTCCTGCTTAGACCTTATCACTCTCTAGTAGTGTCTACAGAAAGCCATATGCCCTAAAGATGCTGACTTTACAGGCTGTCTAGTTTGGAGGAGATCTTTAAGTATTGGTGTGTTTTTTTCTCCAGGGAATCTGGGAAATTGGTAGGCTGCCTCTACCAAATATGGTGGAACAGGTGACTTAATGCAGAGATGAGTTGTACTTCCCTCAGTTAAAAATATAGTTAGGATGTATAACCTCGTGCCAGTAGTATTTGCTGAATATTGTGTATTTCTTATTTGTGAAATCACTATGTGGGATGAGAGGTGCTTTTCACTACAGGTAGTTGGTTGTGGTGTGTTCTGCTTGTTACTTCTCCATTCCTTCAGCCAGGGGGTTTTGTTGGTAGATTAAAGCATTAAAGTAATTTATAACCTTCTAGGACTTAGGCCAAGGACACAGGCTCATTAACAGTAATCCCTACCCAGACGGATGGGGAGACTTTCGTGTACAAACAACTTTTTGTTCTTCAACCTGGTTGGGAACATGGCTCATTCTAGTGGCACATGGGCAAGTGCTTTGTTACAACTGAAGCATAATTAGCCCAAGTGCTAACTTTTCTGCCTTGTGTGGACTGGGTGGCATAAAATTAATTGGTGCAATCTCAGTCTAGAAGCTAAGGGCAGGACATGCAGAAAACAGGAATCCCATTTCAGTTTACATGAATTCTCTTTGGTCTCCATTGGAAGCAGTATGAGCTGAAAATATACTTGTAGAGAAAAGTAACTTTTCTATTAATAGATGTACAGTATTTGGGGTATTTTGTGAGTGGGATAAAAACTGTATATCTATGTGAAAGATGTCTTGAGTCACATATCCTCTGATCAGAAAGTTTGAATATTATGGCTTTAGCTGGAACAATTGATAGGAGTGCCAGAGATGATGAGTGAGGCTTGTAATGGTTGATTAGCCTTCAACAGTCTCTGAGAGATGCCAGAGCAAGCTAAAACCCGAGCCTGGCTTAAGGACACTTGATAGGGCTTTCCTGATCCTCACAAATGCATGTGTGTTTCCTTCCATATTAAAATATCTGGATTTCTCTACCATTAAAAAAAAAAAAAAAAAAAAAACCAAAAAAAAACCTCCTACCTGATTGCAAACAAAACTCATTCTTATATTTTACTGCCTTAAAGAGGAACAGACTGGCAGGGTGTGTGAAACATCGTCTGGCTTGTCTCTTGCCATCAGCCCTGTCAGAGCATTCTAGTCAGGTACAACTGCAACGGCAGGGTAGGGAGGAAATTTTCACGTGGTGTGACTAAGCCATCTGCAGCAACGCTCTGATCTTTGTACCGGGAAGTGAGCAACATCTGCTCCTGGTAGAAGTGTTACTATCACAAGCTGACGTTAAATGGCCCTCCTAACAACAGGTATCTTTATTCCAAAACAAGACTACATCTCCTGTTGGATGAGACCCAAGCTAGCGGAAAAGGGAGTACACGTGCCAGAAGGCTGCAATGGACTTCATGGACCAAATTTACCTTTTCTTTATATCAGGATGATTTGATACAGTTCAGTGGCACTGCTTATATTTTTTTATACCCGTGCCAGAAAGAGGTGAATTTTTAGAATGTTTATTATGGGCAGAACTAATTTATCCAAGCACTGTCAAAGAAGGTCTCAAATATAGAAAGGGGTCCATGTTTTGTGTACCGTGCAGAGAAGTTGGATTCAGAGAGAGGGACTGAGCAGCGAATCCAGTTGTCAGGCTTGCATGTGGGCTTCTTCAACCATTTCTGAAGGGTTTCCATGGATTATTCTGAGAACTAGCCATAGTCAGAAGCATTAATTACAGCTGGTGTCCAGTAAAAGCGGTACTTGCAGAGCTACACTGCATTGTAAGTAGCTGGACACTATTTGGACAGATGGTTCTATCTTCTTAAGGAAGTTTGAAATCCCCTAAGCTGAAGGCTCCTTGGATGGAAATCAAGGATTACTTGTAACTCTCTACTTCCTTGCTTGCTTGGAATAGTGACACTACAGAAAATCGGATTATAATGGTTAAGTCATCCTTTATTAGATGTTTTCTTAGAATCTCAACTGTTTTCTTCCTCACTGGACTTCGTCTCTTTTTCACAAGTGCCTTTATTTCTTGTAGTATTCCTGCCCTTCCTCTTAGTCTCATAAATTGCATTACCTTCTGATCATGTCCCAGTAATTTTCCAGTTTGTTTACTTGTGGTGTGCGCTGCATGTAGCCTTACTATGAGAATATGATTATAGTTAAGTGACAGCACAGAAAGGAAGCAGGTATTTGACAGGCTGAGGTGCCTGGGCTTAGTGCTTTTCTTTAACCACCAATGAAAAAATTACATTGTCATGATGAACATAACAAAAATATATGTAGAATGGCATAAGGAGGCCAATATATTTGTATCAGACATGAACACAAAAGAAAAATTATGAAATTGGAAATTGTCCTAGGTAAATAATAGAATCATAGGCTGGTTGGGGTTGGAAAGGACCTTAAAGATCATCTAGTTCCAACCCACTGCCATGGTCAAGGACACCTTCCACTAGACCAGGTTGCTCCAAGCCCCCTCCAGCCTGGCCTGGAACACTTCCAGGGATGGGGCATCCACAGCTCCTCTGGGAAACCTGTTCCAGTGCCTGACCACCCCCATAATAAAGAATGTCTTCCTTAAATATAATCTAGATCTACCCTCTTTCAATTTAAAGCCATTCACCCTTGTCCTATTGCTACATACCCTTGTAAGAAGTCCCTCTCCAGCTTTCCTGTCAGCCCTTTTAGCTACTGAAGGCTGCTACAGCATCTCCCCGGAGCCTTCTCTTCTCCAGGCTGGACAACCCCAACTCTCTCAGCCTGCCTTCATAGGAGAAGTGCTCCAGCCCTTTGTGGCCCTTCTCTGGACTCACTCCAACAGGAGTTGGGGGACCCAGAGCTGAATGCAGTTCTTCAGGTGGGGTCTATGAGAGCAAAGTAGAGGAGAAGAGTTGCTTCCCTCACCTGATGGCCATTTTTCATTTGATACAGCCCAGGATACAGTTGGGTTTCTGGGCTGCAAACACACATTGCCCAGTCATGTTGAGCTTCTCATCCAACACCCCCAAGTCCTTCTCCTCAGGGTTGCTCACAATCCATTCTCCACCCAGCCAGTATTTTTGCTTGGGTTCAGGCCAAAGTTGTGCTAAGACCCCTCTAACAGTGGAGCAATATAGATGATTCAGTTCCAGTGCCCAGGGCATAATGGGACACACAGTTAAATTTCCAGGAATAGATATTTACACAGAAATCATTGGCTGTCTTGGGTGGTGGAGGTTCAGCACAAGGCTCTTACCATTTGTTGACTGCCTGCTCCTCACATCCCAGAAACTTGTAGCATGTTTCATGCTAGAAGAGTGACTTAGTCTTCTACTGTACTCATTTCCCAGATGTTCAGCTCTCTACGCTCGAGTGCCATCTCACTACAGTGTTTACAAAATATTTTTTATTTGATTAGCTTTAAATATTTGATGTGTTTGCCTGGATTTGTTCACCTTCTGTTGTGTGTGGCATGAAAGGATTTTTACCTCCCTTACACTTTTAATCAAAGTGAACCTCAGTACCCACGTTACCTGTGAACCTCTTCACAATGACATTCTCTCCTTTATGCCTCAGGAAGAGGTCAGGATCTTAAATACGGGTGTATGGAATTGCAGGACATCCACCCTATGCTGCCACAAATGCTGCAGTCATTCCTTTGGAAGAGCTTTTTGGAGGGGCCCAAGTTCAGAGCAGTGTATCTCAAAACTTTCCCAGATGCACTTTGGGGAGTTGTAGGGCCCAGATGCATCCATGGGGTTGTCCTTGAAACAAAATTTTGGTTTGCATGCTGTGTTATACAGGTTATGTGCTGGTTGCCTCAGCTGTATCTGTGTGACAGCCAATGCGCCTGGCTATCCTCTTTGGAAACAGCATTTTAGCAGGAGAAATACCCTCAAGGTCTGGCTGAGATGAGGTTGCCTGAATGTCTCTAGTCATGGGGATCCCTCAGTGACTTTTCGGCACAGCTCTTTTTTCACTAAAAATGACACTGTGAGTTACTGTGTGGTCTAACGTACAGAGACACTGCCCTGCAGACCCCAAGATTTCTGTGGGGCTCAATCCATTCCAGCCATCAGAGAATATGATTGTTTGTGTAAACAAGGCCTGCCCTGCAGAGCTGGTTGTGTTGTGCTGGGTCAGCGGTTTTGCAGCTGGCTGAGGATGCCATCCTGCTGTATTTCATCTGCGACGGTCACCTTTTTCTCACATCCTTCCATCCTGTGAAGCTTCACAACTGAGAGTGACTCTGCAGACAGGACTGCATCTCACTCATCTGCAGGCCGCACCATGTCTTCTTTCCTTCTGTGTGATCTAATGAGCCAGGCATACCTGGTCGGCCAGGTGTAGGTAGCTCTGTCTGGCCTGTCTCCTCTGCTAAGGCTCCCCCTGAAAGGGAGTCATATCTAAGAGCACACTGCAGCTGCTGCCTACATGCCATCCTCTCACTTCCCCGAAACACAACTCCTCACCATCTGCATGACTATACATATGAAACTTATATTTTCAGAGGGGAGGAACCTCAGAGTTCTACACCTGCGATATATAACATATTTAATGTAATTATAAGTGGGAATGCATTAGAGATCACACTGTCTAGCTGCTGTGCCAATCTCCATAGACTCCTAAAAATCAAATTGATTTTTGTTAGGTACTTTCAAATGGAAAAGTAATTTTTGGTCATTTCTTTAAAAGTCTTTCAAAGTCTTTCTTGGTCATTTCTTTAAACGTCTCTAAGAAGTAGGCATCTGTGTTTGACACAACCTTTACTCCTTGCTGGTTAGCCTTGGGGTCTTGGCAAACAACCCTGAAGTTCCTTGGTGCCCAAGCAAATCCAGCAGTGAAACTTCAAAGATCTGTAATTAAGGCAAGGGGTTTGGAAAAGCAGATTGAGAACTTATGCCTGGATAACTCCTTATTTATTAATATTTTCAAGTACATACAGTGATTCTCTAAGTAATCAGTAGTGAATTCTGCATGGCAGGAGTTGAGGTGGGGGAGCTGCACAGGACTCTGGTTGTAGCCAAGTGCTCCTGCCATCCTTTGGGCAACTGACTCCCCTTGTACCTATGCCCACATTGGGGCATAGCTGTGGAGGAAGGATGAGGAGGAAAATAGCTCCTGAAAATGCATGGTAAGAAGCATGTTAAATGGTCTGTGTAGAAAAAGCTCCAAATGTTACCATCCTCCTTCCCTGCACTTCAATTCTTCCCGTTTTAAATGTCAAGCATACGATCAAATGCTGATAGCGATACCTGTTTAAGTACCACACAGGGGCACAAGAAATGTCTGTGATGAATGTAAGAAAGCTCCATATTCTGTCCGTGACTTGTCCACCCACTTATAAGATGGTACTAGAGACCACAGAAAGCTTTTCCATGTCTGTCAAGTCCCCAGCGCTCCTGTCTACAGTGCCTGTCTCTGAAAGAGCTCCTTTGCTCCAGGTACGCTGACACATAACCCAAGTATTCTTGCTAAAGAACAGTGGGCTTTGTCAGCAGCCAATTTTCAAGGAAATTGGCTGTCTAAAACCACATCCTAAGTAGCTGGCTATACATATTAGCCTTAGCTGACCTATATTGAAATTTACTGTCTGACATCTCTTTGTTTCTGTAGTCTTTATCTTTAAATAATCAGCTGCTTTGTTTACTAGATGTTGGTTATGGGTACTGTATTTCCACTACATTAGCTCTACTCAGGGGAAAGTAATAGCTCTAGATTGAAGCATAAGCCATTTGTTTTCCTATAATGAGGAACACTCTGCTGCATGCTTTCTAACTGATTAGATGAATTATGCTTTATTTGCCTTGAGAAGAACCATTCTTAAAAGCAACTTTCTGAAAAAGGAAATGAGGCAGAGGGTGCATAAGGGGGAAAAAAAAAAAAAGGCTCTATCCCAATTAAAGCTTCATGAGCTGCATTTTCACACATTTCATGACTGAACAATCCTGATGCTTATTGCTGGAAATGTACCAGGCTAAAAATTAATTGCAGGGTAATTACTTTATGTCAAGAAGCTGCCCAGTTATTTCTCAAATTTGCTACAGTGGCAGTTCTAAAAGTAGTTATGTACCTTCCTTCCTTCAAGACTGTTTTGGAGGATTTTATCAGTGGCAAACACAACTGGGATAAGCCTTTTCATCAGAATAGAACTGCAGAGATCAGGTGTTTTTTAAGGAGTTATTTTCGTCACTTTGGTACCTTCAGCATTTGAAATTTGTGGTGGTCACTTATATGCATTTATGATACTGCCACTGAAATCACAGAGGGATGGATATACGTGGCAGGGTGTTACGTTGTGTGTATATATAGGCTGTTCCCTAGCATTTATACACCAATTCTCTGTTCAGAAGAGGGATTTCAAACACCTCGTTTTTAAAGTTATTCCACACACCCAATTAACACCTTGTTCTTCAAAGGAATTGTTGCCACAATGTTTTACCCCTTGGCCTATGTCTTGCTTAGAATATATTGTATTTCCTTTACAGAAGCAATTAGTGCTTATATTCTCCTGAATTATGCTAAGCAATCCCTTCTGTTTCTTTATCTGAAGAGGCAGAAGCTTTTTGCTTTTTTTTTTTTAATTGAAATCTCTCAACCTTAATTTTTTCAGTAGTTCCTCATACATGAGATTCATTTTCTGGGAATTCTCTGATTTTTCTCCATTTTAAATGTTCTCATATAGTAATGATTTGAAATGTGCATACTATAATGTAAATTACCATCTTCTTCTAATCCTCCTAGAGAAGCCAATATCCCAGTACCCATTAAACATACCTGGCCCCACTGTGCACCAGAGAAGACTGTTTTTTAATTGGTCTTAGAAAAATAAAAATAAAAAGCTGGCAACATCTGCTTAAAGTAGTGTAATTTGGATGCCTCCATTGATCATTGGTTTTGTACCATAGGAGGAAAAAAAGTTACTGTTCTAGGCCACGCTTAAAAAGTTGATGCTTTCTGGGTCAGTCACCAAAGCGTTTGACCCTGCCATGACAGAGGAGAGCCGTGAATGCTGCCGCTGAAGAGGCAGTTTGTTGCAGAAAGGAGGCACAGCAAGTTACAGGTTCCATTGATAACGGGATGAAGAGCCGTAGCCCACCTTCACCACAGCTTGCGTTGCTGGGACATATTTATTCAGCACTTTGGAAGATGAATTTAAAAGTTCCTTTTTAAAGTAGACCATGGCTTAAGCACTCTACTTTTCATTATTTTGTATTTGCTTCAGTGAAAACATCTCCTGAGGAAGATGCGAAGCCTTTGGCATTTTACATTGTTCAGTGGTTCCTTTATTTTTCAGCTGTGCTGTTCCATAGATGTGCAATTTGCCCTGTCTTTGAGATTTTTTTTCATCTTTGTGGTATGGAAAAATTTCTGATTGAAGGATTGATGAGCAGAAATTTCTCTGAACTATTACACATTTTAAGTCAAGAGCAGAGAACACAGACAGTTACAGATGTCCTTTGGGAAGGGAGGTCAAAGCTTAAGTGGGCAGGAATAGGGAAAGAGGTGCCCATCAAACACACTCAAATATAATGTTGGAAGAAATTCTAGATGTCCTGGCTTTGTAATAATTGCTTGACAATGTCAGTTGAAGTCACTAAGATTGGATTATTATAAATGGAATTGCCTGGTTTTAAAATAAGAAAAATTCAGCAAATTTCAGAGTGAAATTCTCCCCTCTGTCGGGGGGCAGCACAGCCTATGCAGAACTTGCATCCTATTTTGAGATTTAAAATGAGAGCAAAAGGTATTATGTTCATGTATGTTCTTTTGGTCGAGGCAAGCAGCGTTGCCACTTGAGTGCATTAGGATGCTCAAAAAGACACCGAAACCAGGATACATTATTCCTGATTTCCATCAGTTTCATTAACATTGGACAATTTGAAATCAAATAGCCTTCCTTTTCACCATAATTCTGTGGCAATTCATATATCACTTCTGGAGTATTGCTGACTTGGCCAGTGTTTTCATGCGGTTCCAACAGTACAGCATGGCAGCCCACTGCTGTCCATTCAGTACGTTTTGTGTTGGCGGGCAGCTTCTAAAAAGGAAAGGCAGAACTATCCTTAGGCCTCATGCAATTATTAGGAATTTATTATATATGTCCTGGGTGAGTTAATCAGAATTTAGAGATTCAATTATTGTTTCCCTGCAGACTGAGCATCACCTTTATGTTATGCACTCCCTGGACTGTAAGAAACAGTGTGAAATAAGGTGCATTTGTTTTGTCTTTAAATCTTCCTGCACTTCCCTATAAAGCACTGACAAGTCTGAAATCTTGAGATTCCACAAAAGAGGCAGCAGACTTTGATTAAACAGCTGCTCCTGTTATCTGATTTAATGGTGATGATGAACTGAATGTTCTTCTGATCCAGAAGCTTTCCAAAGCAGTATGCTGATTTGTGAGCTTGCGTTTAGAAATTGCCTTCATCCTTCAGAGAAATGTAGTGAATCATTGGAGGGGGTGAAAAACTACAGCTGTTGAGTGGCATGTGGTAGTAGGCAATACCTAGCAGTTGGCACAGAAACTGAAGGGGATATTATCTGCAGTGGGAACATCAGAAGGAGATGCCATGTTGGCAGAATATAACTGTTCAGATTCGAGCAAGGCTGGCACTGCAGAAATACTACTCTCCTTTTTATATGCCACGACTGAAATGGAGAAAGGGCTGATTCATTCTTTCTCTGCCTTTGCATTATTTATGCCAAAGTAAAACAAGTATAAAATAAGTCTCATTGGGTGGAGTTCTACATTCTCTTTGCAGTAGAACAAAAAAAAAATTCCTAAAACATTTCCATTTTGTGTTTTGTCAGGGTTCGCTCAATGTGCAATCTCTCATGAGATGATACGTATTTGGACAGCCAATCTAGCATCCTTTTGTTAGAAGACAAGCTTTTTACAGACATTAATGCTGCTGGTACCCGGTTCTGAACATAAGTTGTTGAGAATGGAGTTCCTACAGCCCAGCTGGCTCTCACCAATGTCTTTGCCCATGATTAGCTTTCTCCGTCTAGAGATCTGTTCTCTGGCCTGGACTACAGCACTGAAACACACATGTAATTGGGTGCAACTCTCATGAGAGAGACTAAATGACATTATCATGTCCTAACTTCTGTTAACTTGCTCAAGTTTCAGGTGTATGATGGATGTGCAGCGGTGTGTTAAAGAAAAACACATGTTGTCAAGTGCATAGTGGGGAAGGGTAATGATTTTCTTGGCTCTTCTTTATGCCTAAGAACATGGAGGTTTATCCAGATTGATTGTCAGAGAAGCAGCCAAAAAGCCAAATAAGAAAATACTGCTATTGGTATCAATGTAATGTTTCATATGTCTTTTTCTTTTAGTACGTTTATGTCACACAATTTCCACTCATACATAAACACTGGGCAAATCAGAGACAACAAAATCTCTAGGAAAACAAGAGGCCATGATAGTAAAGAGATTTACAAACACAGTGTACACCGAAAAAACACAGAGCTACTGAGAAGCCAGCTGGCCCACCCTCCTGCCCCAAGGCAAGTTCAGCTGTTCCCTGCCTTTCCTGGCAATCCTTATCGAGATGATTCTTAAACGCGTCCAAAGGCAGTGGCCCACAGCATCCACCAGCAATCTGTCCCAGTACTTGGACATTCCTGTCAGTAGGCTACTTACCTTTGAATCATAGGATCATAGAATGGTTTAAGTTGGAAAGGACCTTAAAGATCAGCTAGTTCCAACCCCACTCCATGGGCAGGGACACCTTCCACTAGACCAGGTTGCTCCAAGTCCCATCCAACCTGGCCTTGAACACTTCCAGGGATGGGGCATCCACAACTTCTCTGGGCAACCTGTTACAGTGCCTTGCTACCCTCACAGTAAAGAATTTCTTCCTCATATGTAATCTAAACCTACCTTCTTTCAGTTTAAAACCATTACCCTTGCCCTGTCACTACATGTCCTACTAAAAAGTCTGTCCCTTCTTTCTTATAAGCCCCCTTTAGGAGTGTGGCTATCCTTTGAAATCTAGATTTTACCTCTTCACATCCCACAGCCTCTCTATTGTATTCTTTCCATCCTTTTTGTCACTCTGCCCCCAAAAGGGAGGAGCTTTCTGGACTTACCTGTTACTATTATTTCAATTGACATTGCTCAAATAAACTAATGCTGGCCAGCAATGCAAAACCCTTGGAACAGACGCTTCTAAAACTTAAGGCGATTTTTTCAAATCGTACCCCAGCAAACTCGCCTAAGTGTTTTGAAATTCAGGCTTCATCTTCTTTGCCTGTGAGATTTACCAAATAAAAGGTCTCCAGGTGGAACCTGCAGCAGCTGCCTGCTTTCACGGTGCAAGCAGAACTGCACCCAGACCTGCTGTACTGTTAGCAGTGACTCTGAGCTACTCACAGAGTAAAAATGGGAATGGAGGTAACTGCTGTTTTCACATAGGCACCTTTCAGGTGATGGCAGTATTGATTCCCTTGTCCTTTCAGAAGCTTTGTGCACAGTTGTCTTGCTGTCAGGGTACCTCATATTTGCATCTTAGGCAAAGCAGGGTGCCAAATGCTGGGTTTGAACAAGTCACCAGACAGAACAGTATATGGAAATGTAGGGATCTTTTTAGTGGATAGATGTACAGTCTTGCATTCTGCAGAAGGCTGGGCAGAAAATGTGTATTGGAAAGAGATGAGGATCATTATCACAGGAAAAGAAGTCTGGGAGACAGGTTGACAGGCCAACTAGCTGCACACTTGTCATCATGCAAAATTGCTGGTGGCAGTCAAGAGCTTTAGCAGCGTGGGTTATTGAGATTCCCCATCTTTCCATCCCAAAGGCAGTTCCCCACAGGATTCATCTGACATGAAGAGTGACAGCAGGCAAGGAGCAGCAAAGGAAGAGGAGGAGCCAGAATGTGCCCTGTTCCCTCCTTTCCTCAAGTCCTTTGTAGAATTACCAAGACAACCGCTTGCATCTAATGCTTCACAGGCTTTCCCACCCCATACTCTGCCCTTCTCCTCTTTAGCTGCCTCTGGTCCTACAGGCAGCCTTTGAGGTCAAATAGCAAGTGGTTGCAGGAGATGCGGGGGTACAGGAATTTCAGTGACTGTCCCAGGAAATTTGTGGTGCAACGAAGATTCATTCATCTCTTCAGCGCAGTGTGTTACCTCCTACATTTTTGTTCAGTTTCCCCTGTGAGGTTTTCCCATTGGAGGGAACAAGTGAATCAACTATTTAATCATCTCACCTGTGTCCTCCCTCCGACAGAACCTAGCGTTCTTTTTTGTGCCAATTTTATTGATTGATATAATCAGACTGGCTACTAATCAAAGTGATCTCAGCAGCCTGATTCTGTATCTGATCTCTCTCTCTGTTTGTGCTTCAAGGTCTTTGACAGGGTCCGAGAAGATTGCCCTAATTTCCATGAGAAGATTAAGCCTATTAATGCTGAACTCACTCAGCCCAAGCTGGCCATCAGTGCTGAAGATGAGGAGGAGCTTCTGACCCGGGTCAATATTGTCTTCCACTGTGCAGCAACAGTTCGCTTTGATGAACCCCTGAAGTATGTCCTGCTTTCTGTATTTGCTAAGCGTGATTCAGAACGCACGATAACCCGTAACACCCCGTTCAGTGAATCTCTCGTAGAACTGCGGTAACAAGTCCCCACTTGGGTTCCCATGCTACATGCGGTTCTGCGCTGAATGTGCAATGTAAATGCTCTGAAAATGTCATGTGCATATGCATGTCAAAAGTGAAGTATCTTGGCAGATTTCCACGGGAACAGAAGGAAGTACTGCAAGCTTGGGTTGTAGTGTAGTAAGGGAGTTAAGTATGACCTAAAACTGGAATAGGAAGAAGTGTGTTTTAGGTCAAGAGGGAGATGTTTTGGCAGGACTAGCTGGAGACAGCTTGAAGTGAAACTATGTTGTGTCTGTCTCTAAAGCTAGTGTTAATGGCCTTTCTTTGTCACTGAGTAACTGAAGAGGGAAATGAGATGTTGTTTAAGAAAATAGCTAGGAAAATAGCTTTAAAATACCCATCGCTTTGTGTAATTAACCATTTGCAATAAATGCTTAGTGTCTGAAGGAGCTCCCTTGGGAGCGCCCATCTAGGCAGACTTTCTATTAAGAAAGAACAGGAGAATTAAGCCACTAAACCAAGATTAGATGTGTAGGTCTTCTGTGCAAACCAAAAAGGTCACCAAAACGAGGGGGTGATTTGGATTGCCAGGTCTTCACAGTTTTTTGAAAAACACCAAAGCTGTGAGAGTAGAAAACAGAGTTATTAATATCAGTCTCCATTTACTCATACATAGGCTAAATAGATACCCACTGTGTCCACCATAAATAATTTTTTTACAACAATTACAGTCACCAGAAAGGAAGCAGTTCTCAATTTAATCTTGAGCAATGTGTAGAACTTGGCTCAAGATAAAAGTAGTAAAGCACTGCGCTGTATTAATAGCCATAAGTGTTGTTAAATCAATACACAAATGAAGATGCTATGAAAATAGTCAGTGGCATGTAACATCAAAAGGAAACTATGTTTTTAATAAGGAGAATTAACTAGAAAGAAGTT
Source organism: Falco rusticolus (assembly GCF_015220075.1). Taxonomy (NCBI): domain Eukaryota; kingdom Metazoa; phylum Chordata; class Aves; order Falconiformes; family Falconidae; genus Falco; species Falco rusticolus. The sequence continues at coordinate 81,260,761 of NC_051191.1, forward strand.
AAAAAGTTAAAATGGTCAGCTGCTTGCAGGCAGTGTAGAAACTATTTAAAAGCTGATAGCATGTGATCTGTCAGCATCTCTCTAACAGAACAAGGAAAATCCAGTATGATTAAACCGCAAAATACAAGAAGTTGTTAAAATAAAATTATTCCTGTCTAAATAATAAAATATATCATATGGGTAAAAGATCTAGCAAGTTAAATTTGAAAGCACAATATGGCCGCTCAAATAAGAAATTTGAGCAGCAACTTGCTAATGACACAAAAAAATAAAAATATTTTTAAAACATGGCAGAAGTCCAAAGCCTACTGCAGAACATGTAGATCCGATAGAAAAGGGAGGTGCAAAAGCAGTGCTGTGAAGATACTAGAAAAACAGCAACAGGGAAACTAAATGAATTATTGGCATCAACATGCAGTACATTTAGGGAATTCTCCAGATGGAACTCTTGAGGGCAGAAATCTGAGAAACTCTGTTATATTGAAATATTAGTAGATGTAGTTTTAATCTAAATAGAAAAAATAAAGACTAACAAATCACCGAATTAGATGATATTCCCCTAGAAGGCTAAAGGAGCTCTGAAGTGTCAGGAGAAATATGTTCTGGGCCTGTATTCTAAGTGCAATTCTGCTCATCCCCTCTCAGAAGGTATAAAATCAAACAGAAATATACACGGAAGAGTAACTTTCAGATGGAAGGGTAGCTAAAGTAGAAGTATTCATCCTGCTAGGAGGGCAGGAGGAAATAGAAATCTATAGAAAATGCTATTCTATAGTAGCAGGAGGCTAAAAATAATAAGTACCTCTGGCTTTAGATATTGTGATCCAAGCATTAATCATATTCTTAGCTTCTGTTTTCATTCATCTGGACTATTTACAATTTCTCTTCAACATTAGCGTCATTTCTTTCGTGTACACTGTATTGATAGCATTATTCATAATCTTGTATGTGTTGTTGAAAGCTTCTACTCCTGGGCTGAACAGATTGCATATTCCTTAGCCTTTCCCTTCTGTGCAGGAAAGTGTCTTTCTTCCAGTACAAAGCGTGCAACAAAGTGGAACGTCTGTTCACTGAGATCCATTGCAGATAGCCTCTACGACAACTTCTAGCTGTGCTGGGTGCATCAAGATCAACCTTGCTAACCAGGACTCTTTGTCTCTTACTCTTATCAGTTCTCTCCTCCATTCCTTAGGAATTTAAGCTGTTGACACAGCTTTAGACACCTAATTCTGTCTTATTTCAGTATGAAACTGTTTTTCTGGGCCCAAGGACCCTTTGCTGCTTACTGAAACCGCATGTTTATCTGCTGTAGCCGTGGTCCCTTAAGGAGAAGGCTGAATGGGTACTGTAGGAACCATGCCTCAGTGGTCATGTGTGTTGGAAATATTTATTCCAGGAAGGGGTGGCAAATATGACAGATATTGAGACGTTAGTGAAATGTTGCCTCTGATCCTTTGACTTGAGTATCAAAAAATATTTGAGAGACATTCAGTGGCCAGAACAGTGAATCCAACAGCATTGCTCTGAAGGCTGGTTTAGCCCTTGCATTCCATTGAAGCTTTCTGCTCTGCAGTGATCCCTTCCCTTCCTTCCCTTTTCATTATTTGGGGTTTGGATAATGCTCAACTTTTGTATATTCTTTCCAGTGAAATGCATTTTCTTTCTTTCCCCTGCCTTCTTCAGGCATGCAGTGCAACTGAATGCCATGGGCACGCAGCGGCTCCTGGAGCTGGCCCGGCAGATGCAGAACCTGGAGGCCTTCATCCACATCTCCACCGCCTATGCAAACTGTGTGCGCAAATGCATAGATGAGGTCATCTACCCACCCCCAGCTGAACCGAAGAAGCTCTTTGATTTAGTAGAGTAAGTAGGAACCGTGGTGCCTCTTCTGATATTGGTTCTGTTCCATTCTGCAGAAGACCTCTTAGTTGTCCATGTAACGTATCCAGTGGGATTTCTGTGCGTAGTTGCTGTTACTGCTGTATGATCTTGCCCACACACACCCATGCCAGCAAGAAATGCTGTCCATGAGAGTGAGACCAAGGGAAGAGAGAGCTTTCATTCAGAGTGGGTTTGAGGGGTACTGTCCACGGAGTGTCATCCAGTAAGTCTGTCCTTTCTGGATTTTGTCTTGAAACAAGCTTTACTGGGTCTTTATGAAAACAGAAGAAATAGACTCTGCTCTGGAGCCTTTGTATCCAGAGAGCTGCTGCAGTCAACTGCTGCTTTGTAAACATTTGGTTGAGCTTTTTTCCAAATGCAAAGGTATTGGGCAATAGCATAAACCACATTTAATAACCCTGTGATTTCAGCTACCTCTAAATTTTTTCACACACCATTTTTAAAAGGACTGTGATTTCATGAAAGTCCAGCACTAAGTTATGCGCTAGTGTATTTACTATGAGGAGTGAATGCTGTGTCGCTGCTTTCTGTAAGACTCGGCTCTGTTGCTTGCTACCTTAGTAAGAAATGAAATTTTTCATATATCTTATATTTGTTTCTTTATCTCTTCAGCTTCCCAACATTGTTTCCCCTTATTTGAACAGTCCTGTGATATTAAACAGAAATGAGTCAAAATCAGGCTGGTTTAGAGACTTCAGTGGGAGGAATCCAGGACTCTGAAGGAACAACAAAAAAGCTTGGTTTAACAGAATTTACTTAAGACTAATTAGAAAAAATAACAAAATCTGCTGATAAAGGCCCCGGGAAACCTTCTCCTTAGATGAATTTTCCCACAGCTGTAACTGTGTTTTCATTTATTTTCTAGTGGTATTTCTCTTGTGTGATATAAGCAACTGACCTGTGAACTAGTAACCCAAAGATCTGATTAAAATCTCTTCTTCTCCTTGATATAGGGTAATAAGAGATGAGATTAATTAATGTCCCTTTGGAGAATCACTGGGTTTGTATTTCAAAAAAATATTTGTTTAAAGGAATAATTTCACTGAGTGCTACTCCAGAAAGTTTAGTATAAATTTGAATTTCTCCAGTAGCCCATATTCTTGGATATGTTTACTTCCAGCTAGTAGTGATCTATCATTTATCATTTGTTCAGCAAGTGGAGCATGATAAAAACATAAGAAATGCCATAGTGCATTAGAGCAGTGGACTGTCTGGCCCAGTATTTTGCCCTCAGCAGTGGCACTGGGAGATGCTGTTCTGAGTAAGTACACCAGGCTGGATACTTTTTGCAATCCGTTTCCCTTGTAGCCTCCCAGAAACCAGAACTGTTGTATTGAGGGGTGTTAGGTCCTATTCTTTTCTGATCTCTTTTTTAATCCACTACTTTGTTCAATTCTTTTTGAACTTTCTAGTCCTGTGCCCCTGCGACTGCCTGTGGCAGCAGGTTCCAGAAGGTTACTAACTGCCGTGTAAAGACAAGCTTTCTTTTCCCTGTTTCAAACTGTCGTGCTAGCAATTTCATAGCATGTTCCATAGTTCTAGCATTGCAGTATCTGCAGGATTTGCCCTATTCTCTGCCTCTCCGGTTCTGTAAGTTTGTATTGCATTCACCCTGGACCTTCTCTTCTGGAGACTGAAGAGTGTCAGCCTTTTTAATATCTTCTCATATGCCAACATATCTGTCTGCTTGATTTTAGTTGCCCTTCCTCCCTGCCTTTTTTTAACTCCATTTATTCCCTGAGGTGCAGGGGCCAGACAGAACTGCATGCAGTACGCAAGGTGTGGTCACTCAAAGTTTTATTTAAACAGCTTCAAATGACACCATTGGTCTTGTTCTCAGTATCTGATTATGTCCAACATTTCATTGACTTTTTTTTGTCTGCTGCTGCTCATTGACTTGGAGATTTCATAGAGCTGTCAGCCGTGCTTCCAAGAGCTCTTGCTGAGCTGCAACTGCCAGTTCTGAGTTTAGCAACCTCTAAAACCACTTTAGACTGCTTTTCCCTAAATGCATTACCACATCTTTATTTACAGTGACTCTGACCTGCCACCTTTTTGCCCACTGATTCAGTTTTACAATGTCCTTTGGAGTTCATCACTATCAATATTACATTTCACTGCCCCAAAAAGCTTACCATTGCTTGCAACTTTGACAACAATTAGGGTTGATGACTCCAATAAAAATAGACTCCAGGGAAGAACTGAATGCCAATCAGAAATGTGCAGTAGTGCCTGGCTACCCCAAAGGTTGCTACTCCAGCTGCTTTTGTATAAGACACTAGAAATTTATTTATCATAGCTTGCATGTGCAGCAGAGAGAATGTTTGAAAGAAAGGTTGAGTGACAGAGGATGGGCTTTCAGATGTGTTTATCTTGGTGGTATATTTGGTTGGTTTTTCTTACCCACATTAGAGATGGGTTTTCTTGCTTTTTTTTTTTGACCAGTTATTTCAATTTGTTTTGCTGCTTGTTCTATGTCCCATACTCCAAAAATTCACCACCTCCCAGTACTGTCAATAACATAGAAATCACAGCATACCCTCACCTAGGATGGTCTGTGTTTCTTTACTGTGGTTGCAGGTAGCATTATATTTGCTCACAGCAAAGGCAACCACTGCTTTCCCAGGCATTGAAATCAGGTGGGCCTTGTTGAAAATCACTTGTCTCCAGGATCACTGATTTGGAAGGTGATCTGCAAATCAAAGGCAATATATGAAACAGCTGTGTGGGGTTGCAGAGCATATGAAGGAGCAAGATTGGGAAGGTCCTTGGGATGGGATGACATGATACAGGCAGAATGGGATAGTGAGAGGTAATGAAAGGCAGGGGATTACTTGGAGGAAGAGAAAAAGAAGACAAAGCAATTGGGAGAAGATGGGAGATGCACCTTTTATTATTCACCATGTAAGCTGAAGAAGTAATATGTGGGTATCTGGGTACAGAAGGTTTCAGAGAAAGGAGATTAACAGATACCAGAATTTTACCTTCAAAAAGGGGAGGAGGAAAAAAGCAGACACGGAAATACAAACTCTCTTCAAAAAGGGGGAAGAAATACAGGTCATGTTTTATGTCAGCCAGCTGTGAAAGATTCATTTCACAAACATCCCTTGTTTTAAAGCGCTCTTCTGCAAGTGCATTAAGAGGCTTGGTCACACAACTGGATGCAGTAACAGATGTGTTTAATGATGCTTTTGGCCATGCACTTGAAATATGCTTATGATTCTTTATCCAGTTGAAATCCCAAGCAGGACTCCCAGCTGTTTCTTTTCCTGTTCTTATTGCCCTATTATATTTCTGCTTTCCAGTATTTTGATATTTAACCTGCAAGTAAAGCCTTAGGCTTAATCTGCGTAAACCAAAAGTCACACTTCTAAGTGCTGGCGGGCCAATAGAGGAAACATATAATCTGCCACATCAAGCAAGGTTTGCCTTAATCTAAAGCTGAGGGAAATCAGCTTTGAAGGGTGTGCTGAGGTAAGGAGCACAGCACACAGTGAAGTGTGGGCTGAAGCAGAACTGGTTTTGTTATTGCAGAAAATGTAGATCAATCACCACTTACAAGAGACTGTTTTATTAATACAAAGTGATTAACAAAGGAAATTATGTTTTCCTATGGCAGAGTAATTTGGTGCATATATGTGGTGAAAGAAGAGGTTACTAATTGTGTCTCTTGTTTCTATGGGGCAGTTGCAGCAGTGAGCAAAAGCAGTAGCTTTGTGATTTGGCATTTTAAAATCTTCAAAGTAGGTCACAGAGGAGCAGGAGCGGTCTGCCTCGCTGAACTGTCAGCTCTGCTGCTGTGATTGTAATGCTGGTGGATCCGATCACCACGTAGGATGGTACCCTTAAGATATGCAGGAGTATGGTCCTCTTGATGATCACTTAAAGTGATGCAGAGGCCTGTCTGGGAGGATGAGGGCAAGGAGAAATTGCTTCCTCTTGTACTTCTGCCCCTGTCTTTGCTTTGTGAGAATGCTAACCTGTAAGCCCCTATTATTCCAATAAAAGTTAACACACAAAGAAAGAGAAGGGAAAAAATACTTGCATGCAGCTTAATCTGAGTTCCCAGATGAACCTAGTCTTCCTCCAGGCTCTGCAGAAACAGACATCTTCTTTTGGTAGGCTGGTAATTAATTACACGACAGATTCAAACAATGGCAATTTAGCTGAGACCCTGAGGAAGCTGGGTTCAATGGCTGCCTAAATGGACTTTGTAAATTAAGTCAATATTGTGTATTGTAGAATTATGCTTGTAGCCTCTGCATAATTCTACTTCATATTTTATGCTTAAATAATTTTTCTGCCTTATTTCTAAAGCATGGGACTAGGGTTGCAAAGGAAAGTATTTGTGCCTCTATAAGGCGCTTATATATATATATATGTAAAAATCTATATACTAAAAACTGTCAGATGCCTTTTAACTCATTCTAAAACTGACTGACTGATTTTAACCCTCCTCTGCAAACTGTTTTGCAGTTTCAGTGAATCAATATTTTCTCATACAACAGTTTTCCTGAAATGCTTCCATCTGTATCTAAGGAGAGTCACCTGAAAAGCAGTGTGCCACCTGAGCCATCAGGTGTTTGCACATTTAAGTCAATATGATAAATTAATTCTTCAGGTGTGACAGTCTCCACCTTATTCCTCTCCCTTTGACCTCCACCTGTTTCTGAAATTCAAGATACGGAGGGGTGAAGCAAGGATCCGCAGGAAGCAGTATCCTTATGATGCCCCTGGGAAGAGTGCACCCATGCAGTCTGGGCTATAAATCCATTGACTTAATTACAAATTGGATTAGAGGAGTTAATCTTTGGTTCTGCGGTGTAACACCAGACTGCTGAAAGCCTGTTGGGGATTGGCAGCAGCGTGCAAGTGCTCTGGCAGTACAGCCAGTTCCTGTCCTTTAGACCCAAGTGCTGGCAGGACCGGCAAAGTCTTGGTGGTGTGCCAGGGAAGAGCCTTTGAGCCCTTGCTGCAGCACCACGGTGGTAAGGGCCACCTTTTAGAAGGTATATGCAAAACTACTTCTGATGGATTAGATACTTGAATAACATATAAAAAAAAAAAAAAAAACCACACACACACCTCAGTGAGGTCTTTTTGGTTTGTTTGGGCATTTTTTTAAGCAGCAGCACTGAGTTTCTTAATTTCTTATGTGGACAAGCCTGTGGAAAACCAGTTGGAAGGAACTTTTAACACTGTAAATAGTCCTACTAGAGTAATATCTCTGTAGTACATTGTTCTAGCATTTGAGAACTTTGTAATCCTACTCGACTCAGTAACTCAAGGTTACCAAGAATCTCCTGAAACCTATTTGGGAGTATATAGGGACTGTGTTGGCTAAGGATGAGTGCTATGTAGTGAGAGTGCTGGGCTGAAAAGCTCCATCAATCTGTAGACCATGGCTATATTACAGATTGTAGTGAAAAATAAAGCACATGAGATTGTGTAGACCTGAAGTTGATCTGGACATCATAGCGTGAAGCTCACCAGGTCATCCATGTTTTGCACTTTGAAGACAGAAGTAATGTTTCTCCCAAAGAGATGTTTTAAATCCAAACCAGTTGCTCCCTGCTTTGTCTTAAACGGCTTTGACTTGCTTATTCTTTGTTTCAGGTGAGGATTCCTGTCTCACTGGTCTCTTTTTGCCTCAGCCTTTTCTCTCTCTGCACGGCGGATAATGACATTTTCCTTGTTTCCTGTAGGTGGTTGGATGAATCCATCATTCAAGACATCACACCCAAGCTGCTTGGGGACTGGCCCAACACATACACCTACACCAAAGCCTTGTCAGAATACCTGATTCAGCAAGAGAAAGGAAACTTGAACATTGCTATCATCAGGCCATCCATCGTGGGAGCTAGCTGGCATGAGCCTTTCCCAGTAAGCATGAATACATAGCACATCCCTACTGAGAGCCCTTTGATACAGCTGGAGCTGCGGTACTGTCGGGCATCTCTCCCTGCTTGTAGCAGAGTCCGCTTGAGAAACAGGTACTCCAGTCCATAGGCGAGTGTGTGGAGGAGGTGGACCAGTGCTGGAGTAGAACAGGAAGCCTCTATCAGCATTTTCAGGAAAGACTCTTGGCTCCAAGTGCAAAGAACACATTTAAGCAATAGTAACAAGAGCTGGGATAATAACGGTGCAAAATGCTGGACTTGGAACTGACAGTCTTACACGCAGAGGATCGTGCCCAGATAGACACACAGGGGACTTTCTGTGCTAGCTGGGGAAACACAACATCTGAGGGTCAGCTGTAGTCCTGCTGCATTCTGGTTTGAGTCTTTGTGTGGTTTAGGCATTCTATTAATGAGGTCCTGATGAGCACCCTAGACTTCACATGGTCCATGAAAGCATTTGATAATGTCATGTGCAGTTACCTAGTATCTCTGTCTTATGTTGGCAGTCATTGGATTCACTGGATTGACGCTTGTATGGGCCTGTTGCAGATACAAATGTCAGCCACACAGTAATTAAATGCAGCTGTACTTTTGGACTGAAATAATTCACTAAGCTAAATATACTGGTAGGAATAGTGTGCCCTAACATTGCAGCCAAATTGGAAAGGCAACATCAAGTCACCCTTGGCTTTCAAGCTCAAAGTGTGCCAAACAGGCTGAGATATAGCCAAGGCTCTGGGCCAAGCTCCCCATCTTTGAAAGACAGAGTGAACTCTGTCAGGTGTCATAACCTGCTTCAGGTCAGACAGCTCATCACTGCTCTTAACTCCAGCTCCCACAAGTGGCAGTTTCCCTGATGTGAGGTAGGATGGGATTCAAAAGTGGCGTGGTTTTGGGGGTTGTTGTTTTTCCTTGCCTTAGAACTTGGCTGGAGTAACCAAATCAGTCTCAGTGACATCTGTGTGTTGTATGTCGGAGGGTATGTAACACGCTGCCTGTTTTCAGCAAGTGTGACAGCACCAAGGCACTGCAGTGTTTAAAGCCAGAGTTTATTCCTGTAGCCAAGTCATATAGGAAAGAAGTGGTTTCTAAAAACAAAATCAGATTCTGTTGTTGACGGGTAATTGCAGACAGAATGAGGTATCATACAATGTCTCCACTATTTAAAATCAATTAGGTACTTGGTACTGGTTAGCTTCCTGGCAGCTGTCCCAGATAGGCTGGCATCTGTCTTAACTGGTGTCTCATTGCTTCTTTGTCTACACCACAGCGTTATAACCCTTTCACCATTTCGAAGCCTGTGTAAGCAATATATCATCGAAAGAAATAGTAATCATTCTTCTTTCTTGCAGGGTTGGATTGACAGCTTCAATGGGACAAGTGGAATATTTGTTGCGGTATGTCTAGTTACTTTTTAAGCTCCCCTTAAAGTGGAGTCCGTTACTAAAATAGCAACTCTGAAGTTACTCTACAGCCCCTCTTAGAAATTGTATGCAAAAAAGAATCATAGTGATTTTCTGAATCTGGTAGAAAGATACCACACGCTTACCATACATCCATGTGCCTGTAGGACCCAGAAGAGTGTCTGTTTATGCTGCACTCAAAAAAGGACACTGAGGGAGTATTCATGTTGCTGGTTCGCTAAATGTGAATTGCAGTTTCTAAAAACTCTAAAAAAACCTAAAGTTTTGGATAAATTTGGCCAAATTGTCAAAGAAAATGCAAAAGAGGCATTCTTGAAACTAGGATAACTCACTGATGTCAAAGCTTGAATCTTATAATAGAACTTAATTTTCTAGGCCAGATTACCATACTGTCAATAGGAGGCAGCTTCATTTATCCTTTCACATGTATTGTTTCTAAGTCCACTGCTATAGTTTGTGACCACTCCTCAATAACAAAGATTCTGGGTCTCATTTGCCATTGCTATATACAGGATTTCTGCATGTACAGAGTACACCTAAATAATGCGCGTAACCATCAATACAGACTCTGCCAGTTACATCAATAGTTCACCATATTCTTGCTTAACACTTGTGTAAATAACTATGGTGCAAAATGGTGACTAACAAACCCATAAGATAAATAATGAATAACTTGATAAAAGATTCCCTGTAATATGAAAACAATCATTACAGTTTAACAAATGAAATCAGTAAAGCTGCATACCTTTTTCTCTTGGCTTACATTTCTTTTCTGAACTCAAATTGCTGCCTTAGGTCCGTCTGTCAATGCTTACTGCTGTATAGCTATGGGCAGATATTTTTGTTCATGTAACATTCGTCCAACTCGATTACTTTGTAAAAACTACATTGTAATCGGTGTGATGCAGTGTATAAAAGGATTAGTAGTCTACAATCCTAGGAGAAGAGAATAAAACCCAAATATCATCTTGTTAGAAAAGCTCATTTATACATGAAGTAGAGCTTAAACAGTAACTATTACAGTTACTTCTGGAATCCACAGGACCAGTGAAAGTAGTGGGTATATCCCAGCTAATGCTTTTACCTGAAACCATAGTTAAATGTTTCGGAGAGATTCAAGAGCCCCCAAACACATCACTTGTGTTCACAACGTGTTATTAGCTTCTCTTCATGTCACAGCTTCTTTAAAATAATTATCAACCTCTTACTCATTGCTGACTGCTTATAAAGCTTGTACCGCCTCTCTGCTCTACTCCCTGCATCTTGTGCTGTTTTCTGTGTTCTTTCATGATGTCTTGTCATCATCACGATAAAGAAAGTTTTTGCAGTTCCTTAATTTTGCAGATCCACTCCTTAGATTTTCATGTGACAGGTTCTAATTTTTGTAGTGGTATCTCTGATTTTTGATATATTTTTTTTATTACTTTTGAGCACTAAAGATGTCCATCACAAAAAATTGTCTAGAATTGATTTGCAAGGAAGATGTTATACAAAAAAGTTTCATCGCATTGCTTTTCATTCCCCAGAAGTGAATTACCTCAGTAACAATTACAGCAGCTTGCTGTCTGTCATATGTGTATCATATGCCAGTATGTTATGAAACACAGGCCAAATTCATATGCTTTCAGCCATATAAAAACAAGCCAATTAAATCTTTAATTTTTTAAAAAGCATTTTTCCCCCCTCCTTTTTTCTTTTCTTTTAATCTGCCAACAAGTATATAACACTAATGGTTAAGTATTGGGAAATTTTGCCCCCTTTTCAGTCTTTTTTCAATAGTGTTCACTTCAGGAACTTACACTAGAGCTTGCATGTTTTATACAGTTATCCTTTGCCACTCATACCAGTAACTAATATTTTCTACTTTTCAAAGCAAAAAATTTCTAACCTTACCAAATGCAACAGCAAACCTAACGGCCGTTTCACGAAGACCAGGTTTCACATGCAGATGCCAGGTTGTGTCTTTATTTCCAGATTAACTCTGTGGAAAGGAAAGATTTTGAAATTCTAGGATCACTGTAGTGAATAACTACCCTTTTGAGTAAAAGCTTTGACTTGCACTGGAATAGTTTTGAAATAGAGGTAGTATTTTTGGTTCAGGTTTGAAGCTCTGAGGTTCTTCAATATAAGAAATAGAGACAAGGAAATTTGTGTCACCTGCACTGAGCTCTCCAGTGATGAAACACGACAATTTGATATGTAACTATATCAAGACTTAACCAAAAAAAAGACAAAAAGCAATGACAATAGGTGCAGGGTGTAGAGACTTTGTAGAGTCTGTGTCCAGTAGCTCTCTGTCCCTGCAGGCAGCAGTGCTGGCTGGCACGAGTCAGGAGCAGAGTCCCTGTGGTGTGGAGAAGTGAGGGGGGAATTGCCAGTGCTGACACAGCATTTGTCTTGAACTGTCTCTGGATGCTACTGAGCTTGATTGGACTGATGCTAGGTTTTTGGAAGTGAAAAGTATTTATTGTTAGGGAGCTCAAGAGATGCTCAGTCATCTGAGGGAAAAAAAAAAAAAAAAAAAAACAACACATGGTTTGAATTAATGTATTGGTATATGGTGAATCAGTAATTCCTGTTTGGCAGTTTGAAAATTAGCCCTTGAAATCCAGGTTATAAATTAGTTTGATTACCTGGAAGTTGTGTGATTACAGCCAGCTCTCATGGCCAGCTGTTATTTCAAACTGTATTTATTAGTCAAGTAGCTTTATTTGCCTTAATTAAGGATGGAAAAAGTGAAAGGGAAGTGTTTTGGTGGTTTGGTTGGTTTTTTTTTAATAGTGTCCCCCCCAATACCGAAGTACTCACTTTCAACTTCTACCCAAAGATTATCCTATATGGAGAACAACCTCCAGATTCAGATTTGGTTCAGATGATCTTTGGGATCATCAGGGGAGAATCCAAACTCCAAACCTTGCAAAGACTTTTTTTTTTTTTTTTTTCCTCAGCTACCACTACAATATTTGACTGATCATTTCATTCCATAAATAGATATATTTCCTTTAAATATTCATGTCGTATGGGAGTTCGGGTTGTTCTTGATTATATAATTATTTTACCTACAGTTGCTCCAGCTGCTGTAGGGAGAAACTTTGTTGATTTAAGAACAAAATTAAATTAATTACATTTTCACTGGACTGTAATTGACGCATTTTGTCTCGCTGCTCCATATGATATGTAAAGACCTTCCTCCCTGCAAGGCAGTGAAGCTGTAGGGCAGAACCGTGGTGTAATTCATGTTCCGGACAGTGGCTGACATCAAAGTGCCTCATCTGGGAGTCTGTCCAGAAATGTCAGACTCAGACTGGGAAATGATTTTGGAGGCTTTAGCTACAATAGCTTCTATTTCACTCAAGAGAAAAAAGTCGGCAATCATAAATAGAAATATTTACCCGGTAATTAAGTACCAAACCATTTCCAATGTAAAAAAGTAACTTAAAACACTTAAACCTGAAGTCTTTACTAAAATACACAATATATTAAATCTCTAATTCATTCATGTGTACACAAACATCGCATGCTTCTCTGAATACAGGCAAGTTTGCAGCACATCCATCAGATTTAATAGTTTTGAAGACCTCAAAAATGTCTTTCGTGTACCTGTGAACACGTGATAGTTTATCACGCAGTGGTGTCTAGTGGGCATGTGTACACAGCAGTGGAAAACTCATGGCTGAGCTTGATTACCACCTTTGATTCTACTTTCTTTTTTTTCTCTTTAAAAAACCACCAGTCAGAACAACAACAGAAAAATCATAGTGTTGTTGCAAGTTAAGGTTTAAATGTCTAAGCATAACTGTGGTTGGGCTTAGGACAGCAGAAGTTAAGTGCATGCCATAGGTTTGAGGAGGATGGAGTTGTGTGGGGAAGCTTACACGGCTGCCTGTGTCTCAGTCTATGATCCTTCTGCCAGCTGCAAAAAAGGATGAGATGTGACTGCTCAGGAGTCTTAGCTCATGAAAATTAAATCAGTCGTAAGTGGTATTGCCTTACTTGCAAGCTATGAAGTGTAACAAAACCGTCTGATTATAAGAAGGGGAAAAGAGGGGGAGAGAGACAGAACAACAAACCCCAGATAAACACCTCCCAAACAGGGGGATGCAGTGTCCCTTAAAATCCCCCAGTGATGGTGTAGACAGTGGTGTGTACTTTACAAGTTGATATCAAGTCTGAAATGCTTTTTCCATCACATCTTTCTTCTCCCCAGACTTCAGGCAAGGGTTTTTCCACAACTAGGCATTTCCTGTCCAGTTGCTGTAGTAAAACTTTGTCTTTAACTGATGGAGAGCTATTTTATCATGAAATGGGAGTCTTGGGTTGTAAGAAAATAAATGCTATAACATTTCCTTTGCCCTAACTTTTAAATATTCATGGATCTGTAGAGCATATTCTTTGCCCCGTCACTGAGTCCTTCCCTCTGGCTTTGCATGGATCTAAATTATAAGAGCGTTTTTCCTTCCTTGCTTCACTAGTGCTTGTATCCTCCTAGCTTTTCCACTGGGTCCTCAGCATCATTGCATTTTATTTCTCACGTGCTAGGTAACTTGATTGCAACCTTGACTCTGCCATTGGAGGTTTCTTTTCTTATTTGCTCCCTTCAGCCCTCATACCTGACACTAGGTGAAGTTCCTTCACCCTGTTTCACCTCTACATTTCTGTATTATTGAATTGTCCTCCCTGATTTAGTCTGCCATGTTTTTGCCATCTGTTGCCGTGTGTCTGCTGTGGAACCTCCAAAGATTAATTGGTCATCAAGGAAAACCCTTGATAAGCATTCAGGTTAAATATATATATTTTGGGAAGCCTGATCCCCTGACAAATTTGGTACTTCCAACCAAAGCAAAATGAAAATCTTCTATTCTTTGTTGTTGTCTGCCTCTTCTCTTTGGTTGTCAGTACTCTGTATTTTCACTCATTAATCTCCTGATTGTCATTGGGTTGCAATCTCTTCAAGGCAGGGGCCGTGTCTCAACTGTATCTTTGGGCTTAACAGACACAGCTTTGTAAAAGAGAAGAGTGTGAATACATCCAAAGGAAATGGAGTAAACTTTTCAAAAAGCCTATTGGTATCATTTCCAAAGTGACTGCTGTCTTTGAGGGACACTCAGCCCTCTGTCTGCCTGTGTCACTTACAAAAATGTAACTTCAGGTATCACTGGGAATTTTACTTTAGTAAATTCAAATACATTTTTTCCTAAGGTATTTTTTTCATATTGAGTTAAATAAGTCACAGCTTTTCTTGTACACAGCACAGATGTTATCATGTTTTAGACATCCTCTGAAAACACAGAACAGTGGGATCTGCCTGAGATCCATCTTTGTTTTCACAGAACCCAAATAATCTTCTGCAGCAGGTGCCAGCCTGAAAACTGCTAATGTGATGGTCTGTCCTCAGTCCAAGCCGATCAAATCTCACTATGGCCTTACGTTAGTGACCGTTTTCCTTTGTCCCACAGGCAGGCAAAGGGATTCTGCGGACTGTCATCGCCAACAACGAAGCGGTGGCCGATATGATTCCAGTAGACGTCGCCATCAACCTCACCCTTGCGGCCGGGTGGTACACTGCCGTGCACAGGTGGGCAGCTGCTCCTGTTTTGCGGGGCTTGGGCATTTCCTGCCTGCACCAGGACTTGAAAGGGAACCAGAAGCTAATGGAAAACCTGTGCAAGAGCCTGGCTGATCTGTTTTCTGGTTCAGGTTTCCTCCTCCATGTCGGCAAGGGCTAAGAGCACAGCAGAAGCAATAAAGGCAGGGGTTTAGAGTTAGGAAATCTCCAAAGCTGCAGGTGAGATCTGTTTCTCAGTACAACATAGGCTCAGCTGACAAGTCTGTCTCTCAGAAGTGACTTTTCTGAAGGACAAGAACTTTACTGTGGCTTTGCAGCAGCTACTTTTCAGGCCTCCTTTCTCAGGCAGCTGCATTAAGTCATTTTTCCAGTGTCTTCCAGAGTTTTCCTGGTGAAAATGCTCTGCCTGTGTTCCTTGGAAAATGCTGCACAATATAAATATATTATGGGCTCATATGATGGGGAGAGGATCTAAAACCTATTCTTTGCATTGTGGAGAAGGGTATGTATAAGTGACATTAAGGATTTAAGATCTTTCCCTGTGAACCTCTAGCTCTGATCTTTAATCGTTAGGTAGGAAGTGGTAGAGTGTAATCCACATGAATTATTCTGGAGGTGTATGTCATTCTGAGAAATCAATACCAGGCAAATAAAAGGCAGAAATATTTTACATGGAAAAGACAGAATAAGCCCTCTGAGCTGAGAGTAGGGAAGAGCTGTGTACAGTACCCTAAATACAGGGATTCTTAAAAGGCAGCTCGCCAGCTCTTCAGATTTATTTTTCTCATCTTTTTCTCCCCCTCCATCAGCATCAGACACAGCAGCACAGGCTGGGAAAAATAGATACAGCTTCCCCTTACCCACACACCTCTGAGAGCCTCCAGATGAAGAGGGCTATGGCCTGTCCATAAAGCTGGAAAAGGAGAAGAGCACATGTTGATGAGCAGTATATCAGCCCACAGGTAGAATTCCCAGCTCTGGCCGTGGTGGGAGAAGGGCCATGTTTTCTAACTTTTCATTGGCAAAAGATACATAGTTTTAGTCTGGTTCCCACACAAATAATTATTAGGCTAAAGGAGCAACTGAGGATCTTGATTTAAAGCTTTGTGTAGCTGGGCACAACCCCAAGATCAGCAATCTGTATACAAAAATCAAGAGCCTGAGCCTTCTGTAAATTTGATTTCTCTGAGAGAATTTTGGGTTTAGGTGCTGTCCTGAAGAACAGCATGTGTGGTTTATGATTATTTTTTTTCAAATCATCTAATAAGAAAGTCAGTGTCCTTCAGGGCAGCTGACATTACCCACAGAAATTAGATTCTAAAACTTAGCAGAGAGCTGCAATTTTCATTACATAGCATAGAAATAGAAGCTGTACAAACCCCTACACTACCAAGGCCATCAACTCAGCTGGAAGGTGGAGAATGGGAAAAAAAAAAAAAAACCAACAAGGAGAGACTCTTCACTAGAAGCTGGGAAAACAGAGAAATCCTCTTCCTTGGTGTTTAATGGGCCTGACCCATGGAGTAAGTGGAAGCCTGCACTTTCACATCAGTGCGTTTTCCATCAGGCCATGGGCGTAGCTCAGCACTACGTGAGATTTTGGTATGGGTACATATTGCAGATTTAGTCTGTAGTGAGTTGCTGTATTGATCTGTATAACGCAGTTTCCCACATTAAGCACTACTGGGCGTTTCTATGTTCAACACTCTATCAGACTTGCACTCAGCAATTCGGTTACAGGAGATCATGGATTCGGAGCTTGACACATGTCTTTCAGTCCTAACCATCCCTAGAAGTCTGCTAGGAATTAGTAATAATGACAGTATACAGCCAAATGCCATGAATTCAAAGCATTATTACAAAAAGCACCATTAAAACTGTTCACTATCCAAATGCCATTTTCAAGTTTTGCTGTGTGAGATTTTCTGTCGCAGGTTTAGGGGTTCTGTCTCCCAGTCTCTTCAGTCACAGGAGTTTGTAAAAGAGAGGTTCCTCATGGGCAGCCTCCTCCGGTGGCTCCGGCTCTGAGCACCACGTGCACCCTAGAAGCACTGAGGTGCTGTATCCTCCAGCCACGCTGCCAGCCCCTGTTCAAGGCCAGATCTCACTTCTTTTAGCATTTTGGCAGATGGCTCCAGATGTACTGTAAGAAAAATGCTGTGCTGATGGCATCACTTGCACCCTTGGCAAGGCAGGCTGGGATCGAAAAAGCTGTTTGACTAATTCTTGCCTTATATCAAAGGAAGAAATGAAAAGCAGTATGATCTACGTTAAGTTCCACACCCAAATAACATCAAACTTTATTTGGTATTAAAATGAGAATTTTGTTGAAATGGATTCGTAATCACCACCCTAACAAATGGAGTTTGAAAGTAGCACAAATCATATCCTTTAAGTAAATGACTGTAAAATACACAGTGTGTCCCTGAGGTTGCCTTGGGCCTGTTATTTACAATATATTCAGATAAACTATTTTTAAAAAACCCAGAAATGTGTCAGTATGTATGCTTTCCTTATTATTTTTATTTTTTATAAGTGATATATGATTTTTCTCAAATCACATACGCTTTCCAGAATCTGACTGAATGGTATAAAAATGGTATAAAAAAATTGTGGTTTATACTGTATTTTCATATTTATGAAAAATGCACTTTTCTGCATTTTTTTAAATAAGCTGATGTTACTGTTTCTTGGGCTGTTAGATTTCATGCTCCATTAATAAAGCTTTCGGTGCTTTTCTTCAAACCTTATAATAATAATAATAATTTCTCTTTTCCAGACCAAAAAACCTGTTGGTGTACAACTGCACAACAGGCGGAATCAACCCTTTCTTCTGGGGAGAAATGGGTAAGTTCTAATTTAAATCTAGAACGTGTCAAACGTCAATAGCATTCCCCAGCCAGGCTTTGAAGTGGTGGTTTCCTATATTTAGGTGGCATTCAGCATCTGCCATTCAAACTGCATGTGGGAGACCCAGCTGCAGTCAGTGAGGTCCTGTGGGCAAAGTTCCTGGTGCTGGGCGTTCAGCGCAGGAAAGCATCGATTCGCTTTTCGTTGTGGGCGTAATCACAGAACAACCCAGCAAAGTGCTGCACTGAGGTGTTGCGCTGGTGGGAAAAGGAATGGAGAACCAGCCCCTTAATTCTATGAGAAGATGCTCTGTGTAGCCCTAACACAACATCTTCCTTTTCTGGCTGCTGGGGTTGCTGGGTTTGAGGTTGTTTTTGTGCTTTGAAATCACTTGGAGAACCTTGATAGTAAATCAAAACTAGTATATTATGGAAGCAAAGTAGCATTTCTTCCTCTTTCTGTGCAGAAAATTCTGAACAGAAATAATTGGTGTAGACTTGAGAAGGCAAACCTTGAAATGACGGGTGCGCTTCAAGAACAGTTTCCCTTTTGATCATGAATTTTATCAGTGGAAGAATTCAAATTATTTTTGTGGCTGACTTTTCTTCAAGTGGATGTGCTTCTGAGGCAAGGCAGAGGTGAAAGAAAAGGAGACAAATCCTGACACCTTTACAGTGGAAAACTGATGCTGAAGCCAAGCAGCAGAACTCTGCTCAGGTGTATACTGTAAAATACTGCATACAGTCAGTGCGTGCATGGACTTCTAACTTCTAAACAGCCTTTGCTTTACATTTGTCTTTGCATTATTTAAGTAGGCAAACTGTAAGTCAGTAGAGAATCAGACCATAACTGCATGTTCAGAACAAAGCTTGTCTGAAAATCCTATTAATGTCCTAACCATGATATTGATCAGTGATCGAGCAGGGAAGACGTTTCAGCAATCGGCTGAGCAGTGAGAACGTCACACCAAGTTCCTGGCTTTTTTTTGGTGGGAGAGATAATGTTGTGTTTAGTCACAGATCTTCTGTGGCTTTTTCACAGGAGTAAATGCAAAGCTCTTCACAGGCTGCTACTTCAGGCAACAGCCACCGTAGTACTACTACCTGAGGTCTGCCTTTCTTAACTTGTTTTCAATGTAACTTTACTGATGGAAACAGCAATGTATTAATGCATTGTAATTGATTTTATTCTGTTACTTCGCTTATAGCAGTGGATTTAGCAATGAAATCACCCGGGTGCAGCAGCAGCTTGCATAAGCAGTTGAGCTGTGTGATGGAACTGAAGGCAAAATTTTCTCCTTGGGTGACACTGTGGACCTCTTTCTACCACATGTACCCACAGTTTTCCTGAGAGCAGCAGGCCACAGAGAATTAGGATAGAGTATCAAAGAGCAAAATTTTGCTTTTTTTTTTTGCATGATTTAAGAAATTAGTTTGGGAAAGTTTTATCGCATTAGGATGTTACGACTGCAGCCATCCAGTTTGAATTCTCAATTCAGTCTCCTAGCAATTTCTATTTGGTAAATACATGTAATTCTAAAATCTTCTGTAGTCATTCTGTAGGAATGACAGGGAAAGACAGCAGAGTAGGGATTCTGCAGGAGGAAAGGAGAGAAAAATTGAACAGCGAAATTGAGACTGAAGTGGGCTGAGGATGCCCTGGGTAGGGAACAGAATTGACTGAGATGGGGACATTTTGAGTACAAAGGTGATGAGTTTGGAGGGAGGTGAAAGAGATCTAGAAGATAATTATTTGAAAAATATGTCTACTTAAAAACTTATGTTTAAACGTCCATTGCAAACCAGTTTATTCTACAGATCTCCAGATACAGACAAACCTCTAGTGTTAAAAGGAACGTTAACTGACTTCTTTCTTTTCCAAATAATGCTATGCCCTGAGATTTTTTCTTACTTTCTTGTTATTTTCCTTGCTTTTTGCTGTGGTCAGACAACTGAGTATTAATCTGAAGAAGCGTATTTTGCTTTGCTGCAATGTAGGTACTCGTCTGACTTTGTGAAGTACATTTTGCAATTTCTGCTCAAAACTGAACCTTAAAGCAGGCTTTAAAACGGTGTCCAGTGTGGGAAAACTTAATTTAAACTTATCCTTGACAGTCTGCCTAGGTGAGACTACTGTCTGATTCTCCCTCTTCTGAATCTGCCTTTGGGTTGTAGAAATTGCTGCTGTGTTTTTGTGCAGGGGCAAGACCACCCACCTGCTAAATTGGTTCAGTAGCTCCTAGAGGTGATGTCTGTGGTTTGGGGTTTTCTACCGGCCTGACCCGTCTGTCTGTCTGATTCTTTCTCTCTCCCTCCAAAACAAACTGTTGGAGCGTAGGAGATTTGCTATGCTTGTGAAGTTGAACACTTCCCAGAAATTAGAAGACAGAGCAGTTGAGCTGAGTCGGTGCAAGTCAGGGTAAGGCAGGTTCGTAAAGAAAATGCCCGTAGCATTCCAAATTCCATTCCATACCAGTCCCAAATTACGCAACACTGGTGTTTTCCTGATGTCCTTCCAGTAAGTCAAGTTGGTCTCATTGCCTTTTTATTTGCATTCTAGAACAAAACCACTGTCATTCCTGACTTTCAGAATTTTTCTTGAGTTTTCAGCAGATACCTGCTCTTGACATATGTGCTTCTCACACCAAGTAGTATCACAGCATAATACTGTCGCTCCTTTACTACAGCTGCATTCTCTGCTACAAGCCTGAAGTAACCAAGACGATAAGGGTGCTGCTGATTTGTGTGAATCTGGTGTACACCCAGTGGTCTGCATTTTCCACTTACTGATCAGTTCTTTCTTGCTATCCTGGCCAAAGATGCCAAAAATGCAAAGCGAAAAGAAAGGCAGTAATGTCTTTAACATGTTTCCAAAAGGAAACCTTCTCAACCAATTTACAGCTGAAAACTAGATTTGCATATATTAACATCACGATATGAGTAAACAGAGCTATAAATATTTGCTGCAGACAATAACAAAACTATCACAATGCCAAAATATCAGTGGTTCCCAGTTACACTGATAGGTTTCCATTAGGAAATGAAGTGACCAAATGAAACTAAATGAACTTAAATATTGATAAGCAGATTAGAGTTTGTAAATAAACTGGGATTTAAAGTGCCTGTTGGAGAAACTTCCTTAAGGGGAGGAGCAGCAGAGTTCATGGGATTGCTCTCCTGGTTCATGAGCTACTTGAATGGGCACAGATATACAGCCCTCTCCAACCTGGAAGCAGATCTATTTGTATTTAAGTCAGCTGTGACTTTGTCAAAGTGTAACTGTAGTAAACGGCCATGCTGC
The DNA here is from genome assembly GCF_015220075.1 of Falco rusticolus. Taxonomy (NCBI): domain Eukaryota; kingdom Metazoa; phylum Chordata; class Aves; order Falconiformes; family Falconidae; genus Falco; species Falco rusticolus. The sequence goes on from NC_051191.1 coordinate 81,281,703, forward strand.
TAACACGGATGAAAGAAACTCCTCACGCACTGCCTAGACACAAACTGTGCCAAGAGCTGGGTCAGGACAGCAGCTTCCTTCTCAGTTAGCCCATCCCAAACTGCCTATCGCCACTCCACTGCCAGGAGTAAACACCTTTCCAAATCTTCACTGAAACTGCTCCAGCAAGCCCTCCCTGCCAGGCACAACTACAGGGGAAAGACTAAATAGGAGGTTTTTTGCTAATCCTTGCCATTTTGAGAGAGCGTGCTGCAAAGGATGCAAAGGATAAGATTTCCATACCGCAGCCCACAAGATGACCACAAGATAACCACATCATTGCAGTGTGGCCACGTGGAACAGAAAGGATGGCAGTCAGTTCCAGCTATTCAGATGCAAGATGAGTTTCAGGGGAGCTGTTTATCAGCCACTACATTTGCAGCATATGGGACACAAAAACAACAATGAACTTGCACTAAAACTAAATTGTATTTTGTAAAATTCTTTGTTGTCTAAACTTAGCAGCTAAGTGGCTAACAAGTGTCCTCTAACTGCTGTTACTTAGAATGAGTACAGCAAAAGTCACTACTTGAAGTGCAGTAATGAGCCGACCACAGATACATGACAGTAACTGTCTGAATATTATGATTGGAATCTGCTTATCTGAGGATGATCTGGATTTTTCTTGTGACTTGCAAATTCTCATCTGATTTTCTATTTGTAACATAAGCTTAGAAAGTAAACTATAATATGGACACAGATAGATGTCATAACTCTCAAATTCATTTTTAAAAAAGTAAAGAAAGCCCACATACTCTTCTTTGTTGAGCTCACTGGTGCTCAGAAATAGGAGCACCATCTGTTTTTCAGTCCCTAGGATGATAGCCTTATATTCAACTACTGCATTTCTATTAAGCCTCTGCAGTATGCAAATGCCCCAGATATGCATGTCTAGATGCCACTTCTGTGGCACAGTTCCAGCAAGAGCTCAGAATCAGACCAAACCTATTTCGTGCCTTAACATTCAAAGGGAATGAAAGATTACGGCCCTACCATTAGTTTTCAAGTTAATGCATGGCAATTTGCTGCTTTAGTGCATCCAGAGCTCCTCAGAAAACAGGCTGAGGTATTTGGTGTTGTGGGTCAGATGTGGTTTGAAAGGATATAACAAAGTCTTTCTGGAAGCAGCATCCTGTGAGTGCTAGCAACCTGTCCCTGACTCAGACTAATATTGACATCAGCCCTTTTGAAAATTTAATGAGAAACTAGAAATGTCATTTTTGTTTTATGCTAGCAGATAAAAGTTTGCCTTCAGTGATCTGAAGATATATTAGCACTTATCAATTTCTTTTGCATACACTGCAGGTGAAAGCAAAACTGCGGTACCTTATTTTGAAGTGTTTCAGGCTTCCACTGCCTGTTGTTCCTCCGTTACGTTTTGGTGTTTTGATAAGGAAGTTTTTGTGTGCCACTATGAAGTCTAGAGTCGGATTGTGTTTCTAATAGGCAATAGATGGCAATCAATTTTAATGCCAGAAGGGATCGTGAGATGATTCCAACCGGTGGTTACATAGTTAGCAGAACTGTAGGTTGAACATATTAAGCACTGTAACTTGGGCTTTACTGCAGCACGTTGGTATGGTTTTGCCCAACTCAACTGAAATTAAGTGCCTGACTTTAAGTTAAATGCCTGTTCCTTTACAGAGCAGTATGTTATGTCCACATTTAAAAGGAACCCACTGGAGCAGGCCTTCCGAACACCCAACACTCATTTGACTTCCAGCTACTTGATAAATCAGTACTGGATAACCGTCAGTCACAAGGCACCGGCCATCCTCTACGACCTGTACATGAGGCTCACGGGGAGAAAGCCCAGGTAAGAAGACACATGCTTTCAGCCTCCTGCACATCTGCCACTGTCATGGAGAGCAGACCTCTAACAAGTTCTGAGACCTGGCTGCCTCAGCCTGGAGTCCCTGGTCTTTTTCCCATCTCCTCATCTGGAGGAAATTGCCAAAAAAGAAAAGGAACCGCACGGCTGTAGCTAAGTGTAGTCTAAGGTTCCCACCGTTTCCAGTACCTGGGAAACAGCACATCTTTTAAATTCAACTTTTTACACCTCAGAGGTTCCCAAGACAGAAGAGGAGGACTGGTAGTTACGCTGTCCTCTGTATAGCAAGAGTTCTGCTATTGCAACTTTCTGATGTGGTTGCTTCTATCTGTTGTGAGCTTGCATAAGGACTTGAAACCTGCAAGGTTTAGAACACTCCAGCTAATATTTTTTTTTCCCCATAAATCAGATGCATTATTATCATTTGGCAGCACTGGCTCAGCACCCTGAAATCTAGGAAGCAGTGGTTTCTGAGTGTGAATAAATCCTGAATTGTATTTACAAGGGCAGTTTATCATTGCAATTAGTATATTTGAGCTTTGGCAATGTCGTGGCTAGGAGGAACAGGCAGCACGCATGTCCCGTGTGGGTGGAATGGATGCTGGTGTAAGTAACTTAACTTGGCCAACATCCTCCTTTACTCCCTGCCACCACAGAGGAGAATTTATTGTGCAACACAGGAACGGTATGACAGCACTGTGTTGATACCAGCTGTTCTGTGCTCTTCTGCTAGTTAGAAAGCTGGCTTCAGCTGTTTGCAGGGAAATCCCTGGCTGATGTGTTACTCTGATTTCTCTCTGACATTCTGCTACCCAGGGGGATTGGTCCATAAAAAACCTTCCAGTTATCCAGGAATCTAGAAATAGAAGTAAACTGAGTATGAGCAAGAACAGTTTGGAATCTGCTAACTGTTGAAATAAGCAGCAGTTAGGTCTTGGCGTTGCCATTACTATTGACATTTCTTTTCATAAAGTTGATTGGCATAAATAGCCAAATGGACATTGGCTGTAATACTGTACTTAAACTTCAAATAGAGCTCAGCATGAACTCATGCTGAGAAAGATATCTTCTTCTGAACTTTAAGATTTGCAACCTGAGCGAACATGGCTCAGCAATGAACTTGTGAGCTCACCAAGTCTTTTATCTTTTTTTTCTTATAATTCCCCTTTTCTTTTTACATGCTACATAAGCTCATCCAGGTACTGCTGCAGTGTGGTAGAAAGCATAGTAGCAGCTCATTCATTCTTTTCTTCACCGCTACCTATAAGACATCTGTGGTCTAAGGCCACATCAAATGAAAAAAAAAAGTTGAATGTGTCAATGAACCTGCTTTAATATTTCCCTTTAATTTTTCCCTCTTCTTCAGAGAAAGCAGCTAGGCTTAACTTTCTTCCTATTTATCGCTCCCTCTATAGAAGTACGAGCCATCTTCATGGCAGTTTCTTGAATTTTCTCCATGACCCTGTGCCAGGTTTGCAAGCAGAAAGGAGAAAGTTCTTTGCCAGGACCAAGACCCAAACTTCAGTTCTCTACTGTATCCATACTCAGCTCATCATAAGGTGATGGGTTATCATATAGAATAGGCTATCTGGGAGCTGGTTATGGTTCTGCAAATCTACTGTTTATTCAGGACCAGCCTATGACCTTCAATAATTTGAATTGCAGAGTAGTTCAGAGGACCTTGGTTGTAGTTCCTCCTGTAGTAACCGCATGCAGTACCCTGTTTACCAAAGGCTAGGTACAAGAGTCCTCTCCTTCAGCTTTAGCCTTTCCTATAATGCCTCTCCTGAGAAGTTAACTTTAAGTGTTAGATCATTTCAGTAAATTGCCAGATGTCTAGCAAAATTGCCCTAAACGGCTTACTGTTATTGCTGCACATCCATCCATGACTTAGAAAATAATGTGGTTTCTACCATTAGTAGCCTCCTGGGGCAATCTGTCACACCTGAGAATCTGCGCATGCAAGGCTCAGTATGGGAGCAAATAAAGCATTGCTGTAAAGAGTTTTCTAGAAAACAAGATACGTTTCTGAAATGTAATTAATCAGGCTATCAATGACAGCTAATACTTGATTTCTTCCTGTCAGTTCCTCCATAGCGGAGAATAAGATTTTCTATAGGAAATCTGAAGAAAAGCACATTTCTACTCAGTTGATGTTTTTCAGTAGACCACTCCTTCATCCAAAGCAGTCAATATTTTGAATGTGGTCATAACATTTGAGCTCAGTCAGTTAACATGAAACACAGTTTTCATACATGGCTCTTCAGATGCTTCACTTCTCTATTTGACCCATACTTTTAGCCACCCAGATACGTTGCTTTGGGTAGATCTACAGTCAGAGCTTATTCTGCCTACATTGACAGGAGGCAACGTGGATAGTCTATTTTCAGAACATAAGTAGGGACACACAGTTGATTCTCTTATCATTTTTTGATGACAGATTCCATTAGCCTTAAGTGCTTTAAAGATACTGATGGCTTTGGGGAAGCCAGTTTGAGGGGCAACTTCAGATCCTTGCAATCTAGCCATATACGTTGTTTCCCAAGTTCCTAGAAAGTACTAAAATATTTGCAAAGCTTTGACCCGTAGGACTTGCCTACACAGGCACAATCAGGAAGATTAATCTGAAGCAATTTTAAAGTCGTTTAGATAAACTGCATTCAATCAATGTGCACATAATTATTCGGAATAAAGGTTCCCTTAATCTGATGGTATGCTTTGCTTCTAAAATGAAAACCACTTTAATTCTGAGTAGGAGTGCCTGTGTAAGGTTTTAGTGCTTTTTCAATTCGCTTTGGGTAAGCTGTGCAGTTCTCCTCTGAACTGATGTACTCATTGTGTCTTTTCCTGCTATGCTTAGTGCTTATGTCGTGGCAGTCACATCTGCAGGGGGAGAGGCCAGCCTGGCACCATTCTTCCCCAGACTGCTGCCTTTTATTTGTCACAGCAACTGTGTTACCCTCTGGGCAGCTCAAAATTTCTCATGAAAATAGCTCTGTTTTCCACAGAAATCAGCCTTTTAGTGCTTTCTCTTGCCCTTATCTAGTCTGAGAGAACATGGTGTTCTCTCAAAATGGACTGAACACTGTACATCACACTTTAAAACTGCCTCCCGCAGGCCTTTTGTACTCCTGACCATTGGGACAATTGTAAAATAATCCTGCAAGGTAGGCATCCCTTTTATATACAAAAATGAGTAACAAAAAAAGGCCAAGGCAGAGGAGAGATGTGAACCTACATTACCAAAGTCACCGTTACAGTAGCTGTGCCCCTGAAGCAGCTTTCATCTTTACTGGGACACTCACACTCCAGGAAGACATTCAAACAGCTCCCCATCCACCCAAAACCAAAGCTTATGGACTTGGCTGATTTTCAAGGTCATCCACCAGGAGTGCATGCTATGAGACCCTTCCTGTATAAGGAAGGACACAAAACCCACTCCAAACAGCCACTGTATTATACAGGGAGAGGAATGGCTGAGAAAACAATTTTTTTTGAGAAAGAGAGATCAAAGAAGCCCAGAGATACAAAAAGCATGCCACCAAGTTATGTGGTGTGGTTGATATTCTAGAGGGAAGGGATGCTGTCCAGAGGGAGGGACCTTGACAGGCCAGCGAGGTGGGTCCATCCGAACCTCATGAAGTTCAATAAGGCCAAGTGTAAGGTCCTGCACTTGGGTCAGGGTAATCACCCAAACTGGCAATGTACACTCGCAGCCCAGAAAGCCAACAACATCTGGGATGCATCAACAGAAGCGTGGCCAGCAGGTCGAGGGAGGCGAGTCTCCCCCTCTACTCTGTTTTGGTGAGGGCCCACCTGGAGTGGGTTCAGCTCTGGGGCCTCCAACATAAGACAGACGTGGACCTGTTCAAGCAGGTCCAGAGGAGGACAATGAAGATGATCAGGGGCTGGAGCACTTCTGTCAGGACAGGTTGAGAGAGTTGGGGTTGTTTAGCCTGGCGAAGGCTCCAGGGAGACCATATAGTGACCTGGTACTTAAAGGGGGCCTACAGGAAAGATGGGGAGGGACTCTTTATCACAGAGTGTAGTAATGGGGGGATCACAGAGTGTAGTAATGGGGGGGGGGGGGGGACGTGGGTAGTGGGTAAACAGTTTTAAAACTGGAAGAGGGTAGATTTAGATTAAATATTAGGAAGAAGTTTGTTACTCTGAGGGTGGTGATACACTGGAGCAGGTTGCCCAGAGAGGTTGTGGATGCCCCATCCCTGGAAGTGGTCAAAGCCAGGCTGGATGGGGTTTTGAGCAACCTGGTCTAGTGGAAGGTGTCCCTGCAGGGGAGTTGGAACTAGCTGGTCTTTAATGTCCCTGCCCAAAGCATTCTACGATTCTATGATTATATCTGAAAAACCGAAGATGAGCAACTTACTTCAGAGCTTGTCCATGCTGCAGATGCAGTCACCTCTGTACTGGAGGTAGCTCCAAAAATCAAAGCTCTGCTTTGGGAGCCAACTCAGGCTTGAGAACATTAGAGAACTTGTGTGGTAGTGTTGTGGTTTAACCCCAGCCAGTAACTAAGTACCACACACCCGCTCGGTCACTCCCCGCCCTGGTGAGATGGGGAAGAAAACTGGAAAAAAAGTTAAAACCCATGAGCTGAGGTAAGAACAGTTTAATAAAACATATAATGATGATGATAATAATAACAATATAACATAAAATAATAGTGATCATGTTAATAATAAATAATAATAACAAAACGTAAAAAGAGAGAGGAATAAACCCCGAGAAAAGCAAGTGATGCACAATACAGTTGCTCACCACCCACTGACCGATGGCCCAGCCAGTCCCCGACCAGCGACTGGCCCCTTCCAGTCACCTCCCCCCAGTCTATACACTGAGCATGACATTCTGTGGTATGGAATATCCCTTTGGCTAGTTCAGGTCAGCTGTCCCGGCTCTGCTCCCTCCCGGCTTCTTGTGCACCTGCTCACTGGCAGAGCGTGGGAAGCTGAAAAGTCCCTGACTTGGAGTACGCACTGCTCAGCAACAGCAAAACATCAGTGTGTTACCAACATTATTCTCATACTAAATCCAAAACAGTGCTGTACCAGCTACTAGAAAGAAAAATTAACTCTATCCCAGCTGAAAGCAGGAGACAGGTAGAAAGAGAGGTCTCCACATCAGGAAGCAAGCAATATACCTTTGTGGGTCTGCAGTGTGCTGTGCAGGCTCACTACTAGTTCCAATGGGCTCTTCACCTCGTACATGGTACATGATGTAGATATGGCCTCCAACCCTTGTTTGGTTCAGACCAGTAAGTTAGGCATCAGTTCTGCCCTGGGAAATGCATATTTGCATCCACGTTTAGGCCGCTAATAGAAGCTGGTTAACTGGAGACCTCCGCTGGAGCAGTTAGACTTGCTGAGCAGGTTCTGTACCTTTGCAGTGCTGATGAGGAATTGCAATGCCTGTTCATCTGGCTTGGTGAAAACACCTACAGAGCAAATCAACAGGTTTTGCATAAGGTCAGAAATCCTCTCCACCTCTGACAATCCTCCTGTTTTGCAGAATGATGAAGATTATCAATCGACTACACAAGTCTATGCTGCTCCTGCAGTATTTCTCCACTCAGTCCTGGGACTGGTCTTCAGATAATATGAATATGTTAATGAGTCACCTTAACACAGAGGATAAAAAGGTATGTCCTGAATATGGATTACTAATCTCCAGTTCTGTTCATCTGCAGCAATTATTTTTGGTGTATCACATGACATTCAGATGACTGGAATTGAATTTAACCTGTAATAACTTATTTCCTCCTTGTTTTATTAAATCACTTCTCAGAAACCTTCCATTTATTACAGGAGAATGTTTTCTCCTGAGGTGTGTTGCTCTTTGTCAGGTCAATCACTGAATTCTTTCCAGTTAACGTGGCAGCTGTGGTGGGTGATCTAGATGGAAATTTGACATTTTCATCCATTGGTTTTAACGGGCACTGCACAGGGAAATTTAGTTAACACATAGTGTCTTTCACTGAACAATATAATAAAAGTTCCTGTTTTATTCAAGTCCCCAAAGATATGTTGTAGTCTTTATAAGTTTGAAATACTCCTTAGGAATGGGATTGCAACTGAAAAACTGAATGAATACAAAAAGTAGACTTGTGACAAGCTTGAATGCACCTTTGGTCAGTATCTCCTTGCAAAGAGACACAGGTGTTCACATCAAATTGGCCTCAGTCACATCATAAAATTCTTGCACAGACTCCCAGTAGCAGAATCAAGAGTTTTATTCCCTAGTCTGCAGAGGGAGTGCATGTAGCAAATTCTGACTTGTAAGGGCAGTGGCAGAGCTCTGACTACAGCAGATGCAGAGGGAACCTAAATAGTATGATAGGAGCTAGTTCTGAGGCATATAAAAAATTACAGCATCAAGGCCTGAGTGCAAGCTAGACAGAGTTTCAAGCTTACCAAGCTGCTTATGAGAACTTTGTGAGATGCACTGCATCCAGTGGTGCCACACTGGGAGCAGTGCTCAAGCTAGATAGTTTGTGGGCAGCACACTTGGCTATACATATCTGACAGACGCTGGGATCTGCACAGTAGCCAGCCCCCTGTGTTAGACCGAGTTAGCTAACCCCTCTCTGCCCAAGCTATTGCTGGTCTGATACCAAAGCACTTAGACCACATCCAATGGCCTGGATGGGCACGGCAGTTAAAGGAAGGTATTTTTCTGAGTATCTTCCCATTAAGGCCCTGTAAATAAAAAATACCATTCACTTCGCTCATTCATTTAAAAAAAATAAATCTTGACAACAAAACCTCTTCCTCTTTACAAATCCTTTCTTTGCTCAAATAGACAGACAACCGCCTGAGAGCTTGCTAACAGTTTTTCCAGTACAAGCATCTGAAACTAACTGCAGTAATTAGCTCTAAAATTAGATATTTTTTTTATGCCAAACACAACAGTAACCCATTTCTTGGACTTCTGTCGGTCTAGCTGCCATGAGAGAAGGCATCCAAGCAGAGAGTAGTACTGACGTAGAGGCACGCATTGACTCAATGTCCAGTTCATTTATTTACATATAATTCTAGTGACACATCGAAAACTGCATGGAGGTTTTCATATGAATCCATTCACCTGAGTGGAATGTCATTTTTCTTCCACAACTGTGTGTGCGTACGTATGTGTGCAAATACTTGTATTTATGCAAAAATTGCCACCTGCAAGACAAACTTACCTCTATTTTCTGCCAGCTAGCACTACATTTCTGCCTGCTTTTCCCAGATTCCCAGCTGGGTAAGACATTAATTGATAGCTGTGAAATATAGTCTGTTAGTGCCCACATCTTCTTGGAAACTTGGTGGCTTTAAGAACTTCAGACAGGAATGGAGGTCAATAAAGAATTGATGCTTAAAGTAAATTTGGTCTGAATCCTGAAAATAACTTCTGCTCTTTGTCTTTAAATCCCAGTTATACAACTTTGATGTTCGTCAGCTGCACTGGTCAGAATACATTGAAAGCTACTGCCTAGGTGCTAAGAAGTACTTGCTAAATGAGGATATGGCTGGCATTCCAGCAGCAAAGCAGCACTTACGAAAGTAAGTCATACTCAGCGACAAGAGCTCTTGGCTACCTTGAACAGCTTTTGAGGAAAATTATTCTAGTTACCTTGCAGTAATTACTGTTGAATAATGTGGATATAAACATATCATAATTTGTTTCTTATGGCAGAGGACTGTCAGTACTTCATTTTTCCACCCCATAAGAAAAGGAGGGCTTTTGATGACACTAACAATTAGAGGTAGTTATTACACCTTCCCAGCAGGTGACCAAGTAACAAAATTACAGTTCATAAGAGGAATACGTGGATACAGATGACCTTGATCATTCAGAATTACAATAACAAAATAAGGGTCGGGATTAAATTTGGTGATGTTCCTGGAAGTTTTTAGTAATTCAAAGATATTGCATAAAAGCTTTAAGCATTTCTATGATTTTATATTTCATTTTAAAGACAAAGTTTCTAATTCCTTGGGGGTAATGGGCAAAAAATCTTCAAAATCAGTGGAGAGCTTATGCATTTAATCCCTGGTGACAGTTTAAGAGAGTCTCAGTGAGCCATTTGAGATTATCCTTCTATTCAGTTAAAATTATGCTCTTCTTCTCCAGCCCTTTTACTGAGAAGTGGAGACAAAAGGAGAAGTAGCAGCTCTCTTGGAGTAAGAAACTGGTTGTTTCCTTTAAGAAAACCAGTCTTGTGTACTTTAAATGCTAGAAGCATAAAACAGGCTGTTGCCATAGCAAGGAATCCTAAACAAGTTCTTTATTCGTGGGTCATTTTAAAGGATTTATAAGAACCTCTGTAACAGGCTCATAACTGCCTCATAGTCCAAACAGGCAGACTCTTACAAAAATTAAACCAGTCCTGGGGACATTAGGTACAAAGTTTTTGTCCCTTGGACACTGAGAAACTGAGAACTGCAGAAACTTTTGCTTGAGAGAAAGAGGACAGAATGATTAGCATCTTAAAGTTCCATTAATACCATTTAAATATATGGTGCAAACTCCATCTCCCCCCGCCCTCCAAAACCCCAGTGCTGCAGTACTGCAAAAGTGAAGACCATTTTTGACAACTGTCATTAAAGGCAAGGTTTCACCCAAATAGGAGAACACTATTCATCAGCTGCTGCAAAGGTCCTCTAGCCTGGTACCAATCCTGCAAAGTAAAAAATAGCCAACACACCCAAACAGAACAGAAAGTGTTGGAACTAGACTATCATAAAGAAAAAACTCTCAGTATGACTTCTGTGTGCTCTCATTTCAAACCAGAACAGAACAAGAGAGATTTGCAATACAGGTATTCCACCTATCCCAATAATTATTTGCTATACTCTGACTTCAACGTAGCTTTTGCAAGACAGTAGGGACATCTTAGGCACAAGTTTTTCACTAAAATAGAAATGGCAAAAAGCCCAAGGGCCACTGGTAAACAGGATTTATTACAAAATTACCTGTAGCAAATGAAGCAAGCTGGTAAGCCTTTTGTTGTTTTCGTCTTCCTCCCCAAGACGCCTCTTTCTCTTTCTCAGGCTGAGGAACATCCGATATGCATTCAACACCACCCTCCTTGTGATCATCTGGCGCATTTTCATTGCAAGGTCACAGATGGCTCGAAACATCTGGTACTTTGTGGTGAGCCTCTGCTACAAGTTCCTTTCCTACTTCAGGGCATCCAGCACCCTCAGGCACTGAAGCCATCCATCAGAGCAGCCAGCCTCTTCCAGAAGGACCTCCATCTCCTCCTAATCAGCAACTGTGGGCATCGGGGTCTGAAAGTAGCAGAAAAACCCACTCCCTCCAACAGCAGCCTGCATTTACTGTGCACTGTTATGTTCACCTTTTTAGTTTTACCTAATGCTTTAATACATGGTGGTCTTTCTTCCATAGGACCAGGCCAATTTTTTAAGCCATAACTGAAGCTTTAGGAACAGGTCAAGCTGGAACCATTCATCTAGAGTCTCATGTGCAAGAGTAAGGATTAACCAAAGTCATGGTCTTCCCACGTACTACCTAGGCTATCTTAATCCCATCCTCTTCCTCAAAAGAGGCAAATTTAAAGCATACAACCTTGGACAAAAAAGGATGCCATCAGAGAAGACCCAGCCAAGGAAATTAAGGAAATTAACCTGTAAAAGGTCTTCCTAAAGAGGCTGTTCCTTCATTCTCATTCAGTGAAATGGTACCTTATTAAAAAACATGATTTCACATTTTCAGTTTTTCAAAACTTAGAGGGACAAAACAACCAGTTACACTGGGCCAGTGAGCACACTGAACAGTTTTCAGATCCTGTCTTATACTGCTACTGAGGACTGATACTTTCAAGCCATAACTGAAGACAGACATAGAATTCATGTACCTGTGTTAACTCTACCCACTCACAAGCTGCTTTCTTATGGAGAGGTTTTTTTTCTCTCTGTGGTTAAGGTTGCAATCTATTAAAAAGCCCTGTTCTTGCATTTATCACGTTTGCTTGGAATTTTTTTTTTGGCTTGAAAAATGCTGTATTTAATCTGAGAATGAAGAGAAGGCTTCTTAAAAGATTGAAGAAGAATTCAGAAACTCTTTGTTATTTCCAAGGTCTTTTTCCCCCTTGGATTTGTCTGCAGAAAACCTCTCTCCCTGTAGCTCAAAAACAGCCTGATGCTGTCCTTCACGCTTTCATTACAGCTACATCACTTTGCAGTTGATCACTTCCACTGGCAAAGAAAGTGTAAAGATATGTATGGAGGAACGCATTGGGCCAGTTCTGCTGCCACTCCTGTCATTAGGAATTTAAAAAGTCTGAGATTTGTTTTTGCTGAGAATAGGTTAATGGTTGGACTCAATGATCTTAAAGGTCTTTTCCAACCTAAGCAATTCTATGATTCTATGACTTCTGTATAACAACAGTCATGCACTGTGAAGGCAATGCGTTTTGTCCTACATTGTTGTTTAGAAAGGAACCCAAGGACCTTCCAAACACTTATGGCTATTGGAGATACTTGTTTCACCTATTGAAGTACGAATGCCATTGGGGGAAAGAGAGCCTTCTTCAAAGTAGCTGGTGCAACAACGGCCTCAGTGCAACAGCAACAATTTTATCATGCTATCAGATTTTCAAAGTCACATCTAATATTGGAATATTTTTTATTCAGATAACACTGAATAAGCACTTTACGATTACCAGGCTTAAAAGCAGCTAGTTTTTGAAACAATGCAGCATCCAGTTGCTCTAGTCTTGTATCATCCTAGCTGTCTGGAAAAGTAATGCTACATGGGAAAAAAAAATGACACAGTTGCTCTTTTGAGAGCCAAGAATAGCAGAGTATTTACAAAGCTGACATTCTTCAAAAAGTATACTTGTTTTTGGCAGTGAATGCAAAAGCAAGTTATGATGACAGTATATTTATATCTTAGGCCTCCAAGCTAGTTCAGAAGTATTTCTAAAGGTGCAAGGAATTAATCTTGCCCTGTATGCCCCAGAGGTCTAGATTCAAGCAATTGCCAAAGGATGTCTGCAACAGAACCCGACCAGAAACATGGTGTCCACAACAGCAGGGCTCTGGCATTCCCTAGCAAAGGCTCCTGTGTTTGTCACACACTACTTCTGATCTACGCTTAATTAGGTCAAGCACCCAGTTTGCAAAGATGCAAAATTTTTAAGCTCTTGCCTTGAAAATGTACTTTCAAAATGAAACTGTGCTGGTTGTTAGCTATGTGTTTTCCAACTTCAGACAGCCGGCAGTGCATGCTGTGCATTGCACATTAGCAAGGTGTTGCTGCCTGGGAAACTAGGAGCTCCAGGTTCGGGTACTGGGGACCAGACCTTTCATGTATAGTGCTTCCATAGCAGTGTATGTGGTGAAGGTTAGCTGCATTACGCTTTGCTAACTTGTTGATGCAAAGACTGTGGCTACCTTGGCAGGGTGAGGCAGGTTGCTGTACGGATTCCTCTAGGAAGACTGCATTCCCCCAAGTACATAATCAGGTCATCAGCCAGCTTCCAGTCTTCTCATAGGAAAGGCTACATAACAAAACAACACTGCAGATTATTTTGAAACAAAATCCCATTAAAAAATGAGGAAAGAGTTTCAACTCATACCCTAAAAGTCTTTTTAAGTGCCTGCCTTATGTACAATGAGAAGCAACAGCCAAGGGGATCATAAGTCTTATGCTGTGCACGTGACAGACAAAAACTTGAGTCTCACAGAAAAGTCAAATACTGCAGACCTGTTACACCTACGATGTCTTGTCTACATCAGCTAGGTCTACTATGAGTAAAGTGTCCTGCCTTCTCTTCCCCAATGCTAGTCATGCCATGCATTCCTCGCCTATGCCTGTAGGCATTCACAGCTATTTGCACAGGCTGTATTGTCCCAACAAGTCTGAGATGCATCTTTGCTCACCTGAGCATATCCAGACCTGTTTTCTGCACATGCAAAAAAAGATGCTTCAGGGTTTCACTCAGAACAATGGTGGTATCGCGTTTTAAAACTGTTCAACATTCTGCTGAAGGTAACAGCCACAGCAAAGCTACTATGCAGCCCTGAAAAAGCAGCAAGAACTGCTTGGGATGTTGTCGAACCATAGCCGTTGCAGATGGTGTAAGCCCTTCTGGAGACCTTTCATAGCCCACGTGGCATTGCCAGCAGCTGGCTCCAGAGCTCTGGCCTTGCCTGGGCAGGGATCAAGCTTTTCTTAACACAGACATAACATGCAGCAAAACTTGAATCCATTTTCTTGTGGCTTGAGGTGTTTTCAGGTGATTGTCTGAACCACAGAAATATTTCCGAAAAACCTCAATGCAGAGACTGACACGTGGCCACGGCCTTTGGTTGCCAGTCGGGACTGTCATCACGGACAGCTGGACCTGGCATAAGTACTTGTTCTCACCTCAAACAGTGACTTTATCTTTGATATTTTACTATGTGCTCCTCAGTGTATTTGTATGTGCTCTGAAAAACCCCAAGCCTTGGGGAAAATATCTAAAAGAGACACTGAGTGACAGCCATGTCTTTTCTTCCCTATTCTCTCTCTTGCTCTTTCACGTATACTCAACAAGCTTTTGACAAAAAGAAAAGCCAAATACGGTTGTTATTAATTTGAAGTGGAGGCCCTGTGGTGACCATGCACAAATCAACGTGAACAGCTCAGGAGCGGGTGTTACTCATGGCTGAAGGCTAGAGCTTTTAATACCTGTAAAGGTTGAAGCAGGACTCGAGGTTGGGTTTTTTCCCCTTACAGAGGCAGCATGGTCAGGGGGCTGTGGGGAGGACAGAGGAGAAGGAGGTGCATTCCTGCAGCCTCTGCTGATGGGCAGCAGAAGCATTGCTAGGCCCAGAGCATCCAGCTCAACCAAGCAAAGGGGGCTCAAGGGACCAGAGAAGTATGAGCTGCCAAACTCGGAGGACTCTGCCTCCCAAGGAGTGGGGGAAGAGTGCCATCAGCGTTTTGTTGTCAGTTTGGTCTCGTAATAGCACATAATGAATCCTTCCCCCAGCTACCAACAGGCAGCATAGAGAACAATACTGGCAGCCCTTCTGCACCACCACAAAAGAAAATACCTGCCACAAGACAGTATAATGGGATTATTTGTACCCTATGAACTTGCAGTGTATCTGCCCCTTCGCGGTGTCAGAAGCCTGCAGTGCTGCTACAGAAATAACATGGACCACTGCTGAACCCAATGTACTAATGTTTTGTTAATACTGTGCATATACACTAGTCTGTAGGCTATAGCTGTGAACTGCTGTGCAAAAGCAATGATACACTGAATATCATTTCACTGTTAAAGAGCAATGGGCATAAGCTTGCAATTAAGAAGTAGCTTTTTAAAAATTAAATTGTGATAACAAAAAAAAAAAAAACCCAACATCCACAATCTGAGTTTAAACTGCCTTTTGACTGACTACCAAAGCTGTTTATCTCCAGCATGTCTGTTACCAAAAAAAAAAAAAAATTTCTTACCCCTCCACCCTCTATCCCAACAACTTTGTTAAGAAAATAAAATTCTTTCTTGGTAGAGGCAGCAGGGGCTAACAGACATACTGGTATATTACAGGTTGTTGGCCCATTACCCACCTCCTGAAGAAATTTGTTATTTTACATTTTCTAAGAAAACATTATTATATATTCCTGTGTATATAGTTACATCTTTCGGCACCAGCCTTCTCATACAACATACAGAGATGGTAAAAGTAGTAGAGCTCATATTGAAATGCCAGGCTGTACTTGTTTGGTATGCACTGTTCCAATTCAGTTTAAGATGAAGTGATTAAAACCTACCCTAGTTTCCATTGTAAAGGAAACTTGACCTGTAGTACTATTACTCAAATCATCCTCATGAATAAGCAACTGGGAAAAGAGGGAGGGGGGCATTCTTTTGTTTGTAAATAAGCTACAGCTTCATGGTTGAAAGCATGCTGTTGCTTTTCCAGCGTTGATGTTCTGCCGCAGAAAGCAAGGATGAACTTATATTACAATTGGACCCTTTATTCTAGTGCAGAGTAAATAACATTCTGTACATTCCCCAGAAGTTAAATGGTGAACATCCCATTACATGGTGCTAAATATCAGTATGAAGGTGGTACAGACTAACTTAAGAGAATTAAAAAAAAAAAAATAGGTATTTGGGGAATAATTTAAAGATGTACTATCCCACTTTTCTCTATTGCTTGAAAGTCAACTATGAATTGAGTTGGTTTGTTCAGATTAACATGAAAACTACTTATAAAAAGTTTCTTGTCTTTACATAATCTCAGCAGACCCCAGTTTATAGTAAAATCTGTACTCTTCCACTCTCCAAAGTTTGTACGGCTCTATCTGCTATTTCTATTCTCTTGTTAGCTACAAGACCACTTACTGTTACAAATCTTAATTACAAAGTTTCTAATGTTAAGATGTAATCTTTTGAGCTCTCGAATCATATAAAATGGTAAAGTCACAAATTATGAGAACCTCAGCCATAAAATTGTTAATATGATGTTTATGTTATTTTAAACATTTAATAAAACAAAATATTTTAAACCTATGGTCACTTTGCATCCCTTAAGTTGTTAAAGGAGATGGCTACTTGCTGTCCATCTTGCTGAACTCGCAGTTCAGAACAGGCTGCATCAATACCACATCTGTATAGAGCTGTACCACAGCTGTACCACAGCTGTACCACAGCTGCCGGTGTCCCAGCCTGCGTGGCCCGGCAGCCCCACCTACAGGCAGCTGCCCGCACAGGCAAGGAGAGGGAAAACAAGGAGGGGGCGATCCACGCTTTTAAAAGCAGTGCCTATAAGACTCTAACCCGGATACGTAGGACCTGGAAGGGTCCATCTCTGATAAGTGTCCTCCAGAAAGCGATAGGGACAGGTCTTCAGCAAGGACAAGTTGGTAATAACCCAACCAACTTCCTGAACAACATCCCATTTGCACCTGAGAATATTACCCCAATTTCTTAGTTTTACAAGGTAGATAAGGATGTGAATTTACACTTGGTATGAATACCATAATGCTCCATAATATTAATCTGGCATAAAAAGCTTTTAAAGTCTCAAGAAGTATCGTATGCTTTTATTTCAAGACCTCAGCACAAGGTGAGAAAAGTTTTAAAATGTTATTGCATAGGCATGCCTGGAAGGGTGAGAAATAATCATGGTTTATATGTGTTTCCAAGAAGTGTACACAGCAATGCTTCAGGCTGTTGGGTAAACCTAACCTAGCAATTCTCAGGATTGCCAAGAACATTCTGACTTTATGACAACTGTGCTTTACATGATGTCTCCAAAACCATTTGGAAGCAGCAGCACAGTAAGATAATGAAATCACCTTGACAGAGAGCAGGAGTAACTTGAAAGTTGTTTGTTTTACAAGTAGAACAGTTGTTGCCTTTTCCAGTTTGGGGGGGGGGGGGGGGGGGAATAATTCTTTCTTACTGAAATAAAATCTTCACGGTTGGGAACTTCAACAGTCAAAAATCTCAAGGTGCCCAATGCAAAGACACTGTCTGAAGGTGGCACTCTGTCAGTGTATTTGTGGACAAAGAGAATGTCACATCCCTCTGAGGTCTCAGCTATCAATTCTTCAAGAAAGGAAAAAAAAAAAAAAAATACCAGCCACTGCTTGTATTTTATCATTAAAGCTTTAGTCTAGAAAATGTTTCCAGCTATCTGCATTGGAAGAGCCTGAAATGAAAACACCTCCCTTCCCTTGGCTGCTCCAGCAATTCTGCTTTCAAGTACATAGGCACAGCACAGCCTAGCACCAGTCCACTCACATTCCCCCTAGCTGGCCTGCTAGATCTTGGCTCATTCCCCAACACTTCAGGAAGATTCATGACAGGATTACCTGCGCTTCTTCCAGTGCTCAGCGGGATCACAGCGGGATCAGACACCCTGAGCACTGAGCACAAACTGTAATTGTTCTGTGTGTCAGTACTTCCATTTTAATTCCAGTGACTGCAATGCCTTGCAGTAATCTCATTTTCAGAAACTTTTAATGTTATAAGTATATGTATGCATATATTTCTAGATACACATGTATAATAAATAATACGTATATTATGTCTCAAGACAGGACTGGTCAAAATCTTTGGCATTTATATATCTATGAATGAATATACAAGTCACAGACACACGCATACAATTTTGGAAAGGAGGAAAGAGGCAGATCTAATCTGAGTAGGGCCAAATCCCCGTATGGCTGGGCTTCTGGTAAGGGAGAGGAAGAGAGTTTTAATATCAATCGCCATTACAATTAGTTGCAACAGGTGGGTAGCAAGGTGCAAGCATGCTGTAAATAGTGGTATGCTATGCACTGCCAATAGATGTAATGGGAAACTAATTTAACAGAAAATGTAGCCAGAGCTGCCTTAATTTCAGTATAAAAGTAGGCCATATCTTACCTAATTTTTCAAATCATACATACTCAGTGACCAAAACTTTTAGCTTTTTTTTCCCCAGACAGTATTTTGAATGCTAGAAGTTAAAATGTATTTCAAAAACATCTGTTGCTAAATTCCAGCGGGGCTATGGGGGACCAAGACTTGGAGATGGTAGATGTGGATGGATTAGTATTTTTCAGTTTTGGTCCAACGCTATTCAAGAAAAAAAGCATTTCATTATCATAATTTTTTTAAAAAACAAGTTTGTTAGTTTTCAAAAAAATTGTTTATCAAAAAGCACACTATGAAATATTTTCACCATGTATTATTGATAAAAATGTTTTTGTCAAGAGATCACTGTACTAACTCCTTTCCAAAAATCTTATTTTTTGTAGAAAATTTATCATCCTGGACTCATTTCACCAAATTGCAAATATATTTTCCTTTAGATTTCTCCAAAAGGCTTTTCTTTTTTTGTTAATTGAGAAACTACATACCTTGATAAAAGCAAAACGGAACCAACCATACAAACTGAAAAAAAGACATGAAAAGTGAGGTGATATTTAGCATGCATGACTAATTCTGGATGAGAAGTCTTTCTTCCTGCCATGTAAACAATCATGCAAGCAGCATGTTCCTCATCATCAGATGGCTGATTTCTCCTGAACCCCGTGGTAGAAGTGGTCTCGTGGAACATGCAGCACATAGAGTGCTGGCAAATACAGGCAGTGACCTCTTCTCAACAACACAGGCTAAAAAGACATAAAAACATGTGTGTAAAGTGTGGGTGCCACAAATTCTGCAGGTCTAATCCACTGCTGCAGACAAGGGAACTTGACCCACACCACCACTACAGCCAAACCCACAGGCGCTGCTTTGCCCAGCCAGCCAGTTTGTCTCTCGTTCTGTTGTCCCCAACCCCAACGATACTGCTACCCCAATGTCACATTTTTCGCATTCTTCCAGAAGTCATGCAGCTCCCAAATTGCCTCCCTCCTCACAATCTGTTCTCTTTCCTCACCCCACACACATCTCCCAAACCCTTTTGATTAAAATTCCTTTACGATAAGAAGATTTCCGTATCAGAGATGAGGAAGAAATAGAGGAGGGTCCAGAAAGGCCCTGAGGTGTCTGTGGGCCAAGATTAAAAGGAAACTGGCTCGTCACAGCTTCACTGTGAGAGGAGAAGAAAGGGTTGAGTTTGACGTTTCTCAGTCCCCAGAATATCCACTTGATTGTCCATAGCTATTTGACGTAGGGTAAAGCCAAAGCAGGGGTGAGGGCAGAAAGAAGAGGGGAGCTGTCCCAGTTTGCATTGAAGGATGCCAGATAAGAGTGACGATTTCTCAACCTTTGCATAAGCTTCTGCATTGCTGTGGCCACAGTGACCTTAATTCCAGTCTTGCCTAACAGAATTTAGCATGAAAAACAAAACCTGACCTATGCTATTCAGATTAGACAGAAATATTATTTCATTCTTCTTTTCAAGCTGGTGGCACTCAGTGCCGTTTGGTATTGACTTTATAACGATGCTCTTTCATCTGAACAGCATTTTGTCAGTCTCACTCTAGGCTTTGTAAGATTTATACTACATGTCCTAGTCCGATAAGAAAAGAGAAGGATGTTGAGGACTTCCTGTTTGTTGGTTTCTGGGTTTTGTTTGTTTTTAGATACCAAGTGAAAGATAAGCTTTCAGCCCTACTAGTTTTGAAAATTATCGATAGAGACCACGGCTCATGATGTTGGTCTTCTCTGAAGCAAGAATAGATAATATCCAGTAATCATCTCTCACTTCCTTGCAACATAGCAGGGTTTAATGAGAGGAAAAAGTCACAGCATTACCATGAGCCTTTCCTTAATGAAGATTATTTCAAATCCTGAAATCCAGGACATACATCAAAGACACTGTTTCCATTTTGTTAGCAAATATTTTCTTAAAATATCATTTCCCATTTTTTTATGTAAATGTGATCTTTAGGGAGGAAAAAAAAATCAATTTTCCGCTAAGATGCATCAATGAATTAAAGCCATCAGCAAGAAGGTTCAAATTCATTCTAAAGAACAAAGACTTAAAGGTCAACCTGCGGACTTCAGTATTTAAAGCTTTTCTACTGACATTCTGATGACATAGTATTATCAAGCCAAATAGTCAATTACATAAACCAGGGAAATTTTATTATTATTCATTTTCTAAGGGAAGCAAAACAGGGATGAGGAAAATTATGTAATGTAGGACAACCAATCCTTAGCTGATGCCCCGTAGCTTAGATGACAGAATAAGCACCAGGTCTCAAGGGAAGGGATCCCAGCCAACTGTCCCCGCCTCCCTCAACTCAGGACAACCAGAAGTTACTCGTGTTCACTAAGAACAGATGCCACAGGTCCCACTTCACAACTGCCTGAGTCAGAATTTGGCTCTGAAAAGTGCTGTGGCACAGTAATAAAGTAGATTTTTGGACTCCGGCCTTCATGCCCTACCTATTGAATGGGATACCAAAGCAAAGGAAGAACAGCTGCCTGCAGGTCAGTTGAATTAACCCATATCCCCATTCAAAGCTCTGAAAGGGGCACACACTCGTCTGCTTCTCTTGCCAGAAGTGACCTGATGCTACAAATGCTCCTGACTCCCAGCACTGCAACCTTAGAGGTGACTTGCTTCTTCCAGGGAAAGAACACACACTATGCTGCTGCTCATCTGAGCTTCACCAGACCCAGATGTAAAAACCACATCAAAAGTACGCATCAAAGAAATGCATATTCTATAAAAATTACTCAGAATGAAGATTAGGCAAGACATCATCAAGGCAATAACTCTGAAGCTGCCTTTGAAAAGCCACCTAAGCAGTGATTTCCATAGGCTGCCAAAACAAAACACAACAGGGGAAAATACACCAAATCGCCTTAACACCATTATTCTGCATCTCTACCCACGGGCCTTGTCTGTGTCCCGGCATGTGTTCAACTACCACTAAGGAAGAGGAGGGAGTGAAAAGAGAACACCACAGATGAAGGTCTGCTGACAGGGATTGCAGGCACATGGATACAAGTGACAAGTCTACCTGCACAGAGAGCAGTCTGCCCATAACTAGATTTGGGGCTAGGGAAGAAAGTGACTTTGAATGCTACTGCTCAGCTAAATCCACCCTGCTTCAATTTTCCCTGAACAGAGTATGCAGAGCGCTTTGCAGAGGGCTTTCGACAGAAATTCCCACCTCAGCTGCTGACCAGACTTCTGTATTTCTGATTCACTTCCACTGCAAGCTCCTCTCCAACTGAGCTGTTTGGGCTCATAACCACTCCAGAGAGCACAACCCCTGGAGAGCCACTGGCTTGGGAAGGTACTTAGGGAAAGCTACTGCCGAAGTGCAACATAATTAATTGGATTAAATGTACATAAACTGGTTAGAGAAAGAAGGGCTGATGAAAATGCCAGCAAAAATAGTAAACAGGTTTGTAGGAAGAGGTGGTGCTGGTATGTAGATCAGTAAATGTAATCAAGAGAACAGGCAAGATTTGAGGCATGCAAGGCAAATATTTTGCTAGTTATAATGCTGCTCCTTGGCACTGTTTCTGACAGTATCTGCTGTACAAGACACTGAAAACCCCCCAAAAGAATGGGTGAGTACCCCAGTGCCCCTGCCCATCACATCGTGACAAGAAAGCAATAGAAACCTACAGTATAGCACAATCTTGCTGGGAAAGGAAGGTGGATTGAAATGTATCTTCTTCTTCCTCATTGCCTCAGGCTGTCAAAAATGAAGATGTTTTGGAACTTGAGGAACTGAAGAAAAATTTACAACTATAGATGGTAAAAACTAGAGTTTGTAACTGTAGAGTAATAAATAAAAGTTTGGCTACTTGGAAGTGTGAATGAGTAACTTATTCACCAATGACTATGTTTATGCAGCTCTGAGTGTAAGGGGAAATTTTTCCTTCAGTTAGTCCTGCCTTCACAATTCATGATTATTGATCATTTTAGCACAGTTTTTTACTCCCCTGCCAGCAGAGGCTGACGTGACGATTGGTCTGGAAAAAGAGAAATGTCAGTTGCCTATGGAGGTCTCCAGAAAATTTGCTACCACTTAACACCTCTGCGGAAACTTCATTGATAAATAAAGGGCTGCCAGATAGGATACTTGAAGAAAAGTACTAAAAAAGACTAAGTCAGTGAGTGCAAATTCAGCAGTGAACAGACTAACAAGGTAAGCTAGCTTGAAATGGCGAGTGAGGCTTAAGTGAGGGATTTGACACTCTGCAGGCTGGGAGAACAGTTACACTAAAGCAAAGCCAAACACAGTAAGTTAGAAAGTAAAAGAGAGAAATAAACAAATTTTTCATCTTGCTCGAATGAAAGAAAGCAGATATACACTACCATAGTACCTATAACTTACAGCTTCATTTAGTATTAAACTCAAGTGACACAGATAGACTTCACGTGCCAGTTTATAACCCCAGCCGGACAACAGACCTTTGATTAGCTGTGACACTGGCGAGCAAGGTGTCATAAACAAAACCTTTCAGGTTCTGGGGTTTGTAATGGTACGTAAGGACTGATTTGGGAAGCCTCCATACACGCTGTTTATCTGCCCTATAGCCACACTGCCGATGCTCCACATGAGCCGTCCCGGGTCTAGCACAGCTCTGCTCCCACACAGGTTAATGAAGAAAGCCCAGTCCCCACGGGAGACAGGGCCAGCCCGCGGTGCGATTCTGGCTGTACCACCTCGTGCTAAAAGAGCCCTCAGCCCTGCTGGCGGTAAACCCTGGTCTTGGCTTGGCAGAGCACTAACCTAAATATACTGCTTTCATATGAAAGCCAACTCATTTATAAGCAAGTCAAAGCACGGGATGATTTGTAATTTTGTGCATCATTATGTCCCAAACACATTTGAACAACTCCTCCCAGACCTGCTAGGGAACATGGATGTGTTCATCCATCCAAGCTGACAGTGAAGGAAGGGGAGCTAGAAAACACAGGTTTCTCCTCTGGGCCCAGATACCTTTATATCCTGCAGTGCCACAGAGAGGGACAGGAAGAAGAGACATCCTCCAAACCCCTTGCTCTGCTCCTGGAGCCCACCCCTCCAGCCCTTGCCCTCTTTGATTGCGTAGGGTGTTAGAAAGCCAGCTGCCTGCCTCAGCAGCAGAAACGAACCTCCAGGGAGCTGTGCAGGACATGCAACCCTTTTTATTTGTGACTCTACTCCACATCACCGATCTGCTGTCTGGGAAGTAGCCAGGGTTGCGTTTCCCAAATACCACAGTCCCCCAGTACAAAAGCACTCAAAGTTACTCACTGCATTGCACAAGTGACTTCTCATAGATACGGCCACGTCCTCTGACGGGGAGCCCTTAGACAAACCTCACAAGCCAGTTTTGGGATTTAGCAGACATTCACATGCGTAAGTAACTAGCTAGGCAGCAGCTTTAAAGAAAATTACATCTATTTGTATCTAGCCCAACAAGTCAGTCAAATGGCTGCTTCTGGGCAGTCTGAGCCACACATTCCCAGTATGCTGTCCTGAAAAATATGTTGTAGTCTTGCACTGGGTTTGTATTTGTTGAGGTTTTGATTCATATTTTTAATTACATTACCAGGGAAAAAGGCATCAGAGGCTTAAAGTTTCTCCTTTGCTGTGAAAGGAATATTTTTTTGTTTTGTAAATCCGGTCAGATATTTATGACCGAGAATTAACCCTGGCGAAACTGAATTCTGTGATACAACTGAGCCACGGTGCAACATCACCTGCAAAAGGATTTAGTTTATGTTGAGTTTATCTACCACCCATTTACGTTCATAATAAAGCTTGTGGGATGACAATATGTTGAAAATAAGATGAAAGCCAAGCACAACAGTTAGCTTCTGTTCAGTTCAGATTACCCTGAGTCACTAAACACTTTAATCACCTTCCCAGGTTTTTTCTCCCCTTCCATCACACTCTCTTTCCAGCTTGGTCACGTACTCTCCCTTGTGAGCCACTGCAAGGCCTCCTTACCTCGACTCCCCTCCTGGAGCTGTGCAGCTCATTATTTCCACCTCAGCACCAAGCCTGAGTGTCTCTGTATTGAATTATCCCCGAGGTCTTCAGGGCATTCTTCCCAATTCATCAAGGTCATTTCAAATTCTAATCACATCCTCTGATGTTTTAGCTCTCACTGCCAGCCTGATGTCATCTACAAAGTTGAAAAGCACACACTGTACTCCAACATTTAGATCATAAATTAAACTCCTAGGCAGTGCCAAACCCTCTCATTTTCCCACATTACCCCTTTTCTCCCTTATCCTCCCCCTTTTACCCTCACGTCCTTCATGGGGAAGCTTGCGCTTAGCTGCTGTTGACAGCCAACACTCCGGGCCAAGCACAAATCCTTGCTCTCTTCCACAGGAGATGACAGTGCTCAGCAAAGCTGCTCGTGCCCGCGCTGTTGCAGATGCGTCCCTCCCCAGCCCGCACAGCTCCACACGCACCAGCCCCCCTCGCCCCCCCCCCAGCCCTCCTGCCACCACCCACCCTACAGGCATGGAGCCCCTTCCCAAAGGAACACTGCCTGCCCTCGCTGGCGTGGGGCTGTGCCAGCCTGGGGAAGGGTTAGCTTAAAGCTCCCCTCGCGTGGCTCAGTGCTGCTTCGTGAACTTCTGGGGTGCCTCTGAGCAGCTGCTCTTTCCCCTAGATGAGTCTTCCAAAAGGCAGCCAGATGGGTTGGTATTTGCCTATCAAAAACGGGAAACAAAGCATGGCTGGAATATAGCTACTACTTCAAAAAAAAAAAAATAATAAATACGAAAGGCAGGGAAGCCTTCCTAATTTTTAACTAAACAAGGGGAAGGGGGAGGTGAACAAAACATGCAAAGTAGCAGTAAGGGAAGCCAGGTCTCTTTCTGGAGAAATAAAGTGGGATGGAGTGGAGAACTGTGAGAGTGACAAGGGTCACGGCCGTGAGATGGGGACCACATTGAAACCAGGAGATGTACCATTCAGCTTTGGCCCTTCCATTGTGGGGCTGTCTGAGGCTGTGATCTAGCTGCTGGTGATGGTGGAGATGATCAGCTGCAGCAGTGGTAGTGGATACTGTGGGGAGTAGCTGAGGAGATGGGGGCAACTTCTTTCTCTTGAGAGAAGGGGCAGGTTGAGGAGCCCTTCCAGTCCCATCTCAAACCACAAGCACCAAGAGATGTACAGATGGATGTAACACTGACTGCCAGGTTCAGGTCAATTAAACATCCTTTGCAACAAGGGAGGATGGTGGCTCAGCCCAGGATTCTGGCAAGGCCACCAAGCAGAAGAGCCTCCTTGTGACCAGTTCAACCAGAGAGCAAAGAAATGGTGTGGCAGGCCAGATGAACCAGGGCACTTGAGGGAAAGGCCAGCAGAGAGGAGAAACAGAAAGACTCACCCCATGCTGCATGACCAACAGCTACACAGCCTAAGAGGATTCCTCCCACCATTATAAGGACCTCACCCCAGGAATAGTCCCAAAAAACACAAAAGGTCTTCTCCCTCCCTAGTCAGCACCACCTGCGCCAGGCTGGGTCTGCCCAGACCTCTGCTCTGCTAACCCTGCTCCACCTCCAGACTCATCTGATGCCCCCCTGCCCGGTGGATCTGCTCAGGAGCCAAGTGGCACATCTCCACGCACATCACCGGGAGCACAGAGCTCATCTCCCTAGAAGACAGCCTCACAGGGAGTGCCTTTTGTACCCACCATGCACAGACCTTCCATTTGTGGAGCTCTACACGGTCACTTAGGAGTCGTCCCAAGAAAAAGACCCAGGTTGTCCCATGTCCATTGAGGTAAGGGTCAAAACATATGCCTGAGATCAGAAATCAGCTTAAAATCTTCCCTGAGTCTGTGCTTTGAATCACTGACTGCCAGGTTCAGGTCAATTAAACATCCTTTGCAACAAGGGAGGATGGTGGCTCAGCCCAGGATGCTGGCAAGGCCACCAAGCAGAAGAATCTCCTTGTGACCAGTTCAACCAGAGAGCAAAGAAACGGTGTGGCAGGCTGGATGAACCAGCCTGAAACTCAATGAAACTCAGTTTTCTTTTTCCTTTGGTTTGCTGAAATATATGTGAAATTGAGTTAAGGAACTCATACAAGACATAGCAGAACACAAACTGAAACATTAGAGGATTATTTTATTTTTTTCCCAGTAATTGACACAATTTCTCTTTCGGAAGGTTTTAATTTCAGGTTTTAGCAGGAAAAATCCTTTTATCAAAAATTATTTCCAACCTTCAGATTTTAATACAAGCTTCCCATTTTCTAAAATATGCTAATAATGCATAACCAGGGGATAACTAACCCTCCCCCTCAAATCAAAATACTGCATCACCAACCATTTACTGTATTTTACTTACTTTTATACCGTAAGCATTTTTGGTCCTGTATATATTATTTTGGTAAACAAAAGAGAGAAAAACATTTTAGACATAGTCCTTTTACACTTATCACCTTATTATATATTATTACCTATCTTTTTGTGGTCCAGTGCCTCCCTTACCAGCATAATTACTGATATCAAGTAATACGTCAGTACAGTGTTCAAGGGATCAAAAAGTTTTCTCATCACAAAGCCTGAGAATCAATATAACATGCTGTGCTCAGTTCCTTAGCTGATGGAGCCTGCTTATCAGAAGTTCTGAGAACTTCTCTGACAATACTGTGCGTGCAGCCTTATCTGCTCTGAAATACTGTTTGCAGGGATGGAGATGGACAAAGTAAAACTGGATCTTGAGCTAGGATTTCTAGCCTGTGATCAAAACTATCAAAGACCAAAGGCTCTGGGAGAACTTATCAGTAAGGCAGTGAATTGCCGGTCCAGATTTTGCTTCGATCTGTTGGATCTAAGTGGATTTACACAGGTTTTGGCTTATCGCTGGGGCAAGAGGGATACAAACAAACAAATGAACAAAAGAAAAGGACAGGGGAAAAAAATATCCAAGCTACAACAAGCTTAACTCTAGGTTGGTAGCCTAATACTACAACAAATACTAAACAATAAACAGCTAGTGAAAGTTCAGGTCCACCGGCTACATGAAAAGAACTGTTGAATTACCACCAAAACATTTAACGTGTACAATACCATTAGGTAAAACAAGCAGTTTTATCAGAAATAACTCCAGGTGCTTTGTCCAAACATAGTACACCTTAACATTGTTTTGTTTTAATTTATTTCAATGAGAACTTCAGCAGAAGCAACATCATATTTATATTTTTGTTGTTACTATAGCCTATTCCATTACTAGGTTTCAGTTATGAGTACTAGTTCTGAGGCTCAGTGGTAACAGCCCAAAATATACCCTGTTAGGTCTAGACGTGATCAAATGGTCTGTACATCAGTGAGCAAAAGAGGATGGTGCAAAAGATGCTGAAGATTAGGATGGAAGGAGCTGATGTTTAAAAATCAAACCATATTCTTAAATTTCTATATATTAAGATTTATTTAAGAAAAAAGTGAAAGTGAGAGATAACAAGATGAAACTAAGAAAGTGATGGTATTTTCCTGATTCACGACCAAACAATCCCTCCATCAGCAAGATTTTGAAAAGCTTTAATGAGTAATAGCAAAAGGAAGGAGAAAGCTGGGAGAGAGAACACGAGCTTAGGCATTTGATAAATTGACAGTCCCAGAGGTGGGATAATAAAAGCAATAGCTACATTATTGTTATTTATTTTTTAATCTTTAGCATTAAGGTAAATCTAATATTTCTAGGAAGACTTTAAAAAAAATCTTTTTCCTAGGCTTTATTCGCATGTTTGCTGGCCCAAAATAAAGAACATGAAAGAAAGCAAAAGAATTAACTAGATCTAATATGCATTAAAACTAGGTTCTATTAGAATTTCTTCTAAACAAGAGATTCTTTAGCCTTAGAAAGCCGTATAAAAGCAGCCAACGAGCAATACAAAATAGCAGATATGTTTTGGTATGTAAAGCAAGAATTCTCTGCTGATAAGTTGTTTGTCAGGATTTGTTTTATTATAGCAATTGGCATTTTATTTGGAAGCACTATGTTCTATGATAAATATGGAACTGAGGCGTTGGAAAGTTTTACTAAACTAGACACGTATTTCATTTTTACTTGCTTCTCAGTTACAGAAATGGGCATGAACCCTCTGACTCTGCATGCACTGGCAGTCTTCCACGATCAAGTAAAGAACCAAGATAGTTACACACAAAAAAATGCAGGAACATAAGTTAGAGGTCAAGATGCTCACTACCCACACCTTTTTACACCAGTTACACTTAAAAATACCAGAGCAAAGTTTTAGATCTCATGGTAAATTCAGAGAGACAGAAATAGCATTCTCATGGGAAGACAGATCAGGCTTCTCTAACCGGGCTCTGAGACGTACAAGTAATGGAAGATCCAGTCATCACTGCCATTAGCAAAAACCGACCGAACAATACCTTTTTCAGCACGTAGGCAGTGCATATTTAAGTATCATTCTTAAGAGATGGCATTTGCAAAGTAACGTGATTTTACAGGCTAAAATGGCTTGGACAAGCTCCAAAACTGAGACAAGACGGAACCGCACACTCAGTACTGACAGAAGATGCTAAACCCAAATGTTTGCTTTCCTGCCAGGCTGGCCGTGACTAGGGGCGTGACACTTGCCCTGGCTGAGTGGCACAACTGTGGGGAGCCAGGTGTTAAATCTCATGTTGTACAGGTGTTTTATCATTGTCAGAATCACACCTTTCAGCTGTGCAATTATCTATTTTCACGAACATCTGCATATGTGTCATTATAAAATGAAACAATTAATTACAAACTTATCCCTAGATAACAGTGGAATTCACTTCAGCACACTGATTTTGACAACTTAAACCTTTTCTAGTTTTCTATATGGCACAACTACAAGATCTTTATACGTTAATTACTTTCTACAATAAAATCTAGCCTGCAGCATTCCAAATAAAAAAAAAATCAAATTTCCCTGGCAGAAATTACCTTTCTAACCCCACAATTCTCTGGTAAGACTTACAGAAACTGTAAGACTACTCTTCATTCAGTCACCACTATAAAATTATCATCAAAGTCATATGCCTTAGATCATTTCGGGTTTGGCATTTGTTGTTTGGTTTTTTTACACACAGAACCTTCTATATAACAGATCCTTACATACCCCACTTTTCCTAAGTGTCCAAATATACATAGTTGCATTATTGTTTTTTCATTATTTTAATTAATGTGCCTAGTACTGTAAAAATTATATTCAATTCATCTTACATATTGAAGAATCATTTCCCTCACAGAGAACAAAAATTCATTTTGTTACAACATGAAGAATTTTTACCTGTTCCTCCTGGTAAAAAGAACCAGTTTATCCATGAATTCCACAATTTCTCATTCAGCTAAACAAGAGGGAACAATCCTTCAAGCTCTGGCCCTAGCAAAGCTGGAAGCAAATGTTCCTTATCTGGGCACTAATTCTACTCATTCACTGACACAAATTCAGAACCATAGGTTTGAGAAACAAATTTTAGGGAAGAAAAAAAAAAAAAAAAGAAAAAAAACCCCAAACAACAAAAACCCCACAGAAGTATTCCAAAGAACTAAGTTTTAAACAATATTACTTAGAAATATTAATTATTGACTAGAAAAGTCAAAATACTGTAATAAAAATATTGTATGAAAAAATACAGAGTTTAATTTTATAAAGAAACCGGGGGGGAAGCCTGTACATATAAATTCTTTTAGGATGGCAATAAATAGCAGTGGGTGACCAGCCAACTGGGATTAAACCTTACCTGTACATCAGTGAGGCGAAGGTGCAAGGAAAACAGAATCTTTTGCTACCTGCAGGTAAAAACCTCAGTAAGAACACGAGTTCACTGCCAGAAGAACACTGCTCTGGGGCAAAGCCCGTCTCTTGTTCTCTAATCACTTATAAAAAGCTGAATTATTATGGATTGAGTTATGGCAAATATGGTAAGTGGATGTACGTAATTTATCATCCTCCCCCTAGGCAGAGAATCTGCAATGTTTTAATTGTTCTTAGAACACGCTGTCATCTCTTGCTCTGCTGCTTCTACTCCACGCCTACTGGACTGATAAAGCACATTAGAAGCACTGCTGAGGACCACCCGGTATCATTATTTATTTTAAAGACTGAATTAATCCCAAAGAAAGATGTTGTAATGACATTTCAAAGAACGAACTCACTCTACACAACCTCCTGTCAACTGATCTTGACGAGGGATGGGATAGGATTTCAGGCTTACAGAAAATCTGTGTCACCATGCCACCAGCAGGGATCCATAGGAAAAGCAAGGAAGGAAAGTAGGAAGGCGGCAGGTATCGTTCAAAACTTGGTGGTTCAGTGCTTCAGATACTGTGGAGCAAGGAGCCTGTGCTACTATTTACTCATTCTTTTCAGTAACTGCTTAATGGGTTTCCTACAGAGTTTAGGTATTTTCCAGATGAGGCATTCGCTAAGCAAGGATGCCAGATGGGCAGCTGCATGTCTAAATTTCAGCACATCTAAAAATCACCCACTTGAAGCCCTATAAGTGACCTGTCCAGACACCAGACTTGAATGGAAGCAGAGGAACTGCAGGACTTAAATTTCCAGGTCTCCTCTTCAAGAGCCTTTGCCACTGAGCCTGCTTAACTCCCATTTGTGACCACTGCAATTGTGTGGAGGGAAACCCTCCACAACAGTGTCTTCTGGCTGTCCCGACATACGTGACAGTGTGGCAACTGCTGTCATTTTCTGCTGCCGGTGGTTCAGCAAAAGGTCTAGGTTTTCCATGTGGAGTTCTCAGCAGGTTTTGTCTTGAAAATGATCTTGGTAACTGGCCTCCTGCACCAGACAGTAGATGCTGGTCAGCCCAAGTCCCTTAGATAGCTGTCCTGAACAAGCAGCTACCTTCCTCAGGTGGGCTTGGGCCACTGCAGTGCAGCAGAGACAGGAGACTTGCATCTTCTCATCCTCCTCCAGAAACACCTATCATGATGAATGGGAGGTCACGGAGGGCAGTGGGAACACTTCCACGCTCTGCTCTGTTTCGGTTATCCAAACGAAACCCGACTTGCCCATGCAAGTGGAAAGGAGTCTAGTTTATAACTGGCAAACACGTCAGGGCAGGGAAGAGCCTTAGAAGAAAAATGGATCAGATTGTGAACATGGCCCTGCACTGAGGAAACTGACTTGAGAAGGCCACAATTCAGGATGCTGAACCTACAGGGCACAGTTTAACTGTCCAGAAAATCCACTAGAATATTACAATCATTAATCTAGAAGTCCCTAAGCCGACTCTTCCTACATGCCATGACATTGTGGCTTTTCTCAACTTCTTGGTTAACAGAGAAATGAGAACAGTAGATGTTTACCTTGTCCATTGCCTGTAAGATTTTTAACCGATCATATGTCTTAAGAAATTGAGTCCCACACGTCTTAGGACTCACCACAATTCTCCAGCCTCCAGGACCAAGCTATTTAATGGTGTTGAGATCAAAATCTACCTGCTTTGACATGATGATATTCTTATCTAGTCACCATCATAGTATTGCCCACAAAGCAGCTGCAAGAAAGAATTTATTGGAACCAGTCAGGTTCTCGAAGAAGACCAACATGATGTAGATAGATACGAGTGTGCACATCTCATCACTACATCAGAACCCATCATTCCCTTTCATAGAAAATGTAAATCTCTGTGCTGGCATCATTCCTAAGGCTACATGCCAATACTGCCACCACTTCATGAAAAGAAAGAAATATGCATGGTAACAAGGCACAATGCCACTTCTAGAAAAAAATTACTTTTAAAACTGTGTGCATTTGTTTCATTTTAGGTCCTTTAAAAATGCCTTCTCTTTTACATTTATTGTGTTTTTATACAGAGTGCCATCTGTGTGCTTTCATGCAAATGACAGCAAAAGGAACAAATTTATCTGCAGATAAATTTGAGAAGGTAACAAGAAAACAGAGAACAGTACTGGATCCATCAGATACCCACATAAGGAAACAGGATAACTATCAAATTCAAGAATTCTGCCTATGACTTATGAGAAGTGAGACAAAATGAGAGAAAAGGTCCCAGACAACATCCACTGCCACAGGGAACAAAAGGCTTGTCCAAAGTGTACTCCTCGCTTCTGCTCAAGAATGCAAAAGACATGATGAGAATTTGCTGTCCACCATCCCTTTGCCTCCACGCTGCACACATTGTTTGGGCCAGGCCACACTTGCACACATCTATTTCGGTGTTTGTGAGTACATGTGTGTGAGTATGAGTGAATTAAATCCATGCAAGAATTCATGTGAATGGGTAAAAACAAATTGCTTAGAGTTCATTAAAAAAAGTAAGCCAACAAAACCAACAGAAAAACACCTTCCCATTTCCATAAATTCTTACAATGAGTTATGCTAATATCCTACATTAGCCCTCATCTATACAGCAAAAGGATAACGTGGCTGAATTGGTGCTAAGGAAAGCCATGGAATAGGAAAACGCCGTGTCGTCTTTTCCTGTGATAAGGTAGAAAAGGGGCAGCAGCTGACAGAGGATGATTGATGAGTATTAATGATACACAGAACTACCAAGGGATAAGAAATAGAGGATACCATTCTTACAAAATGAGTTAAGCAAGAGCCTTCTTTTAATCCCAGTAATATTCAGAGACATTCTCTTGCTCAGCAGAAAAGGGGATTACTATAAAAAGCAACTACATGAAATGATCTTTCAAAACTTATCATGAAAGGACTTTTAAAGAGTACACACAGTGAAAGGTAGTCAGATTTTTTTTTTAAGCTGTTTTTTCTCCAGATGGCAGCTAAGTAATCAGAAACCCATGTACACTTAATGCAGTTACATTTTAATGGCAGAATTCCCACTGACTTCAGCAGCGAACGGATTATGTTTCTGTGCTATATAAAATGCATATCTACCAAAGCAAAGGCTGCTCACCATCCTCCTTTTACTGCAAAGGAGAAATGTGCGAACTGAATCAAATCCCTGATGCGACAGTCCTTTATGCCTTCCAAAATCTTAAAATTTGGCATGAATTACTTGGTCTATGACAAGGATTATTTGGTGATTGTGCCCCCCCCCCCCCTTTTTTTTTTCTTCTTTTTTAAGAGCTGTGCATGGCTGGTGGGAAGAAACTTAAAAAATGTTTTCTGTGAAACAAAACCTAAATCACCATTCTCACAAAAACATCATACCAATGTCACAACAATGCCAACAGAATAGTCAATGATCATAATTTAAAAGACCTAGCCGATTTTAAAAAAAAATAAATATGTATTTATTACTGGATAAATTAATGTATTAGTTTGCAAAATTACAGAAAGACACTGATAATATTCACATTTTGTTTGATTTTGATGTAATTCCTAACTTAATGATAATGCTGCCTTGTACAGTAGCAATTAGACACTGAACTTTCTAGTCATAAGTGCTTTATTTTTTTAATAAAATAAGACTACATTTTTCTGCTATGGAAGTATTAGTTCTGCTATTTTTAAAGGTCTGAAGTTTTGTGTCACTGTATAAAAAAAAAAGTTAGCACTTTTTAAAGAATGAGAAATACCATTTTGTATCTTTAAGGGCTTAAAAGTGTTTAACATTAAAAAAATACATTTGTGAAGTGGGAAGTTGAAGCATGAAACATTTCCAAAAATTGTCATTTCCTTATTCAAAATTCTAGACCTTGGGAATCCAAACCAGTCTCAATTTTTTTATTTATGAGCCAGTGATCTGAACACTTGAGAAAAGCCAAAATAAAAAAGGCAAGGAGATGAATCATGACAGGCTCTTTCCCTGTAGCTTTTCCTTACCAAAAGGCAGCTGGAGCCCTTTTGGTTTTCTCCAAAGCATTTTGAAAGTATTTAAGAACAGCTGGACAGAAAGCAACCTTCTGAAAAGTTAGTTTGTCCAGTTCAGGATGGTAAAAGGAGGATATATTTTGCAAATAAAGCAGGCGAGAACACCCCAGGGTTGACAACTCTGAGCCTGACAGCTGCAGAAGCAGCAAAATTACTGATAAATTGGTTTTTGTTCTGTCCATCTGTGGTAACATGTATAACAAGTTTGATTTGACAGTTCTCTATTTCCTAGTCTGGCTATATTTTGCCTTTATAAGACAGACTTTGTATACATTTGTGAACAAATCAGGTAATGTTAGTATTGGCCATTATTATATAAACAGTATATTTTAATTTTAAAATAACCAAGGATGATTACGTTGACTTGCTTCAGTGGCTTTAAAATGCAAGGGAAAAGAATTTAAGTATGTTCAGTAGCAATAGTTATTTTGCTGCTTAGCTTCCCTCTTTTCTAACTTTTTATTTGTATGTGCAGATCATATATAAAACAAACTGAGAAAGGTAACTGGAGACAGAAAAATTGCCACTGGAAAGATTGTGTATTATTTTGAAAGAGGTCCCTATGAAACAGATATAAGGAAAGCATTTTATACACGTTATTATAAATGTTCTGTGGAGTGACTCTAAATATAACAACGTGGTGTAAGTGCCTGAGGAATATATTTAAAGATATTGCCATTTGAATATTTGGCTGCGTGAAAATGAATATACAAATATGGATATGGGAAAGTACAGCAGGTGTAGCACACACAAGTATTTTCATACAGCGAAATAACAACACAGGAAATACTTGAAGTAAATATTTAAAACTCAAACATATCTAAATGAAAAGAATCCAGTGCACATTATTTTGTTTCCATCTTTCTACAATGATTACCAAACCACTACAGCATGGAAAGATTTTATATCTTCGTATGAAGTCTTGGAAGTTGGCTGCTGGACACTGCATTTGCTAGACAGACAGTTGTGTGTTGT
Organism: Falco rusticolus; assembly: GCF_015220075.1. Lineage (NCBI taxonomy): Eukaryota > Metazoa > Chordata > Aves > Falconiformes > Falconidae > Falco > Falco rusticolus. Next base: position 81,316,762 of record NC_051191.1, read on the forward strand.
CTTTAAGCACTGTACCATAAAATTACCTAGACTTTTTTTTTTTTTTCCATTTTCCAAGGCATATGAAATCAGTTGCATTTCCCTCACCACAGGATAGTAGTATTTGTCCCTCTTAAGCCTACACTACAACCATTATAGAGCTGCTGAGTGGTATCTGGAAACATGCCTGAACCAATGGAAAGAGGGAAACAATAAAGGACACTTTATTTCCAGAAATTAGTTATTTGCAGTCTTAGAGAACTGACAGGAAAATCACAAGGCAAGTAAATCCTTGGACAACAGGCAGTGGGAAAGATTAGCAGTTTCTTAAGTGACATTAAGTGTGCAAGTATGTGCCATCTCAAACCAATGGAAGGACAAAAGGTGAAGAGAGTAAATCTGACAAGCTACAGATTTTTCCCACTGGTCTGAAGTCACAAACAGGAGCCACACAGGAGGTGACAAGTAGGTCAGATTATGTAAAATAATGTTTTTTTTTAAAAAAAAAAAGTTAACTGCAAGTACAGCCAGGCAACAAAAGGTAACATAGCTATAAAGTAGAAGAGTGTGAAAACAGTCTGTAATACTATTGATCGGAAGACATGAGTATAGGAAGAGCTGACTGTTCGGTGAGATGGGGGAAGCATCAACAGAAAAGAAAAGAAAAAAATCGAGATCTGTATCTTTGCTAGAAAGAACTGCAGAAATTACATAATTAACACAATTAATATCAGCAACTAAAAGGTAAGAACTTGGGTCAGAACAGATAGAGAAGAAGCTACAGAATACTTAGGTTAGATTTGTCAATGTTACCTGTAGGCTTGAGCAAGCTGAGGTAGGCTGGTGGATGTCATGGACAGCTCAGGAAAAGTGGGCAAGATTGGAAAAGACAGACTGAAGGAAACATGAAAGGAAAAGGAAGAACCTAGAAACTAATTTTAGTTGGCCTGATTCAATACAAGAACAATACTGAAACAAGACTTAGCAGTCACATGGCAGTTAAAAGGGAAATTAACAACAGACAGCATAGATTTCCAAAGCCAAATTATGTCCTATCAAGTTTTCTCTTACAATAGAGAAGCATTGTTAAAACCGGAGGAGTTGAAGTTGGTATGAAGCATACAGTCTATGCTTTAAATGATTTTTGATACTATCGCACATGATTATTCTCATGAATAAGCTGAGGCAAGGATAATATAAAATTAATACAAAATGCATCAGGAAATCATAATATTTATTTGCAATTCAACGCTAGCCTGGGAAACTATACTATGTGTTACCCCAGAGCAGAAGGATTTGACAGAACCATTAATGATTTGAAGGATGGCATACAGAATACGTTCTTTAAAACGGCAACTGACCACAAGGTGGTAAGGCTGCAATCCCTGCAGCCGGCAGGGGTAGTTAGAACTCAGAATATGCGGGTTAAATTGGAACACTGGGCTTCTACTTAAGTTAGTGAAAATTATGTCTTTCAAATAAAAAATACTTGCACAGGTATCTAATATAGAGTTATTAGGCTAATTTCAGAGATAATTTTGAAAGGGTTTTATATAAATGAACACTGTTAGTTTTCCAGACTCAAGAATTTAAAATCATGAAATGCCACATCAAAGCTTTCTATCCAATCGATGTATTATGACAGGCTCTTTAATTACTTGCGTACTATTTTTGCATGAAGAACCACTGGTTTCTTCAGTGAACTCGGTGGATGGATGAATGAGAAAACTCTTCAAAATCTATTTTGCACCTCTATTATCTACATGTGGTCTTACAAGTTATCATGCCACGCACTTCAGATTCTGCTAAGCCAACAAAATAATTTATCAGTTTTTCTGTAACACTCATTACTGCAATACCTATAGGCTAGATTCATTTAGAATTTTCTGTAGCCCACAGCATTTCCAGCAATAGCCCCAGAATTATTACATCCCTACCCAGGTCTGGGATAAGGATTCCAGCACCAGTAATGGCTGTGCCAGTGCTAGTTTGATAGATCACTGCAACAGCTCCTTTCCTAGAGTTTGGACAGTGTCTTCTCCAAGTCTATTTTACAGAGGTTTTCAAGATACTATGGTAATGGATATACCACAGCTATGAGGTGAGGTGTTCCCGTTCACAGACACACAAAGTCATTCAGGTTGAAAGGGACCTCAGGGGGTTTCTAGTCCAAACTCCTACTCAAAGTAGGCTCAACACTGAGTTCAGAAAAGGTTGCTCAGAGCTTTGTCAAAAGTGAGGTCCTGAAAATCTCAAAGGATGGAGACTTCACTACCTCTCTGGGCAACCTGTTCCTAAGCTTTTTTATCATCCTGGTAAGACACTTTCATTACATACAGTAGGAACATCCCTTGTATCAACTTATGACTATTATCTCTCACTTAGTCTTCTCAATACCCTGTGAGTAGTAGAAGGCTGCTTATTAGGTCTCTCCTATGCCTTCCCCAACACCACCCCTTCCCTCAGTTCAACCAGCCCGGTTCCCTCCACCTCTCCACACAGGTCACTTATGGAGCCTTTCTGGACCTCACTTGTACTCACAGAAGTTTATTAATATATTACTTGTACTAAGGGCCCCCAAACTGGATGCAGCATGCTAGATGCTGTCTAACAAGTGCCAGGTCAAAAAAGAATAATGACTTTCCTGGATCTACTGGCTATATTTGTGCTGAAGGGGGCCACAAAGCTGTTATCCTTCATGTCCCCCAGGCCTGGCAAAGACCTTATCATCAGAGCTGCTACACAGCCAGTCAGGTCCCTGCTGTTGCACGAGGTTGGTCCATCCCAGGTGCAAAACACTGCATTTGCATTTTTTTCATTAATGATGTTCCTGTTAACCCATTCCTCTAGCTTCATTAGGTCTTTCTGAATTGCAGCCTTGCACTTGAGCAAATCATCTTCCACCTCCGCTTCCCAAATCAATGTCGTTCTGGGGACACGATGAGGGAGTCCCACCAACACTGCCAGCATGTGCCTGCCACCAGTCCTTCAAGCTGAAGATGTTGCTGGTGAGCATAACTGTATCACAACCTGTCCTCTAGGCTATCCACTGCTGCAGCTGAATCTAAACAGCACCCCACCGTTCTCCCCGCTCTGCTAACCTCCCTCGTGTGCTTGCCCAGCAGTCTTACCACCTCTGCCTAGTTAGGCTGCTGTCTTTCCCAAAAAGCCCATGTCTTACCTCTCAGTTCAAGCCTTTGGAGGTGACAGTACTGATGTGCTCAGCAAAGAGAGAAACTGTGATTGAAAGCTGAACAGCTGACAGCAGTCAGGCAAGACATCTGACATTCAGAAACCGTGAGGGAAACGGGGTGACCAAGACAGAAGAAAAAAGGGCAGTGGGGACAGAAAACAAGTGCATCGGGAAGGAAACTGAAATCAGGTGTGTTAGACAAAGAGACAGGAACACAGAGCCGCGCGGGAAATATTGGAGATTCCTGCTCCACAACACGGGAACATTGGAAGTATTTAATGAAGAGTTCTTGAGGATACGCCCTTGTTAAAACACGGGCAAAACAATGAGGTTTTCAAATAGCTTCACTTTTTAAAATAGCTGAGCCCTAAGTATTCAAGCACTTTGCTACCATGAAATGCGTACTGGGATCATTTCAACAGAAACATTAATGTGCAGGAAAGGAAAGATGTCAAAACACAATTATAGATGTAAAGTATAACAGTCACTTAAAAGATGATACTTGTGTGTGAAATGACACAGTGGAAATGGTAAATATCTTTAAAGATAAGCAGAAAAAAAGTAAAACCAGAATTTGTGTGCTGTTTTGCCTTTTTTTTGTTAGAAAAGGCCTGAAAGCAAGTAGTTTCTTTTTTTTTTTTCCTAGTCAATGGATGCTGATAAACAGCTGTGCTTCAGAGATGAAAGAAGTGCATGAAATGAAACCTGACTGTGATAGATAATTAGATTTTTATTTGACCCACTTAAAATTCTCAAGCTCCACCTATTCCAAAAAAAAAAAAAAAAAAAAAAACCCACACACAAAAAAACCCAAAAAAAACCCCACACACAAAAACACACCAACAACCACCCCTTACCACACACAAGCAAGAGGAATGTATTGCAGATGGAAGATTATTATCTGGAACAATACTTTGCCTGTTTAAGGCTCTAGAATCCCAATGACTATCCAAACTTCCCTAACTTAAGCTTGCAGTTCCTTCAGCTCTGCTTCTATGCTCATTTCAGTTGTTAAAATATTAATTGCTCTTTGGGAAAAGATCTATTTAAAGGGTGATAGTACAAGGGACAGTTCTTGCTATTGGATTATTGATTTATTCATTCCCATTTTAGTTGTGCCTGGTTCCAAGAGGCTACTGTAAATGAATGACTTTTTATCTTGCAGTTCTTATTACTTTCTAAAGATTTCATTATACATGGATTCATAAAAGCATACAAAAAGGAGAAATAAAAATAGGAGTAATTTCACATGAACAAAAGACAAAGAAAAGCTCCTAAAACATTATCAGAGGATGTTACTATGGTCAACAATTATTTATTTGGAGTTGTTGTTTAAACACGTTCTGGCAATCTTACAGACTAAATACTACAAGGCAAACGGCAACAAACAAATGACACGGAAGGTGGGTTTGGAACTGAAGAGAAGTGGAAGAAAGGAATCTGCTAAACCAATGGTAACCAGGAGTAATGAAGAAATACGGGGACCAAGCACTTCCAGAAATGCGGCAAAACCAAAACTTGTAGCTCAATGAGCAGGAGCTTGACTGCCACAATTGCGTTGTTAGGAGCATGCCACAGCCATACACGTGCGACCCTGCTGAAGGGCAGAGCTGAAGTGGCAAAATGGAGCGTATTTTATACCATTTGGAATCCTGCATAAATGTGATCAGCAAAAATAAAAGCCTTCCATCACTGACTTCAGCCGCCTCACACAAAACGGTCTGTCAACAGATCCTTGCAAGACAAGTTCTCAAAATGAGCAACGTAGAGGATGGAAGGGACTTTTTCAGTAACTGAACAGCAATGTAGGCCCCCTGACAGCTCAAACATGGCCTCAGTACAGACTCTTCTCGTCCAGGAAACCATACAACTTCAGCTGTGCTGATACAAAATGGTGCAAAGCTTCCCAAAGCACAGAGCAGCCAGATTAGAAAGGAAGCCCAGGTGCTCAGTCAAGGATGCATCTAGCCTTCACTGCCTTCCAGATGGGATCTGGCACCTAATTACCTCCTAGGAGAGGGACAGGGCAATGCATTAACCCACTTCAGTTGCTTCTGTGCTGTGATAATTACACCCACTAAGATTTCTGTCCATATCCAAACTCACCCTTACATTCCCACCCCTCCAGCAGCTGCAACCGTAGGCTTCAGAATTAAGAGTTAAGGATCCTTATTACCTTGTAAGTGAAGATAAGGACCCCAAAGTTGCCTTGGGGAGCCAAGAAGGGAATCTGAGTGATATGGGAAGAAAGATCGAACTGGGGAAGGCAGATCTAAAAATAAATTTGGACAGACCAGAAGACACAGTGTAAGACACAAGAACATCCAAACATGCACCTCTGAGCTAGAGGGACTCAAAATCCCAGGACAATTGCCGAGCCGTCAGGGAGACATGCTGGAAGAAATCGGATTTTGAAACTTCTTGGCATTCCCACAGAGATTCATTTAAATTAAATTGTTTCTAAAAGTTTTGATTTCTATGAACACATAAACTTCAACAAAAATATGTCTGTTTAGAAGTCTTTTCAATATTTGCTCTCAGAGCAGTGAAATTAGAATTTTTAAAGTCTGCATTTGAAGACACTTAAATAATAATGAAGCCTTATTACTGAAAGGGGTGCTACAGAGTATTTTTAAGATTACACACCTGGAGGAAAAAGCAGGCAAACAAGATTTCTTTGCTATGCTAGCATTTATAAATAATAATTATTCAGAGAACAGTAGGCCTCTGAGTACAGAAACCAAGTCAGCAGGAAAAAATAAAAACAGATGCATCCAAGCACTGACTAAATGCATAAAATCATGCTAATAGCTTAATGTAACACCAATTTATTTTATTTTTTTTTAAGTAGCCCCCAGCTCTGCATGCTTTATACCTAGAGCCCTCACAGGTTAGATCCTCAGGATTTCCTGCACAGTCCTAAGGAAAACAGGATATTTTCATGTTGCAATGAACATCGAAAACCTGCCCGCCACTGGAAACGTTTTCTGCATACTTTAATATCCACGCTGAGAAAAGGTTAAACCACAGAGCTCTGCAGCCACAGAGAGGATTTTTGTTCCCAGCTGTTCCTGTTCTCACAACCATGAGCTTTGCCCACTTAAGTGTGTTTCCAGGCCAGCCCCAACATAGAAAGAGGTACCTGTGGGTGACCATCCAGGCTGCAGTGCTGAAGGGGAAGGGCACGAGGGCAAGTGAACTGTGGGGGGACTGGTGGGACTCCAAGAGACGGGCTAGGCATTAAGGCTGTTTGCTAAGGGAACCGGGAAGGGGCTGCCAGGAACAGGGGAAGAGGATGTGGGCTGAAAGCACCAGGGCTTTCTTACAGTGCTACCTCCTGCAGCTTGAATTCTGCGGGCATCAAGGAGAAAGGCTACCTACACAGAACTATCAGCTGGCTGAGCAAGTATTTTGTAGTCATTATACTCTCCTTCTTCAGCTTTTGGAATACAATATACATCTCCTCTTCCGTTTCTCCCAACATAGCTAAGGCTTCTTGAGGCTGCTCTTCCTACGCTGCCTTCTCCCATTTCTTCCCACACTTCCTTTCTTTGCCTTGTTGTGCACACAGGGAACATGCATATTTTCCCAGATTTGCTTTATTTTTCATGGGTTTTTTTACAAATACATAAAGAATGGCTTTCTTTTCAAAACAAGAACTACTATTTTTGTTAAGTACTTGTAGGGTTTATAAAGAGGGGGCACACCAGTTGCTATTTTTACTGTAGTAGGAACAAAAAGTAATGCACTGTAACACCTAGCTAGAATATCTATAAAGAATAAAGAATAATAAAGAGTTACATCATAAGACATGCACCACCTTCTTCCTACAGTAGTTTAATGCTGATCAGATTCTGCCAAACTTAGTGGAGTTTTTATGCATATCCTGCATACTATTTATAAAGGTGAAATCAAATCTGGTAACTCAAGAAAAAAAAAACCCCTAAGGACAGCAGCAAAACCCCTCTAAGAACCCCTAAAGACAGATACCAATAAAGACAAAGGTGTTGCAGTTCTTGAAGAATCTTGGAGAATATACAACTGAAGAAGGTTCTCAAAAATATCTGGTACCTGCTTTGGCATGTCTTTCTTGGAGTATAGTTCACATGGACTAACAAGGTTGTCTTCTGCAGATGATGAAAAAAATATCTAAAAGTCACATCAAAAACTATGCTTTCATTAGAAAACTGTCCGTGAGCATGATACTAAGTATGGTAAAAAATATCCAGTCTGAATAATACAAGTAAAATGTAGACATGCAATGACGTGAGGTTAGTGTTAACATTATTTCCGATTTCCAGATAAGTCACCAAGGGATTGTGTAACACTGATGGAATTTATCCACTGATCTTAACAACAGAGTTTAGGAATGAAATCAGGGAGAGTGCTGTTAACAAGTTCCGGAGTAAACTCTTAATTTATCACAGAAAACCATTACTGTTGCAGCTAAACCTACTTTTTTTTTTTTTTTCCCTTGTTAGGTAACTCTGTACCCAGAGAGAATCTAGCATGCTTAAGGATCTTGCTGCCACCTTTACTTAGCTGAGACTGCAATTTCCAAATATCTGGAGGAAGACAACATGCTAAGATTGCAGGAGGTGTGGCAGGTAGGGAAACTGATAATGGGATTGAAAGATTAATATGCTTCTGGCACTTTGCAAATGAGCCTTGATAAAGAAAATGACAACAGTAGTCCCCAACTAGTCCAAAATAAGTATCAGAGAGCAGGTCATTCTTGAGCTGCCCCACAGTGAAGAAGACTACCAGATTATCAGATTAATGAAAAGACTGTAGTATAATAATAATTACTTAAAAAATATTTAAAAATAATAAAAATAAAAAATAAAAATAATTTCCTATAATCAGCTGAATTTTTTTAAAAGTATTGGTATTCGGTACTTTTCCTGTCTTTACCTCTCTGCATCTGCTACAACTCTACCCACAGCGTCTCATTCTTCTTGTCACTCCTCTACCTGTTTTATACCTTCCTGCACAAAACAGGTCCAGAGACACATTTAGGTCAGCTAGGTACCGCTCTCTGCTGCACTGACAACGGTATTTATGCTGCCTGTGACAGTACAGCAGGATTACTCAGCACAGGCCTGCTGAGTGATCATGCTCCTTCTTGCAGGTACTAGTGTCATTGGTGATAGGGCAGTGGACTTCACCAAGGAGGACTCCTGGACAAAAGAAAATTGTCTCCAAACTCTGACACAACACCCCTCTTCTCAAGGACAAGTCCTTCTTTAAGGACTTCACACCCATGGCAGCTCTGCTCTGATACTTTTCTGGAAACAGCACTGTCTCTACTAGGCACTGAATTTTGATTTGCACTGATTTGTTGCTTGATGTTGGGCAACTACAAGGTGTTTTTACAAAAAAATCCAAAAGCTTAAAACAAAACAAAACAAAAAAAAATCATTGCAGGAACTGAAACAGTAAGATCTGAGCAGAGTAACACAAGTTAATCGTGGAAGAACGAGGTGGAGAAAAACACCAAATCCCCACCTCTCAGAGGCTGTGAGCAAGCTATTTATGGTTTGTCATAAGAACAGTGCTGAGGCAGAGAGGACTTGTATTCACAAATACTTTCTCACTAGCGCCAGGTTCCTGGGATGGAAATACAGATACATGATCTTAGACTCCCAGTTCCTTCACGTGGCTAAAACCAGGATGTTTTAGCAGACCTTTTCTTCAGAAGACAGATTGTAAAAAGGACTGCATTTTCCTGCCTGCAGAATTCCAACATTGTGAGCATGGAATGAATTCCAGCCCTTTCCTTGTGTACAGATAGTTGGGTTTGGGTTCTTTAACATGCCTTAGAGAAGCAGATGGACATGATGTAAGATACTAAACTTCCAGTCCTAGGACTTGACAGCTGTCAGAGAATCTCACACCTCCTCAAGATTACCTTTCACTTGTCTACACATTCTCCAGTCCCCAGCATCAAATACACCTGCACAGACCACAGACTCAAAGTTCACCAGGGCAGTATCTCTGGTATCCTCTTCCATATTCTTGGACACTGCAAAGCTCTGCAGTATTCCTGGTAGGCAATCAGATGTTGCCCTGCACGCCCTTTTATATCATTGCCAGAGCACTGCAAGAAAGAAAAGGAGGCAAGAAGCATTCTAGATACCTTCCAATATAGTCAAGAAGCCTCCAAGCCCCATCCCACCTAGGAATAGGCCTATTTTTAGCATTAGAGGTGCTTTTCAGAACCACGCAAGTGCTTTGGAGGATAGCAGGAAAAAGACTTCTGGCATCCACTCTCACTTACATAGGCGAGAGAGAAGTAACCCAAAAATAACAAGTACGATGGTTGTTTATGCTTCTCTTTATCAACACTTCTTCCAGTCCCCAGTACATCTGCAGTTCAGAGGTATTTCAGGACTTTATCCTCAAGTTCAGATGGGACCCAACAAACAAGACAACAAACAACACAAACAACACAAACAGGAGATTGCTCCTACCTGGTCTAAGTTGCAGAAGTGGCAGACTTAGCTATGTTTTCTTTTTTAGGAGTTTCCAAAGACAGAAATGTAAGGAGATGCCTACATGCAGGGAAAGGAGAAGATAGAAGGAGAAAAGCAGGAGGAGCCAGAGAAGGCGTATACATTTCAGCAACTGTTCTCCAATTCAAGTATCAAAGTCTAAGCACTGGTGCTCTTTTTATAAAAAGGACAAAAGCTCATCAAAGATTCATTTCTAACAAAAATGCAACATTTTAATACTGAACATCTTAAAAAAACCCACTAAAATACAAACTCTAACCATTACTTTGAAGAGGGGATTCTGCTTCTAAGCAACATGAAATGAAACATCCAAGTAATTATAAACAATACCCCAGAGTTTCCATAGAATGTTAACAACTGTTATTGGAGCTCTTAAATCTAGAGCCACATGACTCCGATATGCTCAACTGACAGAAAACACACCCCAAACATTTCAATACAAGTTCACATTGAAGGAGCACCCTTTAAGGCCTCTCAGCTTGGCTTAAGTGACTATCCTACTGAGCTAAGACTAATAGAAAATCCTATCTGGTAAGAACCAGTGTGCGATTTTCAGTCTTTATGCACACAAACAGATTCATACCTGACCCCAGAGTTTTATCTTTGGACCAGAATCTGACATCATTGCACAGATTACAACAAGATGACTTCTTAAGAGAAGCAGCGTTTCCCATTCTTAAATTCTTAAAATCTAAATCATATGTTATTAATTACCAACAGTGGTTTTTTATGATGCCTTGTTAAAAGGATGCACAAACACAACGTCCATTCAAGAGAAAGACTGTTTGGTATAGGCGCAAGCCCGTTTCTTTATCCCACCAGCTGTTCAAAGGTAAATCGGTTAGATTTTTTGCAATTTTGAAGCTCAAAGGCTCCAACATTATTACTAGCCTGTGTCACTGATAGAAGCAATGATGTGGAAAGGACCAACACTTCTTGAAACTGTACTTCATAGCCCTAAAAGGCCCCACGTCAGAGTCCTACAGGAATGGGGCGGTAGAATTTTTTTTCCTCCACAGACTTCACAAGATGGTGCACCTGAGCTGCTCAATATTCCTCCCCAAACAGTGATAATTTATTCCAGTCCTGTCCCCGAATGAACTAATACATAACAGTCAACAGTAATAATCCAAATAGAATATGACAGAATATCTAAAACAGACTCAAGTGAGCTCATCTCTGAACAACAGAACAAGTGTCCTATAAACAAATGTTGCTTTTCCTCTTAAACTCCTAGTAAGCAAGGTAGACCTGAATGGTGGCATTTTGTTTCCTTTTTTTTTTTTCCCTTGGGGGAGCAGGCGTGGGGGGGTGGAGGGGGTGGGCAGCAGAAAGTTGTTTGTTCATTTTAAACAAAAACCAGAAAATATCTTTTTGTAGTTTTAGTAGTGATGCTGGCCTAAGAATCTAAGCTAAGGTCACCTAATTTAAAGCCTCCTTGAATGAAGCAAGCTTTTGCAAATGGATGCTGGAAATTGAGGTGCAGTTAAATTGAGCACCTTTACATAAGCATGTTGCTTACCTCTATAAAAATCAGACTTAATAGGAGTTTATTAAAGCATCCCTGATGATTTTATTATTAGCTTCAGCTCATTAGAAGAGGTCCAAGTGCCCAAGTACATATTAAAAACATATCAAGTAGAAAAATATGCTTCAGGTTTATGCATTATCTTATACATGGATGTTACACTTAACACCCAGTGATAAAGATCTCTTGAACTGCGCTGACAAAATACATTACTGGCTGAAACGTTTGCAAGCTGCAACAAAAGATTTGCCAGTGGATTCATCAAATGCTGTTTGCCAACACATCTGAGGCATGTATCATTCCAAGTCTGAGCACTTATGGTCAGCATCTTCACAAGTACTACAATTTCAACATTACACCACAGACATCACATGTTGAGTGAGAAAACAGTATAAAACAGTATCACATTTGTTTACATTGGACACATTCACAGCACAAAGCTGATCAAATTGTAGAAGTTGCAGGATATTGAGAGACCGGGAGCTGAGTGGGAGGCAGAATTCCAGGAGCAGATGACTGGGATAAGAGACTGGCATTTTCAGGGAGAAGACTGCTGGGATTAAGAAGGGGAAAAGAAAGAGATGCCACTGCAGCTGCCTGCCGTCCTAGCATAAGTCCTAAACTATAGACGTTTGAATTAATGAGATCATTGCCTGGAAGGAGTATATTCAGTTGTTTCTGAATTTCTTGCAGGACCTGCAGCTGACTCTGCTGGTTTAGAAGAAGCATATCCATATTTTCCCTCGTTTTCTTCACTGTACAGAGAGAAGAGAATGTTAACGCTTGCTATGTAAAAATAGTTTGCATGACAGTTTAGAAGCCTTTTTATACTTACACTCTTCAAGAACAAAAGTCAAGTAACCCGTCTCACATTTCTCTGCACTGCACCTTTGCTCTCCTTTATGATGCAGAGATGTAAACCCAGAATTGTTTGCATCTAAAAGGAAGATAGCGTAAGTCAAGAGCCCACTTTATCACCAATTGCTAGGGCATATGCTTTCACACAAGGAAAAGACAGCTCAGTAACAACCCTTCCTCTCACCCACATGTTAATGAAGTTTTAAGTTTAAATCACATGTTGGCTCAAATTAAGCCAAACCAGAACGAAAACTTGGCAGATATAGCTCCCTGAAACATTACAGACATAGGATTTATCACAATCAAGACACCTTCCTCTTGCTTCCCCCATACCTTTTTTTTGGGGGGGAGGGGTGGTGGTGGGAAGCAAAGCTGGAGCAAGGGAGCTGTTAAGGAATAAGAGCAGCTGAGATTTAGTAAAAATATACTTAAGTTAAACACATAAACCTCTTCTTTGACAATATATCAGATACAGAGTTCAAGTTTCATTCCTAATCCACACATTGTGAGGCCAATGTGGCATATGTTTGATCATAAAAGTAATTTTATTTAGGAGCTTCTGTTACAATTACGCAGTAGCTAATAGTTACTTCAGAACAAGTTTCCACACTTCCTTTTGAAGCTGGTACAGTATTACGCTGATCTGATATTAATTATTGGCCAACTACCAGGCTAAAGATGAGACTTTTTTTTCTTATTAATTACAAAGTCTTAAATCTAAAAAAACCATTAAAAGCCTTCAAGAAAAAAGTGCGGGCATAAGGTCCCATCTTTAGGGCTCATTAGCAGTTACTAGGCCACCTTCTGTACCTGTGGACTGAGTGGTCTCAAAACCTACCTTAAGAATTCAGTTTTGCCATTTCATTACAACTTCATCATTATTCATTATAACTTCATTATTATTTCCATTGTTAAGATGAAAGGCTCTCCTGCTCAGACACTTTTTCAGGAGGAAAAACAATTAAATAAAAAACTCACACACAAAACACCTTCTCATTTGGGGCTCATGTCTTAATTGCCCTGCTGTTACATGTTCTGGTGGTCATGACCCCAACACCCAGAACAATTCTATTGGTGGCTAGGCAAGACCCAAAGTTAAAAATTAAAACATTTTTGACCAAGTATAAAAGGACTGTCCATGAAAAGCTACAACAACAGAAAAAAACCACGTCAGTTTTTATCCCAGAATTTCTGGTTATTACAAGAACATGAAATATTGCAAAATCCAGAAAAACTCCCTACTTTAAACAGTCACCCTGCCTGACAGCTTGTTCTATGCTAAGAGTATTATGGAGTGATGGCCAGCAGACTTTCCACTGCAAATAACTAAAAGTTGCTCATTTAGTATCCACATACAACAAAAATTAGCTGCTAGAGATTACCAAGGCCCTGATTCACTCCACTAAGCTTAGTATTTTGTTGGCTAAACACTTTAGCGGATCTACAACTAGACATCAGGCAACACTACGAAGCAGGAACTAGTGGGATCTGAGAGTTGGCAGAGTCTAAGGTCCCAGGCAACCTTCATTGCAAAGTCTAAATTTCAACTTTGGCATTTTCAAGGCACTTCTTCAAATGACAGAGATAAATATATTATATAGGAAGGGGAAAAAATAAACCCCACCCAAATCCACATGGAGGGAGAAGTGTTTAAGAACAGAGACCAGAGTTACCTGATAATCCCCTGTGAGTCTGTACAGCTTGAAATAAAACTCAACAGATCTTAATTCAGTTACCTGCTATGTGTTCACTGTGTCTTTCTCTCAAATGAATTCGTTTATGTTTGATGAAGTTTGAGCACAGAGAGAAGTTACTTCCACACTTGGTACACCTACAGGGCTTTGCATCCACATGGCCTCTCTGATGCTGGAAGACAGCTTTGCTTCCACTGAAGCTTTTCCTGCACATGATGCCGAAGGCTTTCTTTTTTGCGTGGGTTCTGCGGTGAGCAATAAGGCTTGAGGTACTGCAGAAGGTTTTCTCACATTCCTTGCACTCATAGGGCCTCTCCCCGGTATGGACTCTCTGGTGCACAGCCAGGTTGCCCTTCCTTCTAAAGCTCTTCCCACATTCTACACACTCAAACATTTTCTCTCTCATGTGGGTCTGCAGGTGGTTCAGGAGCCTGGAGTACCCTTTAAAGTCCTTCCCACATTCCGTACACTTGTAGGGTTTCTCTTCTGTGTGAAGTTTCTGGCCATCAGCGATGAGGGCTTTCTTGGAGCCTCTTTTTTGGTGAGGGGGTTTATTACAGGCTGCCCTCTGCTGCCTTTGCAGACTGGCTGCGTCCCTGTCTGGGCTGTGGGCTTCAGGTAGCTGAGACAGTACATCTTGCTTAAGGTCTTCGGGGATGCCTCTCTCTTCCTCGTTGTCAGGCAAAATGCAGTCCCCTGTTGGAATAATAGAGCAACCTGACACTCCTCCTTCCCCAAGACAGATAAGCTGCTCCTTGTAAAATAACAAGATTCTCAGGCCTAGCATCAACTTGTACCCAACTGCCCTTTCCCAAAGAGGAAGGGAAATAATGAAGATTGAGCCGAGAAGGAAAAGAAGAAGTGGCACAGGGAAGAAAAACAGGTGAGAAACCTATCTCTTCTCCTTCCCCTCCCTGCTTCCTTGTTCTTCCTCCCCTCAGGGAATGACAAAGGAAGACTGTCAAAATGAAGGAAGGAAAGAGAACACGCTGGAACATCTCACCCATCACAAATATCTACTCCCAGCTATTTATTCCTGCAGACTTTGCTAAAAAGCCTTCCAGCCTGCTAAAGTAGTATTAACACTCCGTTTTAAAGCTGTGTGTTTGGGTGGGGATGGTTCATCACAGAAGTCATCCCCTTAACCTTCATTAGGCAAAATCAACAAGGAGTTCTAGGTTGTTTCTCATTTGTGTTAATTAGTATTTACTGAAAACTTTGAAATTACTTCTTTTACAGGTGGGCATGTCAGTTTTTATCCCTAATTATCACAAGAACAGTTTTAATTATTATAAGGATACCATATATTCATGCATCATAAGTCAAAGGAGTTAAATCGTTACTGATAAAAAAACTAATTGCCAATTAACTATTACTACCTCTTTCATATCTAGATCTAGCATAACACCTACTTTTCTCGTAGTGACAAGCTAAAATACATTGTATTCCAAAAAAGCTCACAGGAAACATTCAAACATGGCCCCTTCCTTCCTAAGGAATGCAACCTATGTATTTCACAAATGAGTATGTATGATCATGAACCCCACGGTAAGCTTTGGATATCTTACACTTACATCAGTTTGGCATGCACACTTATCCAAGCTTGATTTCTTTCAAATAAAGGACTTAACCATTAGTATCTCTGATCTAGCATAAAAATATTCAGTTACGCTACATATACTTCCATTTAATACATCAAGTTCGATTATTCCTCTAACAAAACCCCCTAGGATTTCTACATTCAAAGTAAAACCCTGCAGTGCAATTCCAGTCCCACCTCTATGACATCAAGGAATACAATAATACAGTTTTTAAGTAACATGCCCTTGAAGAGACAAAATGCTCTCTCCATATTCACAACTGCCAAGATCTAAATACCTGTGATAAAACAAAACAAAACAAAAAAAAGAAACCAGCAACCAACCAACCAAAAAAAAAACCCAAACAATCAAAAAATACCACAAAAAAACCAAATACTTAATGTGGGAGAGGAGCTCATTTCTTACGTTAAGGAATTATACCCAAGAAGTAGCTTGCATCCAGGAGGATGAAGGCTACTCCTGCAGGAGCAGTCATTCCCTCACTCTACAATCGAGCAGCTGACTATTCCCAGAGGCCCATGCAGGGACCTCAAGTCTAACACTGAAATGGGAACTTGCAGGAGCAAAATCATGGACTCAAAGACCTACCAATATGATCCTAGTTGAAGACGCTTTACTTAAGTTTCGGCAAGCTTATATACAATTTTCATATTCGTACACACATCACACCTTAATTCTATTGGTTACATACACTGTTCAAATGCTGCTATACAGATACTAATTGGTTAAAAGCATACAAGAGGTTGGTCCCATCTTTAAAATTGTTGACATTCCTGCGGTTATCAGCTCCCAACTCAGCTCCTGTTTTCCTGCCTGCTTAACTGTCAAAGATCCTGTTTTCTTTAACCTCGGTGTCTTTCTCACAGAACCTTGCAGCCTTGCTGATCAGACAAAGCTTTTAATGATATCAAGCTGCTAAAGCAAGAGTGACTTTTTGATAGGCCACATGTCCCTTTTCTCCCAAATACATTGCCACAGGAACTGAACCACCCCTCCAATTCCCATCCACAGTTGGTGCTGACTCTGGGGAGTCACACATTTCAGATGTGGCTGTGCAACCCCCTCAGACCCTACTCACCCACGAAAAAGCCTGAAAAAAGAGAAGTGTACTGTCTTTCCTTCACTTCGGATGAACTGCACTGTCTTATTTTAGAACAGTTTCTAGAAACCCACAGCAGAAAGAAACGTAAAATAGCACTGACGGCCTTGCCCCAGCCTAGCGTGCCATACCATCCTAACAACCCAGGGCAGAGCAGCCAGCTGAGAAGGAACACAACGTCCCCAGCACCACTTGGAGCCTCAAGCTTCCCTATTTAGGGATTTAACTAGAAAAGTTCACAACTCACCTGTTCCTGCAATATCACTCATCCCAGGTTCCTGGGGAAGGACTACAGACTCTATTTCTGGCTCCATCTAGAAAAGGAGAGGAGACGTGGAGTGTGAAACCTTCCCCACACAGATGTGAGGGGCAGGGAGGGCAGACACAGGTGCAGCACATTTTGGCTGCCTAAAAATGGGCAAACCTGCACTCACTGGTGGACACCACCTAAACAGAGAGATGAATCTGCTGTAAACACCTGAAGTTTGGTGACTTGCAAGGTGGAGGCCTGTGTGAGAAAAAGCAATGTTTTCCAACCTCTTTCCCCTGCAGCGCCAAGCTGTGCCCTGAGGGCTGCTTTAGCTGCTGGCACCGGAGCCCTGCTCATCCCTCATCCCTCGCTCGTCCTTCTTCCCAACCTTTAATACACCCCCTCCGCCGCCCCCTCCCAGCTAACAGCTTCGCCCTTCCCTCCAGCGCCCCTCCGCCCCCTCCCGCAGCAGCACCGCAGCCCACCCCGGGCCTACTCCCGGCGCCGCCCCGGGCCCGCGCCTTCCCTCCCGCGGGCCGCCCGGCTGCCGCGCCAGGGCCCGGCCTTCGCCCCCGCCGGGCCTGCTGCGGGCTCTCCGTGGCGAGGGGAGCGCAGCGACCGGCAGCGGAGCGCTTGCCGGTCGTGCCGGCCGAGCCGCCCCGGGGAGCCCAGCTTCGTCGGCGCCGCCGGGAGGTGGGGAGCGGGGACCTGCCCGGCCAGGCGGGGCGGCTGCCCCTCGGACCGACCCGGCAGGCGCGGGGCGGGGGGTGTCTCTCAGCTGGCCCGCGGCGCGGCCGCGGTGCGCTCTGGTTGTTGAAGGGTAACTCGGAAAATTTAGGCGGTCTGATGGTTTCGTGCAAGGTGTACTGTGTACGCGGGAAGCTGGCAAGCTCAGGCTGCCAGCGGGAAAGCAGGCAGCTGGCCGCTGAGCCGTCTGAGCAAGGGCCGCCCGGAGCAGCTAGGCCCTGAGGAAGCAGTTAATAAGGATACTCTGAGGGTGCCTTGCCAGCTGGGCAAGAACACTCAAGGCCGTGTATGCCTAACTGAACTACCCTCGTTATAACACTAAAAATCACACCTCTAGGTCAAAAAGACCTTTGGCCTGGTGAAGACCCCTCCCCTGAGCGTGAGTGACAATAGAAATAGTTGTGCAACCGCATTATAATTACATGTAAATTACTAATCAATCAGCATAAAGAGGATGGATTTGGAAACTTACTAACTGCATATAAATATATCATGGAAGATCCTCTTTGCTTTGTGGAATATCACCTAGCCCCAAACTTTGTACAAACCTGAAGTAAATAAGCAGCGTCTCCCTGATGTATGAAGATTGACTTATTGCACGCCAGGCCACAAACCTGCTTTTTGGACAACATATTGACTTTGTGGTTCTTTTGCCTTGCATTCTGGCCACGTCTACCCGTTGGGCCCATCCAGCCCTCGCCATGGCATCACTGTGAGAGGGGAACTGTTTTACTCACCACCTGGACGGCACAGCGCAGGAGCAAGGCTCCGCACCCCCACTGAGGATGGAGTGTTGCCCTAGCAGAAGTGCTAGCTTTTCTCCACAGGCTTCTGTGCCTGCTGGGATGTGATAGAGTGAAAACCCCCTAAAACTCTGCTGCAGACAGGAACTGCATAGCTAACAGAAACATTAACACCCGAGAAAGAAGGAAGGGCGGGAGCTTAGCACTTTAAGAAGGGACAGTTAGTACCAACGTAGATGAGCTCAACAAGAATGTAAAGAAGGAGCCGTCTGACGGGGACGTGCTCTGGGGTAAAATAATTGTGGTAGTAATAGATCAGCGACTTCCTACTCAAACGGCCCCCACCCCAAAGGTGCATCCCCTGCCTGGGGGTCATGCTGCTATAGATTAAAACCAGCCCAGTGGCCATGTATTATCTTGATTGTTTAGAGTGGACTAATCGTTAGCTAGCAGATGTTTTAAGATAACAGAAACTCAATAACAAAGACTGCTAATGTATGCAAAGACAAACAATAACTTCAGGTAACTGCCCAAGGAGATGAAAAGTACATCTTGAAGAGGCGCCAGAGGGAGGAGATTCTGAATAAGGTTTGGAAACCTTATGTATATGCATGACTTTGTATAATAAATATCGGACTGCTTGTTGAAACGGTGTGCAAGTTAGGAGGAGCGATCCCCCTTGCACCCGGTGCAGCAATAAACATACCTGCTTTATAACTCTCCTCAAGTTGTAAGGCTCGATTCCACACGTCAGACGCAGCTTGGCAAGGTGAGAAAGGCAGGCGAAGAGGAAGAGCTGCCCTGTACCAATGGAGAACATGCAGCAGCTACTGCTGCAAAGAGAGGGCCCTGAAACTCAAGATTTCTGAAACAACAGAGAGATGGACATGGTGATCACTCTTTCACGTGGAGCTTCAGGACCTAACAACCCAGCAGTGCCTCTCCCCTCCCCGTGGGCTCCCTTGCCAGCAGGCAGAAGCTGTGGGTGAGGAAACATGCTGGAAGGCATGTGCTGGGTGCTGTGCTCCTCACCCTTTCTGCCAGCTCTTTGAGTTAGTCACGCCTCCCTAACAGCACACACTTCCTCCAAAACATGCCTGGATGAGTGGTGTTCTACAGACTTGCACGTCGTGCTGCAAATAGAATGCTCCAGGCTTGCAGTGAAGGGCAAGAGAAGTGACACTGTGGCTCTGCTCCTTCCTTTCCTGGGTTCTCCGGGTACTGAGCTTCACCGGCAGTTTTCCCACAAGCTGGCCTTTTGCACAGCTTTAATTGCCCCATAGTTATGCTTCACCATTTTATCCAGGGATATCCTCAGTTCTTTTTCACTGGCCCTCATTTCCATACCATGTGCACACAGATCGAGAGCTCAGTGAACAATCTGAATGTGGAAACAAAATATTCTCCACATGCACATCATAACAGAATATTCTGTTTGCTTTCAACAGCTGTTCCTTTCCAAAAGACGGTTATAGTCTGTCAAAACTGATACATTCCAAAAACTATTTCAGTTTTGTTAAAACAGCTTTTAGAAACAGAAATACTTGCTGTA
Organism: Falco rusticolus; assembly: GCF_015220075.1. Classification (NCBI taxonomy): domain Eukaryota; kingdom Metazoa; phylum Chordata; class Aves; order Falconiformes; family Falconidae; genus Falco; species Falco rusticolus. The sequence continues at coordinate 81,336,521 of NC_051191.1, forward strand.
AAAACTCTCTTTGTTATTATACCTGAGAGTAAAAGATAATCACATAACTCAAAAAAATTAAGTTAAAACATAAAAATATTGTATTTTCTTGCAAAGGCCACAAGACTTAGATGCCACTCCTTCCTACCACATCTCTTACTGCCCTCATCTTCAGGGGGAAGAAAAAAATGAAGAAATTTTCCCAGGAAGTGTCAGTTCACCTTACTCTCAAGGCAAGAGTTCAGAGGAAGACTAAATCTTTCTGACAATCCTTCCTTCTTCTACAGGAGCCTATTCTTCCCTCCTTCTTTCTTTCTGAAAGGCAAACACTTACTATGGGAGAAATAAAGCAGCCAGTGTCTAAGTAGACATCTTGACTGACCTGTCAGAGAACAGAGCCAAGGGTGACCTGCAAATAATTACGGCCATAATAATGCCCCAAGTACAACCCCCAGAGACTGTCCTGCTGTAACCTACAAACTGTTACATTTCTACCCACATAAAGCTTAAAACAACAGCGAGGGAAAGACCTGTGTATTTGCTCTTTGCTTACACAGAGCTTAAATACAGAATGGAGACAAAACTGTTGCAACTTACTATCTTCCCCATTGAAAAGTCAAACTGATTGCTTTTCCATCTCAGCAGTGCAGAGCTGTTTGGAGTGTGGAGGTGCCCAGGACCTCAGTGGCATCTGTCAGGTCACCAGAGGATAACAGATTTATCAGTTTGGGTATTGTGTCAGTCCTTTCTTTCCTTAAATGAAGATGCAGAAGTTATGGCCAAAATAATTTTTTCCTCTTTAAAATTCAGTGGTCTGACTTTAGCTGTAATGCATGACAAAGACCAGCAGATGGAGCCCTACCATTGTACTATATTTGTATTATAATAGCTTTTCGGTGACCTCGTACTGGACAGAGACATGACTGTACTCTGGTCTTGTACAAATACAAAATGGAAAGCTGTTTCCTTCCACAAATAACTATCAGTCTAGACTAGAATTAATGCAATTCCCTCAAATGGAAAGCAGTTTTGTATATAATAAATTCTAGCATGATTTATTGCATGGTTTTGCCATTTTGCCCAAATTCCAGCTTTCAAAAATCATCCAGGACAAAAAAAGGCTCACCACATTCCCAAGGAAACTAAGGAATTACACAAAGCATGGCTATACACAATGTGGCTATTAGAATAACTGAGGATGCCAAGAACGGTACTTAAAAACACTTGAAAAATTGTAATGTGCAAATAATTGGAAAAGCATCAAAAGGGTTTAAGATTAGGATTAAAGTGTGATTCACCACATTTATTTTTACTTCATGCATTTTGGTTTTGGTAGTATATTGTAGATGCATTTTGGAGTTTGGCAGACTCCCTGGTTTTGAGGATTTTCTTGTTTTTCAAGGAAGAATAAGGAAGTTAATTTCTCAGACGCAAAGGATTTGATTTTTTGTGATTGTAGACCACATTTACAGGATAGGAGAATCTATCATGGGAAGCACAGACTCAGGAAGACTTCAAAAGCCATGGTGAATATTGGCAGAACAGAAGCTCCAGTGGCGATGCTGGGATGAAATGGCTAACATAACCCACAGAAGCATAAAACAGGGAACACTGCATAAAACCAAAGATACTCAAAATATTTACCCCATATTTGTCACTCAAGCAATTACTACAGCAATAACAGATTAGCTGCTGGGTTTGAAGAACAAACTAATACAAAGAAGTTCCTTGGCATGTATTAAGCAAGAAGTCAAACTATCACAGTCATCATTTCTGCCCACCCTCCCTCCCAAAACCCTGTGGCACTTAATTTGCTGGTACCACCTGAAAATCTATGGAAATATTGACAAAGGATACCAGAGCCTTGCAGATTTGACTGAACTTCAGTAGTGGGAAGAAGGTGAAAATGCGGAAAGATATAATAAGTTCTGCCTTCAAGAACTTACTTCTTCAAGGAGCTCCAGAGGCCAGAAGATTGTGTGGCTACACGGGAAGTTCTCATTTAAAAGCTTCAGGGAGCATTCCCAGCACCAATGGACAGATACTTCCTTCTAGGAGCAAGTCCTGACCCACCAGAATTTTTGAAACAATCTGTGGGTTTTCTGTGTGGTACAACAGATGCAGGAGTTACCTCTGTACAACACACTCTGTAAATCAATAGCACTTCATTGGTTTAAATAAGTCAACAAATTAATAAAAAACCCTTCCCCAACAAGTCATTAAACTTTGATTTAGCAGAAATTTAACAAGAAAAATAATGGCAGATAACACTTGTGTTAAGAACTAATTATACTTGAAAGCAGAGACTTTCCATTTTAAATGAAAGCCATTTAAATGGCTTCAGAGGTATGAAAGAGTAACAGTCTCAGAAGAGGGCGTCTTTAACCCGTGCAGGAAACAATTCGGTTCCATCGCAAAACAGGTTGAAGACTGATTTCATCTCCTCCACATCTGCCACCACCTGGGCAATCCAGGAAACTGCGTTTCAGTCAAACGCAGGCAGACAATTGCTCTCAGCCTTGCCAGGTCTGGCAGAAAAAAAACCCCGCCAAAGTCATGGCATAATTCTGAAATGTCCCACTTGAAAAGCCAGGCGGTTCTGAAAACATTGGTAAATTCTGAAAAGCCAGGTAAGATTTCCCCTGTGTTGAAAACATTAAGTCTGGCACTTCAGAGGTTTCCAGAAGTCATCCCATGTTCCAGGTAAATCTCAGGGGGACACAGGGATCTAAAGCCTTTAGAATCCTTTGGCTTCTCAGCAGGGATGCACTAGCATTCCACACCTACCCCGTATGTCCTGAGACCAGGATATAATTGGATTTATAATCTACATTAATAAAAGGAGTATTTTTAATAAAAGACCAGAAAACAACTCCTTTGCCAGCCTTCCAGTAAAGAAGCCAATAAATTGATTTAGTGTCAGAGTAAGCAAAAGGGCCTCTTCTTTTGTGCTTAAAGAAAGTGATTGAAAGGAGAATTATCTGAAACTATCATTGATTTTGGTGTAGCCATTGTCATGACTGGGGAGACAGAGAATCACTGACAGGGTAGATGGTAATGCAGTCTTGAAGTCACAGTCTAGCCCAACAAAGCCTTGACCTGAAATAGTGACACATCTTCATTTGCACCTGCATACTAGAGCATGTAACTTGCAAAGATGTGTTGTGACACACACACACACATATATATTAGAAAAACGGAGTTGTGCTGTTAGCATTAATCTAGCAGATGCATCCCTATTTCATGTCTGAAGTCCCAGGAAGGTCTTCTCCAGATAATGCTTCTCAAAGTTTGCTCAATTCCAGATAATCAATTTTTTCTGGCTGAATTGGGACCAAAATACAGGAGAGAGAGGGAGTTCCTGCACTAAACAGGTATTTAGTGACACTATACAAAGCCTGACTTCCACTACCCATTCCTTCTCTTTATTTATTCAACAAAAAGAGGGAGTAGGATTCATTCCCAGGTTCTCCAGTGAAGACAGAAGCCCATAAATCCGTGTGCCAACACACACTACGTTAGTTACATGCAAATACACTTGAACACACAGACCTGCTTACAGAACCATCAGCACACTGTCCACCTGTGCTCAGCTATATTTGGATCTGCTTACAGTTTAGGTGAGAAATCAACTGACTCATTTAGCAGTACCTACTGATGGGTACGTGTCAGTGTCCCTGCTCGGGGACTCGCTCTCCAGGACTATAGCACTATTGATACATGCCACAAGTCTCACACAGAAAAGGCACAGGCTGATTCACTAATAATAATACTCATATCCACAAATGAGAGAAGTGTTTTGGGATGCTCCCTACAGGCTCTGGAGTGCCAGCTTCGTTTTTCTGCCCTGCCAGTGGTACCTTGCACAAGCTGTGTAGTGCCAGAGATACTCATATTTAACCATCTGCCATTTGTTGATTGGTGCAACTAAAGCTTAGTCTCTGTTCCCTAGTTAGGTATTAGTAAAACCCACATTCCTTACCTCCCAGGGAAGGAGTAACTTGTCTAAGATTGAGAATATAACTCATCTACAACTGTGAAGTGTTTCACCTACTGCACAGTAAGGCTCCAGGTCCATATTCCAGGAGCAGAGTTGAGTGGAGCAATAATAAGGACCAGGACCAACAAAAAAATCACCTGATGTATCCAGTGCGGAGGGTTCATTGCCTGTGAGATCAAAAATTAACTCTGTAATCCTGAGCTGCATAAGACATCTACACAGCTGGCAATCATTTACTAGCTACATCTGTCCATAACGATGTCAGCTAAACTCTGGATGTGAAAACTGAACCCAAGCACAAGGAAGACCCTCAGTCATCAAGACTGTAGATGACAAGATTATTACTGTGTGGGAGATTCCACATTTCAAACTGCATGGGATGATACTGACTAAAATTGCACGTTTTTCATTCCACCTTATGGTAAGGAGCAAGTGTTCCTGCTCCTCTGTGTGAAGGTCTGAGAGACCTGGAGAGCCACAGCTGAATGTAACTGATGGCCACAAACCTGTGATGGATCACACCCTGGGAAACACAGCAAACCACCACAGACTGGTACACATGACACAGCATGAATTGCTAAAAAGAAAGACGGAGGAATCTGCACAGCATTTCAAAGGAGAAGGAGAGGAAGGAAGAACTTGGGGAGCTATCAAGAAGCCAGTATCTGTGACCCAGTCCTCCTGTAAAACCTTATCTTAGTAACAAGACAATTCAGTTTGGGAATTAGAAGGCTGAATGTTATTTGTCAATGTATTGGAGGACACAGAACACTTGAAATGGGAGACAGTCTGGGAAAGGAATGGTGTGAAAGCATGAGCAGCAGCCAAGTTGTTAAGTGGTTCTGGTTTTGTTTTTTTAAACTAGAACTATTTTAATTTATTTTTTAAAAAATTGTGTATTTTTCCCCAGTTACATCTATTTAAATTATAGATGAGATGAGAATGATGAGAAGACGGCCATCCATTTTAAAGCTCAGATTCACAGTAACCTATGAAAATAATTTGGCTTAAGTTACCTTAAAAAATAAATTGAAGCACAGTATACCTATTGCCAAGGACTTAAAGAAAATCATCCACAAACTTAGACAATATTAAAGCCAGAAAGCTTAGTTTCCCCTTCCAATCTGAATTATCATTAGGTGTGGGATTTATTATAATTATCTCACTTTCTTAAGCTTTGTTTAATAAATATCTCACCTTTAAACATAAAACATTTCTTAACTCTAGTCATCATATTGCACTTACAAGACAAATTGAAAATTCTAGTTTTTTCTTTTCCACTGTTCCATTTCCAAATATTTTGTCAAGTCTGGAATAACAGAGGACTTATTTAATAAATAGGAAGTGTAATTCAACAGTTTACAAAATCATGACACTGAAAATTTGTGGGTTAAATAAATAATTAAATGCATGTTAATTTATAGAACTACTTGTGTGTATATGTAGTGTATTCTTCTCACTAACAAAAAAAGGGTTACTGTCTGAATTAGTTTAAGATTTCTGAACGTTCAGCAATGAGAATCAATCTTTCCTGTAGGGAAGAAAACCCTTGAAAAGTATGCCTACAAAATATGATTAACATTGCTTATTCAGTTCAAATTTGCTCACTTGGTGATTTAAACTAGGATTAAAATCCTTATTATAAACTGGTTTGTATGAAATAAAGTACTATAAGCTGTTCACAACAACCCATTCGGCTGTCATCCTCCAGCTTTATTGCGGTTATTTTGATGATGCTCACCTCTGTATTGTGTTTCAAAGCTTTAGCAATGCGTCCCTGGCCATCTTCCCAGCTTTTCCTTACCCAGTGAGTGACTTGCCAGGCTTCACTTCCATTTCCTTCAGCCATGCCACTCCAAAGATATGGAAGTACTTTTTCTGAGCAACAGACATCTGTAGGTCCTCTTTCTTTTTCATACCCACCTCCTTTGTGCCTCTACTCTCTGTGAGGTTGATGTTGTCCTGCCTTAAGATCAGCATCTTCTTTTGCATCGGCACGTACATATTAATGTAACTTTCCTCTGTGCTGCACTCCTACAGCTGCCTTACTGACAATTTGATCCCATGTTCCATCTTCCCTACCTCTAATAATTTTCCAGGTATACATTCCAAGTACCAGATCTCCAACTTGCAAAGAACAGGCTGCACACAATCACTACCACATTTCTCCCATTTACTATTTGTTCCTGAAAATTTATTTTTCACAGCCCCTGTGAAAGACTTTAGCAAACGCTTTCTCCTCCTCCAGCTGACTATACCAGGCACTCTGTGGGTATGTAGTTCACTGGTCCTTCCTTTTGTTTTTCCAGCTCATGAAACACTTTTTCTTATTTACACAACTTCATTTCTCTCTTGCAATAGCTAATTCTCCTCAGCACCACTTATCTCAATGAAGCAACATTTGGGTATAAGGTCTGCAGAACAGTTACTAGACAGAGTTGTTTAAAAGGGACTGGAAATACGTCAGAAAACAATTCAGAGTGCATGGTGGGAACTACAGAACTGTTTTGCTACCATATCAGATCAGAAGGAAAAGTTGTGTGTTCGAGGCCACCAAAGCATAAAAGTCTTTTGTTCCTTCTGCTTTGAATAACTGTGGAAAACTCTAACATTTAACTCCAATTATTTAACAATCACAGACAATTTTTAATGAATATTCATGTCAGTATTTAAGCATAGAGACAAGTGTCAGTTCAGGTTCTGCAAATCTTTGCATCCTGAGCCAAAGAATGGTGTGTCCTGTCCTCCTCTTGGTTGACTCAGTACTTCCACATGATGTGACTCAACTGCATGAAAGTCTTATGAAAATCTAGGCTTCTTTCTTACCTTTTGGCAAATCCAAAATGCTTTTATTTTCTCCTATGCGCTCTGAGTTTTCTTTCACCAAAACAGCCACTGTTCCTCATTTATAGAGCAGTATGGGAATGCACCAGGTGCTGGAATTCGGGAATCATAGAATCATTTAGGTTCGAAAAGACCTTAAAAATCATTGAGTCCAATTGTTAACCCATGACTGCCAAATCCACCACGTGGTTTGTAAACACCTCCAGGGATGGTGATACTACCATCTCCAGGGCAGCCTGCAGTGCTTAACCACCCTTTCAATGAAGAAGTTTTTCCTAATATCCACCATAAACCTCCCCTGGTGCATCTTGGGGCCATTTCCTCTTGTCCTGTCGCTTGTTATCTAGGAGAAGAGACACACATACACCTTTCAGATCAAATGGTTTGGGTCGGAAGGGACCTTCAAAGATCATCTAGTCCTGCAGGAGCATCCTTCACCAGGTAGGTGGCTCACAGCCCTATGCAACCTGACCTTGAACACTTCCAATAATGGGGCATCCACAACTTCTCTGGGCAACTTGTTCCAGTGCCTCACCACCCTCATGATAAAAACATGTATTCCTTATGTTCAATCCAAATCTACCCTCTTTCAGTTTAAAACCATCGTTTCTTGTCCTTTCACTACAGGCCCTGGTAAAAAGCTTTTCTTATAAGCTCCCTTCATATATCGCAAGGCCACAATAAGGTCACCCCAGAGCCTGCTCTTTATTCTGGAACCAGCATAAAGAAATATGAGGGAGAAAACAGAGACAGCTGTGGCACAAAGATACACCAGGGTGAAAACAACATCTGAGGCCACAGAAAAAGGTGGCAGCATAAGGGAAGGCCGCCGAGCAGAGGCGACGCCGCGGGCAGCACTGCAGGCACTGGCAGCCTGGCACGGGCCGGACACAGGCCAGCCCGGCGAGGCCCGCGGTGCGCCGCTCCCTGCCAGCCCGCCGCCCCGAGCCCCGCGCCTCGCCCCAGCCGCCCCCAGGCCCTGCTGCGCGGCCAGGCCCGCTCCAGGCTCTGCTCGCTCCTTCCCACCCCCGCACGGCGCCAGGGCCCGGCGCAGGGATCACACCCGGGGGCAGGCAGGGCCGAGCGGCAGGGAGAGGCCGGGGCGGGGCGGGCCGCACAGCCCCGGGGGGAGCGGGGCCGGCGGCGAGCTGCGCCCCGGCTCGGCAGCGGCCGGCGCCGCGGGCGGGGAGGGGCTCCACCGGCGGCCGAGCCCGGGCCGGCCCAACCGGCCGGCTGGGCTTTGCCCGCCGGGGCCCCCCGCAGCCCCGCGCCCGGCCGGGGGCACCTCCTGCTGCCGCGGTGAGCGGCGCAGGGCAGGGGCCGGGGCCGGAAGGGTTACAGCCGCGGAGGCCGGCCGGCCGCCTCCCGGGAGCCGCAGGAAGCGCCGGCGGGGCGGGCCCGCGCGGGGAACGTCCCCTCCCCGCGGCCGGTGGCCGCACCGCGCCCAGCCGGGGCTGCGCCCGGCGCCCCCTCCGCCCCGCCCGGATCGGGCCGGGGCCGTGCCGCCGGGCGGAGGTGAGGCGGGCACGGCGGGTCGCCGGCCCCGGGCCGCGGCGGCCGAGGGACCGGGGGCCGGGCTGCGGGGGCGCGCCCGGGACGGGGGTTGGTTTTCCCGCACCGTGCTGCCCCCGGGAGAGGGCGGCGGGGCTCGGGAGGGCCGGCCGGGGGCCTCCGCCGCTCCGCCGCCTCCTCCTCGCTGCCGGCAGCGCCTTCCCCCCGGCGCGGCGCCGCGGCCTCCCGCGCCCCGGCCCAGCCCCGCAGGGGGAGCGAGCGGCGGGGGGAGCTGCGGGCGGGCGCCCCTTGCCCAGCGCCCGCGACGGTCGGGGGTGACGGGTGGCCGCGCAGGCGGGTGACAGCCGGGGGGGGATGGAGCCGGTCCCGGCGTCGGCGCCTGTCGCCGGGAAGCGGCGGAGCCGGTACGGGCTGTGCGGGGGGAGGCAGCATCTGGCCGGGGGCCGTGCGGGGCCGTTGCGGTTGCCAGGCCGCGGGGGGAGGAGGGGGTGCGGGCCGCGGGTGGCCGCGCTGGTGGTGTCTGGACTGTCCCTCTGTCCTGGCAGGTGATGGGAGCATGAGCGAGAATGAGGGGGATCTCCAGCCAGATGGGCTGCAGGCAGCTGAGCCCCCTGGGGCCATTTCGGACTTTTTCATGAGGGAAGCCTCTCTGCCAAGCTGCGACGGGGCAGCATCCCATCCAAGGCCAGACTTTTTCCCCCCAGAGCCGGAGCCGGAGAAAACTTCTCGCTGCGGCTTCCGGAAGCGTAAGGAGACGGTGGTGCACCAGCGAGCATTCATGGGAGAGAAGCCCTACATCTGCATCGAGTGCGGGCAGAGCTTCAACCGCAGCTCTGACCTGATCCGGCACCAGAGGATCCACACTGGGGAGAAGCCGTACATGTGTGCTGACTGTGGCAAGAGCTTCAGCCGCCGCTCCCACCTTATCCAGCACCAGCGTGTCCACACGGGCGAGCGGCCATACCAATGTAAGGACTGCGGGAAGAGCTTCAGCCAGAGCACACACCTGGTGCAGCACCAGCGCAACCACACTGGCGAGAGGCCTTATGTCTGCGCCAAGTGTGGAAGGAACTTCTACCAGAACTCAGGCCTGCTCCGCCACGCAAACTTTCACACAGGCGAGAAACCCTACAAGTGCCCCCAGTGCGGGAAGCGCTTCAGCGACAGCTCCAACCTCATTGCCCACCAGCGGCTCCACACGGGTGAGAAGCCCTACAAGTGTGCTGACTGCAACAAGTGCTTCAGTGAGAGCTCGAAGCTGGTCATTCACCGGCGTGTCCACACAGGTGAGAAGCCATACTTGTGCCCTGACTGCGGGAAGAGTTTCAGCCAGCGCTCGCACCTTGTCCAGCACCGTCGCACCCACACTGGAGAGAAGCCCTACAAGTGTGCCGAGTGTGGGACCTGCTTCAGTGACAACTCTACCCTCATACGTCATCGTCGTACCCACACTGGGGAGAAACCTTTCAAGTGCTCCCACTGTGGGAAGAGCTTCAGTCGTAACTCTTACTTAGTCTCACACCAGCGGGTGCATGTGTGGTAGGCAGCATCCCTAGGTGTGGTTTGAGGGTGATCTAGGAAGGAACTCCTGGTCCAGGCCTGTCCACAATGTGCCTAAGGGACAAGGGGGCGGACAAGAGTGTGACTACACTGGGGCTGCTGGCCCGGGTAATGCCTTTGGCCCATGTTGCCCTTTTCAGTCACCTCATCCTCCCAGTGCACTTTGGGCATAGACAGAAGGTGTGTAGTGGTTGTGATGGGTAGTTCTGCATCCCAAGGCCTCGTCATCCTCTTTCCCTGGTACTAGGATTGGATGCCATCTGCCAAATGAATAAGTGCAGATGTTTTCTCCCACCTCCCCGTCTGAGGTGTCTGTCTGCCTGGGAGCCTTAGGAGAGAATACACGATGTCAGGTCACATGATGAGAACCTGCTCGGTCATGCAACGTATGCATGTGTAGTCATGTCAAGGAAAGTAAGATGGGAGATGAGGTCCTTACGGGGCTTTGTCCCACTCTCAGATGAAATGTGACCTATGTAATATCGCACAGGTCTGTGGAAGCTCACCATGCTTGTGGTCAAAGCCAGCTCTGTGTCTCATACAGCAGTCAGGAAGGTTAAAGCTGAGTAAGTCCTGGTGAGAAGCTGGAGACTGCATTATGTGTACACAGTGTGTGGGCCAACTTGAAGCACAGGCAAAGACCACTTGAGTCTGCTTGTGAAAGGAACGTGTAGGCATACCCTGAGCAGAGAAGGAAGGCATGCCTGCAAAGGTTTTCTGCAAATGCTGCTTGGATGAAAGAAATGAGGGAGCTGTAGGATAGGGGCATGGCCTGTTCTGGGATCTCAGAACTGGTGGGTAACTGATGTAGAAAACTATCATACTTGAAGGCTTTAAAAATAAAAAAATATAATTATACTTGTGCTGCTAAAACCGTGGTACGCAACTTGACAGGTGTGTGGAGGTCACCTGTGAGTTTGTGCTGGTAGCCTCCTCATTCTACAGAATTTGGGTTTACAGATACAGTTGCAAAATGGGACAAAGCAATAGTGTACTAGGACAGACCTGATTCCATACCAGTATTTCTCAAGTCCTATTTTGACCAGTGTGTGTGCGTGTGTATGAATAAGATCCGTATGTATGTAGTCACATACGTGTGAACTAGCTTTTATACTACATGTATCTTCACACTCATGTGAGTGATCATGTGTGCACACACCATGGCAGTAGTCAAAATGGTCAGCTGTACGAACTTCGCCATATCAGTACTTCTCAGAATGCTAAGCATACTGTATATCCTAGCATTTCTCAATAACAAGCTGGGAGAAATAGGTTTTTTACCAAAACATCTGATTTTTCATATCAGGACATTCAGTTTTACACTGATTACTTCGTGTGTGTGTGTATAAGATCTGGAATAGAGTTGTTTTATTTATATATCTATAAAAAATGTGTGGCCTCTGTGGTTGCAAGGAGTGACTTCTAAATGTCATTCAGTGTAGTGCTCTCCCCCTTGTTTTACACAGGTACATGTCAGTGGCATTTGTAGGGTGTACCCCCCTCATGGTTTTAACTACAAGGAATTGCAGTGCAACACTTTACATTGTTTATATTTTTGGCTGTTTTGCTGCTGATCGTTTTAGTGGCGGTACCAGCACTGCTGGAGCTTAGAAAAGATTTCTGATTTGCAGTGTACCTTACTAATCCTGCAACTGGCTCCATGGCTTCAGTAGGTCTCTGGAAAAAGGAATGCAGACTGAAGCCAGTGAAAGGACCAGAGCTGTGGTGGGGAAGAGATGAAGGAAATAAAGATGCTAAGAAGATCCATGGATTTGAGCAGCTGCTGGCCAGGGATGCTTGTGAATGGCTTGCCTTACAGACCTTGCTACTCTCCAAGGGATTGCAGGGATCCTTTCTGCCAGCCCCACTTCTTGACACTTAACTGCTGATAAAATGTTATTTTCGTACAGTTTAATAAAAAGGAGCTGTAGGGGGAGCATGAAATTGTTTGCAGCTCCTAGAGGAACAAGGCACCTTTATTTGCAGCTGCTCAGGGAAGTAGAAGGAGCTTTCAGAAATGGGGTGGGCTTTGTTTACACAGGAACCAAAGCCTTCATTTGCAAATGCCCATTTTTGCTTTTAGTTTTGTGTTTGTGGGTTTTTTTGTTTTTTTTTTATTTATTTTTTATGAACAGCTTCAAACCAATGACTTCTCAATTTCAGTTCCACTTCTGGAAAGTGAACTAAGGGTCATCAGGTTGGTTCCAGAAGCATCAAGATTTTCATTTGCTAGCAGACTTTCAGAAGGGATACTACAAAGCCTCAGTTTGTAGGCTCATTTTTAACCAAATTCAGAGGTTGTGCTTCAGTCCAGCTGTAGAACTGATGTGGGTCTGTCCCATTGCAGATTACTTTCCCTAAAGGTAATCTACAGCACTAAAACTGTTTGGCTAAGAAACCCTGTTTGCCAGAGAAAGGCATCATGTGAATGCAACTTTTCTTTTGGCTATCTGAACAGAGTTGCAATGAAATCAAACCTACATCTGCACATAGCTGAGCTCAACTCAGAGGGAAACCCTTACATCAAGATTCTGGTTTGAGAAGCAAGCTGCCCCTGAATATGCTTTTGCAGCAGTCCTTTGAGCATTTCTTTTCTTTCCTACATGCTTTGTGAAGTGCTGTGTATACTTAACAGTGCTCTATAAATCAAAAGGATTGACTTGCATTTATTTCTAAGATCTTTATGAACTTAAAACTGTATGCCAAATCAAAGTGGCCTTAGGGTTCGCAGCACATTGCCAGTGCAGTATCTTAGCAGCTAGGATTGGATTGCTCATCAGTGTAAGCACATTTCTGGAGTTCCTTTCCACAGCCACTGTTAGTTTTCTCTGTTCAGTGTCACTTGGCTGAAATAATTCACTTCCCCGAGCCTGTCTGCCCTTTACTGTTTGTGATCATCTAGCTGGAGAGAAGAATCTGGGTACCACCCTTCCTTTGCTGTTGCAGAAGTTACAGGGTATGTTCCTCTTCTTCCAGGAATTTAATTGTTTTGTGGGCAGTGCAAATTCATGAGTCACATTCAGAAGACAGAGGTACGGGCATGTGCAAAAATTCAAGAACGAGAAGGTTTACTTCCACAGCAGCTAGCTCACTGGCTTCTCTACCAGCTGTCTCCTCCCCAGGATCATGGTGGGAGACTACTGGAAAAAGGAAAAGGTAATTAGCTACTATCACTCCAGCAGACCATCTGTAGCACACTCCATCCCAGACCCGTGGTCACCAGCTGGTGCCCAGATCCTCCTACCAGCTGGGGAGCTCTGTAGAATACTGTAAATTCCTGTTGTGCTAATTGTGCTTAGATACTACAGTGAGACGATGGCACATTAGAAATACCCAAGATAGACAAATGGATGAATGACATCTCTGAAATAAAATTTTTCACCCTAGTGTTTTTCGTTAGCCCATGTTTTTTTCTTTCTTTCTCCCCAGAGTGACCTCCTGAGCATCAGTTTCTTGGCCCCTGGCAGGACCAGGTTTGGAAATAATGTGTCATCCTTCACAGAGCGATGACTTACTTACACAGCTGCTGTGCAATGCAAATAAGATTCCATAGGTGAGGGGTATTCTTAGAATTCGTCTTAATAATGTGAATCTGAAAAGCCAGAGGATGGCACACAGTGCTCACCATTCCTTTATGAGAGAGTGCAGGACCTTATTCTGCAATGACACACTGTCCTGCTGGTAGATGAACCTGGTTCTAGCAGAGCTGCAGCTGCTCTGACGAGGTACCTACCCAGTTCTGTCACCTGGGTTATATGGGATCCAGGTTTCTGTTCTCCTGCTGAAAAAATATGTGTAATAGCGATGACTGAAATACAGCTTCTTTTACATTCCTCTGCTTCATTGTTTATGATTGGGAAAATGAATTTATTTTGACCTTGGACAAGAGATATTTTGTGTGTGTAATAAATTGTAAAAAGTATTTTATGTGTAATCTTGAAAGCATACGTGCAAACAGCACACCAGCAAACAAAAATGCCCCTGGATGCACAGCATACTGTTCTTTCTGGCCCTGTTTCCCCTTTACCCTAACAACACTGGTTCTGAATAGCCAGAGACACAACAGCAGGAGCCATCACCTCCAAAAAAAAGGAAGATACAGGGTATTACAGGAAATGGAGCAAACAGAGGCCAGAAGAAGCATTGCTGGAGTAGTCTACTTTTGCTGCTTGTGACCCCATGTCCCAGGCTCTGAAGGGCCTTGAGCCTTTCCGTGCCAAACCTGATACATCTCTTGAGTAGGCTGGTCCATGGCTCAGCCATCCCTTTCCTCATTCAGGTGCTTGCTGGCTTTCTTAGTAGAAAACACATGAATCCACCTGATAACACTTCTTTTGCAGTCCTGATGGACTTGTGACAACTGTCATTTTCTTCTCAAGGGCTTGGCCTGCTTGGGACACTCATTTGTGTGAGCCTAAAAACCAGCGAGCACAGGAGCTTCCTAGGGGAAACAGAATTTTCCTTTTTCTTCTTGAGGCTTGCTATGGAGGTATCTGTAGCTGCAGAGAGCTGACTCTGTGCCTGGGGGACACAGTGTGGGGGGTGGAACAGGATGGTCGGAGCACAGTAATTCTTTAAGGGTAAGTGAAAGCACCCACCAGTTAAAGCAGGCCATACTAGGTCCAAACATCCTCATGGATGAAGAGAGTGCAAAGTCGTGCAAACCCCTTTGTTTCCTTCCCTTTGGCACCCTGCAAAGCACAGCTCTCTTGGATGTAAAGATCAGCATTGCTTAGAAGAGACTTGTCTGAGCAGCCATATGCCCGGGCAGTTCAAAATAACTCTGCTACACCGCAGCAAACCTTGGCTGCACAGCCCTAAGGAATTGACTGAAGTAACCTTCCTCCAAAAAAGCAAAGCTACTCACAGGACTCGCAACAAGCCTCAGGAGGCCAGACAAGCAAGCTGCTTTGAAATGCAGCTGGTCTGACCCCTGACAAAGCTTCCTTGGAAAGGTTTCTCTGGTAATAGTGCAAGCACAACTGGCCTGCACAAGACTATCTCCCTGCCCTGGGCATGGGTATAGGGTAAGGGTAATGGCATGGCTTTATTAAAAATGGCAACACAGCCAAAGTAAAGGTGTCACAAGGCATTTTGCATTGCGAAAGTGAATGGTTGAATGAAGCCACCATGTGAGGGGAAAGGGTAAGCAGAAGAGGCTGAAATGGGCTGAGCAGCTAGGAAAAAAGACTGGGGAGTTGGATTTCCTGGTGCTGCTGGGAAGATGAGGTGATTTGGAGGTGGTAACAGCTGCATGGGAAAAGGGTCACCATTCTCCAGAGCCCCCAAGTAATTGCTCCCTCATATCTGGACTTCTTTCTTTTGCTTTCCAGAGCTTTTGCAATTGTCCTGCTGCTGATCGTAGGTTGCTTTGGGCCATTGCCTGCTTCATCTTTACTTCAAGCTGACCTTCACCACAACACTGCTGAACTCAGCCTAGCTATGGTTTAGGTGTTTGCACTTTCCCATCTTTAAGCACAGAACCACAGAGGAGGCTTCTCTCCGTCAGTCCCTATTCTGTCAAGGTTTCCCCTCAAAAAAGGGCAGTCTCTCCTTGCTTACCCCAAATCACATAGAACGTGCATCTTTACACGTGCACTTTTACCAAAGGCAGAGCTCTTGACAGGCCTGTGTCATTTAATTTGCCTTTTCCTAGCCTTAACTGAAGGTCTTTTCTAGGACAGGGCCGGAGAAGTTGCTTCCCACAGCTCTGCACCTGGCTGTTGTGCTTAAGAATATGCCTTTTTGCTGGTCAACTGCTTTCTTTTCTTGTCTGCTTTCTTTAACAGCTGACCTTTGATTTCTCTCTACGCCTTCAGGCAGGCAGAAATACCAAGCAAAACAGGAAAATGGTTTACATATAGTATGCATTAGAGAAATTGCAGACATCTTCCCTATTCATTGGACAGATGACCAAACCTTTATGTGAACCTATGGTCAAACAGGAACCGCAAGCTGCTCTGTTAGGGGTGGGGAGCGGGAAGATCTTTCAACAATGATCACAAGAAGAGAAGCAACAATGGGAATGCAGGGGGCAGGGGAGCAGAACAGAATATTTTGCCTCATGTCTAGACAAAGAAGGATTACAATCACTGAACATGAGTCCTCATGTTTTTAGAAAGGTGAAAGAACATGGCAAAATATGATGGTACTTGTTCAGGACCCTTGAAATAGAAGGAGTTCCCTGGCACCGTCAACAGTGATGTTATGTCTCAGGCCTATTCTGAGCACAGAGGTTGGTCTGAAAGCATTCAGAGTCTGCCTTAGGGCAGCCACATCCTGCCCTAAGCCTCAGGCACTGGTTTTCACTTGGATAATATGTGATATAGCTGCTAATGTTGATGTAACGGTGGGCTTCAGCTGCATCTTCCACCTTGGTGTGTACAGAGCCACTAATGCACATGAAGAAAGGGTCAATTCCTTTCTCAAGAAATGTAACCTAGGAAGATCCTGAAATTCCTCAGGCTCTGAGGCTCTTGATGCTTCAGTTTCTCTGCCATCAGTGCTGCAGCCAGCCAGCTCCCAGCAGGGGCATTCCTGGGGAGGGAAGCAGTGAAGTGCCAAGTCAGAAGTAGGAGGGGGAGAAAAAAGGAAATGACGGGTATTTAAAAATACTCAGCCCAGGAGGCACGAACCATGAACTGAAGAGAGAAGCCAGAAGAAACACAGGTATGGTTTGGAATATAAGGGAGAATGACAAATTACAGATGTTCCCCTCCAAGCCTATGGGTAGGTGAAAATCATGTCACTTCTGCTGTGATCACATAGGTTAGCGCTGGTGCATCACAGTGGTGGTATTGTTTTTCTAGAGTTGAGAAGAAGAGGAGTTCTGGAATACATCCACAAATTGGTACATCACTCTGTACCATGAAGCTATTAGATTCATGTCTGCAAAGAATACTCTTCTATTCTCTTTCTTGGCGCTAGCGTAGCCCCCATATCTGCAGTATCCTTCCAGCACTTAAAAATCATGGTAACTTTCTCCCTAATCCACAGAGTAAATGCCATACGTCAGCTGAACAGTGTATACTGCCATTAGCTTTTGTTGTAAAACTGTCACGTGAAGTACTACTGAAGTAAAGCTTGTGTGAAGGCATTTTGTGCTGGCATCTGTGCACCATGAGGGCTGCTCTCTTGTTCGTTGTGAACATGGGTGAAGGATTCCTGCCTCCTCATTCACAGGGCTCCTTCAACTGGCTGAAAAGTTCGTATTTCTTGTAGTAAATAGGTATCTCTGAGGCTGGGCTTTCATGAGTTCCTGCAGTTGTGAACAGGTCTCACTGATTTGTGATTACATCGGATCGCTGAAGCTCTTGCCATCCCCAGCCACCCTCTGGGTTATTTTTAACTTGGATTGCTTCCCTGCCAGCGCTCAGCACAGCTCCACAAACAGCAGGGTTGGCACAAGTGAGGGAAAATTGCAGTCTGGGGCTGGTGGTAACAAACATCCGAAGAGCTCAGCAGTTCCTTAAGCTGGTATTGCCACCGTGCAATCTGCAGTGTGAAACAGCAACCCTGGGGGAGCAGCGAGTTAAGAGAATGCAGAAAAAAGGCATTAAACAGAAATGTACCTTTTTTTGCACGCAAATATTTCCAGAGGAGGACAGGCTTATGAATCTTTTCTTTTCCAAATGTACATTACACAGCTGGTATCAGTGCTCATCTCTTGCTAAGTACCACTGAGGAGTGGAGCTGCCAGGTTTGTACTATCCCACTGAAGTTATGGTTCCACTTGCTTCTCTGTCAAAAGCAGCATGAGTGTCCCTCATCCCCTCCTCTGTGTGTCCTTGGGGTCGTTTACTCCGGTGCTCTGCTCACTGTGCCAGTGCAACCGTGTGTGCAACTGCTTTATGATACAGATTGGAAAGTTTCAGTGGCTGAAGAGTAATAGTCCCCCAGTCTAGCTTTGGTTATTTTTAGCCGGATTAGTTCCTGATTCAATCCACTCTGCAGACACACAAACAGCTGTGTCAGTATGAGAGGCAAAAACTGTTTGAGGGAAGGGGAGGAGAGGCTTGGACTCGTTAATCATCACTGGTACCAAACAGGAAACCGCAATCATGAATGATTGCTTTAAATGCCCAGCAGCATTAAACTTCTCTACAGCCACCTGTCTTACTCCTTATGCAAGAAACAAGGCCTAAAGAACTTCACAACTCTGTGCCACAGAAACAAAATGGCATTGTGCCTGGTTTAGCTGCATCTTTATCAGTAGTGGATCAAGGGAGGCTGAATGCAGAGAGCCTAAACAGGTCCTCTGGTACGTGTAGTAGTGAGGGTTCTTTGTAGCTTGCTTATCTGCTTGTAGTTTTGCCAGCCTGTGCAGTTAAATGTCAAGTCCTGCAGAGATCAAAGTTTGCCATTTTAGTAGTCTGGACACCACCCGTGAGCAGTTAATGAGAAATGTGCAAAATGTGTTTAGAAAATGCTCTAGAGATGATCTGCTGGCGTATGAAAGCAACGTGTGTTTTGCTTGGAAATGCTCTAAGTGCTGCAGCACAAAAAACAAGTGGCACATTCTCTGCTTTGCAAAGCAGTGGTTTCACTTTGTGCCCTGGGACTCAGGGTAACCCCGACTGCTTCAGCCTCTCCTCCTGCTCCCTTCCTCCGTCTAGTCCACACTTACAGGTTGGGTAAACAAAGTAGAGTCCTCACTGAGCTGTGGCAGCTTGGCTTTGTCTCACGTGTTGTTGCCCTGACCTGAAAGTTTTTCTTGGCACAAGGTGTTTGATGTAACATGGATAGATTTTGGTTTTCACTGTCTCCTTCCCTGAGGCTTTTGCTGCTGGGATGCTCTCCCCTACTTCCTTTTGTCCTTCCCCAGTGCTGTGCTCTGACAGCCAGCAAAGGGAAGGGGAGTCGGGGCTGATTTCCTCCTGTGTTTAGGGGACCATTACCCAGGAGTTACCTTGCCTTCTGTGGGAAAAGCATCTTCTCTTTGTGTTCAGAGTAGTGGGTTAAAACCAGAGAGCTGGTACATCCTCCAGCACCTAGCAGTGGGAACTTAATTAGGGAAAGGAAGGTCCCATGTCTGGACATCTGTCCCCTGCAGCCTCCTTTCCCCAGCAAGGAAGACTGTCTGAAGCAGGAGGACCAAGTGCCTCCTCTTGCACAGGCCTGGCTAAGGAGACAGGGGGGGAGAGCAGCCAGAGCTGCAGTAGGATGGGAGATCCCAGGGGCGTGGAATAGAGAACGAGAAAGAGGAAAGAGAGCGATGGGAGGGGTTGCTGCACTGGTAATTTCCCAGGGGAAAACACAGTTTAGGATAAATTTGTTACAAATACAAGAAGCTTAATTAAGAAGCTATTAATTAATAAAGAGGCAGAGACTGAAATAAAAAAGGAGGGAAAATATTTCACTGCAAAATGCTGAGGGAAAAATAAAAAGCTGCCTGAACCTGTGGATAACTGGCTAGCTGAAAAAGTTCACATAAACATCGTCCAGCTGGCTGAACAAAAATGCGCATCGCTCTCAGCTTATCTGAAGTAAAGCAAAATACACTGTCTTTGGCTGTCCTTGTTACACAGTAACAGGAAGATTTCGGTGGGAAAAGAATGTTGCAGGTGGGAACAGATAACTACAGAAGAGAAACTAGGGGCGGGCTTGGTATTTAGGCAACTAACCCATAATGAGCTTAACTTTTGTAATATGTATGAGCTAATTATAACAAGGCATAAAAGGTGACTGTAAGGTACAATAAATGAAGTCTGCTGATCACTCATATTGAGTGACTGTGTCTTCCCTCCATCGCGACATGAACCTAAGCATGTGTCCAGAGCTGGGCTCTATGGACAAAGATGCTAATTCTGTACTATTTAATTGTACTACATCAAAATCCACAACAGAAAAAAAGCATTTAAATTCCAGTTACCCAGCCTTTGCTGACACATCATATAGTGGTCAAATAATATGCCTGAGACACATGGTAAATACTGACCACTACCAAAAGACAGTAGTTCTGAAGCATAATTTAAAGATGGGAAGTATAATTAACAATATAAAGTTTTATTCAGAAACCAAAAATCTGCTTAGTCAATTAAAATCCTTACGAGGGTATATGACATGCTCCTCATATAGGGTGCCTGAGCAATTGCTGCTGTGGGCAGGAATGATGGGGATATCCACAGATGATGACTTTGCTCCATCCAAAGACACAAGTACAGAAAGGATTTTTAGAATCATGGAATGGTTTGGGCTGGAAGGGACCTTTAAAGGCCATCTAGTCCAACCCCGCTGCAATAAGCAAGGACACCTTCCACCAGATCAGGTTGCTCAGAGCCTCCTTCAACCTGACCTTGAATGTTTCCAGGGATGGGGTATCCACCACCTCTCTGGGCAACCTCTTCTAGTGTTTCACCACCATTTCATGCAACTGTAGTGACTTCTGCCTAGATTCCAGCCAAAATAATACATAAAGTTGTCGGCCAAAGAAGAAATGCCACAGCAATGATGGTTCAGCAAAACACCTGACCTCCTACAGCATTTGCTGCAGAAAAAAAGGATATGCAAAAATCACTGATTTCATCTGCTGTCAAGAAAAAAGTTTCTCAGGAAGATAATGAGAAAATTATGAGGAATATAGACATGTTATCTCTTTAGAAATGTAGCCTGTCTCTTAGGAGAGTAGTCTTGCGGGAAGCACAGGCGTAGCAGGAATGCTACTGTTTGCCAGGGGACTGGCTGCTGCGAGGCTTGGCTGGGCAGAACCAGCAGGGAAATGTGCTAAGAGAGCGGTCACAGGTACGTGGGGGAAACCAGAGCAAAGACAAAGCAGAAAAGTGGCAGGGCAATTGTTTGGGGTCTGGACTGACTGCAGGCACCAATGCGAAAGGCATCCAAGGTGATCACCTGGTTTTTAGGTGATTTATTATGGATTTAGCACGCATAAAAAGGGATTAAAAGGGAAAACATGAGGCATCTTTTTGTTTCATACACCGACATTTCTGAAGGTGGAACTCTATGGTGCAATCGCTCTGGCAGCAAGCGGTTCTGTCCTTACCTAACCCCAACCAATCCTTCCTACCTCCAAGCAACAGCACATCAGCATCCATTCCTTCCCCAACTTCTTCAACAAAGAACTTTTACAACAGGGCAGTTACACCGGCCATTGAGTACCTGTAACTAAGAGGGCACTCAGCTGTGGTATGTGGCAGAGGGATATGAGGAGAAGGATGAAACTGGAAAAGGGAACCTCTTAAACCACAGAAGAATTTGTAACCTGGAGCCACAGCCCCCCTGTTGCACATACTAAAAAGAAAGGAGAGCAAAATGGTACCAAGAACCAGGCTGACTGACTGACTGACAAAGCTCAGAGTTACTTTCAGACCAGAGGAAAGAAATTGAGTATGTTCATTCACCTCCATGGAGGGCCTCTGAAAGGTTCAGGTGCTGTTAAAGCCACAGAGGAGGATCCATCAATTCATTTACCTGCAGGAGAAAGCAGACTGGCTGAATCCTGCAAGTTTTCCTAGGGAATGCACTGAGTCTAGTAAAACCCTGTTTAGTTTTAACTTTTCATGTATCCTATCAATTTGAAATAAAGATTTAAAATTTGAAAAATTTGAAAAGAAATTTGATTTAAACAAAGTCATGGTTAGGAGTCACACTTAAAAACATACCTTACTAGCCTAAGGCTGTATCTGTTCTTCCAAAAAAAAAAAAAAAAAAATTGGCTGGTGCCAGAAATACGTGGCAGCTAGCCTTTTTCCTTGCTGCGCCGGTATGTGCGCAGCATGCTGCTCACCATATTTTCCAACAGACTGTCATCTTCCAGCACAGACCCTCCTATCAGCTGCAGCACCTATCTTCTTAGTCTAAGAGAAACTGCAGAGACCCGTGACTTTTCTCAGGGATCGCCAAGGTCAAACAACTGATCTCCCACATTCATGTGAAGTCGTTCAGAAACTGTAGATGAAGAATTTTCTCTTCCTTGGGTAGGGTTTTTTGACTCACACAGGTATTTTGTGGCTTCTAATGACTATGTGGGCTCATTCTGTAGCTTTTCCTGAGTGTTCTGGAGTCATTACAGGAGACCTAATGAAGCCCTCTTAAAACAAAGTTGAAGTCTAATGGGTTAGGTAGAGTTGCATATGGAGACTCTTGCAGACCCAGTGTCGGCCACCAGTACCACACAGCTTTCTGATGAAGTCTCAGCGACCTTGCTGCAATATCCCTCGTGTGGCCTTCTCCAGTATTGCACAGGTCAAAAGCTGGAACATCATCCGGTACCTGGCGGAGAAAATGTAACATTCTACCAGGTTTAGATTACCAAAGCAGAACTGGGGTGGAGAGCATTTTTAAAACCAAAGGGGGGAACCTCCCACCCCCCCCAACCCCCCCCACCCCCCCACCCCCAACCAGCATAGAATCAAAATCATAGAATCATTTAGGTTGGAAAAGACCTTTAAGATCATTGAGTCCAACCATAAATCATCTTCGTTTGCATAGTGCATTTGGGTCTGTTTTCCAGACAGCGTGTGAAACTTCAAAAGACTATGCAGGAGGTAGGTTTGAGGTTTTGCACCAGCAAAGTCCAGTCTCTGAAACTGTGGACGCAGCCACAGGAAATGAAAAAGCTGTGCAAATACTGGCTTTCTTGATCTCAGAATTATATTCAGGGTTGACAAGCAGCAAGGGGCAAAAAAACCCAAAACAACCCAAAAGAATTAAATAAAAAGGGAAGAAAACTGGCTAGGAAGCTCCATAGGATTAGAAGTCGTTTAATTTAAAAGGGATCCAATGTGTACTCTTTATAAAACTATATTCTGAGCTGAAGAACTGTGTCTAAATTCCTCTGCCAATACTACCTCTACTAGGATTACTGAGTCGTTAACATTCATTAATAAATCATGTACAACATTTAGATAAAGCAATGCTACCTAAACCAAATAATAAACAAATACAGGGAAAAGATGCCCTTGCACATAAACTTCCATTTCAGCTGTAAATATCACATTTTCCTTTGCAGACAAACAGCTTGTAGACTTCTTCTGAAAGCAGAAAACCCTTAAAAACAAGTATTCTAAAAGTTTCATAATTACAAAGTCAATAGTTGAAGGAGTGAAAGCTCAGCTTTGTATGTTACATATTATTATTATCATTGTGGGTAACACCTGATCTAAGAAGATTTTTATCAAATCTAGAGTTCAGAGTTTAAATACGGATGATCCATTTCACACTGCAAGAGTCTCAACCCACCATAATACACATATTTCATTACTTGACTGCATTAGGTACAGTCAATTGAGAAAAATACAAAAGAAACCACAGTGAATTATCCGTATCATTAAGACACAAAATTAAAAACAGAAGAAAGTGTTCCCGCCCCTGCCCCACAATATAAATGAGAAATGTTGCACATAATACTACTGTAAAACCAGCCACCACAAAACTCAGTTCAGAATGCTCCTTCCTCTTTCACAGATAAAACATTTGAGAATGGACTATTGCATTGTTTTCTAATTCCATATTTATACATTTACATTTATAGTAATATGTATTATAATCAGATATGTATATTTACATGGAGGCATTTCTTTGTAAATTAATATCTTTATTCAAGAATTTTTAAAAGCCTTTACAATTTTCAAATTCTTACACATACAGGTTTTCTACACAAGCAAGAAGAAATACAAGAAAAGGTGTAACCACAGGGACATGCTTTGCCTAGAAGAAATACAGAGCCCTGGATGATACACGTCATCACAGCAACCCATCTCCTGCATAGTCGTTTGAAGTTTCACAACTCCAGTTCAAATTAAACACCAATGACATGACTCATTCTTACAATGAATTTCACTGCAAATAATTGTAAAAAGCATATTTAACACCATGACTCAGTACGCAAAATATCTTCTGCTCCTCCAGGCTAAAGCTTGCTCTGCCCCACACCTACCTCCAGAAAAGGCTAAGTGTCAGCGCAGCCAATAAATGGCCCCACAGCCTCATAATGAGGCTTCTGACACTCATTTTTCCCAAAGATTAATGTTTGAACTAGTGAAGGGACCAGGATGATTTGTTATCAGTACTTGCAACAAGGAAAGCACCTCCAAATATATTATGTTTTAAAATAGCATCCCATATCCTGCAAAATAGAAGTTATCCCAAATACACTCCAAATTTTCCATTTTTAAAGCCTTTGACTTGGGGTGTGTATGTGTAAGTGTGTGTGTGTTAAAACAAGTACTAAGGAAACTATGAAAGGTCACAAAGAAAAGCAAAGATCTATTATTAGGCTTGCATGTACTATACAGCAGTTGACCAATACACTGGAAATTTTCAGGGGGTCTGGAACTGAGAAAAAAATATTACAACCACTTATGGCACTGAGGTCAAAATCAAGGAAAAGATGACAGACCATACTGTTATCAAATCTTTAATTCCTGGGAGTCCCAAGTGGTCAGCATTACATAAAACATTTATTAAAAATGAATGCCATACCAAGAATAACTTGCATGTATTATGTAAAATATTTATTGAAGATGAATGCCATTCCATGAATAGCTTGCATGCTGCTTAGTTTGAGCAACAACAATGCATTTATCCATTGTAAATGAAGTTCTGTCTTCTACCCAACGAAATGCCCTTTATACCTCAGTCTATAACCCTTTTCACCAGTAAAGTTTATTATAAACACATTTTATACAGCCACATTCTATACAATATATACTTTAAAATATAGCTATCATAAAAATACCTATAAAAAAGAACAATGAATGCAGCTCATCAGTAGCTCTTGACAAGGGCTCAGTGGGAGAGGAAGCAGATACAGTACAGAGAATAAAATGTCTGTGATGAAGAACTTCTAAACCTGACCTATGGCTGGGAGACAACCATGTTTACACAGGAACATGAATTGGAGTTCAGGCCTATGTTCCTCCAGGTTAAACCGCTTCCCACATTGCTCCTTGCATGATCCTATGCTGACTGAATAAGCAAGAAGAAAGCAAGCAAGAAGACAGACAATGCAACACCAAGCTCTTGACACCTTCAGAGGGGCAGGAGCAATAGCACATCAACCCTACATGCTTATTTCAAAATGCAGTGGCTGCCAATCTCCTGTTGCATGTGCTGCTCTGGTGCAGAAGGGGTCTAGAAGAAAAACTGACACAACTGAAAAAAATCATCCTTAACTTTCACAGACAGATATCTTTACATTAGGGGACCATTTCTGAAGCTAGGTCCCATCTTCAAGGCTTTCTTAGCTATACTGAAGGGTTAGAAATGCAACTTAACAACCACAGTCCTGCTTGGATCATTGGGTATAATAAAAAAATGATTTATTCCACCACTTCCCACCTTCCATACATAAACCCTTCTCTGACAAGCTCCTCTGCCGTCTTATGCACATAGATTTGGAGCCTACAACAGTACGTACACACACACTTGCATACACACACATAAAATCTATAACAGTATATGCCTATATAGTATAATATCCAATATATGAATATGATATTGGATAGTCTATCCAAGAAATTAATCTGCCTTTTTGTATATACACTGTGATTCCTACAGTTAATGAACCTGCAGCTATGCATACACAAATTCCCATCCCCTCTAATTGAACAAACCTGCTTTTAACAGAAACCGCATCATCTGTGTTTCCTGACTACATTGTTTCAGATTCTGACTTGCTCATCCTTTTCGCCTCTGGGCTTCTGTCTTCTTTGGTCTTAATACTTCATCATTTCTGTTCCGCACATCCCTTCCAGAAGACAAACTACAGAATCACAGGAGTGAAACTGCTGATTTTTTGAAACATCAGCTCTCACAGAAAGATATCTTATCAGCACATCCCCATCTTCAGCAAAGATTAACTCTGTATTTAAAATGAAAATAATTAAAAAATATTACTTAAAAGCAAGATATTTTGCATTTAACAAACAGAGAATAAATCATCAAACAAAAGAAGAAAAGCCCCTTATTCAAATATTCAGAAGCATTTCTAGGGCATGATTCACCTCCTTCTCAGGTAGACATTGAAAGTATGTTGATGAATCACCGTCTAACAGTGTCCATTTCTCTCCAGTGACTGAAGGAAGCCCAGACCATAACTCAGATGGAGACACCCATACAGCAGCTATTGAGATGCGGGCAGACAAAAACCAGCCTTAGCCTTCACCCAGATTGCCTGTCTCAAATGCACTCCAGCTTCTGCAGGAACTACCCTGCAGAAGCAGGTCCTTGATGGAAGGGGAGCAAAAGCTCTGCCTCGTGCCTTTGGTTGCTTGCCCAGCCTTCTCCAGCTTTCTCAGGAAAAGCTTTCAATGAGAGCTGCTGCAGCAAGGAGGCAGAGCTCTTCTGTCCCACTCCTCCTCCCAAGAACCAAAAGGTTTTGAAGTGGGAAAAGAGAATTAAAAATTGTTTTCCTGCTCCCTCTTCCCTGTGAATACAGTGTCAGTCTGCACATCCTAGGTTTTCTTTCCACTTATATATACTCAGAATGAGACAGAAGTTTGAAAATTAGAAAACAGCTCAAAAGCTCTGTCTTTATTAAAATACATATTTTCAGATTTGGGGGTCAATTTCATGATGTATTTTTGACAGGCTAATGGAGGTTTTTTTCTGTAGTTTCTTAAGGAAATAAGGCTATTTTATCGCACTGTCAGCCCCCCATTAGCCACTTAGGAACCAAGTGGCTCATTTCAATCGAATTTAACATGCACGTAGAGGAATCAAAGACGAGCTTGCTCCTATAGCCAGAGATCAGCAGCTGGGTACCGCATAGAGCTTTACTGGCACCCTCACGGGAGGATCAGCAGGCAGAGACTGGCCCTTATCCATGTTCTTTGGCAGTTTATGTAATATCTTGTCCAGGCAGCAGGTCAAAATATTTGGTTTAGGGACACTGAATCAGTTGGGAACGTGGGAGGGACATAAGGATGATTGGGGGGGAAAGGGCTGCTGGGAAGAGGGAGCACTAATAAGCTTCTCTTCTTCAGGCTGAAATAACCAACAGCAGAATGTGCCGCTTTTCTAATACATTATTAATGGGAATATTGGTAATAATGAGCTAACTATATACTGTTTGGGGTCTTTAGACTGTAAGGGTTTGGTTGTGTAACACTGCACATGACCAGGATTTCCACCACTGTCTACGAAGTAGCTGGTACAAGGGCTGTCCAAGAGCCAAATGTGGGGATAGATAACTCCAACCGAGCCTGGAAGCTGGTGCTCCTAAATGGCGGAGAGGACTTATAGCTGTTTTTTGGAAGCCCTTCCTTTCTAGGAGTTCCTGGAATGCTTGCAGCCCATAGAACATGGGGACCTCTGTCTCCTAGGAGAATTTCCCAAACAGCTTACCAGAAATTAATCAGTAATTAACTTCTCCCGTTAAGAAAGGCTGAGAGAGTTTTGGTTGTTCGGCCTGGAGAGGAGAAGGCTCCTGGGAGACCTTATTGTGGCCTTTCAATATCTAAAGTGGGCTTGTAAGAAAGACTGAGAGAGACTTTTTGCCACTATAATGACAGGACAAGGGGCAACAGTTTTAAACTGAAAGAGGGTAGGTTTAGATCAGACATAATGAAGAAATTTTTTATAATGAGGGTGGTGAGGCACTGGCACAGGTTGCCCAGAGGAGCTGTGGATGCCCCATGCCTGGCAGCGTTCCAGGCCAGGCTGGATGGGGCTTGGAGCAACCTGACCTCGTGGAAGTTGTCACTGCCCGTGGCAAGGAGGTTTGGAACTAGATGATCTTTGAAGGTCCCTTCTGACCCCAACCATTCTGTGATCCTATGATCAGAGAGCACCTGAGGAGAGAGCTGGTGATTTTCCTGAACCTGTGAATTCAGGACAAACCCCAGGAAGGGAGGGCGCCGGTTTCCTGGCAGGGCTGGGAGGTGAGGGGAGTGAACTGCACATGCCGGTTCCTGCGCTCGGCAGGGCCTGGGGGCCTGGCACCCAGCTCCCAGCACCTGGCCCGGCAGGGCCCCGCGCCCACGCAGCACCATCGCTGGGCCCAGCAAGCGCCACAGCCAAGCCCCAGCGCGGGGTGGCCAGCGGGGCTGGGGAAGGGGCGCCTGGGCTGGGGGCTTTGGGGCGGCAGCACACAGCCAGGGAGACGCGAGGAGCCACCACTGAAACCAGGCAGGGGAACCGCAACTGCCCAGCTGGTCCGGCTGGAGGATGGACACAGGAGCACATCTGTGGCGATAAGAGGTTTGGAAAACAGTCTCTGGGAGGAAGCAGGGGAACTGGGTTTGTTGCGTCTAGGGAAGGCTGGAAGGAGGGCAGGACACGGTAATGCAGTTGCAGTGCATGAGAGGTTGGTATTAAGAAAGGCAGCAATTACATTACTGGAAGGACAAAGATAAGATCTAATTGGCTTAATTTTCAGGAATGAAAAGAAGAAAGGAAAAAAGAAAAAGGCTAGATGTTGCAAAAACTTTCTCTGGGTAAGGCAGTGCTGGAATAGATTACTTAGGGAGGTTGTGAAACCCACTTCACCAGAAGTTGTAAGAAGTTAACCAAATGTCACTGTGCTCTCTCAGCAGAGGATGGACTGCCATGCCATATCTCAGCTTTTGGAAAGCAAAAGTCCCTCTAATCTTTTCAAAAGATAAAATTTAAACCCCTCTAATTTTACTACTACAAATGCAAGCATTTACATTCAAAATATAATTTGGATAGCAGACTTTGATCTTTCCTCTCAAAGAAATCAGCTCGCAATTCTTGAGCAGGTAAATGCTGGCAAGATCTTTTAGCACTATTTCTCTCGTACAAGTTACCTCATCCCACCTCTGTCCTGCTACCAACCTTTCTCCTGTTACCTCCTGCTCCCATGCAGTGACCTGCAGTGTGGTGTCCTGCAGAGAGGCGCCGGCCACTTCTGTGTTCTTTGGGGCACTTCTATTCCTTCTGAAATGCTTGTGGGCTGGGCTGATCTCACAGCGCGATTATACAGTCACCTCTCATCATCTGAGGTTATGGGGCCATAGGATACCTCAGGCACTGGAAAAAAAACAGATCATATGGTTCTTTGGGGACCCACTGTAGAGCAGAATACTCCCAACATATAGAGTATACTGAGGCATGCAGACCTTCCCAGTCCCTCAGGAGATGTTAAGTCTATCAGGACATCTTAACTCCAGTACCTCAAGGACATTACTTAAAGGACATTACTACATTACCTAAAGCTAGGGAGGTTTTCTTGAGATGCTGCATGGGTGTCTAATGTTAATCATCTGATCAGATGCTGCATTCAGTCCAGCCTTTCACCCCAAAATGGTCCTACTACCAATAACTCCAATAAGCTTGGCCAGCCAACCAGCTAATGCTAATGGCACAGCTGGTTAGGGCTATGTGCTGGCTGGGCAGTTTGCTGGCAGTCCCTGGACAATACTAAGAGGTGTTCCTCAGATCATCCCATGCAGAGAAATGTAAACTACCCCGACACTGCCAAATGATTTCCTCTGCTTGGAAGTATGCTGCAGTGACACTGGAATATCTAAACAGGCTTGGTAGAACTTCATGACGGGGTTATAGTGATTTGGGTGATTTGGTGAGACCCTTGTCTCACCAGTGCTTTGACATCCATATGGCTTGTGAGTTCAGGCACAGCGCTGCATGAAAACATAGGTAGCCCACATCTGCTGAGCACACAAGATAAAAGATCCTCTGGGAGATGGAAATTTTGGGGAGTATGATGCAGGTTATACACAAGGCTCCAGCCTCAGGACCAGCGCAGGGTCAGCAGTGATGATGCTGATCCACAGCTTATAAGCCTTGCTGGGTCTGATCTGACTCTGTGGGGAGTCATCCAGGTGCCTCTGCAGTTGTTCCTTGAAACGTCTGACTCCATCAGGGCACATTAGCTTGGGCTCTTCACCATGTGCTTCCAGACACAAGCTGGCCCTGAAACAATCTAGGCATATTCCTACTTATAAACTCTAGGAGGATAAGACAGGCGTTCTCAGAGTCAGCTCTGGTACCTCTGAACTTCAGGGGTAGCGTATCTACACACTGGATAAGCTGCCTCGACATATCACAGGTAGCTTATTTCATTAGCACTGAAAGATAATTTTGAGTGTTCAAAGTCATGTGCAGATACTATCTACTGAGGACATCATGTCTTCGGAAAACAGACTGTAGAGTAAGATTTATCATTGTTTTATGATGAAGATACCAGCCTAGAAAGAGGCAAGCACACTGGTCAAGGACTCTGGAAGTATGTGTCCAGTTCTTAGGTCTGCTTTTTATCTGCTTCTGGCCTGATGGGCTGTTTTGTGCAAATCTCTTCACCCACCACCATCTTCACCATCTTGGTCCTCTCCACTTGTATGACTGTGGCATGCACCTGTTGGTGAGAGGCACTATATAAAACAGAGCTATAATGATGAAGGCTGTAAGAGAACTGGTGGCAGATGGAAGATGAGAAACCATGAATTCCAGGCTGCAAGTTGTCAACCAAGAAACTCTTCATCTGAAGAACTGGTTCACGGATTTGACTCTTATAAATGCTGTTCTTCATGTGGTGTTTGGAGGAATAATCATATCTGCTGAGTTTTTCTCCCCCTCTATTCCAGCTGATGATGACATTGCCCCAGCTGAAAATAAGGAGGCACATCATCTAAAAATTCATATGAAAATGGACACACTTTGACCTTTACACTCACCAACAGAGAGCCCAGGTGGGAGAGAAACTCCTTAAGTGCTGTGACTTCAGAAAGGATTTTGATGGGAATTCTGACCTGACCCAGCATCAGCTGGTTCACACCAGAGAGTAGTGTGATCTGTGTGCTCCTTGTAGGAAGAGCTGGAGCCAGGATTCATCCCTTCCTCAGCATCAATGAACCCACCTCAGCAAGAAATCAACACCTGAATGCAGCATGGTCACTGTGAGTCCTGCAGGGCAGGCATTCACTCCTGCACCACAGATGGAATAAAGGCAAAGATATCCAAGACACTGTTGGGAGCCTTGCAGGGAATATGAGAAACAACCCCAAACACTATAGAGGACAATCTGACAATGCTCCAGTGCAGCGGGGTAACAGTCAGACATGAGTACCCTAGTAAGATGATGGAGCCTGGGAGGTCCTGTTGGTTTTGTGAGAATCACTAATGAAGGAGGAGGAGGTCTACAGAAGGGGGAACCTTGAAGCGGTGAGAGAGAAAGAGAAGAGGTAAAAAAAGGAGCAGGGTGAGTAGAGTCAGCAGGACAGCAAACAGTATCTTTGGGGTATTGAGAGCTATCTGGGTGCTGTGTTGGTAGTTAACTTGGGCACCTGAAGCACCTGCCCAACAAAGAAAGAAGGTAACTTTATGCTTGGTTTTTTTGTGAAGCATGGTGCAACATATTCTAGAGTTATGAATCATTATTTGCACTTCATTAGTCACTGTTAGCTGCAGCCTGGAAGTACTTCAGATCATAGACTGCACAAGACCTTACAGGGTTTGTTTCCCTCACCTTCTGTCCCTTGACAGAAATCAAACTTCTAGATCTCATATCCACCAACTTACAGTTGTAACAAGCTAACCTTTAAACAACTCTTTGATCTTTGTTTCTTTATTCTCTCAGATGTTTTGGGGACTGCAACTTACTTGTCCCAGGAGATGTGAAAATTTCAGAAGAGACAGAAGAAACTCTCACTGTGACAAATGCACTGTGAGCACAGGACAAGGATGTGGTTCCTACCTCAGCCCGTTGACAGTCTAAGCCTCCAAGGGAATGTAGCAAAGTTTTTTTCTAAGGTAGAAAACCTACTCTTCTTATAGAGTCATTCTGCTTTTATGTTTTACTTGCAGCATTATTCTTGTGCCACTCTTAATTAAATGCAAAGAAAACTATAAATATCACACAGTGTGAATCACAAAAAAGGCCCTTTTTGTGTGTTACAGACAAAAGCTTACTTCACGAAAAATGTGCCTTTGCTCATACAAAACAATCCTGCTTCAGTCTGCCCTTCCAACAATAGCATCATAGCTCCAGACAAACAATACGCGTTCCCCACCCCTGTGTGGATGGTCATATTTCTCAGCAAGCTCACATCGATCTTTACAACCCATCATATGGGAAAGGTTTCATTTTCCGTGAGTGAGGGGCATGGGGAATCTTCTCCTGGTACAAAACAGGCCAACACTGCAGAGGTGATTTCAGGAATACGTGCTCTCTTTCCTGTTATTAAATCTGTGGGCCATCATAAGATTCATGTTAAGTTGAGGGCCATCAGGAAAGCCACCGTGGGTGGCCTAGGTGGGTTTTGGTCTTGCGTTACCATGGACCAGAAAAGAACATGCATTTTCGAGGCCTAACAAGGTCACTGTTGTTAAGGATCTGAAACTACATGGGAGTTGGGTTACAACAAGGGTTTGGGACCAAACCCACAGAAGATGTCTGTGACCAGGGCTGCACTCTCCAGGTAGACTCTGTCAGGTTATGTTATCCTGGGCCAACACGGTGCAGGTGTTTTGGAGAACCATAGCATTAACATTATTGCAATTTTTGGAGGAGGGTGAGGGTTCACTGACGTATGGTTAGGACTGGATGTTGAGGATGGCAGGGTGGGGTGGAAGATAAAGGGCCAACCTTGGCCCTGCTTCTGCAGGGTAGGGGAGGAATAGGGATCAGGCAAAACCCAGAGGAGAAGGGTTTCTCCTGTTGCTGTTAGGAATGGGAGAAATAACTGTTGCGCTACAGGAGAGGGTATCCCAAGCAGTAGGATTTGCTTCCTGTGCCCAGCAACCTCTCTCTGTCCAGGCAAAGACTAGGGACTGTTTCTCTGGGCTAAAGCTGATCTCCACCATCTGCAGACCTGGAGTAAGCAGCCAGTCTGCAGCCCCACACATCTCCCTGCTGATGACAGCCAGCTTGGCTTGTGTGTCTTGAGCTGAGCGAGGGGCTCTCGTCTCCTTCTGTGGTTAAAAATCACAAAGATTTTACTTTTTAAAAGCTGAAACTGTAGTCAAACAGTAGATCTTTCTGGAACACTCTCACAGAAAGCCTTAATAGTATGTTGTTAGGGCAACTGCTTGCTCGAGCCTAGCAAAAAATATCCGAGGGAAGAAAAGGCAAGTTGATTTTTAAACTTGCTGGTGTGACACTGTACAGACTTCACGGGTGTACAGGAGCACGTGTAACAGTATGGTGTTTGTGTCGATGCTCTCTCACCTGGACGCAGCCAGGAGGCAGAGCCAGGAGCAGCTTCCCAACAGGGGGCACTACGTTATTACACATACAGCCTTGGCGAGCTCCACCTCATGCAAGGACTCCTCTCATGCAGACACTGAACGTGGAGGAAGGCACATTTCAGCATTCTTTGTCCTCCTCTGCAAAAACTAAGCTGATGAAAAATTACTACGTGTATCTCATTTAAAGTCACACTGTTATGTGCAATTACATCCGCCAAAAAAAGCCAAAACAAACCCCCAAACCCTACATCCAGGTTGCAGGGAGAATTCTGAATTTCCGGGCTTTTAAATGCTTGATTTCACAGCCATTCAAGAGTATCTTAATATAAGCCAGGGACTTTTGTATGCAATTTGTTAATTAACAGGGAATCACCTTTACTGGGGCATGGGACAGATTAATTTGCTTGTGGGCTGGATTTTGTGTCTGGCCAACAAGAGGAAGGAAAGTGAAGGGCTGATCTGAGTCATTACTGCTGACCTAATACCACAAGCAACAACACCTAGATGGACATTATCGTATGAGGATCTCAACTAGGAAGAAGTAGCTTCCTAGCACAGTGGTTTCCAAGTGAGCAGGGATGGGCAGGATGGGGCTGGGGCAGAGGCAGCACTGCTGATTTGAGCACAGGTGAAAGCTTCTGAATGTCATCTTCCCACCTGTGCTGCACACGCCAAGGTGCTGCAGCTGCCTGCATGGGTAAAAACCTGCACACCTGTGTGCAGTGCTTTCTGTATCCAGCTCCTACACAGCAAGATCCTCCCTTTCAGGTTGAACCAGAGGACTATTTGGCAAGCCCCTCGAAGGCAGCATGCTTCTCCTTTCATTTTTGCTCTCCATGCTCAATTTTCCTGAGGTCCTAACTTCAGTTCACTGTTTGAGCAGCTCTGGACTAGAATTTGCCTGTCGTGGTGTGGCTTTGTCCATATTCTACCTGTTCCTTACAGTAATTTATTATTGAAGCTCACAGTTGAGCAGAAAGCCTGAAGAAATGACCACAGGATAACTGGCCTACCTGAATCTGAAGAGCACAGAAAGGACAAATGAAGTTTTCTAGTTATTCTGGCAGTGAATTGATTTATTTGTTGTCAGCATCCTTTCTACAGAAGGCTTTGAGTGTCATACACACACTCCTAACTTAAGTTATTGCTGTGAACACCCACACATATGAGAAAAGTGCAGAGGAAGACTCTGCTTGAGTTCTTTCCTTGGCAAATGGAGTGCAAGTATTTTAAGAGTCCCAGTAGCTGCCTTCTGGGCTTCTCAAAGGATGCTGGGGGAAGAGAAAAGGAGAGAATAGCTATGTCACCAATCCTCTCTATTTAGGCCTTTTCCAGCTTCTAAAGAAGGGGTGGAAATATCGGTGTGTGAGGCCAAGGTAAAGGACAAGGCTGTTAAGAGACTCCAGTCCAGCAATTATCTG
Source organism: Falco rusticolus (assembly GCF_015220075.1). Lineage (NCBI taxonomy): Eukaryota > Metazoa > Chordata > Aves > Falconiformes > Falconidae > Falco > Falco rusticolus. Next base: position 81,370,964 of record NC_051191.1, read on the forward strand.
CATGTGTATATGAAAGATGCATGTATGGAGTGGACTGGAAAAGAATTTACTGCACCAAGACATAAAATTAGGACTTTGGTTCAGGTTTGCACAAGGTTTTAGGTGCTTCTAATTCAAACAGTTATTTTCTGTGCACCTGCCCTCCCTGCCCCGCTGCTGCCACCGTGCAGGAAGGACAGTTGGACACAACACTGGCAAATTCCCGTTTGCCTGTCTGCTGATGCCGATCTCCACTGACTTCCACCATTCCAAAAGGCCAAGTTCACAGGCCATCCATCCTGCCAGTCCGCAGGGAGAATCTGATTCTTAAACCGCCATAGGATCAAGAGCACTGCAGGAGTAAAAAGAAGAAACAGTACCTTTAAAATATTAAGGCTATGAATTAGTCATGTAGCCTGAGCTCTAGGTGGAGCCCCAGAAGAGCATGTAAGAGCAAAGCTGTGAGCAAATTAGTCTCCTGTTCAGGGGAGGCAATACTCAAGATGGGACTCTTAAGAACTGCATCCCACTCAGACAGCTGCAGAGGCATCGCAGCAGCCTCACTGCCTGGACCAGACTTTACAACATCCTCAGGAAGCTGCTGCTCCCCTGCACTGCAGCCCACAATGTTCTCAGGTGTTCTCGCAGATCTTTGAAGGCTGTATGTATCTATCTGAGATCACCAAAGGATCTGGGTCAAAAAAACAGGTTTTGTGTTCCTCTTGCAGCATTCAGAATCACAAACACAAAAACTGAGAGTGCTGCAGCAAACCAAGAGCTGCTTCCTAAAGGCTCCCTGGGAGCTGCAGCAGAGGATTTCAAGGCACCAGCCAGGAACAAGCAATAACTGGAGTTAAGCATGTAGCATCTCAGTGGAGAAAAAGCGTAAGCCCAAAGATTTCCTTAAAATTGTCACTGAGCTAGAAATCGCTTACGTCAATTCCTGTAAAAGAACAGCTGCCCTGAAATGTTTGCATAACCAGCTTTCATTAGTATTTTTCAAAATTTGTTTGTGGTATTTCTGGATAGACCAATGTTGTGTATTCTGGATTACCATCAATTACCACTTTTGATGATGGAGTAGAGGCAAAACCCATTAAAAGCCTTCCTATCTTTCTCTTTGTCAACTGATAATTCCTCAATACAAATGTTTTTATCTCCATGTGTTTTTCTCCTTTTGGAAGGATCTTAATATGTAGCACCATTTTTTAACCCGTTTTTGTTTTTAGGTTCCTTGATTACACATATTGCCTTGTATTTCTTAGCTACCTTTCATGGATCCTCTTCAGGTAGTCCATGGACCTCCTGATGTGTGTGGAAGATAGGCCACAAATTAAAGCAATAGTCCTACTCAGTGAAAGACACCTATACTGACATTCAGTGCAAAGTACCAAGGAATGCCCTCATTGCTGTTCTTGGTCAGAAACCATCTTTTCCCTGCACTAGTTCAAGATCTACATTTTGGAAAAAAAGTGTATCTCAAGCTCATGTTATAGCTGCCAGGACACTTCCATATAGATCTCCATATATTAATCAGGCGGGAATAAGACTTGAAAAGCTGAATGTTCAACAGGAAGAGGGTGATGTCTTATTAGGTATATCAAATGTAAATTTTGCAATTTTGGCTGAGGAAAATCTTCCTTAAATGTAAAAGCTTACTATTATTTCACTGAAAATACAGTCACTGAGTTGTCAAATATTATTGGTGAGCAGGAAACAGGTTGCTTTGACCACAGTATCATTAAAGGCTGGGCAACTGCTTCAGAGAATATACCCCATTTAGTTGTAGCTCCTTGTTTCCCCCAAATATTACTCAAAAGACCTTCTTGCTTGTGCAAGTTTATATTTTATTAACCTTGAATAAAAGGATGTTTAATATCTGAGGCTATTTTGCCTGCTTTTGCTATTGGAAACTGGCCATTCCTAGCTCCAATTCAAGCAAAACCAGGAAAGGTCAAGGAAACCAGCATTTTCACGTGTGAAGCCCGCACCTTTCTGATGCCTGGGCACCAGCAGTCATTTTCCTTGACGCCAGTCCGGATTGCACTGAAAGAGCTGCAGCTGTGATTATAACTGGGAAAGCCCAGCGGTCTCTGCCAGGCCCACGTCCACAAAGTAAGAACCACCTTCTTGCATTTTAGAACAAGCAGTGGCTGATAATCAAGTGAACTGTTGAGCAATGTCAGGCTAAATAGATCTGTGCAAGTAAAAATATGCTTTTGCCACCTTACACAGCTGTCAGGCAGGGATTCTCCAGACAAGCCCTTGCCCTCATGCCTCTAACAGCAGCAGCCTTTGTCTCTGACTGTCAGACTGAAGTCTTGTTGACTTGTTTAAATTTTCCTGGCAGCACCTGTAAGAAAGTGGGGTTTAGCAAGCAGCTCATTTAAGACACTGGCCCAGTTTGCATATCAGGCAAGACCATTGCTATTATTTCGGAAGAATTTTGTACAACACACTAAATGGGCCATTCCTTCTTAATCCATCCTGCCAATGTAGACCTTCATGGTAACTGGTACATAGTTCATCCTGACATAAAACTATCACTGCGTGGCACATATGTAGGTATCCGTTTGGACAAAGAGTCCTTACTGCTTTTGGTATGAAAAAAATGGATGAGGTTGAATAAGGATTATAAAGATACATAATTTAAGTGGATGATTGTGCTCTGGTTTTATTCTGGTTTTATTATATAAGTGCAAACACAGTGTTGTGTCTAGGTCACTTTTTGGCTGCAGGCTAGTTGGGATTCCCAGGAGAGAAAGCATGTGAGAACAAAATGGAGAAAGCCCATTTCAGTCTGTGACTGCTCTTCTCAGCTTTACACACTCTGACAATATGGGGTTTTTCTCAGAGCTACTGTTACTAATTCAGATTATGTCAGCAATACAGGTTTATAACTAGTTTCACATAGGAAAGCATCTCTAGCCATATCACCTGAAGGGCTTTCCCAGTTATGCATTTTCCTAATCCTTTGCCACAGGCACTTGTTGCTGGACATATGCTAGAACAAATTTCAGGCAAAATACCAGAAATCAGTACTTGTCTACGTGAAGCCCATAATCTCTTGAACACCTGGGATAAATGATGGCTCTGTCAGACAACAGTAGGAGTTCACCATTGTAACTGCAACCATGACTGTCACTGAAGCAGATTTTCAGATTAAGACAGGCCAGGCCCAAGCTCACTTCCACAAATGAAGAACTACTATAAGTAAACAAAGAAACAAAAGCTAAAAAGACTGCTCCTTCCTAGCTGCTGTCATGTGGGCAACTCAAAGCACGAGATACACCTTAATCTGAACCGGGGAGGCTCGCTCAAACCCCTATCTCTGAGAGATGGTTTGCACCCTGAAACAGCTTAGTATTCCACTGCACCCTTTCTGCCCTACCAAACTGAATCCAAAGGGATCGTTATAGGAATATATAATCCCTGTCAACAGTAAGACTGTGCTCAAGATATAAACAAAAAACGGGAGTGAACTGTGCAGATCTGACATTTTTTCCTCTTTTACTCCAGCATCTGCTGTAGCTCAGCAAGGCGCTAGCACCTACAAATCCAAGAAGAGCACGGTATCTGTGGTACCAAAGCTGAGCTGAGGTCTGGGAGGGTCTGCACTTCTCCCAGCCTGCTAGAGAGAGACCTTGGGCAAACTGAGTGCTTGGATGCTGAGACTCTGCTAACTGCTGAGAGCATGCTGTAAATAAGGTACGGGAAAGGAGATGACTGAATTTCAGAAGGACCGTTACTGCTGGATTTTCACAGTAAGCCTCGGAGGAAATGAAGGGAACAGCCAGGACCTGACTCATTGGGGATGGGTGTTTTTCTTGTTGCTTGTATAAACTTACTTTGGTTCAGTTTCCAAGCTCAGTGTTCTGTTTCTTTCCATTCCTGGAAAAGGTTTTTCTTGCCACACACACTGGTTTGCATCTGCTTGGAAGAAGGTATAGCTTTGAACAGGCCCAGGGAAGTTATTTGGTTTTCCAAGGAGTGAAGGCTCAAGATGATTTCAGTTAATTTTAATAAGACCCTCAGACCCTCTTCTTCAGCAGTATTTCTGACATGTCAGCAGCTTAACTAAGAGTTACTAAAACTGCCAGGTTCTGTCCAGCTGTCTGCCTGGCTCTTTACATTTACAACCACGTGCTTTGCATATAGTAGAAGTTCAACCCAGAATAATGTCTGCTATGGAGCAGCGAGGATGGGACAACACAGGACTTCAGCTGGACGGGACGTTTACAAGGAGGATGTCTGAGTGGGAGGTTGGTGTCCGAACTGCCTTTAGCCTGCCAAGGTCGTGGTGTGCTGAGATAGTTCAGGGCACTGCAGGAAGCAGGAGATCATCAGGGTACAGGACCCTGCTCTTGGCGCTGCTGGGCCTCTTCACAGTACGAGTGTTTCCTTGGAGGGAAAGAAACACTCTGCATACTCAGTTGGTGCAGCCTAGCATTTGGTGGGCGGAGATAGGCAGCAATAAAGCCCCATCCACCTGGGACACCTCTGTGCTGTTCTCTGACCTGCTTCCCACTAATGCTGGCTCTTGACTTGCTGGGAGAGGATCCCTGTGCTGAGGGATCCACTGGCCAAAAAGCATTGACTCACTGTAGCTCACTTTCCTAAAGGAGTATTCCCAGCATGGGACAGGACCTCTCTTGCTCACACCGTTGAGTGTGATGTGCAGGTGTTCTAAACATGTTCTTTCTTTTACCAGGAGGGTGGCAAAATGGTTGCCCAGAGAGACTGCAGAGTCTCCATCCATGGAGATATTAAAAGCCCAACGCGACAGAGTCCTGTGCAGGCTGCTCCAGCTGACCCCACTCTGAGCCAGGGGGTGGGCTAGATGATCTCCAGAAGTGCCAGCTAGCCTCAGCAATTCTGTAGCACACTTATTCTTCATTGACAGTCCCTCCATACCACTGGCAGAATTACCTTAATGGCATTGCAGTAAGTTTGCATGGGTACACATAGAAGTCAGGAGTCCAGTTCCCACCAAGTTAGGGAAGGAGAGCTTGGCCTACAGAAGGATATAAATACTGTGATACTGAGAGCTGCACATCATGACTTCAAGCACTACTTCACCTTATGTAAGGCATTAAGAAAAGTTAGGCACTCACACTCTGTGCAATGGTCAAGGAAAGCAAGGTACCCAAGGATATGAATCACAAAACCAAGTAGAAAACTGCCCCTGCATCTATTGGAGGCGCCAAGGAGAGGGGTGAAGGTTAAGCCTTTCTTAGACAATGTTGTCCTTTTCTGGATGACAGAAATGCTGTCTTCCAGTCAGGATGCCCAGCTCCAGCCGGCTGCTAGCTGCTAGGATCTTATATAATGCAGCAGGAAGAGGCATTGCCTATTCATGTAATGTCCCAGAGGTTTAAGCACCAACCCAAGACAGACATGATCCAGAGCTGATTTCCCCAGTCTCTCGGCTTGTGGGAATTTATAACATCCCATTCCTCTCCATTGACTGTAAATGCAGTGATGTGGAATAGGAATCTCAGCTGCAGAAGCTGATCCACTATGATCCACACAAATGAATGAAAGCATTAATTGAACCAGAAAGCAGTAGTAAGCACAAGTATGATTTTGTCACTGCCTGGGTACAGCTGTCAGTGTACTGCTTATGAGGGGGAGTCTTCCTGCCTGGGAGACCCCGCATGGGTCATACAGGGAAAGGAGGGTTGAGGACTGCCTGGGTGCAGGCTACAGGGTTTCTCCGGTGGTTGGGTAAAGCTCCTTCCTCTCTTCTGCTGAACTCTTCAGAGTACGTCCTGGAGGATACACACCTGCAAGCCTCAGGAAATTATTAGGAAAAAAAGACTGAGCAAAAAGATGACACTGGATATCAGTTTAAGGAGACAGAAAATATAATATAGGTAATGCCTTCCTCAGTCACCTGTCTAGCATAATTCTTTGCTCACTTTGCATTCTTTGTGAGCAAAGATCTATACCACGGTAAAGTGCATTCTCACATAAATCCTGTACTCCTTTAAGCAAATCCAGGCATCTATGCCACAAATAATAAAACCAGAGCAGTGGAGAAAGCAACCTACTCTGTTTATTTTGTCCAGGAATGAAAACCCCAAAACTTCTGAATTTGCCCCTTTTATTTATGATCACAGTAATCATCTGTGTTTTCCTTTTCCCTGCTACTCCCAAACACGTCTTGTATCTAGTTGTCCTCCCCCTTTCTTCTTTCCCTTTATGTATGCCTTTTTTTCTGCCAGGCTCTGTTCTACTCTCCCATGTGGGGGATGTCTCCCTATACAGACTGTGTGCCCCTGTCGCTACAGTCAAGCTGGCAGACAGGAACAGAACTTCCTTTACTGGGAACTGATATGCCGTGCCTTTTCAGTCCACAGCTCAGCACAGCAACCACAGAAAACCTTACTACAGGGAGGGCTCCTCTGGATACTTACCTGCGTACCTAGGAGAGGCAGGATGCCTGGCAACGGCAGCTGTGGATTCAGATTTTTAATACAAACCTACAGAGTTTTCCATCCGCATCCGGCTCAATTTCTTCCAAATCCAAGTGTTAAATTCATTTACATTTATTTGACAATCTCAGGCGCAATCTGGGGTCTGCAAGGTGTGCTGCTGCAGAGGCACAGCCACGCCACGTGTAGCCAGGATGGCTCCTGACACCCGTCGCTTTCCAGGGAAGCCTGCTGGGAGAAAACACAAAGCGGGAAGGCTCACGCATGCAAAGTTAACGAGTGACTTTAAGGAGCGGGAAAACCAAAGACTCAGGTAATGAGGAAAACATTTTAAAAAAGAATAAAAAGCCCGTGTTTCTCCAGCCAGTCCGGGAACCTGGGACCGGTGGGTCAGGTGTGCCCAGCCGCGCTGCTTTTGCCCTGGAGGCAGAGCAACGCCGCCTCCCCCCAAACTCGGTGCCGACGCACTTACTGCCCCCGTTGAAATACAACAACAAAAAAAAAAAAGGCAAAAAAAAAAAAAAAAAGCATAACCCTCACGCTCGGGCGGCCGGCGGGGGCCAGGAGCGGCCGCGTCCCGCTCCGTCGCTGCGGCGGCTGCGCCCTGCCCGCGCCGTCGGAGCGCGGCCCGCTGCCGGCCCGGCTGCGCCCCGCACGCCAATCAGGGCGGCCCGCCTGCCTTCCTGTAGGTGTGCCCGGCTCACCTGGGAGCCGCGGCACTCATGACATACCTGCGGCCCCGCGGGCGGCGGGGAGGCGGCGGCCGGCGGCCGAGGGCGGGGGGCCGCGCAGGCAGCGGCGCCGGGGCGGGCAGCGCTGGCCCCGGCCCGGCGATGTGAGGCCGGCGCAGGTAAGGGCGGCCGGCGGGGGCGGCGCGGCGGGAGCGGCGTTGCCGTGTTCCCCGGGGAGGCGGAGTGAGGCGCGGGCCTGGCGCCGGAGCCCCGCGGAGCCCGGGCCGGGCCGGAGGGGCGGCTGCCCCCGGGGCCGGGCCGGCGGGGCAGGGTCGGGGAGGTGGCGGCGGGGAGAAGCGGAGGGCAGGGCCGCCCACCATTTTGGGACCCGAGGGGGCCGGGGGGGAGGGATCTGCGGGAGAGGAGCGCTCGCCCCTCCCGAGGCGGGCCGGCGGGCCTGCCGCGCTCCTCTGCGGGGCCGGGCCGGGCCCGCGGCGCACAGGTGTGGGAGCGCGGGCAGGACCGCCGTCGGGACCCGGAGCCCCGCGGAGCCGCTCCCGCCGTGGGGGCGCTGCGAGAGCCCCGGTGGGCCGGTGCCCGCGGAGGGGGCGGCGGCGGGGGAGCCTCTCCGCCGGCTGCGGGGCAGGCCCCGGGGGGCCGCAGCCTCGGCGGCGGCGGCCTGTGCGGGATGGCGAGGCTCCGCGCCCCGCCGGCGGCGCCCGTGCCCCCCCTCCCCGCTCCTCCTCCTGCCGCCGGCGGCAGGTAGGGCCCCGAGCACAGGCCCGGTCCCAGCCTCAGCTGCCAGCAGCCGGATCCTCCTCCCGCAGAAATGGTGCCTCCCACGCAGGAGCCAGATCCCAGGGCGTTCGCTGGGCTTCCAGCCTCAGCCGGGCGGCCCGTGGCCGGGGCCCGGGACTCTCGGGGCTGTGCTTGAACTCTGGACACCTTGTTTTCCTCCGTGCTTTGCTGGCTGGCGCCTCGTGACTTTTATGGCCTGTCACGGCAGGGAGGCAGAGGAAGGAAAGGCGAGAGAGATACCTGCCCGCCGCTCGCTTCTCGGCTTCTGGCTGCCGCTTCGCAGCCCCAGCACCGCAGCAGCTCCGGGGCAGCCTGGGCGCCCCGGGCAGCCAGCCGGCGGTGCGGGGGTCGAGCTCCCACCGTGCTGGCCTGACCCATTCCTCCCCCCCAGCATCCGTGTTGCCCTTATGCTTGATGCTTCGTTTATTCCCAGAGGTTGGATAAGACCTGGATCAAACCTGGTAGGGAATTCAGGGTCAGGGAAGGAGGTATCAGCTCAACGGGTCTGTGTTGACATGTTGCAGACTTTGCCAAGGAGCTGCTGGATGTGGATGCTGTTGGCTTCTCCTTGAGCTGTGTGCCTGTGCCTCTCTGACCAAGCCACATCCGTAATGTGGTGTTGAAGTTTTGTGACCAGGTGTTTTGGAGTTTCTCGTAACCTAAACAGCTTGTTGAAGATGGCCTGGATAAGGGCAGAGTCCTTTTAAAGGGCTGCATGGGAGGGAGGTGGCTTGGTTTAGAGGAATAATGTATGGGTGACCCAGATTTTGGAACTGCGACTGAATTGGGTGAGGAGGAGGCATCCATAAACGAGACTTTAAGTTGTACCAAATCCACATTCTTCTTAATTCTCAGTTGTTGTTAATATTTGGAACAGCTCAGCTGGCTTCTGTGTAGAACCTCGTTTTGGCCACTCATGGCTGAGGTTAGCGTTTGCACTGTACTGTCTGTGCAGTAGCCTGGTGATTCTGATAAATCTGTGAGTGGGATTATATGATCTAATTGCTAGGTGACTAGGCTTGAAGTTGGTACTCTTGCTGAAGCCCCCTGTTCCTGCTGCCCAAAATAGTGGGATGCAGGTACTTCTGCTGGGAACCTCTTGTGCATCCTGATAGATTTTGCTAGTAAGAGTTTGTTCCCTGGGACTTTTTTTTTATTATTATTCATTCCATCCTGTTAACTTTAGCTAGCTGTTCTTGCTGTTTTCTGTTGAGTTTTACCCTTTCTTATGGTTCACTTGCTTCAAGTGCTTTCTAGAGGTAAACAGATAAATTTTGCTGTAGTTTGGGTTTTTTTGTGGCGTGTGTTGGTTTTTTTAAAATGTACTTTGGAGTCTGGTTTAAGTGGGCTGTTTCATTTAATTAGTTTGTATTCCTGTAAATTATGTTCACGCTCCATGGTTATTCCAGGCAAAATTTAAGAAGCAGCCTGCAAGGGATTTCACGTTCATAATTGGAATCACATTTTTTTCCAAGAATATTTGATTCTGAGAGTTAACTGTGCTTTCTGTCATCTGTTATCTTTCCAGTTTGATATTGGAGGCTTAGTTACTGTTTAGCTAAATTATACATAGCTAGCTTATTTCAGTAGTTATGCCTGGTAAGTTTTGCAATTCCCTTCAGCTTTGAAGTTCTTCACTGAACTGCTGTTGTATCTTTTAATGAAGTATTTAGAAGTGACTTCAGTGCAAGTGTAGTTGCGCTCTATTGTTTCAGCTCTTGGGCTGTACAGAGAGAAATTGTTTCCCTCTTCTGTGAGGTGATAGCATAGTTGATGTTCATAGTATCAGCCATGTGGGGTCAGATGCCTTATTCTGACCCCTGGCAGGTATTTACATTTCCAGCTGTTATCGCTGCATTAAATCCAAAATTCTATTAGAAAAGTACCCAGTCTTGATTTCAAGATACCAAGTGATAAACTGCACTGGTTCCCCAGGTAAATTATTCCAACAGCTGATTACCCTCTCTAATTTCTTATCTCAATCTGTCCAGCCTGGTTCCTAACCACAAAGTCTTGCTACAAATTTTCATGCCGGCTTACAGAGCCTGTTGCTGCCAGGATGACACATTCCAGCAAAAAGGTGACCTATTGTACTGCAGTTTACAGCTGTTACCCATGTTAACCTCTTGCTTCTGGGAAGAGGCAATCGTGGAGCTGTAGTCACAGGGGGTATGATTTAGAGCAGCAGTTAAGTGTGCCTGGCTGCAATGTCTGTGTACAGACAGGACTTTCAGGGAGGTGTAATTGAATGACTTGTGTTGCTTGGAACACAGCTTCACGTGATGGTTAATCCAGCATAACTACTGGCTGCCACTGAAGGAACAATCCAGTTCTCATCCAGTTCTGACTGCGAGCTCCTGCAGTTTCCCTTGGATCGCATCTAGTGATCAAGCAGCCTTTAATAAATTCAGTCACTGCTCAAACTGAAAATTAACCCCCTTCCCTAGACAGAAAAATATGACTTTTGGATCTGGAAGTTGGACCAGCCTGCTCTGTGGCCAGGTGGTGCTAGGTCTGATGCAGAAGGGTAGCATGCCACTGGGCATGAGAAATGTGGAGAGGGACTACTTCCAATAGCCGTCTCATGCCTGTGCCGGATTAAATGCAAGAAGGAATTGTACATTTAGTTCCTAATTTGTGCACTCAGGTGAACAGGCTGTGGTTGCACAAGTCCTCTCAGCTGGCACTGCCATTCAAAGAAGCTGGCGTGCCTACCTGTTGTCATCCACATCAGTTCCCTGCTCTGGTTGATTATAAGACTACATGCATGCCTATACCACCAGAAGAGAAAGGGCAGTGTGGTGGTGGGAATAAGGAAGGCAGAGGAGGGGACTCCTTTTGGCAAGCTGAAGAGCTTGTGAAACTAAAGCTTGAGATACAGAAATTATCACAAGCACACCTTACCTTAAATCTTAATGGAAGCTAATGTATTTTTTTCACCTTCCTTTTGCAGCAGATGTGTGAGAATAGCTACCCTGATTTGTTCAGTAGTTCAGGTTAACTCTGTTGCCTGACTTGGGAGTACTGGCTTTAGCCAAGGCTGGGTTTAGCACAGCTGCGTTTATGTCTTTGGTCAGGAAGTGTGTGTTTGAATTAGACTTTGTGTGGGAAGGAGCGTGTAACGTACGAAGGAGAAGTTCTGTGCCTTGGCTGGGATGTGCTGATGCCTTTGAGAGGTTCATCAGTGCAGAAAAGTTGCAAGCTAATTTATTTGTGCATTCTAGATGTGAGGTTCTCTGTCGGTTTTGGTGCCTGAGCAAGGTGGGGTACTCTTTTGGGAAAGCTTCACTAATCTTGTGTCTTCCATTAACACCGGCTTTCTTGCTCTTCTAGTGGGATTAGCTTGCTGGGACAAAATCCATTCCCCATCTATTGGTTTTAAATGCCATTCCTTCAAGTGTAATGCTGAAAACTGCAGGACACGTGGAACTGAGCCTGTGGTGGAGACTTGTCTTGAGCCCACGGTTTGGGGGTTGGATTACAACTAGATGAAGTCAAAGAAGAAAGTCCTACGTCTTTAGTGCAAGGTCAGGGTGAGGGCTATTGGTTTTGATAGTGGAAAAACTTTAGAAGGGGGAAGGTGATTACCATGACATGTGTACAAATGTACGTAGGTAAATAGACACACATATGTAAATGTATGTCTATATAGATAGATACATAGCACAAAATAGAGGGTGTTCTGATGCTAGAAGAGGTTGAGGAGGAGTGGCTATAGAAACTGTAATTGCATGGTATACAAGAAGTGAACCGAAGTGGGAGGAAGCACATGAACCTGCTGCTCAGAAAATACTGCGTTAAAGCAGAGCTGGCCATAAATTAGCTTTCTGAGAATGTATCCCATTTGCAGTAAGTCACGTAGAAGTGTGTGATGTTCAGACATCAAACTACCTCTTTGTAGTCTCAAATTGATCATCTAGCTGCACACAGGTGCTCAGTGTGTGAGGTCCACTGCCAGTGGCCTTGCTGGTGCTCAGAGTACATTTGGCACTGGAGTTCCTGCCGCTGATCATACACAAAACTTCCCAAATCCTTACCTGGGTCAGGCTGAGGTGGTGCCCAGTGGGATCCACAAGCTTGGTGGTCCTGGCAGACCCAGCCTTGCCCAGGGTGTGACTGGAGGAGGAGAGGTAAGGTATGGCTGCAGCTTCATCCACGAATCCAACAGTAGAGTTTATGAATCCAAAATACACCGCTCTGGAGGGGAGGAGACTAGGATCCTGGTCACGTCAGGGCACAATTCGATTCATTCAGATCGCAGGAGCCCTGAGATAATCGGCACATGTGGCGCAAGGCGTGAGTTGGGTTACAAGCAGACCTGCAACCTGTTGGATGTGCTCGTTGTTCACAGCTGCCACAAGGTGGCCGCAATGGCTACACGTGCATCTTCACTTAGTCGTAGAAATAGATGCCCAGGTCAGTGTTCAACTAACACATACACCGCCCGTGGGAGGAGGGGTGGCAAGAAGAAGACTCTTTGCCTGCAGTGTTGCTGGGCAGCTACAAAAAGTAAGCATGTGTAAGTTTTATGGCATGTACACTTTATACTCACAAGTTTAGAGGTGCAGTGTTCAGAAGTGCCTACATGTATTCTTTGAATAACGTAAATCTTAACTGGGCCCTTACTACAGATTCCTGTCCTGTGAGGAGGTGCTAGTGGAAACTTTGTAAGAGTATACCAGTAAGAGTATAGCTTTGTTGGTGTACCTCATTTCATAGGAGAAGGAAGGATGCCATACCATACCAGTGCTTAGCAAAGCTCTGATGCTGTAGCTTGTATCTTTAGTGGGTCTGGTCTCTAGGAAAAAATCCTTTTGGAATGGATTAAGCCTGAGTCTCTGTTCAGATACAGAATTTTTGCTGTAGGTATTCTATAGTGCAGTCATCTGAGGGTAACTCTAGACCTATGAAATGTAATCTAGCTGCAACATTTGAGTCAATCTCCTTTCTGAAGTACTCTTGAGATCACTGTCTTTTTTTTTTTACAGGTGAGGACTGTCAGGCTAATAGCAGTGAAGTTGAGAAGGTGCAGTATGTATCTATTTCCCCTCTGTTGCTGGATTTGTAGAAGAGATGTTCAGAGTATATCACCAGCCAACAGTGTCTCACTGTGCAGTATCTAGAATGGTGAGGATTTGGTTCTATTTGTTGGTATTGCAGAATGTCTCAAATAACTCCTCCCATTGTTTGTTGCTTTTCTGCCTCTTTTTTTTTTCTTCTTTTTTTTTTTTTTTCTATAACTCCTTTTGCACGTGGAGAGATATTTCAGGCTTGAGTCTGAGTAGCATCCATATAGCTGATGGATCTTATGGATGTTTTTAGAATGATGCACTTATCTCTCCCTTCTCTACCCCTCCCTAGGAAAGGTGTTTTCTCCTGGCAAAGTATGTTTCAGGTACAGGCAGGGAGAGGCTCAGGATGGGCACGGGGGGTGGCACTGAGAAGGCTGCAATACAGCACACAACCCTGTCAAGACTCTATGCTGTAACAAACCTTGGGGCAAAGAGAGGATGCTGTGGAGAGACGGCAAAGGGAAGTAGGAGTATCCCTATTTTTATAGCAAATTATGGGTTATGACATGTTTTCCTAAATGTGCAAGTGATTGACAGGCAGGTTTACCCCTCAAGTTGCCCAGCAGTTTCTTAAAAACAGTTGGTGCTGTGTTGAACTATGGGAAATATGTTACTGTATTGTTGTTCTCTTCCTCATCCCTGGGCACCACTGGGAAGAGAGGATGTTCTGAAAGGGAAGCAGTAAGATGTTCCTGTAGGCACAGGGTCAACACTGCTCATTTGGGTCAGAGTTCTGTGCCATGTGGAAGGCAGTCTTCCTCTGATACTGCTCATGCAGTCCACCTTATCTTTCTGCCCCTGCACGGTGAGTAAACTGAGCTTTCGTGTTTCAGAGAGCTGCAAGGAAAGGAAGATGAGCAATTTGGACATATGCTGGGGCAGTGAAAAGTGCCTTAGCCTCGAAGAGCAAGGCTAGGCATGCCAGTTATGTCACTGTGGTGTGTGCTCTGACCAGTCACAGGGGAGGGTCAGGGACATAAAAAGCAGCCTAAAACTGTGGCTGTGTGTATAGAAAAATCATGACAGCTGAGTTGCCCAGTGGGTGTTATCAGATGTACCAGAGCCATTTTTCCTTCCTATACACAGCATCATTTTTACCTATTCAGCTGCTGGGTGTGTAATAATAGTGATATCAAAGGCATGAAAATAGGCATCTGAGTGTAAAAGGGGAAAAATGGATTGACTCTGACTCATAACAAAATGACTTTAAAAAAGAACAGAACAAGGTGGGATGTGCTGCATTGCACGTGCAATGAAAACTGACACGAGAAATCTCAAGTTCAGAAAGGCAACGTGGAAGAAAATTTGCTCTGAAATGTTTTTTTTTTACTAGAATGCTGACTTTGAAAGATTAATTTAAAGATGGCATTGTATCACGTTTGGTTGTGACAATGGAAAAGAGTAAACAAAGTGCATATAAGGAAGGAAAAAAAAAAAGTACCAACAGATGCAGGAGCCAAATATGGAAGTGTTGAGGTAAACTGTGTGCGAAAACACCAACTTGGCTTTAAAGAACAGTTTGGTAGAGAGACACATTTTTGTGCTTAGAGGTGGCAAGAAATATCTGATGCTGTATGTCCTGAGCTCATAAAATGGGTAGAATTGCAGAAAGGTTCTCATCTGAATGTGGACACCGTGAGAAATAGAAAACTGTGAATATCTGATGTATTTGAGGTTATGGGGTGGGGGCTTTCATTGACTGGCCAGTGAGATCCCTACAGTACAAAAAGTATGATACCAGAGTAACACTAGTCTAGAATGAGCTGAAACAACTAATTACAGACACCACTTTGTGTGAAAAATGTGTCTATTATTTGTACTAAACAATTCTGCAGCACAAAAGGGAAGTATCTTAGTAATGTGTTTGTAACTTCAAGAGCTTAGAGGCAAAAGGCACAGAATGAAAGAACAGACTGAGCAGTCAATATATTTTTGTTGGTGAAGGGATTGCTTAAATAAGACTTTGCTTACGGTTGCAATCAGATACAGAGTTTATAACAGGGCTTTGCATATTCAGTGCACTGAGCAGCCACTCCCTGACTAATCCTCAGAGTATGTGAGGTAGGAGGGGTTGGTATTACCTCAGTTGCTCAGATGACCCTCAGATGGGCAGAAACTGCTGGAAACTGCCAGAATTCGGAACTGGCAGTCCTGCTGGATGAGGTCTGGGGGTGAAGGCACAGTTCTTGGTTGCCTTGAAAAAATCTAGTTACAATCTTTCTTTAAATGAATGACAGCAGTGGGGAATTGAAGGAAGGAGAGCTCCTGGTATCCTAACATGCATGTTTCTGTTTCAGCCTGTATATGTTACTGATGATAACAGTTATCCTTCGTGGACCCACTATCTTGAAATTTCTAGCTGATAGCAACTGTGTTTAACTGCTCATAAGCTGTAGCTGTCAGTAGAGGCAAGGCCTAAAACAGCAGTCCTATGGGTGCATCTTTATCTCCTCTTAAGGTAAATGCTAGTAGAGCAGGAAGAGCCAAAAGTTCAGAGTGCGGAGTGTTTCCCATGTGTGTGACAAAAGCAGTAATGCTGGTATCTCCTGTTGTGGGTATAGCTGTAATTGCACCTTCTCTAATGCAATTGCGTCTTGGGAGCCAAACTACTGTGATCTGTGTCATACCTCCTGTGTAAAGCTCTGCGAAGGGTGACAGAGTAGATTTGTCACATGAAGACGTGTGTCAGTGTTCTTCACTTCAACACCCTCATGGCGGCGAGTTGTAGCCAGATACAGCTGTCAGTGCTGTAGGATCTGCCACCAAGCAAGGCAGAGATGTTGCTCATAGAACAGTAGCTGGACTTCGGTTGTTAAACCTTCCTGCTTTTCTGGTCATCCTAGGCAAGGACCACTGCCTCAGCCTCTCGCTTCGCCTGCACAAGGGTGCGACCTTGCTTGTCTTGCCCTCAGCTCTCTGCCTTACTTGCAGTTCTTCTGCCCGCTTGCGCCAGGGACTTGCAAAAGTTGCTCACTTTGTGCCCCTGCCCCAGCCTGCTCGGTAAAGCGTTGGCCAGCTGGCTGGCACACGTGGAAGAGGTGGGGTGCTGGGTTCAGTAACAGTCAGCAAACGTTTGTGCTGAAAGCTGGGTTCCTCCAGTGCATCAGCCTGGCAGAGGTAAGAATGAAGACCCATTATTCCATACAGGAAGGTGTTTGGGAAGACAACTCTAAGCAGAGCTCTGGCTCTTCCCTCCCTCTTGGACATGGTCCACTGACACCCCCACCCCCTTCCCCCTTCAAGCACCTCTCTTAGTCTTAGCTTTCCCAAAATACAGTGATCATACCAGAATGTATTCTTTGCTGTTGGCTGTAATGATTTTTTAAAAATTATTATTTATTTTATGCCCAGCAAAGCATTTTGCTATGTGCCCAGTCTGACAAACTTGTTCAGGTGAGTTTGATGGACAGTGTCAGAAGTTATGACTGAGAGCTGCCTGTGAGGCTGAAGTGGAGGAACGCTGCTGTATCTCATTGAACTTGGGAGAGATGGGATGTTTATGTGTTTATTTATGCCCCACCGATCAAAGCGTGTTGCAGGTAATGGGAAAGGCAGCAAGCTGAGTCTTAGATTTCATTTAACTGGTGCCGATAGCTTCCCAGGGGAAGTTTCTCATTCATGCTAAAGTATGCAGAACTTCATTTAGAATATAGCATGCACGCTTGTGTGGGTTGGTGGGATGCGGGTGTACCAAAGACTGCATTCCTCAGCTGGAGCTGGCATTATTTTGTGATCATGTCATAAAAGAGGTAAAGGAATTGTATCGGGTCTTTATTAGACTATTAGTCACGATGAGTGTTAGGAGTTCAATTATCTTATGTTCTATCTCACTAGCACACTGAAGTCTGAGCTTGGGATGAATTCAAGGCACACAGACCTTATTTTACTCCTCTGCATAACCATCTGATAAGGTGGGAACTGGTAGGGGAAAGAGAGATGTAGTTTTACATGCCACAGGGTTGAGGAAAAGGAAGCCGTAGGCCAGTCAAGAGTCAGAGTCAATGTCTTCAAGAATTGCCAAAGGGCAATCTCAGGATTTTAATTGCTCAGCTAATATCTGAAGAGCCATGGAGCCATCAAGGGGTACTATTTTAGGAAATATTGAAGGGTAGTGGTGGGAAGCAGAGTCCGCCCTCTCATTCATATGCAGAAAAATGAAAATGAGAGGAAGGATTAAAACATCTGTAATTGTTCCTTATGTATTGAAACTAATTATTAAAATGGTAAAAATATTGTAATTAGTACATCATAGAAATACTAGTGATATTTCTAAGCTGCTATAAAAATCTATGCCTTAAATTAATAGAGACTTGGAACTGTACTGCATGTGAAATTATGTGGGCATAATTTTTGCCTGTTGACAGAGAAAATATTGCTGAAACCGAGAGTATCAGTATTGTTGATCTGGTTGTTCTATTTCTTAATTTTTTTTAAGGTTGTACCTGTAGGGCTCTACTTTTTTTTTTTTTTTTTAACTTTTATAATATGCTGTGTTAATTACAGTATTAGGAACTAATGCTAAATCTTAACTACAGCATCTGTGAGCTGTAATTACTACTATAAACTTTGAAATAAGGTAGTGGTAATTGGTGAAGCTAGTTATAAAAAGCGTTTCATAAGATTGATGTGTATCAGTTACACCATTCAAAACCCCGATTTATACAACTTTTCACTGCTTATTCTGAAAGACAGGGTTGCAAAAATGTCTTCCCCTCCCCCACCATTGGGAGTATTTCCATGCTAGACTTTGCAGAGGGTTTGAGGAGGTTTCCAGGGCTTTCCCTAGCATCTCCTTCATGTTGTTACTTGTTTTGAGAGTTGCTTACAGGAGGCTGACTCCTTTGACTTCATCTGGCTGCCATGCTGTGTCTTCTTAGACCCAATTCTTTGCTGCGGAGTGAAAGCTGCATTTGGGTTCACGGGAACCGTAGAGTCAGTGGCAATAATGAGACAAGGAAACATTAAACCATAAAATAATGGCTCCTTTGGAAATGGTTGTAGATCCAATTAGAATGTCCCGCTTCCCGTAGCGCCTGCTTCTGACCTGTAAAGGTAGCAAGCATGTTACTAACAGAGGGCCAGTAGTGAGAATGTAAAATTTCCCTGCTCTGCTGCTACTGTTCTGCGTGGGCTGGCGAGGCTGCACCTGTTTCTGCGTTTGAAGTGCTTGGCAATCACACCCAGCAAGACACCTACGCCCGAGCGTCAGGGACTTGCTTGTAGATCCTGGGTGTGGTTTCACCATACCTTAGGTCTAAGTCCAGGTTTCTGCTTTCCCGCTCTCTGGCCCGATGCCCAGCCTCTTGTTCCTGTCCACTCCTCGCAGTTGCTACTATGGCTTGTACATCTGCGTGTACGGCTGCTGCAGGGACCTGTCATATTTACCTTTATTGGTAGGGTTTTTTTCCCCTCCTGTGTCACACCTTTATGGCTGCTCACATCTCTCTGCTTCTGGCTTGGTTTTTTTTTTGACTAGATAACTCCCTGAGCTGGCTCATGTATGGTCACGTGTGCCCTGGCACATGGGTGAAGATAGGAGCAATCTGGATGCGTATTGCCTTAATCTGTTCTGGATTTCAGGGTGCGACATCAAGTCTTAAGATTTATTAGGACCTGATTCTGGATGGCGTCGGATGGTTTGTACAGTCAGCAGCAGCAGAAGGAATTGAAGGAGCTCTACACTTTTTTTAAGACTGGACCGTAAACAGATGGCTTTTCAGAATGTCTTCAAATACCTAAATTGTGCCTGATGAGTTTGATTATTCATCTTTGTTAACCCACTCAATACCACAGCGTATTTCTTTGCCGGTCTTTTAGTTTCTGGTAGCTTGTGTAGCTCACTGGATCAGGTCTAAATATTCTGCGAACAGTTCAGTGTCATCAGTCCCGACTGCTTAAAAATAGTAACCAGGTAGAGGGGGAAGGGCGGAGTTGCCCTTGCTCTTGTTAGTCACAAGTTAAGGCTTAACATTTTGGCTTAAAAACATTGAGATAAACCCAGACAGCAAGATCTAATTTTTGAGCCATACTTTGTTTTTCAGGCCTTTTCCACACCCATTGAAGGCCAGACATGTATTTTTCTTAATTGTAAGCCAAAATTCTCACATAACCACATGATTCTAGGAAGTGGGACTAGATGAAAAACAGAAAATATTGTGATGTGCACAATAAACTTATGCCAGTTGGCCGTGCAGGCGTTACACCATGAGTAACAACAAGTTTTCCATGTGTTTGCATTAGTACCTTCCTATTCAGCACCCACACAATTCCTGTGGCTTTGGGTGTGTGAAGCTGTTTTTCCACGGGGAGAGGGAAGGGGTCCTCGCTGGTGCTTTCCCACATTTACATTTCTTATAACATTTTATTTGTATCTAATACTTTTTGTTCCCAATAGCAAACATGTCTCATTGTGCTTGTTAGCTTCTTCGATCTAAGCACACCAATTACATTTCCAAGACAGAGTGGCTTGTTCCCCGAAAAGCTGGGTTAGGAAACAGTTGTACCAAAATCTGTTTTCCCCACACACATCCCTGTATCCCTTTTGGATGGACCTTTTTTTGTTTCTTTTTTAGCTGCAGTTTTCAGTATAAAGCTGCCAGTATTGCCAAGTATTTTTGGTTATGATACAAGTCTCATAACATTTTTTTTTCACGTTTTGTAAAAAAATCTTATTACTGGAGTCATAAGGTAATTAGAACCTCTATGGGGAGCCAAGGCTGAAAACATGCATTCTAAAAGCTCAAAATGAGGACAAGTGTGTTCAAAATTTTTATTGTTGTTATCTCATGATATGTTGATTCCAACAATTTTTTGATTGCTATTTCCAGCTGATGGTACTAACAATATTGAAGCCAGATACACAGTACAAGTTTTTGCTGTATGTATAGCTGTTATGACAGATGAAGTTGTGCTAGTAGAAGTCGTTAGCATGGTATGGTACACAAACGCAACTTTGTTAGTATTTTAGGAATTGCTTTGGTTGCAGAGGTTATGCTTTACCTATTGATACAAAATTAGCACTTTGCCAGTATATCTATGGCTGGCTGGGTGTATTTTGCTTTATAGCTTATCAGTGGTCCCATATATTGCTAAAATGTTCCAGCTTTGTATCTTCTATAGGGCTCTGACAGCTATCAGTAATGGCAGCAAGAAATTGTACAGTTTTCAACGTAGAACTTGATCCAGCTGTGAAAGAGGTTATAATATGTGTTTGCCAAGAACATCAGACAGGATAACTTTGGAGGCCCCTTCTGCAGGGGAGGACAGTTTGTTCCAGTTCAGTTTGCTGAGTATTGTTCATCCTTATCTGTCTGTAGCTGAACTGTGCTCAGGACTGGTATGGGTGATGTGACAAGTGTGCTCAGCAATGGTTCCACTGTGCTGTCTGGGCAAGGCCAAGCTTTCAAGTGTGTTTCCAAGCCCTTTGATGTTTTAAGCATTTGCATCTGTCAAAATGGTTTGGTGCGAACATTAGCATTCTTTAATCTGAGACTCAAAAACAGCAGCGTGGGATTCTGGCTCATGCTTCTGTAGCATAGTAAGAGACTACAAAATACCTGCTGCTAACTGGAGAATCTCCCCTATCTGGGTCCCCGTTCACTGTGTTCAAAGAGAAACTGGGAACTCCTGTAGTTTATAGCAAACCTGCTATCTAGGAATGTCTATGCTGCTAGCTGCCAACACTGCATAAAAAAAATCAGTGTACATCTCTGAAGTCCTTACCTCCTTTTGTGCCCCAGATGTTTCTGTCAGTCATCTCTCCATCCCCACAGTTCGCAGAGGGACCTGCGCAGAGCAACGTGCAGTGAATCTGTGCCTTGCTTTCACTGCGGGGGTTCTTCTGCCCGGTAGTGTCAATAGTCTCTCTACTAAGCTACAGCACGGAGAGCCATACACCATTCTTCTTTGTTCCGTACTAGAAGGATGCAGATATCAAGGCTTATCCATTGCTTTTATGAACATAAAACTTAAGCTCTGCTTTAGTGAACCGGGTGTTTTGATATACAGGTGACCCCTTTTTATCTTAAGACTGAATCATTTTTATTGCACCTCTGGGAAGTGCAATCCAAGCCACATCTTTGCTTGCTGTTTGGCAAATGTTCAGTAGCAGTTTCCAAGGTGAAAATTTGTTCTACCCAAAATCATGTTTCTTTGGTGCTTTTTTTTTTTTTTGTTAGCATTAAGTATTACAATCTACTTAAATGGAAACGAATGTAGGAAAGGTATATTTTTTTTCTCAATTAGTGAATCACTAGATAATTAATAGACTCAATATATCTTGAGTGTGCCTACCGTGACTGAAAGCTAGTGAGATGCTACTGGGAGTGTTAAATCTCAGTCAAATTGTCTGCATCGGTGTGACTGGGAAGTCTCATTCACTTTTCCCAAGCTTCAGTAGCAGCTCAGATGCGTTTTCCAGGAGATCAGGTACTATTGTCAGCTTTGTTCTTTCTCCTCTGCCTAAAACACTTGAGGCAGCTGCTGCTTCCCGGGATACTAACAGCATGTAGACCATTTAGCACAGCAGCAGACTCTGTTATTATGGCACATAGTTTTTTTAGATTGCTTTACTTGTTCGATATGTTCTTTCCTTCAGCAGGCTCTGTCTGTTCTCCGTACCCTCAAACGGAAGGTAGTAATGTTGCCATGTAACATTACTTCCCTCCTTAATTCTTATCTCTAGTGCCCTGTGTAATCTCTTCCCGAGCTCAAGATTTTTGACCCCACTCCTTCAACGCTCTCAATGGGCTGTATGGTGATAGAGCAGCCGTGGTGCATGTGTATTGGTAACAGTTTCTTTGCAGAGGAATACATGGAGAAGGCATCTCTCACGTGGAGGGGGTATCCAGCTGAGAAAGCAGGCTTAAGCATGGCATGAGTAGCTCGACCAAAAATGCAAAGTGAGACTTGTCATAGGGCAGGCTGTGTGTTGGAGCAGTTGCATCGACCCCTTTCCAGAGTGTCCCACTGTACCGGGGAGAGATGGTAGTTCTGGTGACTCTTCTCTGGCACGGTGAGCCCTGGATTTTGTATGGAGAAAGGCAGGCTCTGAGCCAGCCCCCGCTGACCCGGCTGCTTCTAACGTGTATCTGAACTGGATGATGGAGGTCATAAAGCCCAGCTGAAATAGCAGGAGGGGGCTCAGGGCAGCCTTGTTGCTCCTCAGGTGGGTGTTACAGCCTACGCAGAGCTCTTTCCTGCCAGCACTTAAAGCTAGCTTTGGCATTTCAACACCGGGCTGCGGCCGTGCCGGCACGAATGTGTGCCCAGGCGATGGATTGCTTGGGAGAGCCTTTGTTGTCATAAGGAAACCCGTGTCCTTGCCTGCGCCACTCGGGGGTGGCTGTGAACGGCTTTCTCCTCTCACGGCCAGAAGCTCTGGCTGCTGCCTGGGTGACAAGGAGGCGAGCCGGGAGAGCCCCCGGTGCACCGGCTGCGGTGGGGGGGAGGGGGGGGCCGGACAGGGCAGCCCCCTCCTCCCCTCCCCCCCCCGCCAGCCTGTTCATGGGGGGAGCGGGCAGGGAGCACGGGCGGCCTGGGGGTTGGCAAATGTTCAGTAGGAATTATTTATATTACCAAATATATAATATATATTATTTAGGGGGTGTGTGTGTATATATATAATTTGGTAATATATAATATTACCAAATTGCTAAATAATCCTGCGCTGAAAGCTGGGGCTGGCCCCGGTTTGGGAGCAGGAGGATCGCGGGGCTCCGCATCGCTCCGTGCTGCCTTGTTTCCTGGCTAGCTGAAGGGCTTGTCTGTGCTTGATAGCACTTGTTATTCCTCCTTTCTTGTTTGTTGGAGGGGGGTGGGTGGGGGAGGTGAGGTACTTGCTATTTAAAACCAGAAGTGTTTGTCATCTCCATCCAGGTGAATTAAACCACACTGGAAGGAAGTATGACATTCACTTTGCCTTTTGTAATCTGGGAAAGCTATGGGTGGATGCAGTACATCATTGCAGGAATTGCTTTGTCCACTGGTGCTTTCACTGCTGTCCTGTTTTGCGTATCTGGCTGCCTACTGCACCCTTCCCCTCTCAAATTTTGTGCTCTGTACTACCATATGACCAAGCACTGCCCCTTTTTTTTGTTGTGCTGGCATGGGGCCAGCTGCACCCTCTCACAGTTCCAGCTTGCAGTGAGTTTGTGTACCCAGAGTCACCTACAAGTCAGGTGCATGTGAACTGCAGTCCCGGATTTCCAGGCCCTCTTGGGAGAAGAGCATATGAAGAAGTGATGGCAAGTTCAGCATCTGATCCAGAGAGACGTGAAAGATCAGTAAGTCCCAGCAGTGGTTAGGTGAGGCTTCTGGGAGAGTTTGTGTAGCCTGCTGGAAGCTGGCAGTTGCCAGATAGGCTTCTGTGTGCCTGCCTGTCATGTTATTTGCCTTACTGCAAATGCTAATTGAAAGTTTGCTTGGGCTAGCACAGCTCCTGGGGGTCTCCTGGGCAT
The DNA here is from genome assembly GCF_015220075.1 of Falco rusticolus. Lineage (NCBI taxonomy): Eukaryota > Metazoa > Chordata > Aves > Falconiformes > Falconidae > Falco > Falco rusticolus. Next base: position 81,394,378 of record NC_051191.1, read on the forward strand.
TCCTCTGGAAGAGGACCAAGCTGACCTGAGGTGGAAGCATAACATGGCCATGCTCGTAGGCAGTCTCTTCTGGTAACTGCTGGGCTTTGTACGTAGCTTCTCTGTATGTGGAGGCTACAGGTGTAGCCAGGTTTGTTTTATTTCCTCTCCCATCTCCATGAAATCCTTATTGCAGAGGTATCTACCTCTTTCATTACAGTGCAGCAGTCTTCAAGCAGGAACTTAACTGTTTCCCAGACTAGTTAAGTCCTCCCCCACTGTCTGCAGAAAGTTTGTCCCTTCTCCTGCCTCACTTCCCAAAGCTTCTCTCTTGCTTTCCCTGAGGTGTGCAAAACACCTGGCAGTAATATGAGGAGACAAATCTCACTTGGCAGCTTCCAGCACTGATCTCCTGTGCACCTCCCTCTACGCTGTCTCCCAGTATCATCATGGAACTGCTCCAAATGCAGCTTTAAACTTGTCCTTTCACCTGTCCAAATCCCTTGCAACAGAGCCAGGGAAGTGGAAACTCGGTCCTTGAGCTTAATAAGAGGAAAATCGGTGCTGTATACATCTGTAACAGCACAGTGAGCAACAATTCTTCTTCCTCTCACAAAGTGTGGGCTTGAGTTTGAGGATCTTGCTATTCAGACCTTTCTTCATGGGCCATCCTGTCCTTAGTAGTAGTAAATGTTCCTTAGCCATTAGCTTGTGTCCTAGACCGCCTGTCCCCCTAAACATTTGTCTCTGCTCCTGGGGAGCACGTTTGAAAACTGTATTAGGTGTGAGAAGTAACACTTTTCTAGTCATTAGCAGAAGAGACTCACTTAGGTAGCTGGAATTGTTAAGAGCAGTGTAGCACAAGAGTGACCTGATGTGATCATGGAACCTTTGTTAAAGAAGGGGTAGATGTACCTACTGGGGACAGCTAAGTGAAGTTGATCCTGCCCTGGGCAAAGTGGCTGCTTACAAGTGTATGACCCGGCTCTTTTCTTGTGCTCTGCCAAGCTCTTGGGTTTTTTTTTTTTGGTTGGTTGGTTGGTTTTGTTGGTTGTTTTTTTTTCCTGGGCTGGAGCTTCTTCCTGACAGTCCTGTGCAACAGTTCCCATGTGCAACAGTTTCAAAACATGGTTTAGCAGCACCGAAGTAGTTTACTATTAGCTGATAGCAGTAAAATGTGGCAGAAAGTCCCATGGGAACTTTTGGAATAGACATATCTCTTTGAAACATGGTGTTTATTGTAATTACCTGTTTACAACTACTTACTTTCTGCTTAGGGGGGTGTTTGGGGTGTCCAGATTGCTAAATAATCCCAGTTTTGGCCCAATGTTGTAAGAAAGATTCTTTCCAATATAAACAAAAATAAAAAAATTACATGAGAAAAAATACTTGGGAGCAAAGTTAATTGATGAGTTAACTCATTTTTTCCCTGCTTTTTAAAAAAGCTAAAGATGATGACAGTCCCCACAATTGAAGTGTATGCAATGCTTCAGCTCTAACTCCAGAGCATGGGGTTATTGCTTTCAGAGCAGGTGTTCTGTTTCATGTGACATGAAGAAAAATATAAGCTAAACCAGCTTTCGGGTCAGGCATGCCTTGGCCATGGAGTTAACTGGGACAATTAGTCCAGATGTAATCATACCTTTATTGCTTTTACTTTCTGTGTGGGATCAGGAAGTGTTACTTGTGACTACAGAGTCACTTCAGCACAAGGAAGTTGCCATTGATCTCAAAGATTTCTCTTTCCTTGAAGACACTTCCCTTTCTCTGTTTGTGAGTCTCCCAAGTTGAAATTGTCACACACATGCACCCCCCTCAACAGCAGTTGAAACCCTGGAAAAAATGCCGTTCTTAAAATAGTAGGGAAATTTGGAATGCCAGAGGAAGAAATAGTGTATAGATTTGGTTGTTAGTTTTGAGCAAGAAAAGGGAAATATTTTTGCATGAGTTTTCTGAATGGTTCAGAGCCAGGCCTTGGGGCTTTTTTTGCCACTAAACAGCTAGCCGGCTTTTACCTGAGGATATGTGGAATGGTTTCTCAGACCAAAAGATGCAGGATGATGCATTCATGTCTGGAAACGCAGACATCTGTAAGGTCGGATAAAGGAGGACAACACTGAAGCTTTATTCAGGGGGAAGTCTGGCTGTGGCTACACATTGCAGGAGATCCTTTGGGGCTAAATTACAAGCTGTGGTATGACTGCGAGGGTACCCAGTGTATGTGAAGCAGTAATTTATAAACCATTTCTGATAAGCAGGGGATAGGGAATAGGGAGGGCAGGCTGGAACACTGAAGAAAGTGTCCCAGAGGCAGAAGAAAAGAGAGGAGAGCCACTAAGATTTGTGTCTTTCTCATGTCTTTTAAGGTAGGGATTGTGGGTCATGGGATAGGTAGAAGCCAGAAAGATAAAAGTAGTGAATCAGATTCTACCATCCGTTTTGCAGACATTTCCCAAATGTACATTCCCTAGTGCTTTGTCATGTCTGAGCTGCAAATGCAATAATGGATGGGAAATTCCATTATATCCTTTAGGAAACCATCCAACAAGCCTGAGATTACTTCCTACTGCCCCCCCCCCCCCCCCGCCCGAGTAGACTAAATGATGATACAATTTCTCTTTGTAGTCTGTAGACACTTCCACAGGCACCAGAGGTGCTCCTCTCAACCCATGTGGTTTACAGCCTTCAAATACCTTGTGTCTTGTGTCATGTCCTAGTTATCTGTTAATCAGGTTCTTACATTGCTGTCTTGTTAATCAATTCCTGTGATCAGTTGCAATAAGGCCCTGTGTTGCACATGTGTACGGAGATTTGTAAAGACAGCCTTCAGCTCTGAAGTACAGGCAAGGGCCTGTTGAAATCAAAGAGATCTTTAAAATTCAGCTAGCAGCTAGAAGAGGCCATGAGTATTTGTCTACCATGCCCTGCAAAAATAAATGGAGATTTTGATGATTTTCTCATCTGAATGCCTTCTGGTATCCCCTTTTGGGTTTGAGGTAGCTAGCCATGGCCAGCACTTTCCATAAGTTGCATTGTGGCTGTTAGGAGAGATTATCTTCTCTGTTCTTTGACCAAAGTCACTTTCTGGATTTGCGTGTAAAGCTAAAAAGACACTAGTCGATTTATTTTGGTGTTACTCTCATACTGCAAGCTTACACTGGGCGTTTTGTTTACTTTCAGTTGTTTCCCAACTCTTACCACCCACTGAGTATGTTTTTTTGTATTGTGGTTTTTTTTTTTCCTCAGCTGCATTAGTACCTGTTTTGAAAAGTCTTTTAAGCTGATTAGCTCCACTGTATCATTCTGTAGTAGTAATAGCAAAATGCATTTTTCTTTAGCAGGATGTGTCACTGATGGAGTCTGAAGAAACCAGTGAGGGAGGGACCACTCCCCGAGAAGCCAGCGGCGTCACTGGGGAGGTTTGGGATTCTACAGCAGTTGAAAGAGAGCATCATGCCCCTCACGCATCAGCCAAAATGAGCAACAGCCTGTCTGAATCTGCAAAGGGAGCAGAGCTCAGCACTCCTGAGGACTGCCTTTCTGCTCCAGGGAAAGCAGCAGAGATGCTGGGCAGACCCTCTAACCCTCTGCAAAAAGTGCCAGCAGGATTGGAACAAGAGCAAGGTGATGCAGAGCCTCAAAAGGGACTCTCGGAATTGGAAAGAGAAATGCTTTTAAGTGAGGGTGGACTGGATTGTTCTCTGAAACTTAAGCAAGTAGAGCTGGTTGACCTGGAAAGCAACCAGGACTCTTCTCTCAGCACAGTCCAGGATGGGCCAGACCCTGGCAGTGCCATCCTGCAGGCTGTGGACCTCAGCACTGAGTTTCCTCAGAGCCAGGCAGAATTGGCACTTTGTGGCTCAAACTCTCAGGCTCAACATCCAAAATACCCTTTGGCAGATGCCATTTCCTCTCAGAGAGAGACACCTAAGTGCTTCTTGGTGTGTAAAACTGTTTCAGAGGGGCATTATAAGGCTGAACCATTTCTGGATAGCCTCTCCATGGATTCTTTGCAGGAGGTTGATGCTGGTGCAGAGCAGAAGCAAAGCAGCAAAAACGTGGCAGCACCAACTCATGAGCAGCCTACCTCAGAGGAAGCAATAGATGACATGGCTAAACCTCACATTTCTGAAGACGCTAAGGAAAGCGTAAGAGCACTTGAGGGTCTGGAAGAGAATATAGAGTCTTCCTTTTCCCATCAGTTGTCTTCCACCTTAGCAGATGACAGCCAGATAAGTTCACTACAAGCAGAATGCAACATCTCAGCTGGTGAAACAAGGAATAGCAGTATGGTCAAAGAGCAGGGAACAGCAACGGTTCCTAAAGAAAACTCATCCGCTTCTAAATGCCTTCATCTTGAAGATGACCACAGAAAAACAGAGAGCAGACCTGCCTCTCAAGCAGAGAGTGCCTTCCAGGTAAAGGATACTGCTAAAAAAAATGAGGAAATGAGTACTTCACAGCATAAGAAACCAGCACAGGAGGCAGTGTCTGAACTTCAGCAGGAAGAAGAGAAGAAAGAGTGCAAACTGCAGAATCTGCTGGAAGAAGGGAAATCTTTGGAGCCCAAAGATCGGAAAAGCAAGGAACTAAATGAGAAGAAACAACAATTGCAGATGGAAGACCTCAATCTGGAGGCATCAGCTTCCAGGTCAGAGTTATCTTCTGTTCTCAGGCATAATGTGGACTTGTGTGGTTTGGAAAACGTTTTTTTGGCTGAGCAAACAGGATCAGCATTTTCTCCTAGGGAGTCTGTCTCTGTGGATCAGCATCCCGGTGAGGATGTACTGCTGAAAGCTTATGCCACAGAAGCAGGTTCTGGACGTCAGCCACTCGCTGTTAGCTCTCTGTCCTCAAATAACCTGAATGCAGTGGGTGAAACTCCAGTGGTGCCTCCACACACATGCCATATCTCTGACCAGGCAGAAGACCTAGAAGACTCTGGCCGCTTTTCCATTGGTGGTCAGGATATTGGAGAAGTGGACTGGGATGACAGGACAAGACTGGGCAGGGAGAATGAGCACAGTGATGGGCATGGAAAGGCTGTCCAGAGGCTTGATAAAAGAGGTGCACCTCTTCGTGGAGGAGTGGCAGCGCTTTCTAGTGCAGAGAACCCAGAGGCTTCTGTTCTACATCCTTCCTCAGGTACCAAGAACTTGGAGCCACCTGATCCCATAGATCCTCATCCCATTACAGAAAATTTGGGAAAAGCTGAGCTTCAGGTCTTCATTCCAGCTTTACCTCCAGAGCTCGCCTCTGTGGCTTCAACATCTGGCCCACAGCAAGAGGGTGCTAGCAGAATGGCCTCCTTGACCCCTGAGGACTGTCCTGGCACCAGCCTGAACAAACTGCTAGACTCTGTAGAGAAGCCAGCCAGCCAAGCTGCTTCTGTACAAGTGCGGGACCCAACATCAGGGGAAACTGCTAGTGTACGTACTGATCCAGGGGAGGCCAACATTTCCCATGAACTCCTTATTTCTGAGGAAGGCTTTCATGAAGACCTTAGTGGCCAGTCTTCTTTCTCTGTAATATACCCAAGCTGTCTTCCTCTAGAGAGGAGCCTTCCTGAGGGCAGGAGGACTGTGGCTGTCATTGCAGGGCCTCTGGAACCACCCCAAACACCAGGCAGGACTTCCACTCCCCTGAACCACCCAGAGACAACTCAGCAAAAACCCCCAGAAGAAAGTGCCATTATCCAACCAAAAGAAATGGGAGTACCTGTGGATCGTGAAGCACAAGAAATGCCTTTATTTGATCAGTCTGACTGCGGTTTAAACCAAAAAGAGCCTGGATCCAGAATCTCCAGTGTCCTGAGCACCCTAACCTGGCCCTCTGAAGAAGATATGGTCTTTGCCGTGAGCCAGCAAGAACAACCTCTGTCCCCTGCATCCCATTCAAGCCTACCTCTGGTGTCTGAGCCTGATGCCAAACAGCTTCCTCGCCTTCCTTCCCTTGCCCGAAGCCCCAGGCAAACTCAGGCCCCTGCACTTAATGCAAATCACCTTGCCCAACCTCCAGCCCCTGAAAGTTACCAGCCGCTGGCTCCTTTACCCTACTCCAGGCCACATCTCAACTGTGGTATGTATGATAGTAAGTTACTAGCCACTCACCCTACTATAAGCCATCCTCTGCACGCTGCTGCCTCTCTGTCTGATTCTAATACTGTGGCCTCTGCTTCTCACAGAGAAGATGTAGCAGAGAAAGATGACCTTGTTCCAGTAACTAGAGAGTGGGATCTCAGTGACTCAGGTACCCATACAGAGACATCTGATGACTCAGGGGTCAGTTTGTTGGCCAAAAGCTTTTCTGCTGTTGGAAATGAAGCATTGGCCGGCTCCTCTGATGCCAGCCCTGAAACAGCAGACCACCACATGGATATACAGTATGGAAAATCTTCACCTGACCACCCTTCTTGGCCCTCGCTGGAAGGCCTGATAACATCCACAAACTCCAAGAGCCGGGACTCTGCACAGCCACCTCCAATGCTAGCATTCACCAATCCAATCCATTTCCTCCAGCTCAGCCCTCCATCACCACCAACCACCAGGACAGCCTGCCAAGAGGAGGACATCTCAGGGGAGCTGCGATGGGAGCAAGAGGCAGGTGTCTTTGGTGTGGACTCAAAGAATGTCCAAGCTCCATTGGCATTCACAGAGAAAACAGAAAGTGAGAGGAGGATCAAGCAAAGGCTGGAAGGAGAAGGTGGGGAACACCACTTGGTAGCTCAGCCAAAGGAGGAAATGCCCAGACACTCACCCTTGGAGAAATCATCAAGTTGGCCAGACAAAAAATCGATCAGGGTAGTTGCACAGGAGCCAGCAGCCAATCAAGAAAACCCAATTAAACGCCGAGTAAAAAGCAAGGACTGGCACCGTCAGGGCCTGAAGAGGATGTCAGTACCACCAGACATCTTGCAGGGTGAGTCCCCCCCATCAAATTTACTGTAGATACCAGAAACACTGGATTAAATTAGATAGGCAACGTGATAGAGAGGTCTGAGAGCTGAGAGCTCAGCATTGCTCTCGTGCCTTTCTGGTAGTACTCCTCGCTGCAGCCCTGCAGCCCCTTGCTGTCCTGCCCCAAGCTCCCCGCTCTCCCCTAGCTCTTCCCTGCGGCCCTGTAACCAGTACATCCTGGTGGTTCTGAGTAGGGCAGCGTGCTGGGGCTCAGTCCCCTCGTTTCACACTAACACCTGCAACAGAGAGGACCCCTCACCCCTCAACTTCACATCCAGTTTCTTTTCTTCTCCCTTCTCCGCGTTTGGCAGCCTGTCACCCTTACTCGGTAAGAGGGGCTATTTTGCACTCATTTGCAGGAATGAGTTTCTTGGTGGGGCCGAGTTCAGAGCTTCTGCTCGTCACCTCCTGCTGCCATCACATGGCTGCTGCGTTTTGCTGCACTGGTAGCAGCCCATTCCCAAGCGGTAAGGAAAACACGTGCACACATCCTCGGTCATCCGGATCTGTTCCCGCATGTTTTAGTTCCTTCTGTATTTGCAACCTGCCTTTCTTTTGCAGCTGACACCTTTAGATCCCAGTTTGACCTTCTGAAAGAGATGATCTTCCTGAGAATGTAGGATTCCTGAGAACAGATAAGAAGGCAAATTTGTCAAATCCAAGGTCCTAGCTTTCATAAAAGCCAAATAAATCACTGATGTCACAGATGGAAAACATGCATCTTCTGTAATGCAGCTCATTTAGACAGTACTTACTGTCAAGATGCATGTCTGTTCTTTATTATGTCATACATGGGCTTTAAGTATACTTGTTTCTTCTCAGCTCTTAGTTTATTTTCCAAGCTCCGCAACATGCTGGATTTTTGGCATAGAGGAGAAGGATTGGAGTGTGGAGGGGCATAAAAGGTTTGGCAGCACTTGAATCAGGATTTGTTCAAGTGTGTGATCTGTAAATTCTTGGTTCCAAATTATAAAACGTTCAAGGCAACAGTACTGTCTTTCCCCTGACCCATACTTGCAGCTCAGTCTTTGGGCTTTCTTCCTCCTCCAGATTCCAATGAATTTTATACAGAATTTCTTTACACCTTATTTAAATAAATCCCTCAGAAAACAAAAGTCCACAACTTCCCCATTTTACATAAACAGGAGATGACTCAAGCAGCACTTTCTTAATGCTCACATAGTACATAATGCTGTAATACAATTCTCACATTTCATTCTCGGGCCGCATCCCTCCTAAGACTCTTCACAGGACTGACTCTGTTAGATGTCCAGCATTCCTGCCCCAGAAGTCACTGAGAGTTTTTGGGGGCACAACATCCGCAAAAGAAAGTATAAGACTTTCAGACATGACTGGTGACTTGGGGTCTGTTGATCCTCTTACGCCTGACCCAAGCTGCTGAAAGGGGAAAGGCAGCACCAAACAGAGCCCACAGGCAGTGTCGTCTTTTGGGCAACTGGAGAGGGAAGCTCTTAAGAGTTACTGTGATTGCTGAAAGTCTCACCCTTTTTTCTTTGTATGAAAAGCAAATGTGGCTAAGTAACAGATGTGAAGTGTAAGTAATGTCAAGGATTGTTAAAACCAGAATGTTTCTGACTTGTAAATAAAGGTCAGGATGGTACCTGTACTCCATTCAGGTGGGGTACAGGTAAATGGTATCTGTGTATCATTTGGATTGCAGCTTGACTCTAAAAACGGACTTATGTGTTTATTTTCTGTCTTACATGCAGAAGTTCCTTCTGTTCCTTCAGAGGAAGAAGCTCACAAGACACACAGGGAGCCACCAGTCAGTTCAGAAACAGTTATATTGCGGTAAGTCTCTCAAAAGCCCCTTAGAATTTGCCCCCATCCCTGTGTAGCACAGACACCTCATGCTCTCCATTGTTCCCAAGGGACCACAGATGGTGATAAGGAGCAGGAAGCAATAATAAAATTACTTAGGCCTGTGTTTCAGTCTGTGCCCTCTGGGAAAGGACCTCGTTGCAACAGAAGTATTTCTGTCCCTTTAGGAGAGTGTTTCCATTAAGCCAAACTTTATTCTTTGTGAAGTAAAGCATGTGGAGCTTGAGCTTGTTGGAAAGAGAGGTCCTTGGTGTGACAGATCTGTTACTAAGATTTTGATAAGCCATTTCCAGTACTGTGTTTTCTGTTCACTCTTTTGTTTCCAAATCCTTATTCCCTGACAGAGAAAAGAAACCTGCAGATGCAATGGAGAACTTCAAACGCCGGCACTCCAAACTGATCAACTCCTGTAAGTGCCTTCTGCCTCAGGTGCTGTAGCAGACCCCTCTCCTCCATCATCCCTCACCCTTGCAGTGAGCACAAAGTGAGCTCCTGCCACATGGTAGCAAGGAGGGAGTGTTAAGAGAGTGGTGTTCAGTGGAGGCAGTGAAACCAGAGTCCTGCAGTACACTCGGGCAGCTGGTGAGCTTTGTTTATAGTGGGTGCATGTGGTCTAATGTACTTCGGTTATCCTAATCTGAGACAATAACAAGAGTTTTCTCCAGATTGAAGCAGAGGGCAAGCAGCTGCTATAGAAAGTATTAATGTATATGCCTCTCTTCACAGCAAGACTGCTGTATCAGGAATACAGTGACGTGGTTCTGAACAAGGCCATTCAAAGCCAGAAGAGAGTGGATTCTTTTGCAGAGGATATAGAGTCGAGTTTCCCGAGCTCTCCAAGGCTACGGAGGAAAGTGCTTTCTCCCCAGGACTCATATTTGCAGCGTCTGTCAGTCTCATCTAATGCGTCCCTCTGGCAGGACATCCCCATGATACGGGGCAGCAGAATACTACTCAATATGTCCCGTGATGAGCAGAAGCTGCAAGAGGTAATGGACCAATGTAACGAGGTAGATGGGTGGTCTGTAGTCAAGAAAGAGTCCCCAGAAGGGTGGTTAAAGTGGAGAGCAAAAATTCTGATGAGGGAATGCAGGCTGGATGCGGAGGTCAGCTCTAACCATGTAAGCAGTATAGGGATGTGGTATTAGTGCTTGTGAAGTTCAGAGCTGTAGAGAAAAGGAGCGCCAAAGGGTAGACTCTGGACCATATCAGTAACTTCATGAAAACAGACACAGGGAAATTGAAACGAGGTAGAAAATTAATTTTGAGCATGTTCAATGCAAAAGAGAATATTAAAGTAGAAGACTTCCAGCATTCTCCCACATAAAAGTTTGAGAGATGCTAATAAAAGCACAGTGAATTGTAGTTCCTGTGGCAGAACGTGAGTTTACCAAATCAACCTGTGTGAGCTGCGGGGCTGAGAGTAAACAGGAAGATGTATAGCTTCAGCAAAATGGAACATAGGGAAACTGGGTAAGGAAAATGAGAGGAACTGAGTAAGGTAAGGAAAATAGGAGGACCCAGAGAAAGAAGCGAAAACAACACCATGAGAAACATGATGAAGGAGAAGAATGTGGGTGATGTGGATGCTGGAAAATTTATGGGAGCGTGTAAAACGGGGAACCTAGTGAGAATGGAGTTGGGGGGGAATAAAAATAAAATTAGAGTAGGTAACTGTTTTTCTTGCAAGTCATACCACACTTCTGTCTTCTTGTCATTTTATACTCTTTCTTTAGTTCCCCCCTCATTCCTAAAGCCTCTTTTCTGTAATGATGCACTACTTCCATCATGTGCTGGGAGGTTTTCTTGCTTTGCCCCTGTATTCCCTCTGTAAGATTACTCACAGACTTGCATAGTTTACTGATGCTGTGCTCCCTTATTTCATCTCTCAAGGCCAAGTTTGAGTTGATAATGTCTGAGGCTTCCTACCTGCGCAGTTTAAATGTGGCGGTGGATCACTTCCAGCGATCAGCAGAGCTCCAGGCAATGCTCACCAATCAAGAGCGTCAGTGGCTTTTCTCCCGCCTTCATGATGTACGCGACGTCAGCGCTAGGTGAGATGTGGCTCTTTGCTTCCAGGACTAACACCCTTCACGAAGCACAGACACAGACCATCACTTCTGTCAATAACCTCTCTCGCTCCTGTTCTGCGTGTTCACTGACCTTGATATGACTACGTGATACACACGCGTAGCACTTTGTGACTGCTTACCAACACTGCCCTGAAAGAACATCTGCCTTTTTAGGTGACAGGGCAATGTAAATCTTGGTGCTAAGTCCCAGATATTATGGTGCAGTTGTGTACAGAGCTTATTGCAGGAGATGAAAATGTTCAAAATGCTACTGTAGCCATGCACTGTTGGCTTCAACTACAACTAAACTTGACTAACTAGACCTCAGCCCAAACCAAATGTAGCTCCTGCCAAATCCAAGACAAAAGAAGCAGCTGCATGAATCGTGACCCAAAAAAAAAAAAAAAAGGTGCTGGTGTGGAAGTAAGTTACAGGCATCACTTGACAGAACCTAATGTGAATCAATTGAGCATAAGTCATAAAATGTAGACATGATCCCACATGCAAGGAATCCTGTATGTTAGAGGATTCTGTTCTGCTTTTCTCCCAAGGCTTAGCTACATATATCACTAAGCTAGTAAGGTTTGCTGCTACCTTTTCCATTTCTACTAGTGGGACTATTCTGGTGATTAATTTTCTGATTAATTTTCAGTTGTTTCCTTTAGTGCTGTAGAGGTGCAACCTCTCAAGAACAGAGGTCTTTTGCCTCTGCTTCTTCCTTGCTGATATCTAGCCCTAAATTGTCATTGCGCAGGCATTATACTCTCTCTAGAAGTAAAGAGCTGTCTTGTGCTTACATGTTGGCTGTTGGGATTTTAGAGGACTGAGGCCATTCCTGCTTTTCTAAATGACACTGATCTTTCCCTCTCCTTTTATGGCATTGCAACTATGTGCTGCAGTTTCCTTTTTGACTTGGAGGAGAAATTTGAGGAGGACATGTTCACCTTCCATGTGTGTGACGTGGCTCTGAAACACGCCCCTGAATTCCGCAGGGTGTATCTACCATATGTAACAAACCAGACATATCAGGAGCAAACCTTCCAGCGGTTACTGTAAGTTTTCTCATTTGTTGCACCGTTCTCCTCTCTCACTTCCTTGCTGCACCTCAAATATTCGCTCTTTCAAGTAATGGGGAATGCTGCAGGTACAGGCTGTTGTCCAGTGCTCTCATGACATCCCAGAACAGGCAGGAACCTTCTTCAGATCAATGGCATCTGGAACAGCAGGACAGAGCTGCTGCAGGCTTCTCTCCCATAGCATTGGAAAGGGAGAGAATAATTAATATCTGATTCTATTGCAAGCTGTTCTCTCTGTCTACCCTCTACTGAAGAGAGCAAAAATTAGTCCTGGATAATGGTTTTCAGTCAGTGGTTTTCAGACTACTAAGAACCAGGAAGTGATAATTTCAAGTGAAACTTCCAATCTCGACCATTCTGCGACTCTGTAATTAAGAAACATATGGCTACCATCAGTAAGCTTAAAATGGCTAACCAGGAGTCTTAAAACTGGATTGTGAAAATCCTGGGGCCAGAGAACGCTGTTGGTCTTTCTTGCTCTGAGTGGTGGTGTGAAACATCTCATCTGTACCCACTGGCACAACCGAGCATTAATCGGGCATGGGGTTTCCTTGCCAATTCTGCCCTGCTCTCTGTTGTAACAACCCAATTCCAGTGAAACTATGGTGATTCCAGGAGAAGACACTGTACCCCCAGGCTGTTCTGCCACTATCTCTGTTTGCTGCTGACTGGGAGAGACCTAGTCTTGTAATTGTTTCCTTTCAGGCAAGGCTCAGTTCCACACAGACAGTATCCTGGAGGTCCTTTCCAGGGCAGTATGTGCTGGGCCTACAACCTTCTTCCCCATCTCTTCAAGGATATGGGATTGGCTGCTTTGGTGACAGGTGCCGCTCTCGTACCATTAGCCTTGTTATCTGCTGCTGCCCAACATGGAAAGCTGGATGGCAGTGGCTGTGTCTAGAAGGACATTCTGGGGGAAGGCAGCTCCTGAGAGGAGCTGCAAGAGAGGGGAAGCAGCTATTTCCAGACCCTGAACACAGCCCCTGGTGCTGGACCATTCAGTGTAAGGGAATAATACAAACCACCAATGTCTCTGTGAAAGGTGCCCTACTCATCAAGGGGAATTGAAACGTAGATGTTACTTCTGACTTTTATTCCAGAGGGCTGTGGAAGGAAAGATGTAATAACAATTGTACTGCTGTCCTGTAGCTGTTAGAAATCCATACTTGCTCTTCATCAGCAGAGTGGTGCAGTTTCTTGACATCTTTTGCCCCAGGGACAAAGCCTGAGTATTGGGAGTACTCCACCACTCACTGAAATCTGATACTAGGAAGACTATGTATTCGCTCTTAACGTCTGGATGTCTTTTTTTACCACCCCCACAGAAATGGAAATGCAGGGTTCCAGCAAGTCCTGGAGAGACTGGAAAGTGATCCTGTATGCCAGCGCCTCTCACTGAAATCCTTCCTCATCCTTCCTTTCCAGCGCATCACTCGTCTCAAACTCCTTCTACAGGTAACTGTGTGATTCTCTGCTTTCCTATCGTTTCTCTCAAGCTGGCCCTTCTTCAGGTCTGAGAGTCATACAAATACGAGCTAGCTCCAAGCACTGGGTGGAAGGACTGCATAGAGCCATTTGTGTTGCATCTGTGACGAGTTTGGCAAGATGCTCTATAGCTGCTTTGTTGCAAATACTGTGAATATGCCTTTGCAAAAGCAAACCCATTTGTCATCATACAAACGCCTGCTGTGCATCAGACCAGCACTGTGAGTTGAATATGATAGCCTGTGAGAGACAATGCAGTTTGCGTATTTGTTAGGACTTTGTTGCAACACTGCTTCAGTTGTACTCCAATAAATAATTTAGAGAGTCTTCTCAGAACATGTTGATCTACATTTTGTTGAACTATTTTGGCTTCCTGCTAAGAAAACAAAGCAAGGGTTCCTTGACTGCCCTCTGGAAGGCAGCCTGTCTTTACTCTTTCCCTGCAATGTTGACTAATAGGAGCCTTCCAGACAGGGAACCAGCAAGTTCCTAATGAATTAATTTTGAGCTCTTTCTATTACACTCTTCTTTTTGATTATTTGAGCCTATTTTTAACAGGAGGGGAGGAGTATCGGCCAAAGAACAATTCTGTGTGTAAGGCTGTTTGTGCTTGGATTAATGGTTGCTTCCTATGCTATGTAACTTGTACATGATAGTTTAGGTTTTCAGGGACGCCCTGTTCAGTGCAGCTTATCCGTGACATTCTGCATTTCAAATTTCTGGCCTTGTTAACTCCACGTCTCATCACCTGCTACTGCTGTAGTTCCCCTTGACGCTGGCATCTTGGCATCTCCTTGTTTCTCCTACCCCTTCCAGACACATATATCCAGCTTTGTCTGATTGCATTATGAAAAAACATCTTTTCTTACACAGAATATCCTGAAGAGAACTCGGCCTGGGTCTGAGGAGGAAGTGCAAGCAACACAGGCCTATGATGCGCTTGAAAAGGTAAGGCCATCAACCTGTTCCACAGCCCTGCAGAAAGGGATCCAGGGTTTTGATTGATGATACCCTCAATACAAGTCAACAATGTGCCTTGGCAGCCAAAAGAGCCAACTGTAGGCTGGGGTGCATTAAGCCCAGTATAGCTAACTGGTTGAAGAAGTGATTGTCCCATGATACTCCGCATTGGTGGGGCCTCACCTCAAGAGTCTGTGTAATTTGGGGTTCCACAGTATAAGAAGAATGTAAAAATATTAGAATGTGTCCAAAGGAGGGCAACAAAGGTAGTGAAAGGACTAGAGGGCAAGACTTACAAGGAGTGGCAGAGGATGCTAGGTTTGTTCAGCTTAGAGGCTGAGGGGTGGCATCATTGCTGTCTGCAACTTCCTCATGAGGGGGAGCAGAGAGAGAAGTGCTGATCTCTTCTCTGGATGCAAGGGAATGGCTTAAAGTTCTGTCAGGAGAAGTTCAGATTGGGTATTAGGAAAAAATTCTTCACTGAGAGGGTGGTCAAGCACTGAAGCAAGCTCCCCAGGAAAGCGGTCATGGCTCCAAGCCTGACAGTGTTCAAGAAGTGTTTTGACAATGCTCTGAGATACATGGTTTAACTTCCAGTTTGCCCTGTGTGGAGTCAGGAGTTGGACTTAATCCTCATGGGTCCCTTTCAACTCAGGATATTCTGTGGCTCTTTACAGCTGTGTTGCATCACGCAGCTGCAGGGCACTGAAGTGGCCCAGTCCTTTCATTGATCCTCACCCTTGTCAAGGGCCTTTGTCACTGATCCTCACGAGTAACAAATTAGCATGTTCATGTGACTCCTGCATGTGCAGTGGTAGGTGTGAGCAGAAAAGACTAAAGCAGGAGCCAGCTGGGATGCAACTGAACCTGCATCAGTGATACCAAAGTACTTTTTTTAGGACTTGCTTTTGCCAGTATCCTAACCACCATTCCCCCTTTGTGTTCCTTATCTTTGTCTCTAATTAGTGATCAACTCCCACCCTAGCCCCTGCAGAAAACCTTGCCTTAAAAAAAAAAGGCATGACACAAAACATTACTCTGTTGCATCCCTTACCTCTGTCCTGTTTCTTACAGAGACAAGACTTAAAAGTCTTCTGAGACAACTTGTTACCTAAAATTTGTACAGCAGCATAAGGTGGACTTGTTCTTAGCTAGCTCCTGTTCTGTCTGGTGATTATTTGACCTTCTTGGAGTGTCACTCCATTCCTTAAAATCTCTCCCCTATTCTCCACCATAAACATAAAGACCAGTTCAACATGATGCATACCTCCTTAAAGCTCTTAGGACTGCAGTCTAAGGTGGGTGGGCAAGATGTCATACACTGAAATCTTTAGACTCCAGCTGCCTTCAAGCCACCGTTATCTCTGTTGACACTGTTAGGCAGCTGCCCTGTATCACCTCAGGCGGCTGTACAGGCAGCTTACAGGCTGAAGTACCTCTGTTTCATTATGTGCTGTCCTCACAGGTACTGGCAACAAGCTCTGGGTTGTGGAAAGGTGGGGTTGCCATTTATCTCATCAGCTTCCTGTGTTTACAGTGGAGCATCTAATAAGAGTTGCTTCCGAATGACAAGCAGTTCAATCTGTGTCACCTGAGAGAGATGCCTAGTATTCCTCCCAGTATCCCCAAGTTAAAGCAGTACTTACCACGGAGACTTCATCTAAAGAATACCTTCCTTAAGAAAGAAGGATGATCACTGTACATATGGAGAAGTTTAGTATGCTTGCCTGCAAAAATACTTTTTTTTGCAGGAGGATGCCTAAGAAGTTGTCACTTACACTGACTCTTGAGGGGCTCCTTGAAGTAGTACTGATCCTACCAGGCAGTTCTGCTCCCACCTCACTGATCATCTGTTTTCCACTGCAGCTCATCAAGGATTGCAATGAAAATGTCCAGCGCATGAAGAGCACTGAAGAGCTGATCTACCTCAGCCAGAAGATTGAATTTGAGTGCAAGGTGAGCTTGTCCATTCCCTGGGCCTTGCTGTAGCCTAATGTATTTTCTCTCTTTCCTTACAAAGTCACTGGTGCTTATTTTTTGTTCTCCTCTCCAATCTGCACAGAGCTGTTGAAGCAGAGTATCATACACAGGTCAGCTCTTCATCAGTGCTTCCCTTGCCCACTCATTTGTGTCAGCCTTGGCTAAAGGTGCCGACTGTGGTGTACACCTGTCCAGCTGGACAGACGAAAGCACACTTCCTCTAGGGAAAGACGAAAATGCAAATCCAAACCTCATGGATACTGATTTCTTTGTACATGCTTGACAATGTTTGTTTCTGTCACGCAGATATTCCCACTCATCTCACAGTCAAGGCGACTTGTAAAGTGTGGTGAGCTGACAGCACTGGACTTCAGCACCCTGAGTCCAAAATGGAAAGTCACCACCCGGCCCATCTACCTACATCTTTTCAATGACTGTCTGCTCTTGTCTCGGCCGAAGGAGTGAGTGCTTCAACACAATTCTTCCTGCCCCTTCTAAAAATACCTGTCTCTTTCTGGGTCTGTGCTTTGGTGAAAAGAATCCTTTCCCTCTGCCTGCCAGCAAGTGGCAGCATTTGTCAAGTCACTCTCCTAACTGTACATTACGTGAGTATCATGCAAGTATGTGGAATCTGGTAGTCCCAACTCTTAGTTACAACATATGATGATGTAACAAGATATCTTTTGGTCCCTAGTGCACACTTCTGTTCTGCCTTTCCACCTCTATAACGTGAAACACTTTAATAATAACAACCACTTATTCTAGTTTTACTTGGCAAATAATTTCTTTCTGAAGGACAGCGTGAAGATGAGTGAATGTGCAAATCACTGGTTTGTCAAGAAACTAAGGGAATTGGTTGGTTGTGTTGGAGTTTTGGAGGGTGGTTTTGTTTGTAAGCTATAAAATAAAATTCTGACAGGACAGAGCTTAGTATTTTTACCTTTTTCATTAAGTCTCCCGTCTCTTCTCTGTCCTTCTGCAACTTCTAGCAAGAACAAAGCTTAAGATGCCTGAAGCAGATGAAGACTCATTAAAACCTTTTTGCTTTCCTGACATCAGAAAACAACATGGACTCACTTTGTAACCCTCATCACCTTAAAACTCACTATTTGTTTTGTTTCTTCTCTTTACCCACAGGGGTGGACGTTTTGTTGTGTTTGACCATGCTGCTTTCTCAGATGTGCGTGGGGAGAAGTGTGAGATGAAACTGCATGGAACAAACAAAAATGTTTTTCGTCTCTTTCTACTTCAGAATTACCAGGGAAAGAGAGTGGAGTTTTTGTTTCGTACAGAGACACAGTAAGAGCTCAAGGTTACCCTCAGTATATCCCCTTACCATAGCCAGACACCTCCTAGGAGCCTGGTGGTTGTCCTTTGGCTACCCAAATGCTGAAATATCAAATGCAGCTGCTGAGCAGAGGACTTGAAAAACTCCTCTTGCCAAAGAAGCCCCTCATAAACCACCTTGCCTCTCTGTTATCAGAGCTGCTCATACAATACTATCGTGTTATGTCATAATATCAGCCTCCAAAAATGGGAGGTTTTGCCTTTTCCTATTCCCTCTCCCCACTTCCAATTTCTCTGCCTCCCCTAAGTACCCCTCCCTGTCACCTCCTGCAAGCAAAGCTGTACACACACACCCCCATTCCAGTCATCAAGCTGCTGTCCCTCACATTGAATCCTGACACCTGTCTGGTAATGTTTTCCAGCAGTGAGAAGCTGAGGTGGATCTCTGCTTTGGCTCCTCCGCGAGGAGAACTGGATCTCTTGGAGTGCCCCGGTGAGACTGCTCTGCTACTACAGCAGTGGGGGTGGGCTGGCTCAGAGGAGTTGGAGTCACTGGGAGGTGGAACATTTCAGAATGATTCCGAGGCAGAATGCTTGCCTTTTTGTAAATAAAGAAGATACTACGGGCTTTCCTTCAGTGCCAGATTATGCCAGTTATCTATTTTTTTTTTTTTTTTTTTTACTCCTCATATTTGGAAGAAAACCTGTAGCCTCCCTCCCGGTTCTCTGCTCTTTAGTGTTTGGGCAGTCCTTTATCCCCTACCTCCTCTGGGGCTGATGCACATAGGTTTACTCTTGCTTTCTAGTATACCATTATGATCTTTCCTCCCCTTTAGATGCACCCCAGGTTCAATGCATAAAGACTTACAAGGCTCGGGAAAATGATGAGCTGGCTTTGGAGAAAGCAGACATCATCATGGTTATGCAGTACAGCAATGATGGTGAGCAGAATGAACAATGGCTATCTTAAATTATGGGTAGGAAGTTACTCTAGTAGTGTAAAGCTTTAACAACAATCAGGCTTCAGAAGGAGCCTCTCATTCCTGATTGTTGGATTGAGAGGATGAAGAGACTCTTCATCTTCATTAAGACACTTTATTTGGAAGCTGGAAAGAGATCTTTTTCTTTGATATTAGGGCCTTGTTGGAGGGGGCTTTTGGGGAAGAATGAAAAAATGTTTGACAGTTTTGCCTCATGTTTTGTGTTTTCCCCACACCACAGGATGGATAGAAGGAGTCAAACTTTCGGACCGGGAGAGAGGCTGGTTCCCCTCAGAACACGTGGAACTCATCTCCAGTAAACATGCGCGGCAGAAGAACCTGAAGGAGGAACAACGTGTGAAGAATGCCAAGCAGCAGGTCTTTTGCAAGAAATAAGACTGTTTGGACCTGTACAATCTCCCTGCCATGGGGGAACCATCTTTTTTCCATTGTGCCTCAGAAGAAATTCCTCTGTGAAGAGCATAATACAGCACTTTGACAGAACCAGGTGCTTTTTGCCAAAGAAAGCGGGAATCCAATCAGGAAAAATCATTCACTTCCTTTGTGTCACCAGGAGTATGGCAGCAGGAGGGAAAAAAGTTGCATGTATTGCTTGCTTTGTGGTAGTAGGGAGGGACTTCAATCAGACAGAGGTCTGGGATCTGGACTTCAGAAAATATATTCCTGGTTTTGCCACTGACAAGTTGCAGGACTTTGGGCAAGTCACTTCAGAATTCTGCCTCAGTTTTCCCATCTGTGAAATGGGGGTAAATTTACCTACCTCACTGGATGTTGTGAGGCTAAATTCACTAGTATTAGTGTAATAAGAGTTTTGAGTTCCTGAGAAGGAATGTGCTAAGTGCAAAGCACAGTAGAGTTGAGGAGAGTTTTCCATTTGAATATCCTCTTGGTATCTTGACGGTGTTGATCTCCGTAGTGTAATTTCCATTTAGAACAATTTATCTATTTGATCGTGCAAGTCTACTGGTTTTTAGATAGGCAAATATTTCATCGCACCTAAATTTAACTTAAGTCTCAGCATACTGTTAAAAGAGACCTTAACAACATTAGAAAATCCACTGGAGTTAAGCAGAGTTTTCAGAAGGCACTGTGATGATCTCCCCCACCTTAAGAGGTATCATGCTGAAGAATCTGTTTCACAAAGGTCACCTCTCATCTGAACAAGTGTCCATAAGCCATCTGAAATGACCCTTTTTTACTCTGCCTCCCTCTCAAGGTAGATCAGTGACTTTTGACAAAGAATTTGTATTTGTGTTGGTACATGCCCTGTACAAAATAACCATGACTAGACATATGCAATGAAGTGGCACTTTCCTGCTGCTCTTAATCTGATAGCTGATGTGGTATTGCATGCACCATTTTGCACACTTATAGAAAACACTAAGAGATTTAGCCACTGTAGATAAAGTCAAAATATGTACCGGAGACTTTTGTTCTTTTTTAGAACTCTCTGGTTTTAAGTCCAGTTTACATGCAGTCCTGCTTTTGTGCAGAACCTGTCTATTTGAGGATATGCCTTCAACTGTAAAATACTGTTTCTGTGTTCAAGTGTTTGCGTTCAGTTCAGTCAATGCAAGATCAAGTTTAAGAATCAATACACCAAAGAAAGCAACGTGTAGCCTTCTTGCATTTAATATATTTGAAGAATTAGTTATCTTCGTATCTCCAGCTTTCTGTCTCTGTAACATTCTGTCTCTAATTCCCATTTACACTGTATCTAGTATAGCTTAATACAGCCTATTTATATCAATAATTTTAGCTGGATAAAAAAAAGTTGCTTTTAGTCCTAATAAACTCATGCACTTCTCCAGTTAAAGTAACAACTTTCTGCTTTCCTTGTTACTTAGGTTTTCATCTCAAATGTAATTCATTCAGTATTTACTGAACATTCAGTATTTTCATTGTTTTTTCCATTAACTCTCCTTTCTAAGTGAATATTAAGTACAAATAGCTATGCTTAGCAAAGGCAGTGAAGAAAGCTTGCTTTACCAGCGATACCCTGAGATTCTTCAGAGGGTTATCACCAGGCCTGAAGTGATTTCTGCTGCAGGCTGCTGCAGGTTCCATAGTGGTATTAGTCTTCAGTATATGAAGGTAAGCTAAAGGGATGACCCACAGAAGATGGGAGTGCAGTCTGCTGTACCAGTAAGGCAGGATGCAATTAGTCAATTGTCTTTTAATCTATGGTCCAGACTACAATCTGCCTATGTTTTTTTTTCCCTAGAACTGCAACTGTTCCCTAGCTAAGAAGAAAGCAAAGCCCTACCTCAAACCAAGGGACATAAGAAGGGTTACAATCCTCAACAAGACTTATAAGTGTTCAGAGATCAAAAACGCCTGCTTGTGCCAGGCCGTCGTGAATTTATGTAACGCCTAAGTCATCAGGATCATCAGTGTCTCAACTGGGACACAGAACACTGTCATGGGATCAATTCACTGTGTGTCCATGTCAGGTCTTATGCAGACAGTCTGAGGCATCCCATATCCGTATCAGCTTCATCTTTGCTACTTGTATCATGAGAAGGCAGGCCATAGATACTGCCATTCTAAATCAGAAATCATCTCGTTAAACATTTAACAAAAAGTCAATTCTTTTTCAACTTCCACTCTCAAAACCAAGCAGGTATATTGTTAGTCTCCCAAGGCGGTTTCTATTTTAAATTCCACATGTTCTTGTTAAAATTCTTGTTGAGACGGGAAACTTAAAGACCACTTGTGACTGACAGCACTCCTATACTGTTTAACTAGTTGGATAAAAGGTTAACTTCTCCCTGTCACAGGTACAGGCTTTATTTCCTGTTGCCAGGTTTTTACATGTTAAGGAACACTTAAAAGTCAGCTTATACTTCAACAAATAAGTGGTTATTCCCTGGTTTACTTTGATTTGTTACATTTTAGATGGGCCTCAACTTCTTACTAGTTAAGTTTTTATCCCCAGCACCATCCTGCCACCAAAATCCATAAACAATCTTCATGCTTTTTGAAGCTGATTAACATCTCCTTGGTTTGTACAAATTTAATCAAACCGGTACAATATCACTTATGCTGTCAACGTGATGTGCAGTTGAATCCACTGTATCCTGCTGCAGTCTTCAGGATCTCTTCCAACTTAATTTAATGTGGATAGCCTGATTTCCCAGAAAATCACTATTAAACAGAAATAGAAGTGTAGAGTTTGTCAGCCAAATCCCTGTACTTTTCTAGGAAGATCCCCAAAGAAGGTCCACAGAATAGGAACACTGTATGAGTGGTGCCAGTGTGTCTTAAACAGCTGGCTGTAAACTGAAGCATGAAAAAAACATCTACAGGAACATGTGGAGACTGATACATAACATACCTGGACAAAAGAAATTCAGTATTTCTGTACCCCCAAAAAATTAAAGACAACCTTCAGAGGGCAGTTACACTCATTTCTTTGTGTAGTAAGAACAACAATGAAATACAAACATGAACTACGTTTATAAAGTTTTGTTGAGAATCTGAGAAATTTGTGCTTTATGTCTCAACAGTGAATTTTATGACTGCTGTCAGTTTTTCATACGAAAAGTAAAAATACCTATGTGGGTTTTCAAAAAATGCTCACAGCCCTGGAGACCTATGTTGATCCCTCTTAAAGGAAAATAAATGAAAGCAAGCACTTTCACAGTTCATGTTTTACATCAGTAGAAAAAGCTGACATGAGGACCTGAGTTCAGTGAATATGCACAACCTTGCTCAGAAACAGGATCTTCTAAAGCAGTTAGTGATTATCTTTGTGCTTTTATCTAATATTGAAGAGGTCCCATCCCCTCTAAGATCAGAATTGTGTTCTGTTAGCTGAATCCTGCTAACAAATTAAACACCATTTTAGCTTCAATAGCATTCCAGCCAGCATGTCTTGCATTTGGTGGATGAACCAGGTGCACTGTCTCCAAAATGCTGGCACATGTTTCAGGTTACACTCGTTAATATAATGAAATGACTCTCAGGTGAAGCCATCTGTGGAAGCAGGACCTTGGGTGCTAGGGTAAATCTTGAAACAAAGACAAGGTGTATGGGGACATGCACCGCAGGGGAATGGTGCCGTGGCAGCAATGAGACACTGAGCCAATAACCAAGATGAGGATGAAGGATGTTCTGTCTTGGTGCAGCAGAACACAAATAAGCAAATCACATTCTTCAAGCAAGCACTGTCTTTGCTGTTTGCAGTCATGCAAGCTGTGTTTACAGCTGGCTGCGCTTTCTGGGTGGTTAGGACAGCTGTACGCAAAGGATGCAAGAGCAGAGGGCTTGGTTTCCAGAACTATTTGTGCCTTATGTTGCAGCACAAGTCTTTCCATCAACTCCCTGTGAGAAGAAGGAAGCCAGAAAAGCCAAGCTTGGTTTGCTCCTGCCCTTCATCTTGTGTAGACGTCCCTAGCACACAAAGCTGGTATGTTACCCGAGCAGATGATGCCGCTTGCAGTTGTGTGAGATCACTGCCTGGAACCACACTTGTTAGGAGCCTTGTTTTTCCTACAAACTGTTAAGTATTGCAAGGCTGCAAAACTACAGCACCTGAAGTCAAGAAGTGCTATTTATTTCCTGCAACTGCTAGTTTATGGAGAATTAGCAGCACTGCTTAACAACGGCAGCCAGAGCACGTTAAAAAATAACGTCTTCCTGCCAGCCCACAAGGACGGATAACGAGGTTCACCTCGTCGATACGACACGACCCAGTTCGGTAACATCCGAGTTGCCAAGGTGTGCCGTTCGCGGTACCCAAGGCTGCTCTCACGGCGCTCACCAAGCGCTCCTTCGGCTGCCCTCGGACGCGCCAGGCCCGCTGCTGTTCCCGGCGCGCGGGGCCAGGCTGCCCCCGCCTCGGAGCGCGGCTCTGCCCCTCACGCCCCGCGGCCCGGGAGGCCCGGTGGCCGGCCGAGGGTGGCCGCCGCAGGCCTGAGGGGGTAGCAGGAACATGGGCGGCGTGAGGCCTGGGGGCAGCCCCGTTACCCGCGGGGGCGGCGGGGCGGCAGTGCCCCCGCTCCTGCCGCTGCCCGCCCGGGTGGCTGAGGGCACGTAGCCAGGGCCCCGCTCTCGCCCCCACCAGCCACCAGCGGCCCAGGTGGCCGTGATGAGCCGGCGGCCGCACTCGGCGCGCAGCCCCCGCTGGGCGCGGCATTAACGGGGCCAGCGCGGGGGCGCTTCCGCCGAGCCGGCATGGACGGGGCGGGCGCGGAGGAGGAGCGGGCGCCCGAACGGCTGGGTAAGGGCCGGGCGGCGGGGCCGGCTCTCGTTAACGACCGTGATGAGCAGCAGGGTAACGACTCTGTCGTCTCCTCTTGACTGTCACCTGCACGGCGGGCCCGCAGTGGCGGCGAGGGCCGGCAGCCATTCGGCGCTGCCTCCCCTCGTGGCGCGGCGCCGGGCCCCGCCGTGCCCTGGCGGGAGGCCGCCATTTTGTGCGGGGTGCAGGGCCGGGGGTTGGGGCAATGGGCTGGCGCTCGCTCCGGTGCCTGTGGCCCTCGTGTCACCTGGCTTGTACAAACAAGCGCCTGGCAGGGTGGCAGGTGGTCAGCCCTTCGCATGGCGCCGAGGGGTTCCTGCTGCCTGTGGGTTTCTGGGCTGCTGACGCTTTACCGCCTCCACGTACAGCCCGGTTTTCCTCCTCCTTGTCTGAGCTTTCGTGGCGGACCGGGTGAAGCTGATGTTGCTGTGTGTGTGTGTTCAGGTTGTTTTGTACCGAATGCTCAACACAACCTTAAAAATCTTGCTGTCACTGTGCAAGTGGTTCCCTTGTTCCAAGTCTAAGGTGGTGGTTGTGAGAAAAAAAGAGGACTGCTTTGTTTTCAAGCACCTTCCACAGCTCAGGTGTTCTAGAATGTTCCCAGTCAGTTAAAATCCCTTCTGTTTAAGGTTATGTTTACTTAAAGGTGGGACGTATTGATGTTCAGTCTGGTCTCTTGTTATATGAATGATAGGAGAAAGAAGTGGTTTGATAACTCCCCATTTGTTACCCTGAAGGTCTGTCTTTCTCTCCAAACTTTATTTTCATTTCAGGTAATTTCTTTGGCAATCCTATGTTGCTGTCAGGCCTTCACTCATTGTTTTAGAACTAGAGACAGGAATTTATTTTCTCTCGGGAAGAATATTGCTGTAGGTGATACAAAACTCCCAGTTGTTAGTCTCTCTGCCGCAGATACAAGGTACATACGTGGTTTGTGATGTAAACACTTACTAGTGTTTGCATAAAAATAACTAAAAAGCCTTCTCAAATCAAAGCATTAAGATGAAAATTCTATTCCTGATTTGAGGCAGGTGTTGGGTGACAAAATGAATGACAAGTGAAAATGTTAGATTTTTCACATAATGAGCGAGACAAGCTCAGAGGCAGTGAGGAGGATGGTGGAAAAAGGAATTATATAGAACCTAGCCAGCTTCTGCCTTGCTCAGTTCTTGACCCTCCCCATCTGGTTATTTCATCTCATTTAACAGCAGTGGAAGCTGTTGATGTTTAACAAGATCAAATTATTATAGTTGCGTAGTTTCCTGCTTCCGTCTCTTCCCCCTCCAGCTAATTCAGTTCTCTTCATTGTGTAAAAAGCAAATTGGAAGCTCTTGGAAGCAGCCTGGCGTCCCCTCGTACGTCCATCAACTCCTCCATCTGACTGGCGGTGTGGGCTTTCTTCTCGATTAGCTAATGTTTGAGGAGAAACACTGGGAGAGAAAGCAAGTCCTTTATTTTGGTATTGTGCTAATATATATTTAAAAAGTAGGACAGAATGAAATGAAATTATTTTCAATCTTTTTCCCAAAAAATTAAACAGACACATTTCTCTGTAGGCACATAGAACTAAAATGCTGCCAACAGTCTGCTCAAACTTACCTCTTTTCAGACAGAGGTAGATACATAGTTTTGGTTCTGTTACTCTACTTTCTATCCTTTTTTGTGTGGTGTGTTTTTTTTTTTTTTTTTTTAATGTAGCAGAAATCACACAGACTCAGACATTCTGAGACAATCGGTGGGTTTTCTTCTTTTGGAAATGTATGTGCCAGCTGGGAAAGTATAATGCAGCTTTATTATTGTTGCTTATCTTAGTTGTTTTTCTTGTTGTGTTCTTTCTGAGCTGTCTTATTCAGTGTCTCTTAATGTAATGCACTTTGTGCTTTTTGTTAAACTTGGTCAGACCTCTCCACCTATTTTTGTCCTCAGCCAGCTATTTCATTCCCTGTCTTGTAAGTCTGTAAATCATAAGTGTTGTGGCTGAAGCCGCAGAAAACTAATGTATGACAGTTTAACTAGAAGTTTATACAGTTAATTGTTTTTTTGCTTGGTCAACTTTAGTATGATGGAAACAGAAACCTATATAAGTCAGAAGGTGATCTAATTCATCAAATAATCACTGCTGACAGAGTAGACCTGAATTTTGCTTGTATTTTTCTTTTGATCATTTTACTAAGGTGATACTTAATGTCTTGATAAGTCAGTCATTTGTTCTGTTCCTTATTCCAAAGACCTTTGTTATCCCCAGTGCTGTTCTGCCATGCAGCCTTCCCTTTATACTCATGTCTGGAATTAACTCTTCCTGTAGTTTACAGTTGGTTGTTGTTGCAGGCATCTTCACTCTCAGAATGAGGCTTTTCTCATCTCAGATATTTGAATATCTCCATATCGCATTCCCTGTTGCTTTCCTAGCAGCACTATGTCCTGGTGACAGTCTTAATTTTGAACTCTCTTGTTCTTTTCGCTGTTGGATTTCCTGTGTAGTGTTTTCCTTCTCACATAATTGAAACTGTCTATCCAGACACACCCCTTTTCTCAGGCCATCCAGGCACATCTGCTCAGACAATGTGCATGTGGGGTGAGGGTGTGGTGTTTTTCATTTTTTCCTTGTAGAGTGCAAGGACGAGAAGGAGGAAACATCACTGAAAACTGAGCAGTTTGTGGTAGATGCTGATGCTGCCGCTGGACAAGGTACAGGGAGCAGTGTGCTATCTGCATTCCAAAGCACAACTGTAAAGGAAGGAGCTGAGCATACCTTGGGAACAGAAGATAGGATCAGATCTGTAAAGAAGGTGGTGGAAGATGGAAGATACTGCACCCTGCAGGCAACTGGGTCAGCTCCCCAAGACTCGGTGGCACTTGACAGCCAGCTTGATCTTGCCTCTGTGTGTGGGCAGCTGTCAAATTCCCTCCGTGACATGAAGGCTGTGTCCCCACTTCCTGTGGTTGGATTTGTACCGGAGCCCACAGGTCAGTCAGGGGCACGTGAGCAGTGTGAGAGCTATTACTCGGATGGGACTGAAAAGGAGGCAAAGAAGAAAAAAAGTAATGACGGAAGTGGAATGTGGGCTGAGAAAGCATCTAGTGGAATGCCTGGAGACCTCTGCAGGCGGCGTGTGAGCAGCCCAGCTACTCGCCAATCATCCAGATGTGCTTCAGCCAACCCTGCAACTCAGCAGTCCTACAAGGTGTCTTCAGCTCTGGCATGTGGAAGTAGCCATGATGGGACCAAAGGAAAGAAAGAGTTATTTGAGAATCCAGGAATTCTGCCACCTGTGAGGAAGAAGCCACGCACCTTATATAGCGCAGGTAGATACCGGGAAACCCACTGGCACACAGTGACACTTGTAGTGCCAATGGTGCTGATGTTTCCTTCGCCATACTGAAGGCACAGCAGGTGAAGAGCTGAACTGCTCTAACTGGTATTGCAGTGCATTCTATGCTGTTAGATGTGTGAACACTTCTTAAAATAAAGGTTGCTGGATGCCTTATGTTTGAAGCATCACTAGCAATGCTCTTTGTTTTACTGTGGAAGAAGATTTTTGTTTATTTTTGTGGCTTACTTTTAAAAAAAATATCTTTTCTGTTGTTCATGTATTTCTAAGTACAGTAAAAGATGTTCTGTTTTGCCTGTCTTGTTTCTTTTGTTTGGTTTTTGCTTTGTTCTGTTTTCTTACCACGTGCTCCCCACCTCTCTCTTTCTTTGAACAATGCATCATTTCTAGAGCAGCTAGAAGAGTTGGAGAAGATGTTCCAGGAAGACCACTATCCCGACAACGAGAAGAGGAGGGAGATCGCGGCTGTGGTTGGTGTAACACCACAACGTATCATGGTAATGCCTGTGTGGGTAACAGTGCTGACGATGGGTTCTGTGCAGAAAATGGAGAGAGAGAAAATAAAGAGAGGGACTGGAACAGGGAGGAAGAGCTTGAGTAGGAAGGAAAGAGGAGCTCATGAGTAACAGGAAAGAGACTGTACCTGCCACTGGTGACAAGAGAAGGAAGAGAGCTCACAGGGATAGACATGGCACAACCAGCTACCCCACTCAAAATGTCAGTGGAGTCTGTGGTTGTGTGCTCCATCTCTTTCCATTTCCTAAGAGGAGACACATAATGGGTAGGCAATAGAGGCTAAGGAGGCTGAAGTTAATCTCTTTTATCTGGAAGATCATGGCTAACAAAGAAAACGTGTTTGGGGTTATCTTTCTGCTGGTGTCTTGTCTCTGTTTGCAATTAATCTTGCAGATTCTCTGAAAGAAATGTTTCTGGCCTCGCCTGGTGATATGTGGAGGGAGTCATTGCTGATTTGTTGCCTGTGTCCCCGTATGTAGATGGTTTCCTTTCTGAATGCATCCTTTCTTTCATTTATCAGGTCTGGTTTCAGAATCGCAGGGCAAAGTGGCGGAAATCGGTGAAGTTGAGTGTGAAAGGCAACAAAAAATACCCAACATCATCAACTCTCTCAGTCACCTTTGGGTCAGATGGTTGTGGGTGAGGGACTTACTCAGTTTTCTCATTTCTCCACAATAGATGTCGATGAATTAAACATTTTCCTTTGTCATTTCCTCTTTATGGTTAAGCTATGGAGAGTTGACCACTGATTTGAACATTGGTAGCCTGTTGGATTTCTGGGCAAAATGTAGTGGACCCTCTTAAAAGGGCTTTTGCCTGACCTGTATAGCACTGTTTTGAAATAGAACTTGAAATCGCTCTGGCTGTGTAGAGAAAGCAAGAGATGAGATAGAAAGGTGTGTGGAATCACCCGTTCATTTTTAGTTTCTGTGAGTGTGTTGGCCAGGCACTTTATGTGCACTTGGGAATTCTATTCCAGTCCTTCTCCCACCATCATTTTCCATTTCCATGGATTTTCACTTGGCAATGGAAACGCTGCTTGCTTAGTTTAGATTAGTCTTACAAAGTCGTGAGCTTCATTGAAGAAATACAAGC
The DNA here is from genome assembly GCF_015220075.1 of Falco rusticolus. Taxonomy (NCBI): domain Eukaryota; kingdom Metazoa; phylum Chordata; class Aves; order Falconiformes; family Falconidae; genus Falco; species Falco rusticolus. Next base: position 81,423,204 of record NC_051191.1, read on the forward strand.
TAGCACCTTTCATAGGTCTGCAGGGGACATTCATTGGAGGGTGTGGGAAGGGGGTATGTGAGAGGATAGATGGTCTTTCCAGGGAGAGGGAGGGAAGGAAGAAATCGGTCTCCACAAGGAGGTATTTATGGCAATCTGGAGCAAGAGTCTTCCTGTGAGGAAAACAGAATGAAAAGATTGCAATCAAGTGGAAGTTTGGAGACCACCTGAATGATCTCATTGCACTGTCCCTGCTGCCTGTCCTTCCCACACTAGTGACCTGGGGTTACTTCCCCAAAGACTGTACGGTGTCCCTTGTGCTGTTTCTCCTTGCACTCATAAGTCGGCCAACACTTTTCCTTTCCACCTGCTAGTGTTCTAGGATTTGCTCATTCTAGGGTAGTTAGAAGAATGTATATACTTTGTTGTAACGTCTTGTCCTCTGGTCCATGCTCATACCCTTTATGTATACCTCCAGGGCACCTCTTCTGCCCATGCTTCCATTGCCTGACATTGCTCATGACCAGCCTGCCATGCTAGATGTAGACACTACAGCTGGGAACTACTCCAGCCTGCTCAGTGGACATCCTGCACCACTTGCCTCCTCCTCAGGTGAGACCCCTATCAGCACAAGTGTTTTGCATAGCTGCAGCATTAGCTGGTGGTCCTGGTATGTTCCTGCACGCTTTAGGGAAGGTCATGGGAGAGGCCTATGCCATCAGTCCAAAAATGACACCAGGTTTAACAGCTCTTTGCTAATTGAATATCTTTCAGTTGTGTATCAGCACGGTGGTGCCTCCATGCTAACGGTAAGAGCCAAATTTGCAGTCGTTATTCGTGTTTTAGGACAAGCCAGCAAGGAATTCTGAATGTGACTTTGTAAGGATACATGATCGGAGCATTCTTCCCTAATAGCTGTTTGACACTAGTACTGCTGCTCTGAATGATGATGAAAGTATTACTGCGGTTATTATGTTCTTCATGGCAGATACATACATCCCATATTTTGGTTTAGACTGTAACGTTCTGGCTACAACCTGTAGTCAAATGAGCTGTGTGAGCCTCCTTCGGGTACTCCATACCTTTCAGTCTCCAGAGGAGGTTCCTTGACTTCTCCAGCCAGCGCAATTTTCCATTTTGTGCAAGACCTTCAGGGAGTGAGTCTAGTTGTCTTAAGCATACGGGTTAATTGCTGTTGCAGTGTTGTTGGAAGTCAGTGGGGTGTGCTGTTTGACCAGTTTGCTACCTGAGCTGCATTTAAAGATTGACGGCAACCAGAGAGGATTTGTTCAATTGTGTATTCATGTGTGGAGTACTGGAGCATTCCCTAGTCAGGAGTGTTCCCTAAAGCATTTCCTATATCTGTTTATGTTTCCAAGTTGGCACAACTTGAAAATATTTCCAGACTGATGAGGACTTCACCACTTCCTTAGAGACAGATATCCCAAGCAGTAGATGTGCTGATATGTAGTAGTTGTGTGTATTTTCCTGCTGCCCCGTGTAAATCATTCTTTTGAGTTTCATGCCATTATTTCTGCCTCTTCATTGTTTTTTTAAATATACAGGGTTATCGGTATTAAGGGCAGTTCTGTACAAGTAATTTTCTAGTAACGACTCAAAGATTTTAATGTATTTTTAATAGTGCTGGTACCTTAAAAAGTATTTTGGCACTGTATTAAGCAACTGTAAGATTGTATCAATAAGCTTAGAATACTAATAAATAGATATATATGCTAAAAGTACTTAATTGAGATACTTTCTTGATACTGTAATTTAGCACTTCTGTCCTTTAAATTTGCCTCATAGTCTCAAGGCAAGGACTACTTTTGTCAATCCTATGAGCTGTTTAACCCATATGACTGTAATTCAGTTAGTTCCAGTTTTTCCACTTCTTGCAGCAGAGTAAATATGGTCAAAGTGCTTGAATAATTCACTGCTTTCCAGAATGATGAAGTAGTGCAGTCTGTATTTAATTAGATAAAGACCAAGATTTGCAAAATAATTCATTTAAAGGAAACACCAAATATCCTTATATTTCTACACTTGTATTCAGAAGTCTCTGTTCCTAAAGTACATCTGCAGGCATGCTATTTAGTTAAGAGAAAATATGTCTGTTAGAAAATAGTTTAATTCAGGGATGTGATCTTTTCACGTATCTGTATTGAGCAATTTCTTTCTGGGGAATCTGCACACTGGGATGCAGTTCCCCATGTGGAAAGCACAAGCAGTCTTTCTGATAGGGAAGAAATGTCCCATCTGAATTCTTGGTGCAACGTGTAAGGAAGAAAAAGGGCACGTGAATGTCCCTGAGGGAGGACTGGGTATGTGAGAAAATGAGTCATAAAGATAGCTGAGTTTTTACTCCTTGAGTCCTTTGAACTTGCTGCTGACTGCCACCTATTGCATTTACTGTGTATGCATCTAGCTTTTATGAAACGCATGCTTCCTTTGTCTGAAACCCTTGTATCTTCATTGTGAAGATACCCCTGTATCTTGATGTGTGAAGATGAGAAAGTACTTCATTCTACTAGATCTCTGTAAGGGAGCAAGGTTCCTCTTGTTTTCTTTAAATCGTGCTGGGCAAGAAGTAATGAAATCTATTTGTGTCATCTAAGGCTGGTGAATACTTTCCAGATACAGATCTGTTTGGAAAAAAAAAGTACCTTTTTTAAATTACTTTTCAGAAAAGAGGCATGCTTTATTAATGCATGGAAACTGTGAGGTTTGGTGATTGGTTTTTAATCTGGTTGCCTGATGGAAGAGAGGAATATGGTGTGTGTAGTGAGCCACACGCTGTCTTTGTTTATAAAACCTACCCTACCCTCTAAATCTGTTTAATCAAACTTGACGGATGGTTGGAGTCTTAAAAATTACATTCCTACAAGTCACGGGAGAACTGGTGCCTGGGCAGCGTAGAGACCTATGTTAGTGTTCCTGCTGTGCTGAGGGAAGACTTACTGGGTGTAGAGTCCTCACAGAAGAGATCTGTGTGGCACAATCACACAAAAAGCTTCAGTCCCACTTACTAGATGCAGGATAACACAGCAATAGGGAATGAAACTTGCTTTTTTTTGTTATCTAGCATTTCACAGGCAGACTTTTCTTTAATAATGAAAGCAGAAAATGAAACGGGAAAAGACACACAACGTGACTTTTGAATTCATTCGGCCTCCTTGTTCAGAAAGAAAGCTTGCCAATAAATAGGGCCATCCAGGCTTCACCTGTTTATTAGAATATTTCAGAAAATGAAGAAGATAAAACTTGGATAGGATAAAATCCAAACTAACAGAAGCAAAAGAGGGAACAAATTAATGAAAAAGGTAATCAATTTACAAGGCAAAAATAGTTGCTTAGTAGACGTGGCCCTGTGGAAACAGCTCATGGCAAGTTTCAGCAAAATAATTTGTGACCTGTGCATAATGGTGTAGTTGTACACAAAGGTCGTGGCCTAATGGAGTGGCTATTCAGGTGCTTTCCTTGGTAGCAGTGTGTTTAACCGCTTTCAGCAGGACAAAGATATTATTTAAGTGCATGAGAACGGTACAGTCTGTTACCTGATACCTTTGGAGAGTGTTCAGTGCTGCCTTTTCTATTGTTTTTCCTTGCTCTAGCCAGTACTTCTGACTGTTGGTTTATGTTTGTTTGTTTGGTTTTTTTTTAAAGTCCCATTGTTTTGCACTGTTCTCCAAACAAGCTTGTGAAAAATGCCAGCAAATTGTATTTGAGATGTATTCTACCTTGCTGGCAGTTACGGCTTCTGATTTTGATATTAGCCACACTACTTGCCATAAGAGCCTTCTTGAATTCAAAAATTTCAGTCTTGAGGTTGCTTTGATCTTAGTATTGGTTTTTTTACTACTTTTGCTAGAGAGATAGCGTGCTTTAAATTAATGGAGTTATTTTTGACATTTACAGTTATTTGAAGTTTTTCTTGTTTTTTCTGAGATTCTTATGGATCTATATATCCTTGACTATATATATATACGTTGACTTAAAATATTGGCCTATGTTTTCTTCAGAGTTGACTGTTTAGAAAGTAAAGTTACTTTCTATGCTTCTGGTTTGTGGGAGGAGGTTTTTCTGCCCCAATGCTGCTTTTGCAGGAAATACTTTATTTCATGCGGCTGTCTTGCCGAGAACATGTCAGGAGCCCAGGCTGTGCTTGTAGCTCTTCCATAAATAGCAACGATCATTCAGTGGCAGAGATGGGATTGTAATGGCAATCTTCGGAGCAGTTGGACAAAGTTGGATATGATCTGTCAAAGAACGGTAAAGAAATTACAAGCTCTAATGATTTCACTTATAGGATTCTGGCTTTTGAACAAATTACTTGAGAGCTGATGATGTGTAGCTGACATGGCAAACAAGAGTCATACCTTTTAAACAAGTGGTAGGTTCTGGCCTACTGAAAATCCAGAAGAGGATCAGACTGACACACTTCTCAAAGCAGCGCAGTTAGAGACTGACGTTGGTTTACTGATCTTTAGTCCATTAAATGAAGAATGCCATTGCTCCTAAGTTTGATTAATATTTTGTCTACTTTCAAGATGTCATTTACAAGATAAACATATTTTCTTATAATTTCAAGAAGAGGAGGTACCTATGAGAAGCTTTGCAATGGCCCTTAATGTTCCAGTAAATGCTGCAATTACACAGGCATGTTTCTTTAAAAGAAACTGGATTGGATAGTGTATGATGTAGAGATTCATAGTTAATAGAGCCTTTTGCTGAACTCTTCATTTGATGCTTGGGAAAACAGCCCTAGAAAGTAGACCATCTGAGGTTAGACTGGTTGCTCAGCCTGTAAACATCAGCTGCACTGTGCCCAATAGCGGTGGGCTTGTTAAACAGCTACAATCCTGGCCTCCAGCCACCCAAACAGTCTGCAAACAGCTGCATAGTCAACTGCCGGAATCGTTGCAGGCACCTCGTACCAAGGCCTTCTGGAGTCAACGTAGTAAGTGCTTGACTAAGAAAGTCCTGTATGGCTGATGTCAAGAGGAGAAGCTCCGATGCAGATAGGTGTCACTCAAGTAACAGATCTTGTGCGCGTGATGTGGTCTGTTAACAACAGTGAAAGGAGCTTCCTGCAACATAGTTGCACAGTTGAGACCTGCCCTGTTGTAAGCTCATGGACACCTCTCTAGACTAGGCCTTAGTTTCCTTCAAGGCTGGTGAAAATCGGTCATCCTGACAAAAGTATACACCTCCGTTTTTGTTCATTTAAGACTCTGTCCCATTCATTGAAAGCTGTTTGCATTAAAGAGTGGGTCTCTTTTAACTCTGCTAGGATGTTGAGGAAGCACCGATAGTAGGGGAGGAACAGCTGTGTAGCTGAAGACTTAGAATAGCCATTCTTGAGTTAAGTGTAGCGCAAGGACTGGTTCAGAGATCTGAAGTTGCAGATTATTAATTTGCTCTCCAAAAATTCCCAAGGTTGTCTCATGGACTGAAAACACAGAAGTAATGGAAATTATAAGCAAAAATTCCCCTGTTCGCTGGAAAGTCTTCTGAATCTCTCTACGTCAATGTCAGGAAGAACAACAGAAATGTAAAATGATCAAGCCAATGATCAGAATTCATCATCGAGCAAGATGCTGGAATCATCTAAATATAGTGTCAGATTTAGCAGATATTACTTGTCTAGGAATTTTTTATTCTTACTGCATTTGTGACTTTATTCGGAAGATACAAATTCAGTGTCTGTCTTTGAAAGGACAGAGAAGTAGAGGAAACTTCAGAGAAGGCTAAACCAGCTCTTTGGAGGCCAAGTGTGCTGTTTTCACGATCTCATTGCCTGTGGGTCTCGTTGCCATGATCCACAAAGATTATCTGCGCTTTGGTGCTGCAAATATTTGAAAAAACACAACTTAATTCTTAGTAGGTGTGAAAGTGCGTTTAGAAGTGACCTCCTTGGCTATGTTGTTAACGCTTCTTGTATTCATCCGAAGCAAGACTTAAGGCCATCTGCAGAATAGTAATCCAACTGTCATTATTGAACTGAAGCTTTATCTGGATAGACTCTTTTTCAGGTAAGTGGTGCCCCACATGGCTGCTGTTTCATGATGTTTGTGTGAACCGCTCCATTCTGGGACAGAATGGTAAGGAGAACTTACGTGCAAATGAAGGTGGTTTTTTGTGAAAAAAAAACAACAAAAAACCAAACAAACCATAAAGAGATCTTCAGCTTCAGTTCAGGCTAAGCCATTTTGAATTGTGAGGAAACTAAATGTTGTCTTGACCAGTGCTTTGTTCGGTGGGACTGGATCTGTGCTGTGTCAAAAACCAGGAATGTGACAGGTGCATCATAGATGCTGCCTGACAGAGAAATAACATGTTCAAATAGAAAAACTAAACCACTGAGAATTGGCTGGGCGCGTGAATGCTTTAGAGATGTCATCCTAGATCTTGCTCTGGTTTTCTAAATGAGCCCAAAATCAGGGCTATTCAAGTTTTCATTGAAACGTCATGACTCCCTCTTTCCATAGTTGCAGAGAACTGAAAAAAATGTGCTGTGGGAAGATGTGATAAGATAGATGCAATCGCACAATCTGGAAATGGTGCTGCAAGGTGTTGAAGTGGAATCTCCTTATCAGCTCTGGTCATGCATTCCAGAATGCTCTAAAGATTGCTTATGCTTGCAGTGGCAGCTTTAGGTTTTACATTTAAGGCCTTTGATTCACACCTGGTGGAGTGCATTTGGTGTTACTCTGTATGCATGCAAGGATGAAGTACAGCTGTAAATTATCCATGCAGCTGGCTTTCCCCGAGTGCTTTACAATGTGTGGGAGTAGACCAACTTCAACTGAAGAGTCAGTGATACTGTCTCATATCTGCTTCATCCTTGTGCTGGTTCAGCCTAGCTAGACTTGAAGAATCATTTCAAATTATCATGCACACCTGATGGTTACACTTCTCAAGAAATAGTTTGCTATTTGGCATAATAAAAAAGAATCTTGTTCTCTTGCACCATGTGCAAGCTTCTTGAACTTCTGTATATACTTGTTACTCTGATCACTACCATACATGATTCTGACCTTTTCATTTCCTATATTGTCCTCTTTCCACAGAGGCTGTTCTGTAGGAAACTTCCTCTCTCCTTTTCCAGCAGTGACTGAGGAGACAGGTCACCAAACAAGATTCCAGCAATGAAATGGTGTTGGTTTCATTTCCATCTCCCAGCTTCTCTTTCCCAAAGCCCTTCAGCTGACATCTCAGCTTTTTTAATTTTTTATTTTTTTTTCTTCTGGCATGACTCATCAGAGGCCAAACCAGGAGTGAAAATTTGGTTAAAAAATGGCCTAGACAACAGATCTCTAAAGGCACGTTTTTGTTTCTTTCAAGCAACAGTTAGATTTTTCAAATGGGTAATCTGTGCAGCACACTCTTCCCAGAGGACAGTAGAGATGGAAGATGGCTGGGGGATTGTTCTTGGCTTTTTTCCAAGAAAGTACTTTGCTTCATTTGGCTGCCTTCTTGAGACCTGAATAAATCCAGTATGCAGAGACTGAAATCATGAAGGTAATTTTATTTAACCAATAAACATCATCTTCTGTTCCAGAGAGCTTGCTACTATTCCCTTTTGCTTCCCAGCAGCAATGCTGGTACATGTTTACTTTTGTTCCCATAAGTTAACCTCCACTCTTTGACTGGCATCTCGCTTTTCTGTTCTGCCACTTGTCATTCCTCTGCTAGCTCCTTTTAATTTTCAGTATGACAACATAGCATGACAGTCTCTCTTTTTATTCGCAGTCTCCTCAGTGGCTGGAATGGTGGCCCCATGTGAAGCAGCTCAGACAAAGGTGTTACAACAGCTCAACTTGAATTCCAGCAGAACGGAGTGCTCCCTTAGTCTTCCCAGTCCTCCGCCCATCCGCAGGGCCAGCCTACCTCGCAGCCTGTCCTTTGACCCCCACAGTCATATTGCTCCCTTGATGCTGGACACTCCCAGCAGTGAATGCAGCTTGTCCAGTCAGGAAAACGGCTCCGGGCAGGCCTTCAATTACAGCATCCAGAATCAAGGGTAGGAACAGATGAGATTGTCTTTGAGGGAGAGGAAAAAAGTCAACCGCAGGAGCAGACTGAGGAGGGTGAAGGTGGGACACGGGGCAAGGAAAGAGGTCGAAGCATAAGTGAAAAGGTGGATGTGGGAGTGAGAATGTCCTTTAAATGGAGTAGGGAAAAGCGTGTCATGTGTGCAGTAGCACAGGGCACCTGCTATCAGAAAAATGATACCTTTTGATCAGAGTGCTTTCAGAATTGCATGCCTGTCAAGTGAAGGTGGGGTTCAGAAGCAAAGTGGAAAGGAGTCCTTGTGAGAGGCTGTTTTAAGCATTGGGGCATGCATTGGAGAGTGGGAAGAACTGAAGGAAATGTAATCCCCACTAACGTACATTGTTAAAGAATTGTGTTGTGAATGCACTTGGCTCAAGTGGTTTCTGTTGCCCTTGTCCTGTGCCTGGTATTTGGGAGGAAGGGTTGGAGTCAGATCAGGGTTGAAGTGGCTATCAAGCGGAAGATACAACAGTTGTTTATTGTACAGGTTGCTGTAGCTGCTGGTCCTACTTGGATCTCTGAATTGCCTCTCTCCTTGCTCTCTGCAGCTTGAGTTCACCAGTTCCCTGCAATTATCCTGAGCAACTGGAATCAGGAGGTGACCTAGAGACCACGTACTGTCAGTACTGCAGCCAGGGTGGAATTTACCAGCTGCCCCCATATCCTGAACAGCACCAGCTCTCCCAGTTCCACCATCTGCCAGGTCACCTGGCCAGCAGTGTGCCCTCCAGTGTCCACCTCGCTCCTACAATGCTGCCCGAGTCCCACAGAGATTTCCTTGCCTTACCCGGTGACAGTGGAGTTGTAACCTGTGGGGCAGCAGGAGCCACACAAGGCTACATACAAAACCACATGGAGGGACAGCTGTTGTTACAGGAGCCAAATGAAAACTCAGGTAAAGGTCTGAAATATTTTGATGTCTCACTGCTCTGGAGTAACTGAACAATTCCCTGAAATGTTCAGGATGATCTGTGATTTTACTGATAACTGTAATGGAAAGAAGGAATGTGCATATATGTGCACAAATATATATATATGCTGCCCATTTTTTTTTAATTTCCTTGTATGCTTTTTTTTTTTTTAAGTGCTGAGTGACCGGTTAATTTGAATCAAAAATTACTAGATAGGCTGCATGTCATGAGAGTGTTACTATGTAACTATGTCAGGTGGTTCTTTGTCTGGAATGGAGAGCTAACTTTTTCAGGGGTGTACTGTTGTGTAAACTAACATGCTTTTGGTGTAAGGGGGTGTGGGTCAAGGGTGCAAAGTGAAAAAGATGCCACAGGAAATGGAATAGTTGGATACAGCGAGAACAACAGGTTTTTAACTCTGCTGGGCTTCTGCAGAAACCATTTTGAAAGAATGCTATGTATGTTAGGGTAGCACAAAAAAAAAAAAAAAAGAGGCCAACAGAGTATGGATATAGCTTTTTCTTCCTCTGACATAAATTTGCAACACCACTTAAAGCAATTCAGCATAATTTTCTCAAAAGTAACTAGGTAAAAGTGGTGGTCAGTCTCCTTGTTTTGTGTCAGGGCTTTGTGTTTTCAAGTTGTTCAAGCCCAAGTACAACCAAAATATAAACTATTACAGTTACTTGTTTGGACTGTCAAGTTTGTTAAATTAAGCTTGTAGTCCAAAAAATACATCTCTCTTTTTATAAGAGAATAAAGAGTTATCACGCAACAAATGCTACTGCTGTTTTTGTACCAGTTTCGTGGACCTTGTCAGGGAGAGAAGTCTGACTCACAGGCTGATGGGTGCAAGCTGGCTCATGTTTATTTACGCTGTTCATAGCTAACATTCTGCAGAATAGGTTGGCAGCACCTGTGCTCTCTAGCGCACTTGGCCTGGTTCTCCTCTCTGGTTGCAAGGCATAATTGTTACTTTCTGTGGTTTTTCAGTTTGAAGTGCCAGAAGTAATGACAGGGCTGTGTTCCAGCACACCAGATTAATGTTTGGTGCCGTGATCATGCTATAAGCATGATGCCAGAAGTGTGTGTTGCATGCCTTGGGGTATGTCGTGCAAGCAAAAAGGGATGTGGAAAGTTGCAAGCCTTGTCAGGATTGATAAAATTGGAGGATTTTTGAAGGAGCAGAGGCAGAGTTGATGTTCTCTTATTCCATACTTCTGTCTGGAGCACAGTCAGCAACATGTGGCTCTTCTGTTCAAGGAAGGGATCCTATGGCTGTTATGCAGGGCCTGGGGTTCCAGCAGTGCAATGGGGAGGGAACCAACCTGTCAGTTCAGACACACCCAGAATTCTTACTTCAGCATGAAGCAAGCAAGCAGTTTAGTTGAATTATAGATATTAATTAAAAAACATTCCTGCTTCCTGCAGCTTTTATAAATGAAAGTGAGGATCAGCATTCAGCTTATGCTTTGCAGAACTAACTTGGAAAATAGGAGTGGAGGAAAAAAACTTAGGTGTGTGTGTCTCTAATGCCACTATGTAGACTCGGCATCTGTGCTGAAGTGTCATCCTGGTTTTTAGATTCTTAACAGTGCTATGAACTTCCTATGTTTTTCTTCCTAATAACTATGTTTTGGATAAATACACTTCAATTTAAACAACAAAGTTAACCTTTGTATGTGTGTGATGTCTGCTCTATTGCAGTAACCATTTAGGCCTAACTGTAATACTGTATTTGCACTGAGCATGCTCTCTTAAGCACAGCGTACAGTCGTTTACATATACGTGACTTTAATCCTCTTTTCTGTATTTTCTGTATCCTGTCCTTTGTTGCTTTTTTCTCAGCAGGCATTGCTGCTTATGAAGCTGTCCCCTGGAGTGATTTCTGCATGCAGGGAGCTCCATTCTCCAACCAGCTGCACTCACGAATGCAGTTTTCTAGCACAGCCGGAGGACAGTACTTCACAGAGCAGATTTCCTACACTCAGCCACCTTGCCTGCCCTCCTCACCGTGTTTTCTTCGAGTGCCCAATGGAACAGCACTGGGATCCATGCCACATACTGGAAAACAAAAGGGAGTGACACCACCAGGCCAGAGTTCATACCAGAACCACCAAACAGAGCCAGAGTTGACATCGCTTGTTGAAAGAGAGGAAGCAGAGAGTAGCAGCAAGAAAGGAGAGACTATTGCTGGTAACTGAAAGGCCAGCTGTGGGGTTTTTTGGGTTTTTTTGTGGTTTGTTTTTTTTTTTTTTTTGTGAAGGGGGGGATACGGAAGGAGTTCCAAGACAGCAGTAGCTTCTCTGAATGAAGGATCAAAACTGGCATGAATGGGAATGGGACATTTCCACCCCACCTCCTCCACCCCCGGGCTGCTGTCAAGATGGGTCCCATTTTCCTATACCTAGTTCTTGAAGCCATTGTTTTTTAGAAATGGGGACTTAGAGGTCAGTCAAATGGTGGCAAATATATCAGGTGTCAGACAGAGCTGAATGGCTACACAGGACAGATTATTTCTGAGGTTTCCAGAGGCATAGACACTTCTACTTCAAAGCAGAACTTCTTGAGCAAGAAGGGATAGGGAAGGAGGAAGGAGAGCCTTCTGTTTGGATTTCCATTTTCAGACTTTCATTATGAAAACAAAATTACCTTTCTCTGGGTTTGTTGAAAGGGTGTCATATGCCTTAAATATTGTTTTTGTGTGTCTAGTTTTGCAATACAAAGCATTTGCAAAAATTAAAGATTTTCTGTGTCATGTGAGATCACATTTTCTTATGAATCTGTTTTTTCTTCAGAAATTAAAGAGGAAACTAATGACTGATGCTGCTGCACTCTGACAAGAAAACAAAGGAAGAGGAAATGTTGCCATTTTAAACTGTGCACAACAAGAAGAGATAAAAAGAGATGAGAATAATAGTATTTGCAACAGAAGCACTTTTTGGTTTCTTTTTTTGGGTTGTATTTTTTTTTTTCTTGTTGACATGATTATTTTCCTGCTGAGGAAGGAAGCAGGGAAATTTCAATCAATAAAGGCTTCTGCTTTGTGGTTTTTGCAAATCTCCTGACTTGATTCTTCTTAATGAATTCTAAACTTAAGGAGCACACAGACAGGAAAGAGCTGACAGGCACCAGAGTCCCATGGGTAGGTGGAAATTCCAGATGATGCAAGAGTCAGAAGGTATGGCTGGTATCCTGAAACACATGGGAATAGAGCCACGGAAGAATAAGACATATGCAAAACAGGGGGTGGAACTCCAGCAACTACACCTAATTTTAGGGACTCCAGACAGGGAAAGAAGTGGTGTTGGAGTCTACCATTGGTTTGGTGTTTACTAGCCTTGTTTCAGTACAAAACTCTAACAAGAAATGGCAGCAAAACGGTAACTATAAATGCTGGTAGTGAAACCAGATCCTTATCAGTTATTAATTGGCTTAGCATCCCATTTGAATTGTAGATGGGTGTGAATGTCGGAGGATTGCATTAAAATTTTCTTGTGAATTAGTTTGATAGCTTAAGTATTTAATGGGTACCACTTAATTGAGTTACTTGGCTATCATCTCTGGGTCTGACCCAGCAGTTTATTGCTGAGGTGGCTCTGTTATTTCAGAAGGGGTTAAGCTCTCTGCTGGTTTTTGGTTAATGTGGGTGAGCCTTGCATTTACATCTGCATGCTGCTAGGATGTGTTGAAGTTAAATCCGATGGGATGTTTCATAACTGTGGCTTTTCTATCACATTCCTCAAATCTTACTGTGGGAATATCGCACTGCAGGGTTAGCAGGAGCAGTTCAGTAGAGCAAGTGATCTTGGCTTGATAGTCTCAGCTTCTGCTTTACCTGGGACTGTCAGCCTGGGAAACAAGAGAAAATACATCTTTCAAACCGGTGGCGGCACTGGCAGAGGACTCAAGTGAAGAGATTATTCACTCTGGTACATAAATGGCTGCAGTCTCTAGGAACTGTGGCTCCCAAATGAGCTTTAACCACCTGAAAGTGTGGGATGTATCATGTGAGTGGCTAAAATGTATGTTAGGCTCCCACCGTGTCCTTGTGAGGAAAGACCATGATGATGTAGGGCGCTGGAGGTGTATTTCCTTTGATACTTTCTGTGTTTATCCCCAAGTCTTTCCACTGTCATTTGGACGCAGGCAAGGCCTGAATAATTCTTATATTTACAGTGATCTGGGTGCCCCTTCTGTACCTTGTGAAATTAAGTGTTACCGGGTCTTTTGTTTCAATTTCTTTGTAGTCTAGTCATAAAGAGTGTCTGTCAGGAGCTGAATGCTGCTCCTCCGCTCCTTTTTCTTTCTCCTGTATATTGTAAAACACGGTTTCATCTCTGGCAGTGGCGGAAGACTGCTGAAGACTAAGCAGTATAGTCAGGGACAGATTATATCATGAATCTGCAGATTTGTGTAGAGCTTCTGGAATTTCCATTTCCTAGAGGAAAAGTTTATTCTTGTCTGTAACAAGCTAAAGAATTGGTAGGGAACGTGCATTAGTTCACACTTGTTTCACTCATCCACAGCTGAACAACCTGAACCAGTATTTCCAAGAGGTGTGAATAGGAATTTTTATTGCAATTACAAGTACGCTTTGAAAACTCTTAGTGGTGATGACAGCAGAATTCTTCATAGCTAGGGCTGTGAACCAACCTTTCCAGGAGATGGAGAGGACAAAACCAACAACGGAATGCCAACTTGTGTGCCCCTACCTTCCCTTTCTCCTACAGTAAAGAAAATAATAATTTTTTGAAAAACTTATTTTCAGAAATAAGCCTTTTAGATATTGTCTGGTGGCAGAATTGTGCAGCCAGCTGGCATATTCTGCTCATGACATTTCCCATAAAAATGTCATTTGGACATTCAGGATCGCCAAGTGCTATGTGATACAATTTCAAAAAATTGGGGGGTTAAATGAGCACAGTCAAGTTATTGAAATGGAAAATCTTTTGCGCTCAAGCTTTTAGATAAAATGTGGGCTTCTTTGGGAGTGGTTGCCGAGGGGAATGGTTTGTTTCATTTCCATACTTGTACCTTAAACTTGCCAGGTCCAACTGGACTGGGCTGGAAGTTCTGAACTGAAATTTCTTTCATACTGCTGTTAACAGCTGGAGGAAAAGGTGGGTGCCTGAGAGAATGCAGCTGGCCAGATTCATCCCTTCTGTGTTCCACTGACTTTGTGGGAGCTGAACCAAGGTTAATCTACTCTGCAGGTACCAGACTTTTTTTTTTTTTTTTTTAAAGCCAGTGCTGCCACTGGCAGAAGCAGCAACAGCCCTTGATCATGTGCCAGGTCGCCCACCAAGGTGCAGAGGCTTGCATAATTGTGTGAGCTTCTCAATTACACCTGCAACACACACTGCAGAAGTATCTTGGAATGGCATCCCTCCTTAATCTCCTTGTGCCATTCCCCCTGCTCCAACTTACTTTCAGTGGAATTGCCTATATGTTGCGCAGACACCTTGGGTTTAGGCCCCAGTGTGCTTTTAGTGGGTATTTCCTTTGCATGTCGAGTCTCCAGAAGGCTCACTTTGTTAGGATGGCAGGATCAAAATTCAAAATGTCATGGCTTTCTGACTGTGGCATCTCCGCCTTCAAAGTGAAAACTGTTTTGCCTCCATATCGTAATTTTAGCCAGAAGCACCAAGCCAAGTAAGCAGAATTTTGAAGCAAGTCAGACTTATTTCAAATGGACATAGCTGGGTGCATTACCAAGTATTACCGTGGGTTTTTTCCGAATTAATGAAGAGGTTTTATAAGGTGGAAAGCCAAATTGTGGGTGTGTGTTTTTGTGTCGGACTAATTCAGCACCATTGTTGTAAGACTGGAAATGAGAGCGAGGATATTGTTTCCACCGAAGGAAAGCGACTGTAAGGTTTTGTCTGGTTACCCAAAACGTGACCGTTCAGCTGAACAGTACAATCGTGCACACACATATGCATATCTATCCACTGTATTGCATATTTTAACATAATTAAATGGTCCATCTTCTGCTACTTCTAAACAGCTGATGTATAAACAGGTAAATTTGGTACATTAACCTTTTCCTATGTGCCTTAGCCAGCCAGTAGACATTATTTTCTACAAACAAGTCCTGTGTTATGTGGTGAGAGCACATAAAACCTCATGAACTAACTCTTCTGTTTTAGTCAAAAGGAGAACTCTTTTCTTACAGGCTTCTTAGTTTCTGTAAAGCAGGATACATTAGAAACTATCAACATTTATTCAGTTCAGCAGTTGAAATTCCCAAGGTATTTTTTGCATTGCTTATTACAAAGATTGCTACAAATCGCGTAAGAAAATAATCTATTGCTGAATGGTAAAAGTTGATTTTTCTTTGAATGGCTGTGCTAAGCACAAGAACAATGCATCGCAAATAAAAAATAAACCCCAAATCCATTATGTGACAGTGCTGTGCATCTTCATAGCTAAATGCTGACAAGCATGGAAAACACCTGTGATACCTCATTTAGCTTAATGATAATCATACCTTCGGAACTGATAATAAATCTGCCAGATGAGATTGCACAGCATAAGACACACAATGTAAGTCATCAAAACCAATACTGAGGGAGTCCAGGACACATTGCTTAGTCTTCTTGTGTCCCCCACGTGCCCCCATCTGCATGATCCCACCAGACAAGGGATGGTCGATCCTGAACATTAAGCCAACAGCTTCAGAGAGACCAGGGTTGTGATAGCAGCCTGCTAAGGGTTGTCGCCGGAGATGTGAACTGCAGGAAAGCGTTTGATTTTATGGCAAGGCAGCTGTAAATAGCCAGGAGCTTTAAGGATCCAGTTACATACAGGCATATAAGCTATCCCCTTGGGATACTTGTGCCCTCTGTGCTCACTGTATATTTTTACAGCACCTAGAACAAGGAGGTGAAGTTCCTCCCTTGGTTTCTTTTCAGGAAGTTTGAGCAAAGTGTGGATAAGAGAGAAAGCTGCAGCCCGTTTCACCTGCAAAGTGTACCTCTTGGGTCCACCTTGCCTTCTGGTCCTGGGGCAGGGAGGGAGCCCCACTCCACCAGTGATCCCTGCCGCAGCAGAGGGGCTGAGGCACAAGCCTCCATGCAGATTTTGGGAAGGAAACCGGTTTCCCTTTCTTCTGCGGGAAGATGATTTCATCCTTGCCTTTCCCCCTTTAACAGGGAAATAACATGGCTGGTTCTCCTCCACACAGCTGCTTGGGGAAGCTGGGTGGTTGGGTTTTTTTGGCTTGGGATTTTTTGGGGGCCAGGCAGCCTTGCGTGTTCCTGCATGAAGTCTCACCTGCCTGCCTGGGGGCTGGGGCAAA
The DNA here is from genome assembly GCF_015220075.1 of Falco rusticolus. Lineage (NCBI taxonomy): Eukaryota > Metazoa > Chordata > Aves > Falconiformes > Falconidae > Falco > Falco rusticolus. The sequence continues at coordinate 81,439,452 of NC_051191.1, forward strand.
GGCTCAGCATCTTCCATTTGTGCCCAGGCTCTTCCTCGTGCCATGTGCAGCTCCAGAAGGTGTCATAAAATCAAAACATTGCCATTCATGGTAATGGAGAGTGAAGAGAGCCTGTGCAGAAACTGGTGGGAGAAGGTCAGAGAAAGAAAAGAGCAGCAATGGGAGAGAATAGTAAGAAATGGGGAGGAGAAACAGATGTGAAAAGGCATGTTGTGTGACCGTGTTCGAGCAGTGATGGGTATCCTGAGTCCACGAGCAACTCCAGTTCATTAGAAATGTGTGTCCATGCGACATCCCTGCTGCCAGTGCCCCTGCTGCCTGGCATCTCCTCCAGCTGTGCCCGTGCACTTTCATGCCACGAGTGACCAGTGGGCTTCGGGCTACCTGGCTGTCCTGCAGCAGTCTGTGCTGGCAGAGGGGTGAGCCGGGGCCAGGGGCTGCCAGTCACCTTTTATATCTTGGGTTTTCATGCTGAGATTGGCATGCTGAGAGATTACACGCCCGACCTCTGAGGTCATCTTTGCATTTCGCTGAGGAGCACTTCAGGAACCCTTCTTGTAAGCCAGTGGCTTCTGGGCACCTGCTTAATTCGAGCCTCTGTTGGGAAGAAGGAGCCAAAATCTGGTTTACTCAAAGAGCCGTATTGGGAGGGGGTCTGCACCCCAAGCGCAGGCTCTGTGCTCTGCTGAGGGGCTGCTGGGCTGGCTGGAGCACGCCCTGGCCAGCTCGCCAGGCCCCCACGAGGAGCGGTACCCCATGCCCACCGGCTCCGCCTTGCACTGGAGGTGCCCTCGTCACTGCAGCACAAACACCCTCCGTGGAGCTGACGCTCGCCCAGCCGCTGCCACCAGCCTGAGCTGGCGCGGGGAAGCTGCAGGCTGCTCTCTGCCATCCCACGCACGGTGGCAGCCTGTTCTGCCGGCTCTGCTGTTTGCGCTCGCTCCGTTTGCGACAACAAAGGCTGAAAATATTTCTCATAATTTCTGTTTGCAGTTCTCTGCAGAAGAGTCATGGGTTATTTTTACAGCAACCTTCCATTTTGAAAAGCACCTTCCCATTGTGTGATGTTCCTGTAGAGGCAGAGGAATACGTGACCTCCCAGCCTGTGGAGTACGAGTGAGGTGTGACTCCAGAGAAACACTGCCCAGCACGCATCTGGAGGGATGTCCTCTGCTGATTCATTTAGTTAATGGCTCGGGAAGAAAAGCCCTTTGTGTACTGAAGACTGAATAGCAGCCCATATATCATAAAGCAAAAGTCAATGCCTTTTTTTTTTTTTTTTTCTTTTTTCACCCCCAAAACTTGGCTCCCCACCCTGCCAGAGCTGCTCTACTGAGTCATTCCAGTGATTTAAAACACTATTTTAAAGTTTGCCTACACAAAGGAAGGAAAGGGAAAGGGAATCCCCATCTCCCTGTAGAGGAGGAGGCTTGCCCTGCAGCGCGGGCTGCCCCCACAGGAAAGCCTCTGCATGGGGGGCGAGTGAGTAATACTTGCGGGAACGTGCATCTCCAGTGGCTGCAAAGCAACTGACTAAAGGTGGAAAAGAGACAGTGAAGCGGGAAGAGACAGGGAGGAGGCGCAGGAAGGGCGCCAGCGCTGCTTGCTCTAACATGTAGTAGGACGCTGGTGAGCAGGGGGAGAGCTGGCGGGACCCCCGCGTTGCTGTCGGTGCCCGCTCTGCAAGCCCAGCTGCATCCCTCTGCAGCACCTCCTGGTCAAAGTGGCTACAGATGAGGAGTGCAGTGAGAAACAGGCTTCATTCCTTTCTGACTTGGTTCCGTCTGAAATGAAATAGCTTCTGCCCCAAGCCTGAGCCAGCCTGGTTGGGGACAGGGCACCCGTGGGTGCGGGTGCAGACTCCGTGGGAGATACAGCAGCATCGTTCCTCTACTGGTAGATGCCCTTGGCTGTTTTAAAGTAGAGGGTCTCTGGCAATATTGCTGGCCTTTTCGAGAGGAAGGTGATGACATCTGTGAAAAATGAGCTACACCAGAAGTCAGGTGCTTCCCTCCAGCCCAGAGGAAGGTCGCCAATTCCTACAGGGATTTGGAGGATCCTTTTGCTGCTTTTGGCGGTGACCTATTCGGCAGAATTGGCCTTAGTGAAAGCTGGTTTTCAGAGCATTTGCTCTGGTGCCTGAGCGGGTTCCAGTCTGGTGGGCAAGACTCCTCCCGTCGGTAAAGTTCCTGGTAAATAAGCGAGCTGGATCCGATCTAGAGCAACGCCCTCCCTCCATCCCGCCCAGGCTGAGGGACTGCAAGGACAGGTAATAATTAAAATAAAGAGGAGGAGGAGAAGGGAGAACTCCCTGTTCTGCGCTGGAATGTGACAATATAAATGCGATGCTGCCAAATAAAATCTAAGAGTGGTTTCTGTTTAACTTCTTGGCTCTGTAAAACCCAACCTAGCCAGGGGAAAAGGAGCAAGGCACTCTGAGCCCACGCATCATCAGCTAAATCAAGTTCCTGGTTCAGGAGCACCTTTTGCCCTCAAAGCTATTTGCACAAAATTAGCCACAACATATTTTCACTGACATAAAAAGGAGCTGCTATCTGGAGAGGGTGCAGAGGCACGCGTGGAATTCTCCAGGACTTTTTTACTGGCAATTGCATACAAAATGGAAAACATCCTGCTTGAAACAGAGCTGGCAGGCGGGAAACAAAACCCAGCTTTGAGCCTTTACACAGAGCGTAGCTGATGTGCAGCCAGTGAGGGACAGGAGTAACAGAGCATTGCACAGCCACTTCTTAGTGGGTAGAACAGCACTTTAAAGAGTGTAAATGTTTCACCTGAAAAAATGCAGAATTTTTTTCAGTTGATAAGAGCTGAGCATTCAAAAATTAGGAAATGCTGCTAGGAAGGTGCAACTTTTATTTAGCCTCTTTTGTGCCTATGCGTATGTGATCTTGTAATTAAAAACTATTTTTAGCTCAGAGCCTCTGTCTCAGCCAGTGAGTAGGTAGGTAGTAATTTGGATTTTTTTAGTCTTTTCAGCCAGTGTGTGACTGAGACCATATTTACTTCATATAATCTTAATTCTTCGCTGAGTAGTTAATAATTTCCATGTGGCATTTTGATGATGTTCATCAGTATCGTTTGCCAGTACAAGCATGGCAGTATTCACATAACACCCTGCAGGAACAGAAGGCATTATTACAATTCTCTTCTACATCCTTGGTTTACAGCTTGGGTGCTCAGGCACAAAATGTTTAGGTTCAGAAACAGGTACTGGCAATGGACTGAGACAGTAGAGGCATCATCCTTCAGGAGGCAAAATCTTGGGTTTGTAGTCCATGGCTTTTACAGACTTCAGCAGTTGCCATGTGGACCCAGCACCTCAGCAAAAAATAAAAGTACTTTTATTTACATCTGCGAAAAATGAACTACACCAGAAGTAAGGTGCTTCCCTCCAGCCCAGGGGAAGGTCACCAATTCCTACAGGGATTTGGAGGATCCTTTTGCTGCTTTTGGCGGTGACCTCTTCGGCAGAATTGGCCTTAGTGAAAGCTGGTTTTCAGAGCATTTGCTCTGGAGTTTACCTAGTAAAGTCAGAAAATCAGGAATACAGAAAGAGCCCAGCTGTGTGACTTGCCCAACATCACCTTAAACCTGAAGCAGGACAACATTGATGTATCTTCATCCCAAGACCATTCTGTCTCTTCATTGAGTTCCAGTTCATTAGAGCCTCTAAGCTCCTGCACAGATCCTGCAGATCTATATGGTGATGTGTGTGCACATGAGTTAGAGGTTTCCTCCATGCTTTTCATACTAGCATGACCCAGATTGCAGTCAATGTCATTTATTCTCTGCTCTTGGTTGTTCTTTCTGTTGTGGTTAAATAAATGGTAAAAGCGACAGTTCATGCTGTGAGGTCATACCGCCACGTAATGATCATCAGAAGGTTGGAGTATTTGATTTCATCGTTTGAGCTAAAGAGCCAGCTGACAGACTATTTGTAGAGCCAGCATCCCAAGCTAGAAGAGCCCTCTACATCTTTCAGTCTGATCTCCTGTGTACCCAGGCTATTACATTTTCTCCCAGATACTACCAGTTCCTGACATTCCCCACAACTATTTCTTCTTGCTCATCATTATCCTTATACCTGTGCCCTGCATTTGCCTTCCCCACTCTGTTTCTAGTGCTGACCCTTTCCTCCATCCCTAGTTTTTCTCCCTTCCCTTACTTTCCCAGCCCCTCTCTTCAGCCTCGCTTCCCCTGATGCAAGTCTCACCTAGTTCTCTGCGCTGCCATCATCCTGCTCCAGGTCACAGCACGTGACTCCAGGGGGAAGCTTTCCACGCTGCCTCTAGCAGACATGGGGAGTGATTTACTACTTTATTTTGAAATGATGCGAGAGAGGGGAGCAGGGGTGGAAGGAGAACGTGGTGTCCTTAGCCCCTACTCACCCACTCAGGGTTCCAGTGCCTGGTACTGTCCCCCAGGATTTTGGGGAATTGCCTCCAGCTCCATTGCTGCCTGGTAGCTTTGAGGACTGGCACAAAGAAGGTGGGCACTGGCTACTCTGGGATTTTACACTTTTCTGCTGAAAAAAACCAAGGAAAATCAAAAAGGTCTCAAAGGGTGGAGCATAACTGTCCCTGTGCCACCCTGGGGATGCAGAGGCCAGGCTGTGCTGAGTATTTCTTTATAAAAGAGGTCATAGTGTAAAATGCACAGACACTTTTGGAACTGCTCTCTCTCCTCCCAGCTCTAAGAAGTTCCACAACCACTGAGCTTCAAAGCCATGCATCTGGCCAAGCATCAAGCTGTCCTGCATATTGCAACACAGGACAGCAATGAAGGTGTGGGCATGAGAAAACCTGCTCTCATAGCTGCAGCACAGCAAGATGTTTCTGCATCGTCTGGCACATCTCGCTGTTGTGTCATTTGCAGTTTCTACAGGAACCTGGCAACACACCCAAGACAGCGAGTTTTACAGTGCGGTCCTGTGCAGTCTGCCACGGAGTATTTAGTATCAAGCTGAGAGAATTAATATAAACCAGTTAACCAGGAGGGCAGACCAGAGATAAAACTTCAAGGCTGCCTACCAGGGCACCCGAAACTAGATCAATAGGTTTTACACAGCAGATACACCCGAGATGAATAGCTGGATGCTGGGGATGCCAGTAAGGATCCAAGAAGCCTGTCTCCTTGATGGCCCAGCTCCGAAAGACCCCAGAGCAAAGCAGCCTGGGCTGGGGCAGTGCCTGGGCACTGGGTGACTTCCAGCCAGGAGAGGCTGGGAGCACTGGGGGAGGTTAAGGCAGGTTAACCCTTCCCCCCCAGGGCTGTCTTTTATCTTTTCTTCACTTGCAACCTTGGCTGAGGACAAGCCTTGCTGTAAGTCTTGCTAGATACCTACTGTTTGTGTTTCGTTGTGAAGCCTGGGGGTGGCCGGGGAGAAGACTGGGTGAATCTGCATTAAAGCAGCGAGTTTGCAGGGTGTTGTCCCGCCAGAGGCAGCAAACCGGAGCAGAGGGCTGTCTGCAGGTGTGCCTGAAAGACTGGTACCTCGGGACACGTTTCAGTAACCTGGGTGCTTTGTGGCAGCCTACAGGTCGGCAGTGCCAGGTCTAATGCTTTCAGGTTTTAGCTTATCGTGGTTTCCCTCCAAAAGAGTACGGGTTCCTCCCGCGTGAAGCTCATAACAGAGGCGTGCCGTGGGCTGGGGTGAACCAGAGCCTCTAGAGGGCTGAGAAAGCCTGGTGTCCTCCACCCAGCGTGCAACTGATAGCACATGAAGAAGTAATTTGGGCACTTACCTAGAGATGGGTGTGGAGGATGGTTTGCATTCCCCGGGCAAAGAAGGGGCTCCTGGGGGAGCCTGTTTTATAAAAGGGCCCTTCCTCCTGCTGTGTCCTTGAGAAAATTTACCTCTGGAGTATTTACACCATGTCACATCCTTCAGGTGCACCATAAATGTCCATAAGCATCTAGGAAAGACCTTCTCACAGAGAAGAGACCATGCCAGGAGGGCAGGTGAGGCTCCCTCCTCCCCGGGGCAGCCTGAGGTGGGAGGCAGGATCCACCCAACTCAGCTCTGACCAGGCTGAGAAAATTTGGTTTGCATTATGGCACAGCTCTTTTTCCCAGGAAAAGCCTGATGACTATCTACAGATTTTAGGTGCGTGTGGGGTAAGTGTAGGTGAAGCTTGCAACCTTTGCATGGTTAGTCCCGGGGATGCACTTAGGTGCCCAAGGATTTTGGCATCTGCACCTCCAGGTCTAGCAGAACTATACAGATGAAGATGTCTCCAAGAAGCTTACACTTTGGTGCTCTTTTCCTTTCTAAAAAGCCATACACACCTCTCTAACAAAAAGCAGAAACTATCCACAACACCCAAGCACTGCCTCCAAAACAGCAGATGTCCTTCAGTTAAATGGTTGCTAGATTTTCTTTATTTTTTTTTAAATTGGCAAAACAACATTTTTTCCTCTAAGCTCATTGTTGGCAATAACTGAACCCTGTTTGCTGATACTTCAGGACATACAAAAACCCCATTCAGCTTGAGGCAGGCGGCACAGAAAGTTTTAGCCCAGACACTTGAACTCTGGCAACGATAAGGTGCTGATAACAGGGGTCGATCACAAAAAGCATGGAGGAGTAGCTCGTACCAGCTGCAAGGCTAATTTTACCGATAAATGCGACATGCATTGCAAAACAAAATGCTTATCAAAGGGAAACCGAAACTTTTTAATAGAAATCTTCCCCAGGAGTAAGATGGGACTTTTGCCACCCAGCCAGAGGGAGGAGAGGCCCTCTCACGGTACGGTGAGATGCCATCAGCAGGAAGCAAGGGACTGGCTGCTCTGGGAAGGAAAGCAGTTGTTTGTGTCCACATGGCTGTAAAAGCAAAGGAAGCAGCTTACTAGATACGCTGACAGGCTCAGGAAGGGGAATTGCTGTCAGCAAAAATCAGCTGTGATTGCAGTGCCAAGTCAAGGGTGGAGCAAAGCTGGCCTTCTAGAGGACCTTGACACGTGGGATTAGCAGTCCTTGATGCGAACTTGTCAAGTGACACGTTTACTAGTTGCTCAGCTTTCTGCCCCACTTCCACCACCAGTTTTGTTTCTTTTTTCCACAATAAAGTCCCTGAGCATGGACACGCTGTCCTTCACAAAGCCCAAAAGTACCAAAGAAACTGCTTATTGTTCTTCATCAGTGTGGCTCTAACCTTGGCTACTAATGGGCCCGGGTGTCCCAAGGGACACTCTTCCCAGAAAGCAGCAGAACAAAAGCCATGGCTGTAATGACTTTTTTTTTCCAGGCAACTGCTCTATGTGGAAGATGAGTCATGAAGATTTTCCCACAACAGTGGTGAAGTATTTTCCCTGCCTTTAGTGTACTTGCTTCTGTCAGAAACAGACCTTCGGGTAGCCCACAACCAGGACAAGTTTCCAGATGTGAAACGGATGCTCATTTGACAGGAGGCCAGTAGTGAGTGGGGCACTGCAGGCATCTGCAGGGAACTGGCCTGTGCAACAACTTTACCAATGATCCCATGGAAGCGATGGAGTGCACTCTCCTCACCTTTGCAGGGGGACCGCTCCGTGTGCTTGAGAGCAGAGCTGTCATCCAGAGAGCTAGGCAGGCCAGAGGGATGGGCCAACAGAGACTTTATGAAATTCAACACAGATTATTGTGAAACCCTGCATCTGGGAAGGAATAACCCCACAGCAACAGTACAGGGTGGGGACTGCCAGGCTGGGGAGCAGCTCTGCTGAAAAGGTCCTTGGGGGGAGCTGGGGTGGGGGCTGTGCAGGCGGCAAGCTGAGGATGAGCTGGGAGTGTGTCCCGGCAGTGATGAAGGCCAACAGCATCCTGGGCTGCAGTAACAGAAGCCTAATCAATGGGTCAGGGGAAGTGATTGCCCCCAGGTTCTCAGCACTCATTAGAGAGCATCCAACACGCTGCGCACAGTTTTGTGTCCCTCTCAGTATCAGAAAGGCACCGACAAACTGGAGCAAGGTTGGTGGAGGACAACCAAGCTGGTCAGCCTGCTGGATGGAGCATGTGCCCTGTGAGAAGATGCTGGGGTTACAGGGCTGTTTGACCTGGAGAAGAGAAACCTGTGGTGGGAGGCTAACGGCAGCCTGCCAGTATTTCTGAGGAGATGACCAAAAAGACAAGAGTTGGGCTCCTCACCATGGTGTGTGGTGAGAAACCAGGCATAGGTTAAAACAAGAGAAGTTCAAACTCATAAGCAAAAACTTTCTCATCAGGACACCAGCCCAGCAGTGGAACATGTCACCCTAAGAGACCGCGCAGTTCCCATCTGTCCTAGTTTTGGCTGGGATACAGATAATTTTCTTGCTGGTAGCTGGTACCGTGCTGTGGTTTTCTGATTTAATATGAGAATATTGCTGATAGCACACTGATCTTTTTAGCTGTTGCTGAGCAGTGCGTACTCCAAGTCAGGGACTTTTCAGCTTCCCACGCTCTGCCAGTGAGCAGGTGCACAAGAAGCCGGGAGGGAGCAGAGCCGGGACAGCTGACCTGAACTAGCCAAAGGGATATTCCATACCACAGAATGTCATGCTCAGTGTATAGACTGGGGGAGTTGCCCAGGAGGGGCCAGTCGCTGCTTGGGGACTGGCTGGGCATCAGTCAGCAGGTGGTGAGCAACTGTATTGTGCACCACTTGTCTGTCTTAGGTTTCATTCCTCTTTTTGTTGTCTCACTTTCATTACAATTATTAGTATAATATTATAATATTTCATTCCATTTCAACTAGTAAGCTGTTCTTATCTCAACCCATGGGTTTTACCTTTTTTTCTGATTCTCCTCCCCATGCCACCAGCATGTGGGTGTGAGAGAGAGCAGCTGCATGGTACTTACTTGGCAGCTGGCGTTAAACCATGACACCATCCTTGGAGGGTTTCAGGACCAGGTTAGGTAAAGCCCTGAGTAACCTGGTCTAACCTCATGGCTGACCCTGCTCCTGAGGTTCCTTCCAAATCGCACTGTTCTGTGATCCTATGATCCTAATTCTCTTTAAGAGAATTCTCTGTCCTCACATCCTGGAGATTTTTACAGCCTCTGGTGTAAAAATTAAAGCAAGCAGCGTGTCATCCTCTCAGCTTCTACAGGGAAAGGCCTCCCTCATTCACCGCACACACTTGCCATTAAAGCACAACTTGCGTGATCAGGAGGGTGGTACTTGATGCAGTCTTCTCTCTCCCATATATTTACACCCTATTTGTCACCCTGGTTTCTTTTCAAGAGCATGCAAAAACCTCCAGTTTGGTGCAGAAGACAAAGGCTACAGCCACAGACTGTAAGAGAAAGGGGAAAAAGTCCCCTTCTGTGCCACATATAACAGCTGAATGCTTACATGGCTTCTAGGAAAATGTCGAGGAGGAAAACAGAAGTAAAACCACAATGAAAATAATTTTATTCAGTTGGTGGTTTGCTGATGTTAATGGTTGAGGGTCTACAAATCCCGGTGTTCCCATGACACAAAGCAGCCACCCTGTAAGAGCAGAGGTTCCTGGGGGCTGCCTCATGGCACCGGAAAGCAGGACGAGAAGCTGCTCTTGGGACTCACACTGTAAATACAGCGATTTCTCATCTAAAATAGATACGACGATGGCTGCAGAGAAAGTGTGACTGGATGCAGAAGGGCAGCTGAGTTTTTCATCTTGGCTGTTGAAGCATGAGATAGGTCCCAGCTCACCCAGAGATACAAAAATGTTTGTGAATTCACCACGCTAATAAAGCCAGGCAAGGAAAGGCACACGGTAGTGGCTGACATGGACTCACACGCCTGGCAAAGGCAGCCCCAGTGGCATGGAGCAGCAAACCGGCCCCACAGCACAGCATGGCTGCGTGGCTTTACAGGACCGGGCTCCATCTGAAAACAGAGACAGACCCCACCGGCATCCCTGACCAACACAGATTTTCCTGTCTTCACTGTCGTGCAGAATAAAGTCACAGAGAACTGCCAAGGAGGGGCTGGTCCCATACAAGAAGAGGCAAAACAGTAACTTTATTGAACACCCACGGCCACTTTTAACATCTGTCTGCATTCACACTGTGCCCTGAATAGCCTGCAAGCAGACCAAGTCATGAATCACGTCTGCTGAACGCTGGCCCTGTCTCCCTTCTGCCTCTGTTCTGTTGCTGATGGTGGGATGTAACCCAAAATACTGAAAAGTCCATCTCCCTCCTGGGAACTCGCCCTGCCCTGCGCCTCCACTGCAAGGATAACCACCCGCTAGGGTACTGAGAAAGGAGAAGGACCAAGAAACCCCAGCAGCAGAGCTGCACCAAGGATATTTAAAGCTGTTCTTTTAATTACAAACGCCACGCTAGGGTGAGACTGTGGGTTTGGAAGGGGCTGCTGAGCTCTCTCCCATCTTTCTGTCAGCGGGGGTGGTACCAGCGTAAGCTGAAGGTGCAGCTCGTATCAGGCTGTATCAGCCGAAAAACCTGTCCTGTGGTGTAATTTCCCCAGCTCCCCTCCACCCTATTCCTTGCCCGTACACAGCCACGGAGCAGCATCTTCAGACACAAACTCCTTTTATCCAGCAGGACCTGCCATGTTCGCATTTCAAAGGGAGCAGTTCCACTGGTGCGACAGAACTGCAGTAGCCCAGTGCATGACGAGTTAGGGACTAAATGCCAGTGTTAAGAATAAAGCATAAAAGGTTACTTCTCAGCCACAGCCTGAATATCTATTGAACGTCAAATAGGCAGCCAGAGAAGAGAAGCATTCAACATGCCATGAATGGCTGCCTTGTGGATTCATTTTGTAGGAGCCATGCATGTGGAAGCCTGTGTCCAGCAGTGGAAAAATCCTCACTAACCTATTTTTACCATTGCCAGCGAAGTCTGGCAAGTGTCTAGATGTTCTAGGTTCATTTAAAAGTGACTTTGATAGGGTTCAAGGTCCTCACTTGCTGGCAGTTCAAATTAGGTCGTTTCCTCAGAGCTGCCAACAGGCAGAGACTGAAGAGGTGGCTATTTTATAATAGTCATAATTACACAGAGGCCATAGGCATAAACCACCCCCTAAACATAGAAACCCAACAAACCCAGCTTGGGCTATGCTGAGGAGCACAAGCTGTGCTCATGCTCCTTCGCTGGAGCATCAACTCTCACCCAGGGACAGCATCCCCCAGACCCCTGGGGGCCACGGGCTGTCCCACATGGGCCGCACCACCAGCGGCTGCCTGGACTTGTTTACTGTGCTGCAAAGCCCCTGGCACAGCTCCCCAGCTGCACAGCACACCCACACCCTCCCAGGGTGCTCAGACCCCTGCTTGCCTTCATGTTACCAGCCTCCTGGCACTGAAAAAACAAGAAAATGGGATGAAAACGCCATGCTGTAGTAGATACAATCCCTGCAATGCTTGTATTGTTGCCTACAGCTGAAGGCTTGCAAGCTCCTGCCTTCAGAGCTTCCAAGGAGACAGGGCAGGGCTCAGCCTGAACTTCCCAGCACATTCCCCACGAAAACTGCATGACTCACATTTAGCACCGGGATTTTAGTCCCCCTCGCCCCACCCTGCAGAGCAATTGCTCTGAGCCGCTTTCCTGTAAAGTTTGCTTGGGCTTATAAAATCTCACAAACATCTCCACTATTTTTGTTTTTCAGCTGGATTTAGGAAGTGCCTGTACAATTCATATTCTTTTCTCCTGAAGGGTGGAGAGGGTGAACTATTGTCCAGACTAGCATAGCCTGCCAAAATAAATCCAGGCTTTTCTGCTCACTGGAGCAATTCCTTTAGGAGCCACTTTAAGTCACACTGCAAGTAACTACATCCTCCCCTTCTGCAAATACATCTTCTCAACACCCTTTATGAATAAGCTTAGTAATCGCCGAAATGTTGTCAGAATGTGGTATGACAGATTTAAATTTTTAAAGCATCTGAGAGGGTAAGCTTTACTCCCTCCACAGGGAGGCTCACACCTCTTTCCACTACTACCAGCTTCCTCCCACATCCCCGCACCCTTTCCACATTTCATTTTCCCTTGTACTTTTTGCTAGGACTCCTGTAAAACAACAGCAGCACCATAACAATGTGCTGTGTCCCCCCCACCCCCCCCAAAAAAAAAAAGAGACTACTTCCCCAGCTCCACTGTAAAGAATGCTATTTCCTAGCAATAAACCCTGTCCCCATGGAAAACCTGGCTCTCCATGCCCCAACAGACCTTTTCCTGCCACTGCTGACCACACAGCTGGCTTCAGACTGTTCCTCAAGCAGGCAAATTCCAATTTTCTAAAATCAGTCTAAAAAACTTTCTGCATAATTACCTTCTAGATTGCCAAATCCAGCCTTCCTTAGAACTTTATACAGTGAAGTCCTTGCCCCTTAGTCAAACATTTATTTTCTCAAGTTTTCAACAACAGATACACTGTTTCCTTGTGCAAATTCCCACATTCTGCCCTGTGCTCTATTGTTTTTCCCCTGTCCTTGGCTAGCTTACAACATATAAATAGCCGTAGCTTTTAGTGGTTTGGCTTTACCCTCCCTTGTTTTCCTCACAGCAGCAGACAAGGGGCACAGCCGACAGCAGCCTCGGAGCGGTATGGTGCACAGCCCACCAGTATTTCCCCACTTACACAAGCCAAAACCCAGCAGCAACCTGTGCTCCGCCATGCACATCAGCTCATACCTCTTTGCATAACCTAGTTTAACAGCATTACAGGCACTGTTTTATGTTAGTGCCCAACACTGGACTTATTCCCACTACCAGTTATCATTCCTTTATTGCAAATTAACATAATATCTAGACCAGGACTGCTCTGATCCCACAGCTCTTTGCTATCCACAAGCAACCCCTGTAGATTTACAATATATCAGGTCGTGTCTGGCCATAAAACATAGCTATACTAAACAAATTTAGTGCAAAGGATTAGCAGCACCTGTATTTAATGAAGAAACCTGCTTGTGTCTGTAAATAAAGCTGCTTAAGCCCTTGTCCTTTCTGGTTTCTCACATTCCAGGCAGGCTTTAAGGTCTTAATGTAGTTATACCTTTCTGTTTACTGATGGGGATGCTAAGATAGCATAGAAAAGTATTTTACTTTTGTACGTTTTCCTTCATCCTGTCTATTCCTCCCCAACAGGTATTACATCCCACCTCTACTCTTTTTTTTTCCAAGACTCAGTATTTGCTTCTCTGCTGACCAACCGAATGAGGACAGAGCCATCCCTAGCAGGGATCTTGCTGTCCCCTGACTCACTGCGCTCTCCCTCCCTTCACAAGCATTACGCCACCGTTAGTCACTTCTGCCACAAGCACATGAATGGAAAAAAAAAAATCTCACCCCAATGGCCCAGCGTTTCCTCTTCATTATTGTAATCGTCTTATACCTGCTTCCCAGAAAAAAGTTACTACTTTTGTACACCCAAGCCTCGATGTATTACTTTGTAAGTCACATTCTGCTCCAGCTTCAAGACAATCCTGACCTCACTTGATGGAAAGCTCTCTCCCTGCTTGGACAGTCAGCGCTATGGACTTTTAGGGCTGCCATTGCTTAGAACCAGATTCTCCAGGAAATTCCGTCACAACTGCTACTTCTAAAGTAAAGCATCATATAGCTCATCGATAGTCATTACTGAGAAGCATTCATTCCAGGCTAGCTTACAGATGACTGCAACTAGGTTTTACTGCTTTCCTTCTGGCAAGAATGCAAGTAATGAACAGTAGCTTTCTTCTTTGATAAAAGACTTACCCATCTATTGAGAAAACATCAACCTACACACATAGGATGTTCAAACGAAGGGCCAAAGACCAGGCTGTAGGACTTCAGAAAACGTGGGGGGGGGGGGAAGGAGGCAGGCATCACAGAGGCACGGAGCATTGCAAGGTAAAACCAACCTCACGGGAAGCCCCCATCCAGCTCTTGTAGAAGGTGACAACAGTGGAAGGCATAAGTCTTCTGGACATTCAGTTGACCTGGATGTCAGCTTGAGAGCTTCCCCCCATAGCAGTCACCTAAACCCATTTCATCAGCTGAGGTGCCGAGCCTACAGCTTAGCTCTCACCACCCTAGTTACAACCCACTGCAACTGTGGACTACAGCCACGTTTGATGTTGGCAACCTGAACACACGCACCAACGTGGAGCAATAAAGCCCAGGGCAGTTGAAGTCAGGAGTGAACTTTCATTACAGTTGACAATTCACCCCAGCTCCTTCAGGTGCCAGGTTCAGTCTTGTGCTCAGAATGGCACAGCTGACAAATGCTGCTGCTCAGTTCTGCCAGAGCTCAGAGACAGGGCAGGTCTCAAATTCCCATTCAAGATCAGATTTTTTTCCCTCCAGGCTCTCATATATCCAAGGAGGAAAATTACATCAACTCCTTTCCAGAGTCATTCCAGTCTCTGTAAAACACACAAAAGCAAGATTACCATTTTTTTTTTGAAATCCAGACTTTTTTTTAAGAAGGCCCCATTAACACAGAATAGTGCAACGCGTTACAGGGGAGCGCTGTAGTTTGCATGACCCCTCAGACAAGTGACAAGGTGTAACAAAAGGTGGGCAATACATTCATGCATTAGTCCACAGTACAGCCAGAGCCTGACCCCCAACAATTCTGATAATTTCTCAGAATAAATACCAGCCTCCTTTCAAGAGAAAGGTGGGAACAAGGACTAAGAGACATTTGTGGTACTAGAGGACAAAGACCAGAAGCTCCTACGAACACAGCTGAGACAGTAGGGGGAACACCAGACACAGGTATAGCAGATCAACTTGCTGGTAAGGATCCAAGTCCAAAGGTAGCCTCCACAAAGTATTTTAGAGAAAAAAACCCTAAAACCTCAAAGCCATTTAGAGTAGAAGTACAGGACAAAATGGTAATTCGTTAGGGTTCCACATTAACATCTCTGCTCCCTCCCTTACTCATTTTTGCTGAAACAGGACAGCCACAGCTCTAGCCACTTCTGCAAGTGGCAACTGCAGAGCTGTACAGTAGCTTCTCATGCAACTTTTGGTTTTTTTCCACTTAGAAACCTGAGATTTGGCACACATACTCTAAGCCCTTGAGATTGTACTTTGCTGGCTTTGGAGAAAAAGCTAAACCAGCCACTGAGAAAAATCCTGAGCATACACTGGGGGAATAAGCCTTGCCAGGGGACTGAGGCCGTATTAGATGCCAGGGGACAGAGGAACATCAGCAGACAGGCTGATACAAAACAGCCCAGCTGGCTCCAGGGTAAAGCCCAGCCTGTTTGCATCAAAGTACCACTGCCTACATGTCACCAGTACAACAGTGATCCTCTGCCACCCTGTATGAAGACGACAGTAAAAGTGTTACAGCAGTAACATTTTAAGAATACAACTAAGAACTGCTTTTGTTCTCACATACGCACCAAGGAATGACAACAGCTTCCCTAACATGTTCTGACAGTTGTCTTCCATTCCTTGGAATTCCCTTCAAATACAGCACTGGCACAGGAGTTATTTCCTGCTTTATACTAAAGCCATAGTGATTTAACACTTAACATTGTTATGCAAGTTCAACACCATGCTATGCATCAAACAGTACGATTAATAAGCATAGTAAGATCTCCTCTCCCCCACAAACATATATCTTACTCTTTATTAAGTATCAAATTGTCTCCAACATAAATTACATCCAAATTATGTAAGTTTCAAGAAAGTCAGATATTTTATGTACAATATATTTGTCTTGAGTCAGATATACCTTTCTCATTTTAACCTATAACAAAAAGCAAACCTACATCAGTACCAAATAAAGCATTAAAAAGGTAACAAATATATAACTTTAGAAATGCTTTCAGAACGCTGAAGTTAATGACAAAGATTTTATAGTGCAGCAGTCTTGGGTTTTTAGCTGTTAGACCATTTCTCTGTTTTTGCGGATAGCACAGCAGAGAACCATACTGAATATCATGCCGAAAATCTGTAAAAAGAAAGCAAATTCATTAGAAGTCAGGGACAAAAGCACATTCCTCTATCAACATGGGGACAAATACAGCTGCACCTCCCAGCCCAGCCCTATTAACTTTATTCTGCAATTCATATCCCTGCACCTCCACTCCCAAATTTCAGTCCATTCTCATGAATCCCCTTCACACCCAATACTTCAACAGCTATAAACTCCTGCCATATCTTGCAAGAAATCTTTGATCATCCCAATATTATTTGCATCCATGTCATACTTTCCTCCATAGAAATCAAACAAGAGTGCAAAGTACTAGCACTGTTATTTCAGTTCTCCAGAAGAGTCTTCAATTGTTAGAAGCAAACAAAAGCAAGGATCACCAAGAGGTATTAGGATTACGAAGCGGGCTAGCAACACGACCAATACATCTTTGCCCTGTATGCGCACACCCTACTGATACAACTTCGCCCCTGCTAAAGCTACAAGGAGGCAGATCCTAATCCACAGAAGGAGCTGGGAGGTCCAAGACACCCCACCTCTACACCGCCTCAGGGCTCTGCAGCACACACCCTGATCCTGCCACAGCTTGCCACTAGTGGAACGGGCTCGTAGAGTGCGATGCCAGGTCCTGTTCGACATACTTCTGCTGTAAGCACCCTTCAGCTGTGTGGCTACCCCTGGAAACTCACCATTATTACAGCAATGCCAAGGCCAACTGCTCCAATCACATTCAGTTTTGAATTGAAGACATCATCGATGGCAGCAGGGCACGACTGAAAGAAACAAGACTCTTCATTAGTGTTTCATAGGTACAAAAGGTCTGTTTCTGCTCTCTTGTTTAAGCTCAGGTCTGCCAATTCATGCTACGCTTTGGACCAAGCCTGCTTGCACTAGAGATGAAGACTCATCTTCTGAAAGCTGCTCTGAACTGGCCTTTATTTTCACATCTTCAGAGACAGCCAGGAGTGTCCTAACAAAAAGCTGATGGAGAAGTTTAAATTACTCAAGTACTTACACCTCTTAACTGTGTCATGGCTATAGCAGGATTCCCCTCTCAACACCTACAGTTGGTCAGAACCAACAGCAGTTGCATCAGACTTTGCTTGTTACTAATGGCTGTCAGCATTTAGGCTGCTGTATTGCTCATCCCTTCTCAAAACGGATCTGAAGCCACTCTTTGCATTTCCAATTGCTACTGTATATTTGCAGACACCTTACAAACACACAGTACGTGGGAATGGCAGGATTTCTTGAGCTGCATGCATACGTGGGTAGATTCAGAGGTGCCAGTTTGAAGCATCCAAGACAATGCATTATCATTGTAATAAAAAAAAGGACAATCCTTTCCCCAGCAAAGATGCACAGTAGCCAAGAACAACACTGAACTTTTACAGATGTTTAAGTCTGCGAGAGCCTGATAGCTGGTCAAAGTCACATTCCAAATCCTGTCCTTCTTATTCCAGCAGCAGACTAGTGAACCGCTGAAAACATTTTTCTTTAGTTGTTCCTTATCTAGTAGGAAAGGCTGCATCAAGGATTAAAGGAATATACTGGCAAGAATTAATCAGTTACATCAGAGTATCAATACAGCACCACTGCTTAAAGGCACGCATTGGCCACACCATTACATCCCTTTAATCCTGTAGTCTATCTACTGCTTTTCTAGTTGGGACTAGGCCATAAACACATCAAAAGATGAAGTCAACAGATGAAGCTAAAACACACCAAGCAGAATAAAAACAAACAATAAAACCTGCACACTGTCTCAGCTACTCCCATATAGTCTAACTCAGACTGTATGGACAGGACTAAAGATACAGTCTAAATAGAGATTGAAATGTCTCATGTGGTCAGATATTTGAACACACAAGATCAGGTGTAGTGAAAGGAAGAGCACATGCAACAAGACCACCAAGTCATTAACTGAATTCCTGCATTGCAAGAACCTTATTTTCTATGGGAGGCTCATACAGGCTGTCTTGGAGTATGAAGCAAGAGCACAAGACAGTTGTAAAAAGAGGAAAAGGGGTAGTTAAGAATTATACAAGATGTCTCTCCTGTATCTGTGGCATATAGGTACCTTTGCAGCAGTATTTCAACAGGGGAATCCGAGACAGTTGACTTCAGTGCCATACTCGCCCAAACAGGCCACCAGCGCACTGCACCCCTCTCCTTTTCCTCACCAAAACCTCAGACCTGCTCCCACTCCATGCTCTACTTCTTCCTAACCAAGAGAGGAGGCAACAGCTCCTGTGCAGCACTAGGAAGGTGCTCCGGCAGTAGCTGCAGTGAGGAGAAGAGCTCTCTAGTGTATTTTTTGGGGGGACTTCTGGTCTTATGCTGTCCATCATGCCAGTGGTTCTAGTGACACACAGACTGCGTGTTTCCTGTGCAAGTTCAGATTTCCTGCTGACCCTGCTTGTTCTTTCCACTGTAACAGTACATTCGTTTTCCAAAACCAGACTGATTATAGCAATCTGTTGCTAAGCAAGCATGATGTAGCAATTTCCCATGGACTGGAAGGGTTTACTCAGACATGTTTCTCATTCTACTCATTGGGCAGAGCTGTTGATGAATTAAGTCATGCTTTACCATTACTGTAAGCGACTCAACCACGGGCTTCTTTGGACAGGTGTCCATGAACTGCTGCTCAAGAGCTCCTGTAATACCACAGCAGTCTAGCTACAAAAGAAAACAGGAAAAAGAGGAACAGGTTAAATACTTCATATTTTTGCTCTGTATTTGGTAAAAAGGAGAAATAGATTACATTAGGTTTTATTACAGACCTTGTGCAAATCTGCTTAGAAGCCCTGCCAATGTGACTGCTATAAATCTAATGCGAGAAAGTCTTTATTAAAGGACAAGATTCTGAAAGGAAGAGCTAGATCTCATTCAGTATACACACATGAACTTTGGTGACAGCTTACACTCCTTACAGACATGAGGATGAACTCATAGATGCGCAGGTATGGACACTATGGTGCCTCTAGATCAATACCACAGAGCTAGAGCTTCCCAGCTTGTTTGTTTAGGAAAACACAGTTCCACGCATTTCAAAGGTTCAGAGAAACAAAAAAGTATACTGAATTCACTGATACTGTACAAAAAAAATATTCTTTGCAGTTTGTTCTTAATACTCCTTTGGTTTCTTCTAGTTAGTGAGGTACTAGACATGGAGAACAGTGTTAACAAGCTGCATTATTACCTAGTTTCAATAGGACTGTGTACTTACAGCTAACTGAAATGCTTTCAGGGTCTCTCTGGACACTGCTTCAGATCGCTTTTGATATGTTTCCATGTAGAAGTCCTTTAACTCTTCAATAACCTACAGGATAGCAAAGAGTCCTGTATTATTATCCTACCTTAATAATTATGGAAAACGTGTTTCGAGTAAGTCAGTCATCAGAAATTCTGCAGCTTACAGAACCCATCTTTTTGACATGTAGAAACAGAGGGCGGACAGTATTTATCACCTGGACAGGTGAGCGTAACTGGTACACTCACCTTAAAAGCCACACCTAACGGATAAGATTGTTTCTCTTCCAAAGCTCTGAGTTTCTAGGAGGAGTGCCAGAGTCAAGTCTTTGCCCGCTGGTTACATACAAATATTCCCTATTAACTTCTGTACCCCAGAAGTTGCTATATTCCCCAGTTGTATCATACAGGTAGAAAAGCAACCCTGGTCACCAAGCATCTTATTTTGACACAAGACAGAACCTGGACTGCTTGTGAGGGGACAGTCCAAATCAGTCATGTTTTGGATACAGAAACATTCGGCCAGTAGCTGACCATGGGCAGGGACACCTCCTACTAGATCAGGTTGCTCAAAGCCATCCAACCTGACCTTGAACACCTCCAATGACAGAGCATCCACAACCTCTGGGCAACCTGCTCCAGCATCCCACTACCCCACCAACATTTCAGAGCAACCTACCTTTTCTTTATTTGCAAATCCCCAGATTGCAGCAGCAATTTCAAGGGCAAAAATCACAAAAAGGAAGAGGAAGAACTAGAAGAGACAGAGCACATCATTAAAACCACATCATCACAAAACACAATCACATATATACTGCAAGCTTGTCCAATCCCCAGCATCCAGCCTTGTGGGAACCATCACTCAGCCAGGTTCCAGTTGGAGGTCTGAACCACTGTTAAGGCCAGGAAAGAGGGCACACTGCACTGGGTCAGCAGTTCTTCCCAGGAGCGTCAGAAAGCCTAGCAGTGTTTTCCAAGCAGAAGTCTTCCTTTTTGATCACTGTTAATTAAAACCAATCATCTCTTAACTCAGACCTTGAAGTTGCCCAGGTCAGACACGTCACAATAGCTGACACCAATTCTTTTCTCCGATTTGTCTCTCTTATTGCTTTAGGAGTCATTACTTAATACCTAGTTGCCACCAACTCCCAGAGAGCTAATAGTCACTTCTTTGTTGTGTATTCCATAATATAAATAAAAAAGTGTCATCTCTATGTTTAATTGACTTCCAGGTCCAGAACACCACACCATTTAAAGGCACTTTTAAAGAGATGCTCAGAGTTAACAGCAAAGGGCTAGAGGCATCATTTCACAACATGTGTATGAAATGTACTTCCATGACACAGAAGGAGAATTGTTCTTTCACCAGCTACAGTAGTAGTCTTTTATTAACTAAGTCTTCTGGTTATTTGGATGAGTAGTTCCACAAGTGTACAGATGTGCATGAACCCAGTAAGCTCTACTGGTCCCTCCAGTCTGAAAACAATGAGGTTGCTCTCCAATAATTGGCTTGCAAAGCAGTTTTCAACTAGACTAGCTCATCCTGTTCTTATGAACAGTAGAGGCTTGTTGTTTCGAGGATCAACTAACAGTTCTGGTCTCAAACATGAAAGATTGCACAGCTTTGACAGCTCAGGACAAACTGTTTATTAAACAGCACCACTCTTATCTACATTTAGTTCTGTGCTCACACATACTCCTAAGCTTGATACTCAAATGTCTGAATAAGTCACTAACTCCTGAAGTCCTCTTATATTCAAATACAACATGGACATTTTGATTTAGGGCCAGAAGTGTGAGCTATTTATTTAGTGTTTTGGCACTGCATGGGTAACCATAAATTTAAATGTTGGAGTTAGAACAATCAGTATCTACTGCCCTTTAACTGAACAGCGATGTTTTCCTTCCTTTCTCATTGTGCTGCTAATAATTTAAACACCACTCTGAACACTTACCAGGCCAAGCATACATTGAGATTCCTGCAATGCGCCACAGCATCCCAAGAAACCAACCAGCATCATAAGTGCACCAGCTCCAATAAGGATGTAAACTCCTAGGGAGGAGAAAGACATGTACACAGGCTAGTTGACCTCAGCAGCAAGGTATAAAAATCAGTTGCTCCACAAACAGCATTTGTAGCTTTTGCCAAGATTTATTGTTTCTTTACTGTTCCAAGCAAGAAGGTGGCTGTGCTTAATTTTCAAAGCAAACACAACTTCAAAACTTGTAGTGAAATGCATTGATAAATAAAAAATTCAACTTGTTAACAATTAATGTGCACCACTACTGCAGTTTCACAAGTTTTAGAAAATGGGCAAGATAAAGCCATCTAAGACAAACTGCAAGACATACTTTAAAACTGGCTCAGAGC
Source organism: Falco rusticolus (assembly GCF_015220075.1). NCBI lineage: Eukaryota > Metazoa > Chordata > Aves > Falconiformes > Falconidae > Falco > Falco rusticolus. The sequence continues at coordinate 81,460,941 of NC_051191.1, forward strand.
CAGAGGTGTCAACTTATCTTCAGATGAAGTGTGCTGCAGTTAGAGACAGCTGGAACTAGTGATGTATCAACATCCAAGAGTTCTTGAGGCATGCTACCTCTAGGAGATTGGTTATTAAAAGGCATTATAATCACTGCCATAAGGCTTTAAATGCTTTCCTACCCTGCTTTTCCATCAGGAAACACCAAATTGTTCTACCAGTCATGGTAATACAAGTCTATACTTCAGCTGTCTTAACTTGACAGCCCTTCTAACTAAGAAATTTGGCATTTTCTGCTTCTGTGAAAGCAGGTACTTCAACAACAGCATCAAGTGGCTCAGCCTGTAGACCATTCTGCCCAGAAATTAGGTAGCAAGTGTGTTGGGAGCATAAAGGGCAAATGCTTCTGAGCTAAAAGACTCCATTTATGCCCCATCCTCCCCCAAGCTTGGGAACTGCCAGCTTAAGCATTACAGCTGCTAGCTGGTGAGCACAGCAAGGGGTAACAAGCAAAGCAACTCCCATAGGATGGCAGGAAAGTATTACTGGGGTGATGAAACACAAAGAATCAGCACAAAGCACATAAAATTAGTATGACATTTCTATCGCTATGGAATGCTGGCCTTCCAAAACCCAGTCGATACTATTTAAAGAAAGCCACACCCAAGCATTTGCAAATGAGATTTTCTAGATACAAACCAGTCATATTAGCTGCCAGAATAAACATCTACTTGATTAAGCATATGCAGATGACTAAGCCTGACATTACTTATCAGCATGAAATTCTGGCACCGATTTTACCCCAGCTTTAACTTTCCATTTCGCAGGAGTCCCCCCGAACCTCTCATCTCAGTAGCATAGGAAGCTTTTGAAGTAACTTGCTTTGTTACTCTGTGCCAATCGACAGAATCTTTCCATTTCCTATTGGAAGCTGCAGTCAGTAACTACTCCCAGAAAATATGTTAGCAGTAATTCCTACTAAACTTTTTTAGAACTCAGTTTAACCTACAGAAATTTCAAGTAGGCTACACTGGCTGCATCCTGCCAGTAGCTGAAATATCACATCATAAAACTTTTATGTTTCAGGAGGTGAAAGAGTTGTTTCAGACTACCCAACGTAAGACTTGTTAAATATTCAACTCAAAGGCTAAGTTTAGATTTCTGTTCCTTTTCCAGAGTCCAGTTAAAAGCATCTGGAAATCTTACTGGCAGCTGCAAGAACCCAGTTTGCTACCATGCCAGCATTATCAAGGGAGAAATACAAGGCCTCTCACAGATAAGCTGTCTGCACACCTGTGGCCTCTTCACGAAGTTGCACAAAGCATTTCAACACTCCCAACTAAGCCTCTAACAGGCTTAACTCATCATTCTTAACAGTACTCCTTGTAGGCACAGACTACCTTGGTACTATAAGGCTGCAGCATGAGGTGTACCTCCCTTACAGAGTCTTTACTGACCCTTCAGACACCAGTTTGGGTCAGTAAAGACTCTAAGTGTCTCTGTGACAGGTTGAGCAGCTCACCACAGGAGCCAATTTTCTCGGCAAGAGAAAGGCCAACAAGTAATGCCACGTGGGACACTGCAAATCCAGATGCTACAGGGATGCAAAATACATATGCACAAGGATCATCCAAATCAGACAGACATATGTTAGAAAGGTACATATTTGAATTTGCTTTCTTCTGCATTAAGAGGTCTTCAACTCAGCTACTTGGTTTCAAAAAAGGTTTGAGTGCATCCATGTGACAACCACCAAAGAAGCTGGTGTTCCTCTGCCCAACCCTGAAGTGACTGTAGAGATCAAAATCTTACAGTTGGGATAAAATCCTATCCAGTTACAGACTCCTACAACATCAGAATAACAAACTGAAAACCTGCATGTCTATCCCCTAATTCATTATCTTGCAAGACAATACATCAAAGAATAACTTCCACCTGGCCTAAGACTACCTTGATCTAGGTTGCTCATTTAAGCCACTGTATTTGTGCATCCTTTCCATTAGTTCAGTGTAGGTTTGCATACACAGGGCTGCAAGAGTTAGACAATAGTACATATGCTCTGAGTGATGAGAGAACAGAGTTATGGTTTTGGGTAGCTTAGGTTGGTTACTTTGGAATAAAAAAACACATTAGTGTAATCTGCAACTACCTAGTTTAGAGCAAAACTTTAAGGACCCACACTGAGAAGGATCATGAAGAAGCACCCTCCACGTCTACCAGGAGCCCCTGGGGGGTTACAAAACTGTTACCAGCAGCACACAAAGAGCAACTGCAGGGCTTAAGCTGGGGGGGGGTAAGATAGTGATATACAGCACGAAGAACCAAGAAACCTCTAGCATAAGGCTGCTGCTGCTTTCTGCACGAGAGCTCAGAGATTGCCCCACGCACCAGCCAAGGGGAACTGCTCTCTGCCCCATCAGGGCTGTTTAGGATTGTTTTGTCTTTAGCCTTTGAGAAAGATGAAGGTTTCTAAGCATTCTGGAAATCGGGGTGCAAAAGTAAGATCTATCACCCAAAGCCATCTCCCAGCTTACCAGTGTAAAATGTTGTGTTGTTGGATTCCAGTTCAAAGATGTTTTTGGTCTGCGAATCAAATCGAAGCCATAGTCCAATTGCAAGAACTGCTGTCCCTGCAAGCTGTAAGAACAAATAAGGCTTGTTAAATAATGTCAGTTAATGCATTCACCCCTGCATTAGTAACAACATCAGAAGTAAACAGGATACAGCTCAAAGAGCTTGTGACAAAGAACCAGCGTAAGAGGATGGGGATACCAAACCCAAGAACAAACTTGGGTCCTGATGTGAGGCACCTCACTGACAGATGTGTTTACATATTAAAACTACAATGCCACACAAGAACAATGCCATTTTTCTTCACTGAAAATACCCAAGGTTTACCGAAGTGCTAAATGTCAGTATTTCCAGTGACCCCTCCCCACTCACTGTTTTATTCTGGGTGACTGCAGTGACACCACATGGCTTAGTGATCTTAAATCTTCACACTGAAGGACACGTGTACCACAAGAAAGTGCCTTTAAGGCCAGCTAAACATTTCAGCATTTTAAACAGACTGCCAGGAGTTCAGTACTACAGTAAAGAGTTTAGAAAGAGTATTCTTTCTGGCAAAACAGGATAAAACCAATCCAATAAGCTACTGCACTGACAGGAAGAGGAAAATGCAGGCTGTTGAAATAGCAACATCACTGTGTGTTGATCTGGAACACCACAATCAAATTTTAGATGATATTTAGTTTTATTTTATTACCATTCTCTGACTGTGCCTCCAGGTTCCTCTTAACATTGGTGCCTGTGCTTGTTGCGAATTGCATGTTTCATCCAGAAGCTAATTTATACATCTGGCAGAAGGCATTGGAGAAACAGCAAGAAAGAGGGAACTGCACTCTGGTAAGGCAAACACTAGCTGTTTGCTGTGAACGGACAGAGCCCACCCACTTTTAAAGGGGAATAAAACTTTTTTTGCATGTAAGTTGACCCCAAAGACAAACTAGAAAGCTGGAGAGTGTGCTTCTCAGTTCTTCCTTCTCTCCTTTGAAGACCATTTAACCACCAAAAAAGATCTACAAAAGTGAGGTGAGGACAGAAATAACACACACTGCAGCAGACATTAAAAATTTAAACTTCAGAGTGAGCAATAAGCTTAAAGTCCATGCTTCACCTAACCAAAGCCCTGCATGAAGAGAAAAATCCCAAAGCCTTATTTCTGATAAGAAGTTCCTTCTAGAAGAAGGGAATGACATTCTTGATTCACCTCCAAGAAACTGAAGTGTTTATGTCAATTTTCAGTGGGAATTTGGAAGGCATTCCCACAGAGAGCATCCGTGGGTACACTCCTTCCAGACAGAGCCCAACTCCTCAGCCTCACGCTCTCCCCATGGGGAGCCGGAGAGCCCTTTCTCCCAGCTATAGGAGTGTTTACATGCAAAGGCAGGTGCAGTTTTGCTGCCCATGGCTGTCTCCTGTGACCTCTTTGGCTTGCTCTTCCCAGGAAAGTTGGGCGAGCTTTGAAGGTTCACACAAGACTAGGAGGATGGAGTCAAGTAAGGGTTTAAGGGCAGGTACACCCCTGGTAGCTTCTCAGCAGGAAGCATTCCAACTGAAGTGTGAAAGGGCTCAGGTATCAGTGGAAAAAACCAAAAAGCAAGAGGCCAGCTGCTCCAGGAAAACCGGCATTTCTTGTATGGCAGGCACCTGACTCCCAAGCCTGCCTCAATGAGGAGCTGCAGGGTTTTAGCCAGGAAAAGAGATGAAGCGATACACAATGCAAAGAGCCAAACCCAAATGCAGGCTTCCAGACCTACGCAAAAGGCACTTTGTTGGTGTCATGGGCGCACAGGCTTACTCACAAAGTGCAGGGAGAAAGCCTGCGCATACCTGCCACCTTCCTTGTTAGGGCTATGCTGGCAAAATAATTTTAAGTTATGCAGAACAACCTTGGTAGCACACTGCATGCCACGAGAGTATCATGTCAATGCGCTGTGCCGCAGCACCGCAGGGGAAGGGAGAGGTGCAGCAGGTGGGCTGGCAGAGAAGGGTCGCTGCTCTGCCCCCACTCACAGCTAGAGCATCACTCACAGACTTCACAATCTCATCTCACTTCAGTACCTCCGTTCAAAAACCAGACAGGCTTGGCGATGGAAAAGACTGTTTCTAGCCTCCAGTTAGGTCACTCGGTATTTAATACTACTCTGATGCTCGCTTTCCTGGGTCAAACAGTCTTCAGCTTTTATAGGCATCCAGATCTGTAGCATTAGGAGAAGAAACCTACAGCCTCCGCTTGTTTTGCTAGGAACTCCTGAATTGCAAAGCCAGAAGCCAGAGCACACCCAGCTGCCTGCACCTACCCATGTTTGTTGTTTGACAAGGCCCAGCGCTTGCGAGCTCTGGGGCAAATGGAACAGGGGCTGTAAAACCAAACCCCAGAGCTGATCCCCCAAACAGACCTGTAAGGCCAGAGTACCCAAAGTGTGAGGAAACTAAGCCATACTACAACTGTGTAGGTAATCTTACAAGCCCAAGCACAGCAGAAGGCTCAGTTAATGATCTCTTCAGAAACTGACTGGTTAACATCAGGGAGAGCTGACATACTTAACATGGCTCCTCTCAAAACACAAACTTTGGGTAGCGGTGGGGAAGGGTTAAGTGGTATGTTTTCTCCTTGGGAAACAGTCATCTTGTGAACAAATATGATCATAAGGAAGCAAAAAACTTATGGGATCACAGAACAGTAATAATACTTTATGCCAGTGAACTGCTCCACAACACTAAAAAAAGGAAGGATTAAATAAAGTGATAATTCTCTCCATGGTGGACTAGAAAAAACACACAGGTCATTCTTGCAAGAAAAAGTGACTTTTTGTCTCAGTTTAAGGAAAGCAGACTTGTGTTCTCAGTTTGTGTTCTTCCTACCCACAGTGAACTAAAAAAAGTCAGTTTTAAAGCAGAAAGCAAGAAAGTCATTTGAAGCTTAAAGTCTTCATCAAAACAAGAAGAGACAAGGGCACCACCACCAGCCTTGGTGGGAGAGGCAAGCACAGCCCCATGGGCACCCACAGCACTTGGCAGCGTCTCAGACCAACCTGGCAATCGCCAGAGGCTGCTGCAGGGCCGGCTCTGCTCATGCACACTATGCCAGTGGGTTTGGACAACTGTGTTTGTTGTTTTGGTAGCTGTGTTTTTCCTCCCTGGCAAAGGGGTGCAAGGCAGCCCCCCCCACCTAGGCTGCATGGAAGCAGCTCCCCCGATGAGCTGGTTGTTGGGTTTTTAATCCATGTCTTTTCCCAACCCAACAGACCTGTTTTGTCATAGGAGTTGAGTAATACAGGATATTTCCAAGCTCTATCCTGTGCTGAAAAAGAAATTTAACAGAATAAGAAAAAAAAGCATCTGTTTTCCTGAAGTTACTCACTTTGTGTGCAAAAACTTACATGTTTCATGAGCATACAAAACTAAGAGCAGCAGTTCTGTAAGTACTATGTTTCTGTAGTAACAAGTATAGGAAAGGGAACTCAGAAAGTTGGGGTTTTTTTTAAGCAATCTGACCAAAATGTGAAGTTAAAGGGGTACTACTCACTCACTGTACTGGAAAAGTTTGTGGCAGCCACTCTCCAGTAACAGCATGTCCTGGCACAAGTATGCTACTGACATCCTAACAAGGCTTCCTTGTGTTTCCCCTAGCCACTAAGCATCTTACAACTCCCAGCTCATTTCTGTTAGACTTATCTCCATTCTACAGTGCAACAGACATATGCTTAAAGATAAAAATACCTCATCATTCCTCTCTAGTCCTGTGGAGGTTCCTTAAGTGGTTTTCTGATTTTTTTTGCATCACATGCAAATATACCCCCATTGCTTCAAAGGCTTTATTCCCACATGCATCTTTCGGCCTGTTGCAGCAAACAAAACCAGCTTTTTTGGTCTGCCTTCCTTCACAGCCCTGCACCTTCTCTAGTGAGCCTCTGTGCAGGACTTCCCTCTGGCCCACCCAGCCCTACATGCTGACAAGTGCCTTCTACAGTCAGCCCTTTCCATTTCCCTGGTTTCCCCCTTGCAAACCACATGGTCTCGCCACTAGGCATATTAAGCATGTACCCATATTAAGCACGTACCACAGTATTTATCTTTGACACCCTGCTTTCTTTTACCATGCCACGACCCATCTCCATGGAGGCAGAAGCCAGACCGCTTTGCCTTCCTCCCTCCACCATAGTTAGCTAACTTCAGCATGAACTTGGAGCACCAAGTGCTGAGGCATGCTATCAAGCAATTTCCACTCCATTCCGCCCCCCCCCCAACCTCCTTTTAACATCTAGAGGTTTCACAGACATGGTCTCCTAGCAGAAAGCTTGCACAGGGAATCATTTGATTTAATGATACTGGTGTAATACACATTAAAAGCTTGAGCTTTTCAAACTAGAAACTCCCATTTTTTGTTAGCGTATCCCACGATATGGCAGTGTGTGACACTTCAGCTAGAAATCTGACTTTGAGCTTCCTCTGCATGAGACAGACAGCTAACTCTTCCCTCATTGTGCAAGACAGCACATTAACAAAGCCAGGACAAAACACATAATGTTGTGAAACACCCAGGCAAAGAAACTGGGAACACCAGGAGCAGTAATGAACTGTTTCTGTCCTGTTACTTGCTGGTACTCTATAAATAAAACCCCATAAAGTACATAGAGATGAGGCTCAACATCACTCTAAATCCTTAATTACAGCATTAAGTGTTATCCACACAAGCACAGGTTTTCAAACTTCTGGGAAAAAAGCTTTCTTAACAGATGTGCAATGAGTGCCAGCAGTTATATAAGAAACTACAGCTATTTCCAAACTCCTCTGGAAAAAAAAAGTAGATTGGAAAGGAAGTATTTTCTTTCTGCTTAGGTTAGTTTCAAGAATGTTGTGGACTAAGTTAATGTCACAGAATTTATTGCAATAAAATGGTGCTCTAGTACAGGAGGAACAGCATTACAGAATTCCTGAATCATTGCCAAGATCAGTGCCCATTTCATACAAGTTCCTATTCAGAAGCCAGTCTACTATATTTGCAATTTAAATCGCAAATAGGAGGTAGGACTGCTAAAACTAAGTACAAGTAGCTTCACATCAGACTTTTCAAGGCAACGCCCTCCAACTCCATTCTTGACTTCACAGCACTTGATAGAGGTAAAATAGATTGAACTGAGCCTAAACAGCATTTTGATTCATTTGCTGCAGTCAGCGACCAGATCAGTTGATTACAGAAAGCAAAAGCAACTTATTTATGTTCCTTTTGTATGTGTGCATATTTCCCTGACCATCCTGCAAGTCCTCTTTTCCATTTCAGCCAGGAAGACCCTCTCCAGAAGTCTGAGCACTGAACTGCTACCAGCTGCCCCTGGTGCAGCACAAGCAGATGACATTATGGTTCTGAATGGAGTCACAGGTACCTTCAAGTTACAGAAAGAAGAGCCCTCCAGGCCTGATCGTGCTAACGGCACTTCAGCAGGCACTCCCATGGACTGGTTAGTTTATATAACATAAAACGCTCTAAAAAGCCAGGAGACTGTTGCCTTGTAGAGGAACAAGAAAATTGCTCAAAGACTCAATGTGAACTCTGACTGTATTGCCTATAATAAGTTATAAGTGTTAGTAAATGTCTTTGTATTCCACAAAACATACAAGGGAAAACCCCAGCATTTAAGTTTAAAGATGCAAAAAAGCCCTTGCTTTTCTTCGGTAGCAGAAAGCCAGTGGGAGAACAGGCAGGCACATGCTCTATGTGCGGCCATGCCAGGCACTTGCACAACGCGCACTGAGCTGCTTGGAGGAGCCCACAGTTCTTAGGGAAAGATTCTGTCACCAGGGCCAACAAGCCTAAGCAAACCCCAGGAGTCAAGGGAGCTAAGCTACAGGTAGTCACTCATTACACAACTCAAGCATGTGCTCGCACTAAGGTTGTTCAAAACCAGCTTTGGTAAGACCAATCCATATCCACATAATGTGATGTTTCCACTGACTTCTTGCCAAGCTCAAGCCAGCCTGGTGGAAAAAATATATTAGCTCTGTATCAACCTCAACACTTCCATCCCCCACCCCAAATCAAACCCCAAACTTCCAAAGACCTGGTACAGCTTTCATTACAGACCAGACCCAAAGATGACCGGGCCAGCACCAGTGATGCTGAGACACAAGAGCTGTGTGCAAATCCAGGTGGGAGTACACCAGCCCAACAGCTGCAAGGAGCCTGGTGTCTGCAGCAATACTTGAACCAAAGGGAAAACACAGCCACCCCCCATTCCCATACCTCTGAGAGGCGATTGCATCACCTTACAGATCAATTCAAACACAACAGCAAAAAGCATTCTGTACAAATCCAGTGGTTACCAGACTTCAGAGTGTCCCCACACCCCTACCTTCCCTTCAGGCCACAAGCTCATTTTAACCAAAGGTCTGGAATCCCAAAAGTTTCAGAGAACATCATGCTAGCAACATATATGCCTGGCCTTACCAACTGGAGAAAAGCCATCAGACCAGTTATCACCTAGCACAGCATCCTACAAGGGGGCTTCTCAGGAAGGGTCATCAGAACAGGGCAGACACTTGCATTTCCCAGGATTAGCCTCCCAGTTTACATGTTGAGCAAGGACACAGACAGCACATTCTGAGAAGGAAAAATTAACTGAAGGCTGCTGAACATGATGTTAACCGGGTACCCCACAAACCACATACTCCACAACACCTGCTGGGGAGAAAGCACTACCACCATCCCCACAGCCATACCATCTTCTTCTGAAACTTATTTTCAGGCTTAACACCCCTCAGTCCTTGCTCACTGACTCTTTCAATACAGCCAGGTCCTACCTACTACCAGGTCAGTTGTGATCCTACAGACCTCTAACACATTTGCTTTGTCTATTTCCAGGCTGAAGAATCCTCATTCACTCACAGTACCCAACAGCTGAAACCCCCTCCTCTTCCTCTCCCAAACCTTACCAAGCTCCACTATGTTCTCCTTGAGGTAGGCAGAAGAGCAGAGCAGCCCACAGCACCGCAGGACACCAGCACACCATGGATTTATGGAGTGGTACCATCTTTCTTCTCTAGGTCCTTCACTTTTGAAGCTGGTTCTCCTTTGTTGTTGCGGAGGACCCTCTTGGTGCTTTTGTGAAGCCATCATAGACCCTTTTATCCCAAGACTTCATTGCTCTGTGGCAGCAGTTGCCTCTGAATCAGCTAGTTCGTGACTCCCTGCTCCTGCCACCCACACACATTGACACCTGCCTTTCGCAAGCATCACACTGTCACATAGCCTGCTATGTCAGCATGCACTCATCTTCATCACTGAGTACTGGATGCTACTCAAGCACTGAACTGTTACTTCAAATCCTTCTCCAGATTACATGGGACTGTATCAACCACCACGCAGCTCGCTCCTGCATGCCAGCTCTGCTTGTTCTCTCCACTGCAAGACAGCTCCACTTCATCTCAGCCCTGCCTCTGCTCAGCAAGCAATTTCACCCCTGCCAGGACCTTACTCCAGGGCTGCTTAGCTTCCCCAAGAGCTCTGAGACTTCCAGGAGACACCGGACAACTGAACTAAGACCAGCCAGCCCTTGCTCCCTCCCAGATGCAGGCTTTCAAAGACTTCAATTTAACAGCTTCATGAAGCCCAGCTTCCCCTTGCAGTAACTATTCTCTCTTCTCCAATGTCACATCTCCTCCGTGTGTACACAAACTTTTTGTTTTTAAAGATTCTTCCCAGAGGCACTTCATTTGTCACTCTGCATAACCCAGAGTAACAAAAAAACCAGCCTCAAATTCACCACATTCCAGCCCCCTGGCACAGAGGTGGGTGGTTGAGCAGGAGGTTTTACCCAATCACAATGCATTTATAGTTCCAAAGTAACTACTACATGACCCTGGAAAGTTGTTAATTAGCATTTGCTGTTGTTGTTTCACAACCTTTTCACACAGGAGTCAATTCAAACATGTGAGGGATTCGGAGTCAAAGACAGGTTACAGCACAAAATGCCCCCAAGCACTCCCGGTAAGAGAAAGTCTTGTAGAACATCACTCAACATGCTTTTACACCTGGACCGACTGACAACTCTAAGGACCTCCTGGGAAGCTCCCTGGTCCTAGTGAGTCTCAAGAGGGATAGGTTAGTTGGGTTTCCTTTTGCAAGTTACTCCTAAAGCTTTCTTTTGGCTAGCCTTATTGTTTTCTTTTATTTGACCTGCCAGTGCTTATAAACATTATCTCCTTCCTTTGGACACAGCTTCAACTTTGCTGGTTTCCCTACTTTTAATAGCCTCCTATATCAAGTAAGCTTTTTCTGCTTCCTCTTGCCCTCACTTGTCTGATGAAGGCAAACACATGCGACCTAACACATACCTGCAGGTTTGCTGCAGACCATTTGAATTCCTCACCTGTCCTTTTGCAGCAACTTATTTTAAGACAGGGGTACTGTGTGAATACGATCACAGCTTCACAGGACATTTTAGCTCCTCCTGCTCCAGGAGGTTCATTAAATCTAACTACATCACTGTCACAATTCCCAGGCAGCACTTGAGCAATAGGACCCCACACCCATGGACAACTCAGAATCAAGCAAAGGCTTGTTCCTCCTCTTGGGGATGGGGAGGGTGTCCCAAGGCCACAAGGCCTGTCACTGATTGTGATATTAATTTTAGGATCAGAATTGCACTCGGGCACAACACTTGCTCATTTCCATTACTTAAGACTTCTTACATCTGCAATGAGATAGGAAATGCTAAAGTCTTCTTTCTCATTAGGGTTGTTCCTGCCCCAAGACTTTTTTTTTTTACACTTTTCATTAAGGCCTAACAGTCTGTGCCCCAAGTACTGCTACTTCACTCCCCCATAGAGGACATGAGGTTCACCAACACCATACCTGGAACTCCAACAGTTTTGTTAAGGGCACAGATACATGCAGTGAGCCCTGAAAGCCAAGGGCTATTCCAGCTGGTCTACAAACACCGACCTCTGGCTAACCCAAGCCACTCTTATTCACTGCCTCTTGGTGCTTCTAGCCACTTATTGGGATACTCTGAGAAGCAGCATTCGTATCCCTTCAATTATTTTTTTCTCACTCCTTCTCTCCCTTTTCCCACATCCTAGCTGGACCCAAGAAGGCCACCTGAAGAGCTGCGTCCTCATGGCTCCTCTGGGCAGCAACTCTGCCAGCCTACACAGGGTACAGCCCCCTCCCCTCCACCCTGTTAACCAGTCAAGCCTGTGTCCATGCTTACCGGGCACCAGAATGTGCAAGTAAAGCTTTGGAGCCTTGTTACCGTAACACCCCCAAGCTAAACAAAAATACACTCCCTATTCTCAGCCCTGGGCCCCAGACAGCAAACCTGCGATGCTCACACAAAGAGCACCTTTGAGGCAATTCCTTTGCCCCAACAAGCATTCTTGTGCTATAGAACAGTTTGTAGAAAGTCTGTAGCTTTCAAAAAATAAAAGAATGCCCCACAAAGCAAACCACGACTGTTTCCTCCTGTTTCAACAGGCGGCTTAGCACCTCACTGTCCCAGAGGCTTCAGCTTGTGCATTGCTTGACTTTCTTCCTACCAGCTATAACCCTCCGATTAGGACCCCGCTGCTCACCCTCCCGGTGAGCCTCCGGCAGCAATACAGGATTTCCTGTGCCCGCGTAAGGTTCCTCTGCACAACCTCCCTCAACTGCAGCCCAGACCCGTTTTCTTACTTTGCTGCAACCCACTTTTGAGTAGAGAGATCACAAGTACTTTATCCGTTAGCATTGCGTCTTCCAGCCATCCCACGTGCAATACTGTAACTTACTCCAGAAGTGGTTTCTTTCCACAAGCTCTGACTTAATTTCTCCACGTCAGAGGGTGAAAAAGGAGTCACACACGCATTTCTCCACTGTTGTCGCCAGCCAAGAGAAAAAACTTTTCTTTTTTTAACCTCACACTTCACACCTACACATTAGGCATGTATTCCCTGGGTATTTTTCCATAAGGTAGAGGATGCTGAATTCAGGTGTCCCTGGACCGCGTACTCCAGAAAAGGCTGCTATAACCCCTCGGTTCAGCCCTGCTTCCCGGTGAAGCAGGGGCAGCAGTGCCAGAGGCGGCACTGGGAACACGGTTTCCCCTTGCAGCAGCGCTGTGCTCCCGCGGACCCTGCCGCCCTAGCGTTTGCCTTCAGCAGACGCTGCCCAGGCAGCGGGAGGCGCAGCCTCAGCCGGGACCCCCGCCGGGGTGGGCTCACACGCGCGATGGTCGCGGCCACCTGGCTGGCGAGGAAGGGGCTCGCCACCCCGCCGCAGCTACCCGCCAAGGGCACAACCCGCACGGGGCACCGGCAGGACGCTGCCCCCGCACACGCGGCGGGCGGGACACGGCGCTGCCGGCGCTCCCGGGGGCAGCGGACGCAGGCCATAGAGCGGCGGCCGAGGGGCTGCTGGCTCCGCCGTGCCCCGCCGAGTGCGGGGCGCTCAGCGCGTTCACCGCCGCAGCAGGTAACCGCGCGCCGCCCCCGTCCGCCCGCCGGCTCCGCGCCCCGCGGGGGAACAGGCGCCGGCCCGGGGCCGCCCCCGCCCCGGTACCGCCGCCCCCCCGGGGGAGCCCCCGCAGCCTGAGGGAAGGGGGGGGCGCCGGGCCGGGTGCTCACCCCCCTCCTCCCGGGCGGCGCGGGGGCGGCAAAAAGTAAGGGGGGGAAAAATAAATAAAAAGAAGCAAAAGCAAACAACAACGCTGCAAAGCGACCTGCGCTCGCGGAACTTTGCCCCCTCCCGCGGGCTCCCCCCGGGCAGGCGGCGAGCGAGGGGCACAGCCCCGCGGCGGGGTCCCTCACCCAGAAAATGAAGTTGAAGCCAAAGAGCAGGTACTTGATGCACTTGGTGCCTCCCTTCATGGCGGCGGAACGCTGGCGGCAGGGGCGGCGGCGCTGAACGCACCTCGGCTGGGCGCCCGTCCTTAAATGCGGCTCCCCCCGCCTCCCGCGGGCTCCCCCCGCCCCGCCCCGCCCCGCCCCCGGGCCGCGCCCCGCCCCGCCCCGCCCGCCCAATGGCCGGGCCCCACCGCCCGCACCTGCCGCCGCCCCGGCCCGCCCCGTCGCCGAGCCCCGCGCGGGGGTCCTGTCCCCACGGCCCCGCGGGGAGCGGGCGGCGGCGGCGCGCGGGGGCGAGGGGGGGCCGCGTCCTGTGCCCGGCTGCCGCCGTCCCGGGGCCGGTCCCGGGGCTGCAGCCGCTGGGTGCGCGCCGCCCGCTCGGGCACGGGTTTAGTTTGACGTGAATGCGTCGGTCTGGCTTTAAAGGGGTGGGTTTTCCGTACGAGACCAGCTCGCAGCATCGTTTAACTGCGTCAGTCCCTCAGATACCCCCGGGCAGAGTTATGAGCGTGTAAGAGTTTTTAGAAAAACGGGTGGGGTGGGTCTCAGCCCGCCGGCTGGTGCGTGTGGCTGGCTGCCAGCGCACCCCTGGGGCACCTCCAGTGCAGAATTGTCCTTTGATTTGGGTGGGAAGTTCAGAAACAACAGGGCTTGCACCTTAATTTTGTCTTCGATACAGTGTGAGTAGCAATTCAGCGGTTGCCAAGAGTCAAAAAACCACCCCAGGCAGAACAGAAAGCACAGAAAAGACTCACTGAAACGCAAATAAAAACACGTTGGGAGTTCTTGTTGCCAAAATAAATGATAAGATAGAGCACATTCCAGAGCGAATACAGCGGAGGAGATGCTGAGCTGGGCTGCTGCTTCCCAGAGCGCGTGGCAAAACATCAATGCATCTCCCCTAGAAAGCAAGGCTGGAAAATGAAGAGCGGGGAAAAGCGCAAAGGCGAGTGTGAGAGCACAAGTGTTGCCAAACCGAGAGGCTGCTGCTGCCGTCCCACAGGCAGCCATGGAAAAGGAGGCTTTGGGAAGGGCGGCTGGCCGCTGCCGTGCTGTCTGCGAGCCATGTCTGGCTGGAGCCGAGCATCCAAGTGGCCCGAGGTTCCGAGGGTCCAAAAGCAGAAGAGTGGGGAGCTGCAGCACATTACATGAGGCCATCAGAAGTTTTTGTGCTGCTTGTAGTTTGGGGTCTCTAAACGGGCAGCCGGTAGATGAGCTTGGCCTCAGAGAAGAGGGCACACAGCCCTTCACTCGAAGCAAGCCCTGCCTCAAGCGTTTGGGTTTGTTATATATGTCAGGGAAGGGAACCGGAAGGATGGAGGCTGGCCGCAACCATATACATCCAGCAAGGCTGGCAGCGGTACGTACATGTGACTGAACTCTTGTGGTAACTGCAAACTGACAACGTCCCGTGTCTCCCTCCTGAGCTGGGACTGATTTTCTGCATGGCTTTTAGGATGTTTTTTTCAGTAACTTTGTCATTAAGAATTTATGTCTGTTAGTTAATATCGGCAATATGGCTTTCCTTAACTTTCTAAAGATAAGGATAAAAGAAAAACTTTGGATACCCCCCCTCCCACCCTTGTATTATTAAGCTTTTCATGCGTACGCTGTGTTAGAGCAACTGCCATTAAAACTCATGGGCGGTAGCCTTTTGATCAGAGTCAAGAAACGGACCTGTTGGATCAAAACCTCCTCTGAGTTTGTACTTTAAACTCTCCTCATTCATCCAACAAATTATTTTGTGAAGTGAAAGCCATTTGGGCATTTTTAGCGTTCTCAAGAATATGGAATGAAAATAGTCAGAAATTTTGTTTATGTGGGGTCTTTTTTTCACTCCATATGAAGGAGAGAACATTTGTGTTCCAGTCTTTGAGAGTCTGATGATCTGGGCAATGCATCTCTCTGACCAGACCTGAACTTCTCTGACCATTGGAACGAGATAGTAATCAACTGATTTTCTGCATAATAGAAATCACTAATGGAAATTCATGACCTTTGTAGAAGTACTTCAGAATGATTTATTATTTTAAAACCTTGTATTTACATGGGATAATAGGCCAAAATATTTTGCATGAAATATTTATTATCTGCACTTAAAATTGCACTGGATGGTTAAAGCATTATATTGTCCTGCTGTAACAGAGAAGAGCAAACTTGGGATATTGCTGGTAAGAAGAAATCCAAGTTTTTGATCATCTAGACACAAGACTGACTTAGTCTTCATATACAGATAGGCTGGATTATTTTCTCCTGTTTTAATGTGAAACTAAATGTTTCGTTTGGGCTGATAGTGAATTGTTTGCTTCTCACCAGGAAGGGGTTTTCCATCAGCCTGCGTATCCAAAGGACCTGTATCCTTTGATTAATAATAGAGCAAGGCGAAGGAGGGCGGGTGTTTCTCTCCTAACTGTTACAGCCCGATGGGAACCACTGGCAGGTACCGCAGAAGTACGGAGGTTCACAGCCTCCTTGGCCCATTTGCCCCATATCTCTACCTTTATGAATATGCAGAAGGACTAACGTCAGCTAGCTTGGTGCCTTTAGCCTTCTTTGCACAAACAATTTCAGGTCTTTTAAAATATTTCTTTCAGCTCCATTAAACAGCCAGGCATAAACTATTTGAACGGCAGAGAGATAAAGTACAAAGCTTTTCCCAGGGACGGATAGGGATTAACAGAGTTTCTTAAGAAGAAGATTAGAGGGGAAAAATAATAACAATTCTCTTCTTTATAGAGAAGTAACAGCTCTGACTGTACAAGCCAGTCACAAAAGTAAAAAACCCAACCAAACAAACAAAAAAACCCACCCAAAAGGTTGTCTGGCTTGCTTTTTAGCTTCAGTGATTGTTTTTTTTTGCTGTGTAAGTGGCGACTCTGGTGGGGCTGGATCCGTCCGTCTGGTGAGGCAGGGGGCTGTATGACCACATTGTTTCTCTGCTGGCAGGGAGCTGAGAGTTTAGGATGACCCAGGTGACACCGGTGCAGGGTCTGTGGCTTCTTATTTCCTCTTACCTCTCAAAATCCATCCCCAAGTGCATCCGTGAAACTTCAGGTTAAGTGCCTTACTTCTTCTAGCCTAACCTTTTTAAGCACATTTTACAAGTACTTACTTTGGTTCTTTTAAATGCAGCAATAATTGGGAATGGCGTGACGTACAGGAGGGAGCCATGATGGCTAAGTGATTCCTGCTGGCTTTTGCATCTGGGGCTGCGAGGGAGAGGCTGGTCTTGGAGCTGGAGAGTCCAGATTTTCATTCCATTGCGAAGAATGACTCATAGGATCAGTCACACTGATAACACTGTGTCAAAGGCACTGGCCTTTTTCCAGTGCTGGAGGGAAAGTGTTTGGTGTTTGGTATCCATAACAGATAAATATTGGAAGACCTCCTGCTGTGAGTAAATCTGTGCATCCTGGAAGTTTGTCTGCTTCCTGCGGTGAGAGAAGCTTTGAAGGATCTGCAAAGCCCTGTAGGATTTAACTAGTAACTAGGTTTTCCTCTGTAACTGGAAGTGTAGCTGGAAGTAAAGCCCTGAAGCCACACCTCTTAATTTTCTATGTTTTTAATTCACTTTTTTAAACTGAGATTTGAAGATGAGGAGAGATGTAGGCACATCCTTGCAAATATTTGGCATAAGAGCTTTGTGTACAATACATTACGACTGATAATGTCAGTAGAGCAACTGGAAAATCTCAATGTGAACTTAGGAACCCTTACAAAATTGCTTCATAATTGGTTATAGTTTTCAGACTCTGAGATAAAATGCATGGGATAAAATGCAAAAATATCTTGTTCTTAGTTGTTTAAATTTAAACTTCTAGTCAAAATATAAGAATCAGTTCCAAATAATTCCCACCCTCTTTTACTACTACCAATGGTGAAAGTAGGTCATTTCAAGAAGGAAGGATGTGGAAAATGTCATAGTTTTACTTTGGGAAAAGAAAACGCACCTGCTTTTTTAATTGTCATGGAATACAAAAAAGAGTCTTGATGTCCCTGAAGTTTTCACAGAAACAGTTTGACACCACTGAATATGTAGCCTTTAGTTTAATTTCAAGTCAAATTACTGTGTAAGACCGTCACGCTGCGGACAGCAGGACTTGTGTCTGGCTTTCAATATACGAGCAGTCTCGTGTCTGTAGGGTGGGAGCCCAGAGCTTTAATAAACACCGGGCTGTTGGCGGTGACAAATGCTGTGGCTATGAAGGGCTGCAAAATGCCGCTTTGGAAATCATGACTGTAACACAAATGCAGCTCCGAGTGCAATTCATCTAACTACTATTTTGATGTCTATATGTGTCAGACCTCTTGGTATAGGTGAGGCTATCCTCTTGGTATAGGTGAGGTTATTTTAAGACCAGAGGACAGAAGTGGGGCCATGGGCTGCAGCTGCTGTTGAGGTGCATGCAGTTAGATGAGTTCTTCAGCACAGGGACCCGTGATGTGCCACATCTCCCTTGCTCTGTAATACAGCACTGTAGTGTGTGTGGTGACCTAGGGAAAACCTTGACATCCTGTCGTGTAGGGCTTTGTGGAACAAACTGGGGAAAAAATCCTAGCTTTTCAAGTGTATGAGTGAGAAACACAGGTAGCATCAGAAAAGAGTGAAATGGCTCGAGGTCTGTGGCTCGTAGCCAAGAAAACAAAGGCCATGGTGCGTTTTCTCTTTATTCTGATGGGCAGATGCCAATGTCCACCAAAGGTGATTGACTCTAAATCGTACCCCTTGACTGGAAGTCTGACAAGGTGCCATTTAGAATAAAATAAATTGTTGCTCTAAACAGAAAAGTGTCCCCTGGTGTAAGTGGCTGACATAAACTGGTGATACCCACTCTTGCATTTTTATTCTGTACTTCACACTGAGCTCTCCCTGGTTTTCATCTGTATGTCCAGTGGAAGAAATAAGTCATATACATGCAGCTTATAAAACATCTGGGATTTCTTCCAAGTGCTGCTGCCCTGGGGCTACTCTGCTGGAGTGATGAGGAACTACCTGCATACGTTTAATAGTAGTTTAGTTAAAATGTGAACGCTGCTCTATGTGTCAGGTACTAGTGTGTGTCTCAGACAGACTATTAGCAGAATGGAACAGAAAGTGGTTTATTCAGTACTGTGCAGCAGCCCCCATGTCATGGCTAATCAGACTAGTGCTTGACCAAGAGCTAACAGTTGCCTGTATTTAATAGTCTTTCTGGAGGCTTCACACACACCCCCCCAAACACCCCCACACCCCCCTTCAAAATAAAGTGATGAGGACAGAATGTAATAGTTCAGTTGGAGGGGACAACGATCATCTAGTCCAACTGCCTGACCACTTGACCACTTCAGCGCTGACCAAAAGTTAAAGCATGGTATTAAGGGCATTGTCCAGATGCCTCTTAAACATGAATACTAGCTACGGTCCCAATTCTGAAAATATTTCTGGTCTTTATTCTGTCCCGTGACAGGCTCCATAATCTTTTATGGGTCTCTTTGTGGTAGTCAACATGTTCACTGCATCTGCTTGGCTTGAGCTGCATATGTTGGCTGCATCTATTTGTTTGACCAAGTTGAGAGGAGAAAGTTCAGGGCATGAGGAACTGGGAGGCAGCGGCAGTGCCACGGAGAAGGTGTTTGGTTCACATTTGGCCATGTAGGGCTCCCAACACTGTTGTTGGGTCGGCCAGTCCCCATGCTCCCTATGCTTCTTCCTTTCTTGCCATTCTTCCTTTCTGCCCCTTTCCTAGGTGTTGGCATGGTGCATCCTGTGATGCAAATCCGCCTGGGTTTCCCCCACATCTGCTCCATGGCAGGGCTGCAGGGATCATCTGCTGGGGCAGACAGAGGTGGATTTCCAGATGTTTTCCCCAAATTCCCCTGGCAGTCCCAGTGTCACGCATGACCCAACCCATGGATCCACACAGCACAGGTTAGGGAGATACTTGGGCTTTTCTTCTCTGTGCTGCTAGGTGGCCGACCGGGAAATTATCAGGACATTATTTTTAATCTGAGATTCATTGTTACATTAAGAATTTCACAATTAAAATTTATTTTGCAAAGCAGTCTGAACACTCTGGCAGAATCTCAATTAACCATGTTTATAAATCCTTTTGTATGTATAAATATTCTTCACACCCAACTAGAGTTACGTGGCTGAGCTTTAAAATGCTGTGTTTTAAACTTTCATTCAGTTTAAGAAAGCAGGAAAAGTCATGTTTTAACAATGGAGAAAGTGGGAATGTTTTTCCTTGATTTTTCAGTTATGCAGAAGTGTTCCAAGAGATTCTTCCCACTGTCTTTTCAGAAAGGAAATAAGCTTTCTTTATGCAAGTGCCAAGAAGAAAAAAAAAGTATCCAAACCAACAACAAAAACATCAGAAACGAAAATAATAAAAAATGTCAGAAGATGCCCTTCAATTTTTGCAGTAGAGATTTATTATTGCAAACTGTTGTAGCACACAAAAAGGCTCCGTAAGCTCTGTTCTCACTGAAAATTACCATGATTTAACTTTGTCGTGGCTATTCCAGATCAGCTGCTGCAAAGTAACCGCATACTTAAGCACTCTGTTTGAAAGGGAGAGGGTTTTATTTCTGGGACACTACACAGCACTTGAAGGTGAAGTTAAATTTTCTTTTTTAATTCTGAAGTAGCACACATCTGAGGGAGCTGATCTAAACAGATATTCCAGTGCAGGTTTTATTAGTGATGGACTAAATAAGGCTGACTGTTTTCCAGTAAAGATCTCAACTTTAATTTGCAGACACTTGATTTTAGGCTTGGAAATCACTCTTTGATAATTAAAGCAATTATGTATAGCTTTGAGTGCATGGATCAAAAAAAGCTGTTTCTAGGATTGTGAGTTATGTTTTACTCTGTGAATGTGTTACCTCTCTCTTATTCCTTATTCTCCCCTCCCCATTCCAATTCAGTCTCAATTTCTCATTTTCTTGGGGTTTTTTTTTTTTTTTTCCTTTTCTCCCTTCTAACTAACAGTTTCTTCTGACTTGAGGACTGAGGAGAAAAGAGTGTGGAATAGAAGTTGCAGCAGTGGTGAATATTGCTCCTTTGAACCTGTCAGCTCTGAAGAAGTCATTTGAGGTCTCTGAAAAAAAGCATTATGGAGGAACTATATTTAAAAATGAACTGTTTATTTTTTCCATTCTAGTGAAGTCATTGACTTTAATAGTTACTGTGAGATGATCAAATGAGCAAGAATAGGGTTTCTGAAATACTTCTGGTTACAGGCTCTCCGTGCCGTCATGAGGCCTGTGGTCATTTCCTACTGATCACACCACAGATTGCTTCATAGCTTGGAAGGCCTGTGAAATATTGCTTCCCCTTTCCACCAACATCTCTTTTTTTTTTTATTATTCTTTCCTTTTTTTTTTTTTTTTTTTTTCCTACTTCACAAAATCTTTCCTGCAGACCTGGAACAATGTTCAGGTTCCTCAGGTGGGAACTGCTTTCTACCACAGTGTACAGGTCATCCCAGCCGACGTCACAGGGGGCCTATTATTATCATTTGTAGGAAAACTCTTAACAGGAATTTAATCGCCAATGTGGTGTTGGTTGCAGCTTATCTTTTTACATAAGGAAGGCATCTAGCCATGTCACCTACTTTACATTAAGTGCTGACAAATGACAGGACATGAAACGTGCTTCTAGTGGACCCAGCTTTTAAAGCACAGATCAGCCTTTGTTTCTGAAATTATCAGGAGGTACGTGAGTATTTTCTCAGGCTTTGGAAAATAACACCAGCATCATGCAGCGTTGCCATTTTATTATTTTTTTGTAATATTGTGAGAGTGGAGGACAGAGTATGGTGGGCAGGCATCTAGGTAGCATATGCAACACATTATGTAATTTATTTTGCTACAGCTGCTACTGAAAAGCATGACATGATGGATAACCTCCCTGCCTTCAGCAGTTCAGAGTGTTTGACCACTCTCAATTGCTGCTGTCAAACATGAATCAGCTGGGAAGCTGTTGCAGGAGACTTTTTACAGGTGATAGATGTCTTTTTGGGAGCTGAAATTTATCTGCTTGGATTATTTTGGTGCTTGTGCTTACCTGGACATTTATTAATTTATTTCAGTGATAGAAACAGAGAAGCATCCATCATCATAGACCTACTTGAGGCAAACCAATCTGTATCTTCAAGAGGAGGAGTAAGAAATAAGGGTGCTACAGTCTGCCCATGCATTTCAAGCACTGCAAAATGAAAACAATGCCTTTCTTGGAAAAAAAAAATATTAGAGTTTATAAAATAGCACAGTAAAGGTATGCATCATATATGGGCCTGCTCTTTAGAATAGGTAAAAGGCAAAAAGCCAGGATGGGGGAACTCTGGGTGTTGTGATTCAATTTAGAAGGGCAAGGTCACACCAAATGTGAGCTGATTGCCTTGTCTTTTTTCAGTGAGTGCCCAAACAGAGGTGTGTTTACGTTAAATCCAGAAGCAAAGCAAGGTTTTTGGTGTGAACAGGTTGCTGAACATGCCTTCCCTTTTCCATAAGATACCGTTAGGGGCTAGGGAATGTCCTCTCATCAAAGTCAAGAGGTGCTGGGGAAAGTCATGGAGCACTATTTTTCTTGTCTTACAACTATTCTCCTCATTTCATCCTGTGAATCACACAGCCTTGAACTGATGGGCGCACATTTTTCCAGCTGCTCCTCAAATTAACATTAATTAAATGATGATTGATCAAACCCTCCTGAGGAAATCTGGGCTGGCACATGCCCCGTGGTGTCACGCAGAAAGGCTGGTTTACATAGGAAGGCTACGTTTTTGAAGACTAAGGTATGTTTTTAAAGCCATGGTGGTGTATTTCTTTCCATCCCAACTTCAGCTCATGTTACATTAAACTGAAAAGCTTTCTTTAAAGGCATAGCCGTTACTCTACTTACGTTGATGTAACTTGTGGAACTTTCTCGTAGGGGAGCAAAACCATAGGTCTTATGATGGCTTGCTTGATCAGCCCATAGGTGAATTTAACTTCGCTGGCTACTAACAATTGTAGCTTCTCTTAGCCAGTACTATAGCCTACTTTGATGAAACCTCAGATGAAACCAGCAGATGAAACCAAGGATCAAGACAGAGTGTAACGGAAAATTAGCTCTTCCATACCTATCAAATCATTAAATAAGGATTGCATGTGGTCTTAGAAATGGGGCTTAGTATGTGCATTTTTTGATATGCTGCATACTTCTCAGAGGCAGAGTTAGATTCTCTGTATTTTAAGTCTTCTTTATGTAACATTTTCTGAAATTAATCTCCATCTGAGAAGTTAAAAGACATGGTAAATAAGGATCATTGTATTATCTTGATTTGTTTTGCACTGACATAATTAAAATCCTTTGGTTTTGATTTAAGATGATATCTTATTCAGCTCACTACTAAATTTGAATTTATATTTGTACTGTGTATAAATGTAACATAAGGTATTACTGCTCAAAATATGTGTTGGATCTATAGCTTTGGCTGATCCTTTTGAGATAGTAAGTAATACAAATTTTTCTCCTGTGTGAGGAACTCGTTGCCTTAGCTCAGGATAACAGGTGACTTCAGTTTTGCAGTTGATCAAGCAGCTTTGTGGCTTTCACGCTTTAAAGCACTCCTGGGTTTCTTTAGCATTAACCTTGTGGTGTGGAGGTGTGAGGGAATGAACAAGGTCATCTCCAAATCACTGTGATGGTGCCTGGATCTTAGAGTAAGCAGTGAGTGTTGCTAAAAGAGTTGTAACCTCTTTTAGGAGTTTCAAGTTGAGTTCCCTAAAGCCAAACTGTATAAAGAAGATCTGGCTCTGGATAAGCCCTTTCAGAAGGCAATTGATTTTGACTCCAAACTGAAGAGAGAAAGTGTTAATAATCAGCATAATTAAGCTAGCGGTGAATTAAACGCTCTTCTGAAATCTTTTGAGATACCTGAAGGTGTGCTTTCTCAGGACTAGAGTAAGTATTCTTGTTTTTTCAAAAGGTTATAGCTGCTTAATAAAGCCTGTGAGGACTCCTTCTGGAGGAAGGAGGGGTAGTCTCTCCAGACTACATGGAGATCAGGGGACTGAAGTAAACCCAAACCTGGATGATATATAGCTAGGAAAAAAACCCAGAAGTACTAGACCTTTCAGAGTGTCTCAGAGGAAAAAGTAAAGTTATAAACGTTACCAACAAGTCTTCAAATGCTAGTAGGCAGAGGCAGACTGTGAGGTGTGTCTCAAAACTGGCACGCGAATCTCGTCTACTGATGGCCCCAAAACTTCCAGAAATGCCAAGCAATAAATCACCTTAATAGAATACTATGATCTTACTTTGTACTTGTGTAATTTGTACGGTTCCTTGCTAGCTGCACTGATATCAGAGTTTGATTTATAGTAAGTCAACTTGTTCCTAAAAGTTGCTAATAACCTATTGTGTATCTGAACCTGAACACAACTATACATGAAATAAAGCTCAGTTCTGCTTGTCTAGGTATGCTCTCTAATGTGATATAAAATCTGCCATGTCTAGTTAATATTAAGTGTGGATACAGATCTCACATAAATACTGCAGATTTGCATTTTTTAAAAATAATTTCATTTTTACCTTCCCTTACTTGCATACAAACTTGTTGCCAAGAAGCTAACTGATGGTTGGTATAACTCATCATGGAAATTTGAGGAAAAGGTTGGCTGGAATTGCTAACCAGTCAGCTGTATATAAAGCAAGAAAGGGTTGGTTTGTTTTTTTTTTGTTGTTTTTTTTTTTTTTTTTTTTCTCATTCTCACAGTCTAGTATTGACTTAATCTGTAATTCTCAGATGGTTCTCGGTGTCCTCAGCTCCCAGGGCTTTGTTCTCATGAAAAATGAGTCTCTGTATAAATGCTCAGCAGTGAGTCAGGTGTGTGGGTATCTGTATCTAAGTCTCTAACTTGGAATTAAGTGCTTAACTGAAATTGCTAAGCTTGGAGATTTTGCCACATATCTTTATTCCAAAGCAATTTGCAGAAAATAATCAGAAAGGGGTGCTTGGTCTTCTTTAAAATTACCTTTGTGGCTTCAACAATCGTAGAAGATGCTAGACAGACAGCAACGGAGATTGCTTGCTGCTCTGTCATGTGTGGCATGAACACTGGGATTACCAGGACTCAGCTTTGAACTGAAGAGACCACCTATGTACCACTATGTATGCTGCAGGATGGCACCCTTTAATCCTGCAGGAATGGCCTGGTGCTGTGCAGGACACCGCTGTGTCGCATGCCAGCAGCAGGCGCCTGGCCTGCAAGGACTGGGGGGGCTTGCAGAGGGCTGCCCCCCTCTCCCTTCCAGCTGTGTAATTTCCTTAGGAAAAACTTTTCTTGCTCCCGTTCTTGACTTAACCACCCATTGCATCCCTTAAATTCTCTCCTGTGCAGAGCTGCCAGAGAAGAATGGGCCAGCCCAGTAGCAGGTGGCTACCAGGTTATCTTGAGTTTTAAAAAAAATGTCCCCTGTGTTCATCCCAAGCTGTTAATGTTTAGGGCATAGGAACTATCACTCAGCCTGTAAGAGGCAGTGCTACAGTAAATGTCCATCTGATTTTTGATCCATTTTGGTTTTTTACTATTTTTTTTAAACCTACTTGTTGTGTACTTGCTTACCTTGAGCTCTTTTGCTTCCTCCAGACTCATGCTTCTCTTGCTCACCTCTGACCTGAGCACTGGGGTTTCCTGATCCCTTTGCTCAGTTCTTTTCATGGGAAGGATGAGAGGCACAGCTTTTTTCCATGTGGCCTCACCACCCTCCCTGCTCTGACTTCTCATCAGGGCTGCTGGCGTGTCCCTTTTCTCTCCTTAAACCACTACTCTCCCTGCTTTGCACTCCTTTTAGCTAAAACATGAACTTGGTATTTCCATAGCGAGGTTTCTTTAACTTTCTGGGTGGAGGAGGGAAATCTTTTGAAAAGAATACGGGAATACCTTGTGGAAAGGGCTAGGTTCATAATTCAGCATTATCCTGCAGCACACTAGGACAGTCAGCAAGTATGTGATACTGAAAATCTGCCAGATACCAGAGCTCTGAAGGACTGGAATATATTTTTCAGAAGGCTGAGAGCGCCAAGTACACAACTGTTCTTTTCTGACGGCAGAGGTAACAACCATGTGCAAGCTGGGTTTTCCATGGCTCAGCTGCCACTTGGTAGCAAAGCTGTTGGGGAAGTCCCACATCCCGTTTGAGTACCTGGATTAGAAATGCATATTTCAAAAAGTCTCTGCTGCTAATTCGAGGTCATTTTGGTGTCTAAATAGGAATGGACACTTGCATATATGTCGTGTTTAAGTGCTTGATTCTACCTAGGCTTCACAGGACATGGGCTCAAGCCTGGGATTAGACAGTACAAATAGAAGGCTAAAAAAACCATAATGATATGATATTTGTGATGGATATTATTACTAGTTTATTTGCCATTTAATACATTCTGGTCCTTTAAAAGTCTGTGGCCACACGTCTGAGAGGGGGCAACTCTTTGCCTTGCCTTGGCTGCTGTGACCTGGGTCAGTCAGGGGGACGGAGGTGGGACCGTGCTTCCCAAGGTGCTGCGGAGCCCAGGGAGGGACTTAAGAGGTCATGTATCTTAATATTGTTTTAGGTGTCCAGCTTGAGATACCAGGTCAGGAAACTGAGAATACTGCAGTCCTCAGCTGTGTCTGTGTGTACAGAATACATATTTTCACAAAAAGCCTTCTATGTGGACCCCCCTAGTTTCTCCAAGGAACCTGTGGAAATTTACAGCTGAACTGAGATTCCTGGTATTGCGGAGGTTACATGTTTTGCTGTTTAACTTCAGGAAGCCGCTCAATTTTGCAGATGATTTTATCATATATTTAATAGATATGTGTAGTCTCCAAAGCATTTACAGCTATTTTGTTGGGTTTTTTTTTTTGTTTGTTTGTTTGTTTTCTCTTTTCTTTCCTTTTTTATGTTGGATTGTCAAAAGGTGGGAAAGTTTCTGTATACTCACTTCCATAGATCTGATGTCTGGTTTGGGATGAAGGGGAGGAGAGGAATGTCATTCTCTCCGCAGATGATTTACTTTTTGTGTCTGGGAATAAAGCCAATATTTTTTCCCCCCTATTATATTTCATTTCTATGGTTGAATCCAGAAGTGACAGCCGTCCCATTAGTGTGATTTGTGGTTCGTTTGTTTTCATTTCAAGGGCTTCTCAGCACAGACAGAAGCAGCTCAGTAGGTACTTTCCTGCTGGATGGAAATCCAGGTGTGTTCTTGTCATTTTGAGTCTTCATACTTAAAAGTGCATTAAAAAAAATAATTCCCAGAGACAAACAGTTTGAACTGTATTTGCGCAGTTAGAATAATGTAACTTGCCATCTTTCATCACAGTGATGCTAGTATCAGTGGTGAATCAGTACCAAAAATAAATCTAGGAAAATTAAATTTTAAAGTTTGAAGACATTTTTATTTTAGTACACTGGCATCTGATCATACCAGATATACAGCAAATATAGTTGTGCTTTAGAGCAACCCTACTCTGACACATCCTGAGCTGGAAAAGTTATCATTGTATATGGGTAGAGGCTTTGCCCAAAATCGGTATTAATAAACTTCGGATTTAATCCTGCCCTTGCTGTATGTGGCCTCATGATATCGTAGGGCTTGTGCCTGTCAGAAAGGATGTTTTCCTTGCATCTGAAGGTCTGCTGAGATACTTACCACAGCAAGACTGGGTCTATGGCAGCAGAAGTTGCAGAAGAGTAATACAGGCTGAGGGGTAGGAAAGACAAGGAGGCAGGGAGGATAGTCATGGCATCTGACAGATGAAAGCCCTCAGAATGTAACTCCCTATGGAAACACAGTGTGTTTGCATTTTGGAAGATACACAACCTATTGTTCCTCCTTGCCAGCCTCCTCATTATTCCCTCTGCTGGTGAGTACAGCTGGACCCAGCATTCTGGGGAGCTTGGGGCTGGACTTGCAGTGCTGCCTCCTGCCCCGTGCTCCTCTCTTACTGTGGTAGAAATGGTCTATTCTGGAGGCCAGAAATAATTGCTAGGCAGCCTGTATAACAGCAGCAATACAAGTTTAGATTTATTCCTGCCTCGCGTTGAGCAGGATGGATTTAAGATACCCACCTCCTCACAAAGCAGTCTTTAACTCTGCATTTCTCACTTCTCAGCAGTTTGCATTTATACTGCCTAACCTTGTGTTAGTCGCTGGTTTCTGGAGATTTCTTTAACCAGAGTTAGCCCTGGGAGCAAGTTATTGCTGCACATCTTTATCTTTCAATGAATAATTTTAAAAATTACTTTATTTTTTTTTTCTACAGATGTGCACATTATTTAAAAAAAAATTTCAGGATGCTCGTTTAACACTGGCTGAAGATTTTGGAGTCTCTGGTTCCTCTGGTGACTGTGTGGGGCACACACTGCCTTGGCTGCATGCTTGTTCTTTCCCTGTCTCTTAATCTCCTACTCTGCTAGTGCATCCTAATCTACTTCTCACCTAGTGCAACACCGTTTCTGCTGTTTTCCACATGAGACATCATAGGATGTGCATATTCATTAAAATGGTTGGAGGGAGCAATTAGCAGGGGACTGGCTGACCTGGTGCATAAGGTTGTGAAGGACTTCTAGAAAATAGGGTTGAGGACCAGCATGTTCTCACTGTCACACGGTAGCTAACAAATGCTGGCATCAGTTCGGACCCAAATATGCAAAATGACTGTTGTAAATAACTGGTGTGGGTCTGGTAGATCTGTATCTGAGGGGCTTTGAACTTAGACTGTGTGCTTTAAAGGCACAGTAAACTGTTAAGACAGTGGAAGTCAGCATGAATTTCTGGTGCTCAAAATCTCTAACCTTAGCTGAAATGATCTCAGCCCTCATTACGGAAGGGTGTGAAGCTGTCTTCCATGCCATTGCACTGTGTTTTTACCCCTTTCAGTGTACAAAGCTTTGTCTAGACTAGGATTTATGTCAGTTGTGTGATTAGCTCCTTGATTGCTGTAAACTCTAGCCTAGGTATGAATGTGTCTTTCATCACTTGCAAAGGCTTTACCTTCCCTCCATTCCATGGGATTAAACTCGACAAGTTCAGTGCATTTGGTAGAGCTCAGTTTTGATTTATA
The DNA here is from genome assembly GCF_015220075.1 of Falco rusticolus. Classification (NCBI taxonomy): domain Eukaryota; kingdom Metazoa; phylum Chordata; class Aves; order Falconiformes; family Falconidae; genus Falco; species Falco rusticolus. Next base: position 81,489,385 of record NC_051191.1, read on the forward strand.
TTTGTTGGTTTTTTTTATACCACCCCACCCCCAGTGTGGTGCTGATGCTATTTGTAATGCAGAGTGGTGGGCCCCATCTCCATTTTGCTAAGTGCTGTACAAATTGCGAATAGGAACGAGGTGCAAGCTTCAGATAATTTACAGCGTAAGTAAAAGATGAAAAAAAAGTTACCTGTAGACAGAGGTAGCATAAAAAATAGTGAACAGTATTGGTCAGCATCCTTGGTCATGCCCTTGGCAGTTCCTACAGCCAAGCCACCATCAAGGTCCTGTTCTGCTCCGTATGGGCATCTGATAAGATGGTGGTCTGTAGCAGATCAGCCTGCCATCACACTTTTTCACTGTATTGGGATAAATTATGTGAGTAGTACATACATTCTTTTATGCCACTGTACTGCTCGGCAACAACCAGATAAATCCAGACTGCAAACTGTTTTGAGCATTATTCTGCCCAGAACGTCTTCATCAGATTTATCTTCCTGTGTGGCCGAGTGACATTTCTGGGTAAGGTCACAAGCCTTCTTTTGTCCCCACTGAGAGTCCTTCAAACAGCCTCCTTGTTCTCCTGCTGCATTACCCACTAAGCAAATTAATTGATGAGGAGAGGCAGTAACAGTACTGTTTGACGGGAGCTGTGGTTCCTGAGTTTTCAGTACAGCTGATCAGAGGTCTTCTACCATTGTCTTTGGAAAATCCTAGTTCATTGGAAGATATGTTATACCTGTGGCACCTTTGGTTTAGGTATCAATCTCTCCCCTTGGCCAATTCCCTTGGTTTTCAGCATACTGCTTGATTAGGCTGTTGTGGAGCAGGGAGATCTAAGGCATCTAGGAAGCCTCCCAAATTGGGATGAAAGCATTTTGGAAATGAAAAATCTTCTAAATGGCAAAAATGTTGTTTCCCAGTTACCTCAGACATCCCCAGACTGTGAATTTTTGCAGGTCTAACAGTGCAGAAGCTCAAAGCCTGGAAATGCCTGTCCTTTCAATCAGGAGGCAGGACAGGAACTTTGCAAATCCCACATCAGATTATCCAGATGGAACATAAAAAAAAAAAAAAAAAAGTCTATACATATAGAAATAATTTTGGGAATAGTGAGAGTTAAATGCCCTACAGATCTGTAGCCTCTGCCCCTGCGTCTTCTTCCAAGCTTCTCTCCCTCCCTCTCCCTTCTCTGACCTCCACGTGTTGCCCCTCCTGCTGTCACCTAAGCCACCCTGCAGAGCATGGACTTCCCACTCCCTCCTGTGTTCACTGCTGCCATCAGGGAAAAGCATCGGCTGGTTTGTAGTTGAGGGAATGCTGGTAACTGTGGAGCGGGTGCTTGGTTTTTCCTTTGCTGGGGACAATATTTGACCCCTGCCGTGTGAGGCTGCTGATACTCATTAGACACGTAAGAACACAATTTGGTTAAAACTGGCCATAAATGTATATTAAAATAAGTATATAAATACAGTTTAAATCAGGCTGATAATCAGGCTTAAAGTACATCCCTCTAGGAAATTTTGAATTTTCGTTTCCAGTGCTGTTAATCCCCAGCCATCAACTAGAGGCCAAGAGATTTGGAAGAGCCTGGTCCCATCACGAACTTCAGTTCAGTACCTTAGAACCACTGCTTCAGGACAGAGCCCTTCTGTAGTTTAATTGTAACAAAGAGCTTTGTACCAGTCATAGAATCATAGAATGGTTTGGGTTGGAAAGGACCCTAAAGATTGCCTGGTCCCAAGCCCCATCCAACCTGGCCTTGAACACTCCCAGGGATCAGGCATCTACAGCTCCTCTGGGCAACCTGTGCCAGTGCCTCGCCACCTGCGCAGTAAAGAATTTCTTCCTAATATTTAATGTAAATCTACCCTCTTTCGGTTTAAAACCATCACTATTTGTCCTGTCACTATATGCTAAATATATATTTATTTATATAAATATATATATATACTAAAAAGCCTGTCCACAACAGGGGAGCAGTATGAACGTGGTGTACAGGTTGCTTTCTGTTGCTTAACAAATGTGGCAGCTGGCTGTTTTTCATCTTAAGTCTCCAGAGGGACTTTAGGTGAGTTTTAGCCCATGTTTGTAATTTTGCAGTTACTGGTGCTAGTCTTATTCTTGCTAGTGCTAGTTATTGGAAAATCAGGTTTCAGTGCTTTTCAGCTTTTCTTTGAGGAATGCTTACTTTGTTCGTCTTCTCTGAACAGGCCTTTTTGCTCTGAGTTGAGTTACAAATATTAGACTATGATGCTAGAAATAACCAAAAGTACTGTTAAAATATTTAAAGCTTAATTTACTTGTAAAACTAGTAAATCCCGAACTATGCGAAGGTCTGCTCAATGATCTGTAAAAAAAGCATAACTACCCTGTGCAAGCATTCGTGCTGTGGTCTTCCGACTGATGCTTCAGGTTTGGGCAGAGTGTTTTGTCCTGTGTTTGTACATCACTTAACATAATGGGACACTGGTCTGTGAGTGGTCTCGTAGATGCTCCTAGGGGGTCTATAATGGAAGTCTTTCCCTTTTGTCTTTATAAATAAAACACTTGCTGTGGGACGTGTTTCTACTTCTAGTTACGTGTAATTGGCTCAATGCTTTTGAGTCTGGAAGCAAATCCGTGTGTGATTATAAGAACTAAGTTTCATATTGTCTTTTAATAAATGAGATGTAGCTGTGCTCCTGATTTAAAATGCAGTGGTTTAGATAATTTAAAGGTACCCTTTTCTTTGTTCACCCTAAGAGAAGTGTATACTATGTCTTATAATAGTCAAAACCATTTTCAAATCTTTCTACTAACAGAGAAGTTCTGCCTTTTTGCCACTATCCTGTATAGAGTAATTGATAGTTCTACACATTAAAGCAGCAATTATTTTATTTGGCTTGTGGTGTTAATTAAAATACTGAATGTTTACTGCTTATAAATGAGGAAAAAACCTCTCTGGTATCAGTTTTGGCACTTCTGCCATCGCTGTAATTGCTATAAAATTATTTTTGTGCAATTAGCAGTGGCACCTGTTACGATACCTACTGCACATCTCTGCTTTCCTGCCCTCCTCAGGGTCTGAGAGCGATGACGTGACCTGGGTTGTGTTTCTCATAACCGGGGGAAGAAGGAGAAAAAATAATGAGAGTAATACATAGAAGGTTGAATGTACGTAAAAGAATGGATGTCACAGCATGCTAATTAAATAGTCTCTATTAAAGTAAAACGGCCGAAGTTGAGTTAACTTTTGGAAACCTTTGGTGTTCCTTTTGTGATTGAAAATTGAGGGAAGAAGATATGATGCCCTGTGTTGAAAGGTGAAATGGGAAAGTGTGAGAAAGACACTGCAAGCGTTGTGGTAATCAACCTGAACACCGAGACTGAGCGGTGGATGTTGTCTTCTCTCAGCCCACTAGGTTCAAATTAAACTTGACTTTTGCCCATTTCCTATATGCTGTAAAACCTGCCCTAACCTTCCTGATATCTCTATATATCCATGCTTGATCTCACCTTCCAGAAAGCTTGTCAGGCTGCTGGGATCAGTACTTCACTTTTGTATGTACGTTAGGACCTGAGTATTTCCAGAACTGTTCCCACACATGTCTTCGAAACCAGCAAGGAGGGTGCTGAGCCTGTGCTGTGAACAGGGAAAACTAAACAGAAGAAGAATGTGAACAAAAGTAAAAAGCAAATAAACAAAAAATTACAGATGTATCTGTGCTTACATAAATCCTCAGGCACTGTTTCTCTAAATACCGTGCATTTTTCTGCTAATCAAGGGAAGGAAAAAAGAATATATTCTTATTAATTTTGTTTGATACAGAAAGTAAGCATAATTTTTAACTGTTTCGTGTTTTCAGACCAATTTATGGCTAGTATTATGTCAAGCAATCAAAAAATGGATAAGCAAGATGCAGTCTTTGTTGTTCTTGTTGTAAAGATAAAATCATTGGAAAAGAGCTTGCAAAATAGTGAGCCCAAGGTAGCTCTCAACTTTGAGGCTGTTTAAAAACTAAACTTTTATTAGAATGTAATTTTTGCACAATTTTGTCGCAGTCAAATGGAAAAAATTAGACTGCTTGACCCATGTCTTTTTGTTAAAACAAAGTGCTCAGGTTAATTTGAGGGTATTTTTAGTTTTTAATGTTTAATGCAGTTTAGATAATTTCCCTAATTTTGCCAAATACAGGGATTGAGAGCTCTTTTGAATATCTCAGCTGTGGTTTTCATCTTGAAGTAAATCTCTAACCTTCGTGTTTCTGAAGAAAATCCTGTAAATGCTAATCTTGGATGTTAGAAAAAAATCAGCAAGGCGTATGAGTAAGAACTAAGTATTTTTGCAGAATTTCATAGTTCTTGTATTTTTTTGATTTTTGGATATGTCCTGTATCCTAGTAGGAGAAGAAAAAACAGAAGCTAGAGGGAAATTTGACAATCTGAGATTGTAGTGGTGTGGGTTTTTTTTCCATCCCCTGTGCTTATGTTAGATGACTGCAGGAAAAAAAGGGTGGTGGTGGGGAATGCGCATAAAACAGATTTGTTGATCACATAATGGTGCCAATTGTTCCCAGGGAGCAGTGAATGTTTCTGCGACTTAATTGTCCTCCACAATGAGTAACATGCTCTGTCTTGTACTAGGGTAAATCAGTGTTTCAGAAAGAGAAACACGTGACTTCGTCTTAACTATCTGCTTGTTCTTAGAGTTGTTTCTTGCTTGGCATTATAAAAAAGAGCTAAATAGAAGTCACATCCATGCACAGCCTTTCTCTTTCAAAAGTGATTTAAAAAAAAAAAAAAAACAGGAATAAGCATTTCAGGTAAAATCCCGGCTTTACTTAGTGCAGTGTAATGAACTTTCATGGACCAAGACTTCCATTTTGGGACTACTTTTCCTGGTGGAGACCTTCAGAAACTCCCTCTTCTTCAATGGGAACTGGCATCTCTGTGCAGTTTGGTTTAATTCATAACACCCTTGCTCATCTTTTGGAAATGTTTTGTGGCGGAAGTTTCCTGACACTAGGAAGGGTATAGCAGCATTTAGTCAGAGAAATCTCCTGTTTGTAGTCCATATTCAGAAGAGAATCTAAGTCAATGGGACTGAAAGCATGTATAAATATTTTATGAAGTGAAGGCTAATATGAATATAGGCATTGAATCTCTGGTAGAGATATGAAAGTTGAAGTCCCAGCAAAATTGAAATTAATGGAAAAAAAATGTTTTAATGGATAAGGTGCCCCTTGCTGATCGGTATTTCTGGTCACCTGTACTTTGACAGCACTAATATAAGCTGGTTTTATGTCAAAATAACTTGTACTGAATATGAAGAGTTTTCATTAGGAAATTATGATGTGATTTTTTTTCTTTCATTAGGAAATTATAAAGTGAATATTTTTTTTGTTGTTCATTACTTACAAGGGCAGCTAACAGCTAGCATTCTCTTGCTAAATGTCATTGTAAATGCAAGTCAGATATTTTAAACCAATAAGGCCAAATAATTTATATTATTTATAAATTATAGGAAGGAGTTGGATAGATTAGTAGTTACGTTATGCTGCTTTAGGTTTTTGTGCATTTTGGTGGTTTTATGAAAACCAGATCATGTCTAACAAACCGTATAAATCTTTGATGAAATCACAGCTTCGGCAGATAGTATTAATACAACGTATTTAGGCACCTTTAAGATTTGCGATAACATCACTTGGGTGACTAGAAAACCTGGAATCATGCAAAAAACCCAAACAAACCCAACAACAGAGTGCTCATCTCATCACACGTGGTTGTGTGTGGCCAAATGATAGTCACCCTCGTGAGAAGGTTTGTTTCTGGTAGAGATGGAAGCTGTCAGGACTCTGCCTTATGCTATGTAACGTGGTGAGCTGGTAGAAGATGCTGGTGAGGGGAGGGAGGCACACAGGCCAGAAGGGCAATGCCGTATTCGTAGGGCTAGCAGCAGTTAGGGTTAAACTTGGCTTTAGTTCTGGTCTCTGGAGACAGAGATGAGCCGTGAAAACCATTTAAAATGGGGAGAATTGTTCTTTAGGGAAAAAATCTGGGAGCTCAGCTGATTTAACTTACTAAGTGGATGGTGGGGAACTGGCTTGAACTCTCTGTTCAGGCAGGTACATGGAGAAAACATGAGAACAGATGTTTCTTAAGCTTTCATATAATCCACTGTCTGAAGACTGCATCTGGGCTAGCTGAGACCCAGGTTAGAGCATGTATTTTAACATGGTGTGGCATTAACTGTTGGAAGAGTTTACTAACAGTTGTATTGGGTTGAAACGTTAAATGAACCCTGGTGGTAATTCTAGTTTGAACAATAATTAATTTAGGACAATCCTACAGGGGTCAGCCTTGAACACAAGCTTCAGCTGGCTCTGGATGCTGTCTCAGTTGGGCAGTGGGAAGGAAGGTGTTTAACAGTTGCGACCCGGGATGGAAACTTGTGCTCTTGCAGGAAGTCTGTCATTAGTAAACACCATCCTTAGTAAACCTTCTCGGACCTTAGACCAGCCCTGTGTCTGGCAGAAGATGTCATTTGATTTATCCTTGCTTACACACTCGTGATGCAAATACAGAATGTATTGTTTCTATCTTAGTACAGAAGGGGACAGGGATGAAACTGCTTCTCAAACTGTGCAGCAGCAGCACAGCATCTTTGCTCCATTCTGTAATGGCAAGTCCTCAGTCTGCAAAAATAACCACTTACACTATTTAAATCTCATCTGGCGAACGATGGCTTTTGTTTCTAATTTCATAACTGCTGAAATAAGTGGATTTATACTGACAGGCAACTGGTTTTTAGAAACAAAAGCATGACACAAGATCGGTGATTCAAAATAGATATTTTCTGTAAGAATAACAAATCAAGATATTAGTTGTAAGAACACACACGTGAGAAAGGTGGCTTTCCTTTATTTATTTTTTTCTCTCCATCTGTCTACCCACCCTAAGAGGGTCCTGTCTTTTGGCCATACCTGTTTGCTTCTGCTCCTTTCTCAGTACACTAATGTTTTCCTGTCAGAGCAGATGTAATCGGTGGATATGTGCAAGTGGGTGCATACATCAATGTGTATTTATACATGCATGCAATCATGGTCCTTAATCACTTTGGGGTTAATTATTATTAATTAAGACTTTGATTCCACCCCTTCCTGCCTGAGTGGAGAGCATAGTGGGGGGGTTATTTTGTCTGATGTCCGCTCAGAGCTACATTTCTGTTGACCTCCTCCTGCCTTTGCTCCAGGATCATCAATCAAGGGTGACCTTTTTTTTTTCTTTTTAAACTCTAAATCTTAGAAGCTTTCCAAACCCTAGATATTGCAGTTAAATGACCAACTGAGGATATTTTCCATATGAGATTTGGAGATCTTGGTGTGTATCTAAGGGTGACTTTGGCTAATTTAGTAATGAATTACTCTACTGCATATATGATGTTGTAAGGTGAATTGTTACTGCAACTGTTCCATGGTCCCAGGACCAGAAGTGTTAGCTAGTCATATTCTTCATGGTTTCATTTAAAGGCATTTTAGCAGCAAGGCATTTGGACAAATTTAATCCCAGAGGGAGGGATTAACTGCTTTCAAAGCATGTTTTTTGAAAACTGGCAGGATGACAGAATTCAGACTCTCTTTTTCTCTTATTATCTTAATGGAAAGATTCCCTCACCTTGTATGGTTGTTTTGTTGTTTTGTTTTTTTCTTCAGCAGCCTAATGGTGATGTTGTGATTGTCTGGTTAGCGTCTGATGTCAGTGCTGATGTTAAGGTATGATGAGGATGCCGAAATGTTTTTTTATCTGGAACAGGCTAGGTGAATAGAAAGCATCCCACAGGGTAACTGTGGACTTTGTAAAATGAATAGCATATAGGCATTGAGTACGCTGCTTAGAAGATCTTATGCCTGTAAGTACACTGCGTAGAACTATAAAGGTAGAGTTTTGACTAGTTGGGGAAAAAAAAAAAAAAAGGGAATATGAAAACCAGAATTCCAGGATGGGGGAATGGGATATTGTTGAATTTGCTTTGGCTGACTCCCTGTATGTAGGGAATTTCAACCCAGGGATGGAAGTTTATGACATTAACAAGCAGAAAAACAAAAAAAAAGCAAAAAAAAAGCAAAAGCAAAAAAAAAAGCAAAAAAAGAAAAAGCAGTGAGCAACTGCTTCGAGACTCTTACAGGAGGGGACTGAAAACAAGCAATCCCCTCCCAGGCTGTGTGATTCTGCCGTAGCAGTGTCCCCTTCTTGGGAATGCTGAGACTTGCATTAGTGTCTAGTCAGGTATCACCCTGAGGATATACACCTAACTTACATAAGGGATAAATTGTCCATAAACCATGAGAAAAATAATCTCTCCCCTACCCTTTCATTCATTTCCTAGTAACGCTTTGTAATGTAATGCAAATTTATGAGGCTTTTGGCTCTTCAGCTAGCACAGACTAGAGTAGTGCCACTGACTTCAGCAGAGCAGTACCAGTTGGCATCAGCTGAAGATATCGTCCTTCAGCTATAGTATTGTTATTCCTTAGAGAGACTATAGGGCAATTGTGCGGGAGGGGGAATATTTTGCTTTGGCACTGTGCTGCAGGTCGCTGGGCTTACAGCATGTACCTTGGCTCGTAAGCCCCCGTGACAGGCTGCTACATGGCAGGCTTGTAGTCTGGTGGCCTGGCAGCTATGCTGAAGTGCTGCGTACAGGGTAGCACCAAAGAGCCTTGGCGCACTTGCTACAGCCCAAGGTCCTTTAAGCTTGGATCACTCAAAAGATAACCCCAGGGAAGGCTGTGAAATTGGAAATCCTGTGAACTTGCTATTAGGGAAGGAGTTCAGCTGGTAGTAAGAAGGATTGTCTTTAATAACGCCCTTCTCTGGTGGGTTGCATAGTTAGTAGGGAGAATGCCCCAGTGTTCGTTTTGCCCTGTGAACTTCCTAGCATGTGGAAAGATGTCTGGAGGCTGAGGGGTTACACATACAAAATGTCAGCGGTTGGTGCGTCCCATCCTCTCTGTGAAGTGTCTTTTTTTAAACTGTCTATCACTTACTGTGCCAGAAGGAACTGAGCACTGATGACCCCAAAAATGCACCGAAGTCGCTGCAATTCATATGGGTCTAGAGCCGATGGCACTGTTTTGTTTTCCAAATAGGCTGTTGGGGCATTTCAGAGAAACGTATTCTGCTACTACTTGCTGAAATGTATTTTACAATTCTGTGTACAACAAATACAATCCTGTTCAGGCAGCTGCCATGGGGGGAGATCGTGGCTCTGGCTTTCTTGTTGCGATGCAGGTTAGCCATCCGTCTTGCCTTGCTGAGGAGTCCCTCAGTATGACAGAGGAACAGCGGAGGGGTGATGTGCCGTTCCAAGAGCAAGCAGGCACTGCTCAGGGACACGGGGCAGCCTTCTGGGCAGCCCTGATGAGTATCCTTTACTTCTGGCACTGTACTGTGCTGCTAGTGCATGTCTAGTTTGCTGTTTTGGCCATTACAGCTGTCTGCATGTTGTCCTTCCTCAAGAATATCTGTAACTGGCTTTATTTTCCTTACCCTTACTTATGCCCTTAAAATGTGTCAGTGAAAATTGTGTAAAATAAACCTCGTTTAAGGACTTTCTGCATGGGGAATGTCAATGTTCGATTTCAGTACTAGCATACTTTGTTCATCTACCTTGGCTTTTTCCTCAAAGGAGTACAGTAGCTTAAATATTCCAAAGAAAGGGTTTGAATACAGGGTTATGTGGACTTTGCCAGCTGATATTTTTAGATTTGTGGGGTTTTCTGAGGTATTTTTGTAGCGTTTTTTTTTTTTTTTCTCTTTTTTTTTCCTTGGGCATGGTGAAGGTAGGAGGGGATGTAGAAGTAACTTTGCTAAGACTGTGTCCTGTGCTTCTTCTGGCCTGCTGTTCTGGGCTTTCAGGAACTGTCATGGGATGCTCTTATTTTCAGAACTATTTGCAATTATTCTTATTTTAGCTTATTTGTTGTTATGCTGAGTTTCACTGTTGTGTCGCTAATGGAAAAGTTAATATGAACCTCAGTTGTGAAAAACCACTGAGGCATCCTTTCCAACAGACTGGGATCAAGAGTGCTGTCTTGGGTTTATTTGGACCAAAAAGTAGGATTCTGGTGGCAAATACCTGTTGCTTAGGGAAGAGCTATAAGAAATGAAGTGTAACATTAAAGGATGGGATTTCCTGTTTCCAACACTCAACAGGGTAAAGACTTTCTAAGCCACAAGCTCTGTCTGATTCATCATTTGATCCCCATGGTTTGAGGCATACATGTGATGGGGCAGTCCTTCATTTATTTGACTCCTTTTTGACACAGTGACCTGTGTTGAGGCCTTCCAGTTATGTGCTTTAAAGGCAGCTCCTTGAGAATTCTCCTAGCCTTTACACTGGCAGAAATGGTGAATTTTTATTTCCTATTTCCCTTCTCTGTGTCACTTATGATATGGTAGATGCTCTTCATGCTTTCCTTCTCTGATTTTTTTCCAAGACTGGAAGTTTCCTCCCCTGGCAGAGAAGTTGCTTCCTGCCTCTAATCTAATCATCATTTTATCTTTTCTTTTTCTGTCCTTAAGAATTTCACTGTTTTGGGGGGAGACTGGCCAAAAGCACAGTCAATATTGAAGATTAAAGTGTATTTTGTATTTATGGTGGCACAATGATGTTTTGGTGTGTGTGTGTGTTGTTTTTTTCCTTACCCATTTCCTGTAATTCTTCCACTTTTTAAACCACTTCTGAGCAATGAAGCAGCATGTTTTCCTTCCCCACGAGTCTCTGCTTAAGAACTTTCTGCTGATTCATGAGGCATGGTTTCTGATTCAACATTTCCTACATTTCTAAGCATGCCAGCCTTCACGGGATTTTTGTGTGCCATCTGAGGATGTGGTATTTGGAATTTCAGTGTACTCAAGATGCTAAGAACACTTTTTAGACCTCAGAAAAGCAATCAATACCTTTGCCTGTGGAAATTAAATGATGCTTATGGAAACAAACTTTGTCCAGAATAGAGTACTTCAGCATGCTTACAGCAGGGCCAGAATCAGGCTGAAGCCTTCATATTGGCTCTATTAAGATCTATGTGTTGACATGCTAGATTGGCTTGTTTCCCTCTTAAAAAATAATTTTAGAGAAATCTTAGTTACTGAACCTCGTTGGTATAATTTCCTTAAGAAAGATTAATTTCTCTTTGAAAGATGCAAGCATCTGCTGTAATAGTCGTGAAGTGACATCCTGTGTTGCTTCCATAGCCTAATCTAATTTTCCAGTTCCTAAGCATGGAATCAAAATTCAGTATTGCTAGGCTTTAGTTTCCCAGTTTCTCTACATCAAGGTATTTTGGCTATTTTTTGTTATTCAGGCCCTGTATGTTTCATCACTGTTCCTACAGTCAGCATTGCGAGTTTCATCACACAAGCACTTTGCAGAAGTATTTGCGTGACAAACTCTATGATAAATGTGACATGCTATCTAGTGCTTCAGTACATGTTATTCTATAACTTAGGAAACATAGGACTTGTTGCATGTGAGGTACTATTTGAACAAAGCAATGAAAAGCGATATGGATAATTTTCCTCAGAAGTCCTTCCTAATCTGTTCCAGAAACTGGCTCTAGGGGGCTTTCCAGCAATACTGCATACTCCTTTATATATTTCCTCCTATGTCTCAGATGTATTATCTGTAAAATTACATGTCAGATCTACCCCAGCATCACTAAGCTTTGTATTGGAACAATGTGCAAGAGCTGATATAATGCGCTCCTTAATTACCATTTCCTTTTTTTTGGGAGAAAACAGAGCCACGAGGGAAACAGGAATTTGTTCTTTGGGTGTGTATCTCAATTAATTTTTTCTATGTCCCCAAGGTCCCTAAGACACTTAGGAGGTGTCATGATGCCTGGCTAATCTGAACCATCTATTAAATGTTGGCAATGTGAGTGCTGTCCGGTGCAGACCAAGGCTCTGATCACGCAGACAAGCGCTTGTGGACTTCAGAGGCTCAGCCCAAGGTCAGTAACCTGCCCGCCTGAGCCAGCTGCTCTCTGAAACACCTTTCGATGGGCTCAGACTTCTGTGCAGTTTGCACCCCCTCGCTGGTACTCCAGATAAAGGTTGTCAGGGTGTGAAGGCAGCGGTGCAAAAGCTAATAAAGGAAGACTTCGACCATCCATCACAGTTACAGACTAAACAATCCTGTATTGTTGAAGAACTGGCCCTGTTTTATAATGACAATAAAGAAACCACTGTGGAACAAACCCAGCAATGCTTCTATGTTTAAGGAATATTTTAAGGGACTTTCACTCTATCTTCCGTATGTGCCAGATGAAAAAGCATGAATCAAAGCTACCTGTTAGATTTAGATTTGCAAGAGGGTTACCAAATGAAGTGACTTATTTGGGGCTCATGCACTGAAAGGATTAAAACTGAGAAGACAAAAGACCATCGTGATAGGTGATCTTATTTCCCATATCATGAATAGTGCTGGGTTTCCCATAATGAAAGGTTTTGAGAACATCTCTCTGATCACTAATGCCCAGGCACTCAGAGTTATGAAGGACCTGCTGAGAGCTGGCAGCTGGATCCAAGAGGAGAGAACGATTCCCAGCCAATACTATTCCTCTCTCTTCGTGTGAAACCAGCACAGAAGTGAGACTAAGAGAAAAACAAGAGGCATTTTGCCTGTTGTCTCTGTTGCCCCGTTTCTGCTTATTATTCACCTGTAACTTCAGCCTTGAAGGCAGTTTCACGTGAAAGACTTTTTTTCCTTCCTCCGTAGGGTCAGGTCAGGTTTAGACTGGATAAACCCCTGGCCTGCAGATTTCAGCAGCATCAGAACCTCCATTGCTGTGAACATGAGTGGGGCAAACCTTACTGCTGCTGGCGAAAAGGCAGGAGCATCTGGCTGAGATCGTGATGGAAAGCATTTGTTTTAAAATCTTGTTCTCTGGTTTTTCATGTGGAAAGAAACAGTTTGATCTGTGTTTCTTTCTGTCAGTCAGTAGCTGTAGCGCAGCCTTATAGCATTTTAACACGCAGGTGTCATGCAAAGTTCATACAAGACAAAGTAAGTATGGCTAATGATTTATTTGTAACTCCTCAACCTGGGTGGACACCTAAATTGTTTCAAGAAGAATCCATTGCCTTTGTGCAAGCATCAACCTAGTCATCTGTAGAAATCTTAAGGAAGTTCCCTGCAGTAAGAAATCATGCTATTACAATGTAGGGTTGTTATAATTTTTTTTTCTTTTTGTTTTCTAGGAGCAGTGTGCAGGGATTTCTAGGAACAGTGCTCATTCTCAGAATTGCTTATGCCCAAGACAGACGCCTGCTGGGGACTCTCAGGAGACATATTTTTGTTGTTTTGCATTGTTTTCCTTCATTTAAAGGAAGGACCTCATTCTGTGAACTTGTGGCAAAATATGAATTACGGGGAGAAGTGTTGGCTCCTGACCCCTTTGTTATTACTAGCTATTGAAACTATGAAGCGTGGAACACTGAAAATAAAGTCAGATGTCATCTGCTCTGCATTTTTTTTCCCAGTGCTGTACATACGCCCATAAAGCTTGTGCCCACCTCTGGAAACAAGTAGGTACATGATTAACTTGTTACCATGTGTTGTTCCAGAGGGTACCTCTATAAACATTTGCAAATGCAAGGACCAAATGTGTTGATCTAATAGACTGTGACAGAGTTCAAATGTGTTTGTACCTGGGGAACAAAATCAGGTCATTACTAGCTCTGAATTTTTTTCTTCTTTGCCCTTTAAAGCACTTGTTCACAGGAAAAAAATACTACATGGCTCTGTGGTCTTTGAGGTATGGAGCATCCTACTATTCCTCTTTAACAATAGTCTTTCAAATAAATATGCTGCCTATTGGCTCAGCCAGTGAGATTTGTCACACATACACATGCAAAATATATTTCAAAGACTTATCTGTCATGTAAGTTTTTAAACCCATTTCCCCTCATTGTAACTTTCTGGCAATTAAGGGTACTGATTTACACGATAGCAATTTAATCTATTGTCTTGAGAATCAGACGGATGTGACGTTAGGTCTTTATCTTTCCTTTTAAATGAACAAGAGTTCCTGGCTTGTACAAAAACAAGACATTTCGGACCAAAGCCATTCCAGTCCTGTCTTCTGAAGGGACGCAGAAACAATGGTGGTATAGGCTATAGGTGGCAACTGGAGGAGCTTCGTGTTCATGTGCAAGAGGAATCTCGCACAGAAGAAGGTACATTCATTTCTAATTAAGCCAGTGATAAAATTATAGAGGGTTAAACACTGGCAGCTCTTACTTGATTGTATTCTGATTTGTTAGTGGCACCTGCTCTATTAGAACTGGAGGAAACCAAGCCTGTGGCTTAGAATAGACTGGGAGGTGGAAGGAGGCTGAAGAGAAGGGTTTTATACCCTGTCTTTTTACTTTGCCTGCTTTTTAAAACTGAAGGATTAACAAAGAAAAGCAGTATCTGGTTCAGTCACAATAACACAGTCCATGCACTAAAAATACACTAGTGAGTGTGTAATCTGAGAATAATGCCTATTGTTTTCTTTACCATTACTTTGTAGCTGCATTCCCATGCAGTTGCCGCTTCTTAGCTGTCTTGCAGCTGTGACAGCCTTATGTGAGATTGGCATTTGCAGCATTTTATATTAGACTGAGTTTTATGATAGATCTTTCTTTTCCCATCTTCTGTAAATAAGGCAAGTTCAGCATTTATTTACATGGCTGTGAATTGGACCTACATCATTGACATCAATAAGAAGTGTGTGTCTGGACACTGAAATCAGAATTTATCTTTGCAAAATGTATTCTAGTCTCTAATTGGAGGGTTATTTTAGGGAAAGCTGTCTGGTCTCCTGGCATTAATATATTAAGTATGGTATATTTAAGCCTCTCTACTTGTTTATATGATCACTGAAATTAACTCACTTAGATGGAGCTCCCTATAGTTTTCATCCATTAACTGCTAATGTCTTTTATCACAGAATGCATCTGTAGTTCACCATCTGCATGACACTTATATCCTATAATTAGTTTTAAATGCCTGGCAATACAGGAGGTGGATTATAGATGCATAGAGAACAAAGGCTGATATTTTGGTTGTAGAAAGCAAGAGGCAACGTTAAAACTGATTTTAATGAATGGAAGGTTTCACCCTGGCGCTCTAATCTCTGCACAATTTCCTTCCTTTACTTTTTGCCCCTGTTCTCAAGCATATTATTAGCCTGAAGTCAGTGGATTATAAGCATGTGGTTATAATGGTCTGCCGTCCAGACCTGCTGGATGTTCTTTCTATATGTTCTTTCCTTTCGTGGATGTTTGGACAGGATGCAAATCCTGTGCAGCAGAGGTGATTTCTACTGGAGCCAAGTTGGCTGATCCAGTCCAGTGTGCTTCTTCATGTCAAGTTGCCTGATAAATAGTAATTTGTACTGAAGGGCTTTGTGTGTGCAAGGTATTAAATCGGGTAAACCAGATATATGTGTGTATGCTGGGTTGCATTTCCTGTAGAGGTAGCCCACATTTCCCTGCAGTGGTTAGTGAAAATAGGAACAAAGAATAATTATTCTCCTAGACTACCTATTTAAAGAAGTGTGGGTGGGTAACTGAATTACTGTGTAAGTCTGCATGCATTCTGGCTTTCTGAGATGTTGTAGAACCTCAAAAATGACTTTATAAAGAAAGGCTAGAAAATGGTGAGTTGTGAAACAAACTAAATCCCCCAAACTAAGAATACTGTAATCTCTCTCTGTTTCTTGATTTTTTGACAGATGCTCCTCTTGGAAGTGCTGCTAACAAACCTACTGCTGGCCACTGTAATATCAGGTAGGAAAACAGGATTGTTTTCTGATGTCTGGGAATTATGTTATGTTTTCAGTTTCTTCTGTGAGGCTCCCCCACTACCTCTGTTTTGCCCATCTAATCCTGCAATCCTGGCTCAGGCAATATTCTCATCATGATGGAGACGTCGATAAAGTTACTCCTTTTGGCTCCTTAACCTTGCCGCAAGCACTGTGTTGAGTCATAAAGACTCCCTGAAGTCAGTGATGTTTGGCGGCACAAACTATGGGGCTTTGCTACTGCCTTATTGATTTTAATGGGATTGCAGGCAGGCATGAATGAATGAATGCATAGCATTCCTCGAAGGATCAGGACTGAAATTAGCCATTCAAGGTTTGGGCCAGTAGGGTTAAAGCAAAAAAAAACCATTTCACTAAAGCATATAACAAAAAAAATCTGTACTTGATCCTATGGCCAGGCATACAGTCTGCCTAGAAGCTACCAGCTAAATGTCCAGGACATGCAGTGATCAATGGTGATAAATTCCAGCAGATAAATTCCTTATCTACAAAATGATTGATTTACATTGCAAGTTATGTTGTGTTTTGATATCCAGGATCACGAGGTTCTTTGCTTCAGGAGTCATCTGTTTCCCGTTGCAGCCTTTTTGGGAATGATCACATCAAAACTTTTGATGGTTCTTTCTACAATTTTGCTGGAGACTGCAGTTACCTCCTTGCTGGTGACTGTCACAAGCACTCCTTCACACTCTTGGGTAAGTCTGAGCAAGAAACCAAGAACTGCAAATGCAAAATGTTGTAGGGATGTATTGCCACCAGGTTCCATCACTAAGAAAAGACAAATAGCTGCCCTTTGTCAGATAGGATGGACCACTACATAAAAGGTGTGGTGGTTTTTGTTTTTTTTTTAATTAAAAGTAGGATTACTTCTAAAGAAATTGTGTCATTTTGGTTTCTGTTATCCCGTGGTAATATAGCTCACACATAACTAAGCTGCCAAGAAACAGAGATTTTCTTACTGGCTCTTCTAAAGAGGGAAAGTGAGACCTTCTCTTTTTTTATTTTGAGTTTGCTAGGGGAATATGGCTGTTAAAGCTGAGTATGGGAATAGAACTAATTTTACCTGTAGGCTAAATCCCCCTGGTAAGAAAAATCCCATCCTGAAGGACAAAAGGCCTTTGAATTAGCATGAGCCAGTGTTATTCTTGGGATGGGCAAGAGCTGATATGAGAACCAAAACTGTATGTTACTTGGTAGATATTCTTATATTCATTATTAACTGTTCTTTATTAGTCATAGTTCAAGATGACTTTTTACTGACTACAAGTAAATTGAAGTAAACTGATCCCGTCACTCTGAAAAGGAACGATGTGCTAATTTAAGTGATTTCCTTGTTCAACTTGAACAACTCGGTACAAATTTTTGTGTATGTAGAATAATCCACCAGCATATGTGAAGTACAAATTGATTGTAGTATTTTATGTGATCAATTAAATCTTAAAAAAATCCATCAAAACAACCCATGAGCGGACAATTTATGTTTATATTTGGCACATAAGCATGGCATAATCTATTTTTGATTTCTATCTTAGTATACGTGTGTGGGTTTGTTTGGGTTTTGGATACCTGGCTGTGAAGTGCAGCCTGTGTTGCTGAGTAAAGCATCTAGGTCTGGGTAGAGCTGGCTACCCCAGAGCAGGAGACCCAGAACGGGCAGCACGTTGCACAAGGAGCTGCGGTAAAGTCAAAGCTGGACAACAGGCAAAAGAAGAGAAAGGACGGTGTCTGATCTGCCCACCCTCTTCTCTCTCAGATCCTAAGGAAGTTGTCTCCATCTCTATGTGCTTCCCCTCTTGAAAAACTCAGAGTGAGTTGCTTCCCCACAGCTGGATAGCCAATATGGGCATCAACCCCTTAAAGACCAGTTGAGACAGTTAAAGGGCTTATCAAGAACCAAGACAGCCAGGCTTAGCGCTTCCAGCAGTTCAATGGATTCAACCCCTGTCTCTTACCACTGAGCTATGGGCTGTTCTTAGGAGGAAACATCCTGGCTTTGTCTGGGACAGAGTTAATTTTCTTCTTTGTAGCTGGTGCAGTGCCATGTTTTGGATTTGGTGTAAGAAGGAAGGGAAAGAGCAAGGCAGATCGTTGGGCACATCTCCTGTGGAAACCAGTGTGCATGGTAGGATGGAGACTTCACTGGCAGTTAACAGGGAGAACGTGGGTCCACAGCCAGTGCCAGGTCACGCATCTGCCAGTGGTTGATACCAGCCTTCATCCTGGGACTGTCTGTCCATTTTGTATTAAACAACAAAGGGATGAAATAAATGGATGGCTCTTGAAAATGTTAGATGATATGCTCCCAATCCTGCAGTGTGTACTTAAAAGTTGTCCTCCTGAGTCCCAGAACTAACAATATTTGTTTATGTCTCTTCAGGTGACTACCAGGATGGCAAGAAAATTGGTTTCTCTGTGTATCTTGGAGAATATTTCAATCTTCGCTTCTCTTTAGATGGAGGTGTGATGCAGGAAGACAAAAGGTACCTGTGGGAACAAGTATTCCAGCAGAAAAAAACCAATGTTTTTTGTGTGTCATATTCTGAGAAATTCCTATTTTTCTTCACAGGGTTTCCATACCTTTTGCCTCCAGTGGCATATTTATAGAGAAGGAGGCAGGTTATTATAAAATATCCAGTGATGAGCATGGCTTTGTGGTGAAGATTGATATCAGTGGGAATATTCAGATACTCCTTCAAGAAAAGCACTATAATAAGACCTGTGGGTTGTGTGGCAACTTTAATAAATTTGCTGAAGATGACTTCAGAACTCAGGAAGGTAAGACTATGACTAACTTTATTTTAATGTACTGTACACTTTTCCTGATGGGTAATTCAACAAAGATTTTGCTGATCCAGCAAAATGTTTCTACAAAACCTGTCAGGTACCTCATCTTGATGTGCTGAAAAGTTTCCTGACTAAGTTCTTTCATCTTCGTTTGTCCTGAAAGGAAATTGCTGTCACATCTCATTCCTGAGCAAAGCTCAGAAGTCTGAATTTTAACACTTTTAGAAGCCTTGAATCTTGAAATACAGAGATAAAGCTATGGGCTAAACAATGTACAATATGGCGTGTGGAGAGAACGACTAGGAGAAGACCTGGCAAAAAAGACGTGAGGAATACTTGTTGATTCAACTTCTAATTTTTCATGAGTTATACAAGTGAGAGCAAGAATAGATAGTGTTGCAATAGCAGAATATTAAATCCTAGGGCTTGCTACTGGCAGGTTTGTACTTGGATTTTGCACGGGATGCTGTTCTATAAAGTGGTCACCTTTGAATGACACTTCCCTGTCTGTATGGACTGTTGGATTGGAGGTGCACTTCCATGACAGCAATTCCTAATGACAGGGAGTGACAAGACTGCTTTTGCAGCTCTATAGGCTTTTATGCAAAGCCTGCCAGTATGGGTAAAGACTAAGAGCTTTGGAAAAGTCCTGAATGTGACTTTGAAGGACTGATCTTGTTTGTGGTGTTTCAAGAGTGTCTTTTATTTCTTAGCACTTACCTGAAAAGGAAAGGTTTAGAGTAAAGTTAGCTAATAGGTTAATATGTTAAATTGATAATGTAAAGTATGCATTAAAAATGAATTATACAGAAAATAGAAAGGGAGACAAAGCAACTTGGAGAAAAGGCTGGCAGTGCTCCAGAGATGGGTCTTACTGACACTTGGGATATATAAGCATAGCTTCAAAGTACAAGAAAAAAACTGATTGCATACTATGTTAAAATGATGGACCAGTCCTTCAGCAACGTAAATAATAAAAAACAAACTCAGCTCACACACTTACTTGGGAGGGCTTGGATAGCTTGATATCTGCACGTGTTGAGATCTGAAGTTTACATCTTTTCCTTGAGACAGTAAGTAGGAGTGAGGCTGTTATGAAAAGCAGGAGCAGAAAAGGAGACTGTATTTCCTTGAACCGTTCAAATGTGGGTGATTCTCTCCTGCTGCTCATGTTTCAATGTGTTTCATGCTGTATTTATTTAGCATGCCAGAGACTGTATCCTCCCTCTTAAAAAAAGCAGTGCTTTCACAACCACAGATTTCCCAATGTAATGAAGTACATGACAGGGTCGCTGCTTAGAATAACTGAAAAGTAAAAGAGAAGGTGACAAGAGAACCTGTGTGGCTCTTACTGTATGAGGAAGGCCCTGACTTCTGTAACCTGCGTGGACATACAGATCTGTGATTTTAGCCTGAAGAACAGAATCGTATCGCAGCAATTCTGCCAGTCTTTCACTGATACAACAGACCTTTCATTTAAACTAATTTAGAAGGAATTAGAATTATGTTTGAGTTTGTTGTGTCAGTGAGGGACGTCACTATGCCCACATGTTGTTTGTCTCCTTGGCAGCTCTGCTGGTGGGGTGGTTCACACAAGCATTTTTTAAATTGCTCCAAGCAAAACCAGCTTTTCATTAATTCAGACCATTGTGTTTTTTAAGCTGTTGAAGCTAACTTCCAGGTGAGGGGCAACACAAGCAGCGCAGAGAGGTAATATTCTTTAAATGAAAGATCTAGGCAGCCTATTGATAGCCTAAGAAGCAGTTCACCCTTTTCTTTCCGCTGCAGTTTTTATTTGCTCTCCTTATAGCTGAATTAGATCTCAAAGGTCAGCCCAAGCCAGGATGTGAGCCTGGTGTAATGAATTAGCGATCTGGGGGCACCGAAGGGTTACCTTAAGGTTGCCAGTAGACTGAACTCACCTGTTAAGGTGCCCATTGCTTCTTGTTAAAACCCGGGCATATTTGGTTTATCAGATGGGGTCCACAGTGCTCATCAATTAGATCTTATTTCTGAGCTGGATTTGTATTGAGAATAGATACAATAGGATCTTTGAGCTTCAGAATAATATGCGATGGATGCACAGTGTGCAAAGGGAAAAGACAATGATCTAATGTTGCCAAGATTATGGGCTCCCATCTGGAAACCCCTGGGGAGCACTATGCAGATCAGAATGTCAGAGGCAAAGGAAGAGAAATTACGCTCTAGGTTATGCATCAGGTGTTGTGCTATAGCCGATGCGCTTGTCAGGTAGCTGAGATGCGTTAAACCTTCCTCCAGGTTTTTTAAAGGCTGGGCAGGCACCTGCAGGTGTACTAGCCTTTAAACTGCTTTGATTTACACTGAAATCGTAACATGTTGGGTTGCTGATAGCCCTTGACTGATAGGAGGGAAGCCTGTAAGAACCACTGTGATGGAAAGAGGTCTGCAGCTGAAATGTTTTCTTCTGTCTCTCACAGGCTGTAGCTCACACGGTTTAAAAGCTAAGGCAGTACTTTGATATCATCTTTGTATTTGCCTGCATAGGAGGAAACTCATGTGATGTGATGGCCCATTTCTAGGTGGTCTCTGTGGCACCAGAGGACCAGACCACAAACTTGTGCAGTCAGAGTTGTCATGGGTAGAATCTAGCTTGTAAATGCTCTCTTTCATGTAGCATCACCCGTTTTGTCACAGTTTCAACAAAATGGCAATGTTTATGTTGAAAACATATGAAAACATGATTTTTCCATATTTTAGGGGAAAAAAAAGTGGTTTAATAATACAGAGGGCTGGTTTGGTTGGAATTTGCTCCTAAGAAAGTGGGTTATGATATGTAACTTCATTAATCATATTTGAATTGTTTTGAGGTGGTGGTGAAATGAAAGGTGAAGCACATGCTGTATTACTGGACATTACCACTTAATGCAAGTAAATAAAGCAGGAGTGAAGGGAAAGGTGTTTAAACTTAGTGAACTTTGTGTAATTGTTTTCTTTTCTCTTGATATATTTATGCTCATGTTCTATAATCTATCCAATTATGTGCCATTTCATGGCATTTTGTCTCCTCCATTTGTGTTTTGGTGTGGAAACTGAGAACTGGTAGTCTGATGAGAAGATAACACACATTGCTTCTGTGTACACTTCTGATTCCCAGGTTTTGAGGTTCTGGAGGTCTAAGTCATGGGATTCAAGCTGCAATACCCTAGAAAATGAACATTAGTAGGACGCAGCTTTGAAGGTAGTAGCCTTACTCAGTAGCTTTTGAACCTAAAAAAAAAAAAAAGGAAAAAGGTCTCCCCAGTAGGTTAGTCGGTGTCAGTTGCAGACAGACACTGTCATTCGGGCAGGGAATGGAGTGCCGAGGCACCCTCATTGACATAAATTGGTTACTAAACTAGTTCATCCTGCAGAGAATTGCTCATGTTGTGTCGAGGCTTAAACCCAAGATTGATTATCTCATATATAGTTGCTTGTTTATTGGACATGGCAGTCAAAGCAAGCCAGCTGCCCCTTGAGAGTTTGTTTTTGCACTTTAAACATAACTAAAATATATATATATATATATATAAAAAGTTCTCGTAAGCTTTCCAGGGTTTGGTGGTTGGTTGTTTTTCCCCTAGGTTCTAATGGAGGAGTTAATTTATCTGCTTTTTCTTGTCAGCTAGGCTCTGGTCCTCTGTAGCCATCCTGCGAACACTTCCAAGACTGGGTGATTGAACAGGCTCTGCTTTCTGACATCGTCATGCACTTCTAAACTGGTTGCTAGTCTTTGCTTATAATCAGAAACATGAAGTTGAGTCCTTACCAGATGCTCAGCTATATATGTAGCAGCCTTCAGCCCATGGCTTTTGTGTCTCATGATCATTGTCATGAGCATTTTACAACTGGGGATCCAAAGCACGGGCCAGAAAAGATGATTTACGTGATACTACAGAGGAAATCTGGCGCACCATGGGGAACTGGATCCTGAAATCCCCTCAGGGCATGCACATATGAGCAAGTCACCAAAACCCCATGGTCTTGCAGAATGTCAGTGGTCAAAGGGTGTGCTCTTACCTAGCAGAAAGTGTAAGGTAATTTCTTCCTAATAAGAGAGGCTGCAGCGCAAGTTCACGGAGCTTATTTGTGTGCCTGTAGCCTCAGCCTTTGCCTTATATTCCTATTGGGCTGTCTCACGGTGATACTGCTGCAATAGGTGCTTGGATTTCTAGGTCATCGTTAAAGTTTATTTGTGTTAAAGAGCTCATTCAAGTCCAACACAGATAAAATTAATTCATATTTTTTTTTATTTGTGCATGTTACACATTCTTAGAATCATGGAAGGAAAAAAAAAATATTAACACAGATGAGTCCAGTGCCCCCTTAGGCTTTTCTTGGCACTTGCAGGAAGTGTGTTTCTGGGAATCTGTCACCAAATTACAAAGACATTAATGATAAAACAATACCCATGGCTAATTTTGGATGACGGCTTGATATTCTGAACCTGCTTCAGCTGTCAGCACCATATTCCAGCCTTCTAAGCTGCTGAAAATACAGAATATATGATACCACTGGAAAGTGAATATAGGCTAAACACGTAGAAACAGACTGTCTGCAAAGAAAAATTTGATGTTTCAGGTAGTATTTTTGTTCCAGAAGTAGTATAAATGCATATGACTGAATATGCAACTTCTTTGTGTGTGGTACCTGTTACTAGAAGCTTTTAATGTGTGTTCCAAACTCACAGTGATGGTAGTGCAGATTATTTTTATTTTTCCCCTAAAAAAATAAAAGTTTTGGTCATTCTGAAATCCAGATTCCTTGGCATATTAAAGGTTATCAGTAATTTTATTTTAGGCAAACTCAGAAGTTTTTGTTTGGCCTAAGTAAATAATCTCGTTTTTTCTTGCATGTTAATTTGAAAGTAGAAAGGGATAGATTCACAAAGGAATTTAGCTGTCATTTACAAACAGCACAGATGAAGATGACTTGCCTTGTACCTGTGTCTTCATGATATGGCACTTGTCTAAGATGTCAGAAACCTGCATTCATAACCAACTCTACTTGTTCAGACTTTGGAATGAAATTTAGACATTTCTGTTGAGGAGTGTGCCTTCATCACGGGGCTGTAGAGTTTTGGAGATGGCTCTTTCCCTCTCTTTTGTTTAATATTATTAATTTTATATTCAGTGAACCAGAAAGGACAGGAAAGACTTTATAGCCCATGACTTCAATATTTCGTATCATTAATTCGGTTCAAACTACGGATAAATTTTTGGTCAACCTTGCCAATAGTTTTGCTTGTCTGGAACCCTGTACTAAACCATGTAAAACTGTGTTTAAAAGAAACCAAAGCAAAACCAAAACCCAAACAACACCCCCTCAAAAAAACCCACCCAAACCCAACAAACCCACCGCCTCATTGCTTGCTAAATAACCAGCGTGTGAAGGTTTATGCACCTCTACTCAACCTATTGTAGTATTGCAGTGTCTTGAACGAATTCTTGTATATGCTTTACAGATGAGTTAACAGACCCGGGGAGAGTTACCCCCATGGGCCTATGGCCATATGGCAAAGCTGCAGGAGGTCCAGGGAAGGAGGTCAGGGTTCCTGCCTCCCACTCAAGTGCCTTGAGTGCCAGGTCATTATTGCTAATGCTTTGCCTTGCCTGACTGTCAGGCTGAAAGTAAACAAGCAGCATACCAGTTTCAGATTTCAAAAGGAACTGGTGATTTTGAGACCCAGATATTATAGTGAACACTGATTTTTCCAGTCAAGAGTGAACACAGTCTATCTGAAAATCAGATAAGTGAAAGCAACTGTTCTGACCAAAAAAAAAAAGGGGGGGAGGAGGAAGCCTCGTGGAAAACATGTCAGTGTGGTGTGTGGTTTTGGTTGTGTTTTTTTTTTTTTTGTTTGTGTTTGTTTTTTTTTTTTCTCTCCAAAGAGACAGAGACATGAGGGCAGCAATTACAGCACTAATAGTCCACCCGAATGCCCCTGGAGATCCTACCTGCTGCTCAGGTGGTTGGTATGTGGCCCTCTCTTGGAAGACCTTACCAGGGTCACCAAAGTGGTGGGATGTTTCTGCAGCACAGTAAAAGTGAAATTTGGGTTGTGCTTTAACAGCTACCTCCTGAACCTGCCTTGCATCCTAAGAGAAGACTGCACACTAACTAGCTGCCTGGGGTTCTCACCTGTTGCGCAGCCAGTTTGCATGCTGGTATCAGTCTGTACTGTGGTCCACATCAGGCATTGGTTCTCCAAACACCTGTTTTGCATCCAAATACTTTGTTTTCATTACATTTTGTGACAGCATCTATTTTCAACCCACTTCCTGTGAGACTTGGACAAAACAAGTGCTTTAGCAAAAATCCCACCCTGGCGATATGGAAGGTTTCTGGGTGTATTGCTCTGATGAGCCCTGGCCGGGAGTTATTTCTCCAGAATCTTGGCTGCTTAAGAAAGAAGAAAATCCGAACACAGAAGAAACAGAAGGAAAACAAAACTGCTGTGTAGGAGAGGCAGTCACACTGCATGGTTGAGATGCAGTACTTGAGTAGGTACCTGAGCTGCCTGGCTGCTCTGTTAGTGGTGTCACCTGCGTGCTTAAGAAACCCCAGGTTGTTTAGGGTGGTTTTGTTGCGTTGCCCCTTCCACTGCCTTTCCTACCCCCTTGAGTCCTTCAGCAGAAGGAAATGGAGGTGTCACGTGAAAGGCAGCAGCAGTGGCAGCTGCTCTTCCCTCTGCCTGGAGCGGTCAGATGTACTGGGGACAATTCTCCCTTCCCGATTTTCTTCCCCGAGCCTCATCAATTAGGTGAAGTATTTGAGAATCACCACACTGATCAACAGGGCACATCAACCAGAGTGGGGTTTGAAGTCCTCTCCAAAGCTAGCCTCTGCAGAAGCAGTTTATCCCCATGACCCCAATTTGTTAAGCAGCTCAGCAGCCCCCGACTCACTTCATAGCTTCACATTAGAGCTCTTCAGATGGACAGCGAAACCTTCTTGTCCAGCTGCTTTTCACCTTTCCGGGAGTATGGATTGCATCTTCCTGTGTGTTTGTAAAGCTACTTGTTCAGCAGAAATACAGGTACTCTGAAAATGCAGGTTCTATTGAATCTGTATTATTAGAAGTAATAACTAACAATATTCAGTGAAATACTGTGCATCTTTAGTGACTGCGTTGTTTAGCACTGAGGACAAAGCTTCTGGGGGAAAGTGGGCTGGCAAACAGGCACGCAGCACTCTCATTTTAGAGTCATAGTGCCTCTCCAGCTGTTGCCATGGGTCACTTCAGGTTACACTGGACAAATTGCAGTAAAAATACACGGTCAGCTGATCTCTCTTAATTCATTATCATCCCAGATTTGTACTGTCGTACATTGAGGAGGCTTACCTGAGGCGGGACTCTAAGCTATTGAGCAACCCCAAATTGTTCAAGTATTGCCTGTTCCAAACAACTTGTAGTTTAGTTTAAGGGCCCCAGGACTTTGTAAGGAGGAAGAACTGCTCTGGCAAGTTGTTGACAAATCACTCGTGCCTGTAGAATGGTCTGCTAATGTACTGACAGGTGTTGGCAACAAGAGTTTGAACAGCAGGTTCCAAAAAACCCCAAACAATCCTACAAAACTTCTGAAACAGTAATTTTGAAAAAAATTTACTTGAAGGTATTAATCATAGAATGGAGAAGAAGAGTTAAAATAGTATTATTCAAATGTTTCATAAAAGAACTACATAAGAGGTATAAATTTACAAGCATCACAAGAAAAAAATGTAAAGGAGGTAGAGAAATAAAAAAAACCAGATGACAAGCATTTCAGGGCCAACAGCTGTCCCAACCTTCAAATCTTAACTTGTGGGTCGGTGAGGACCTGGTGGTACCTGCCAGTGGGAAGCCCAACTTGACCGTGCGTTCAGAGCCAGAGGAGCACTGTTTCAGAGCGGAGCCCATCTCCTATTATATATCGGTTACCATAAGGCTGCATTAGTGCAAATAAAAGGGGACGTATTTAATTTAGCACCTTGCTTCTCATCAGACTGGATTTTGCTATTACTCTAATCTTTACAATCTGTGGTAATTCTGAAGGCTTGCGTTCTTGTTGGAGGTTTGTCTTTTTCTGTGCTGAGCTTTGGCTGCATAGATGAAAATTGCATTCTTTTTACCACCTCTCCCTGTCATTCTTTCCTTGGAGCCTTCCTCCTTTGACATCTGCTGTGGCCCTAACATATGCTACGTTTATAAGACCCTAATTTCTAGTTTACAAAAAAACTCCACTAAAGGCTACTGGCTTTATTACATCTGCCTTAGAATTCCCAGTATAGTTTTCATGATTACGTTTTAGTTTAGGAACAGTTTTAGTATTTAGTATATTCTGTGTTTGCACTTAATATAAAGTAGGTAGCTCAAGGAAATTGTTATTGTATGTACATATCTATTATTATAAATATAAAAATATTATATAGAAATACTTGGGAAGCATTTCTTTTGTTTCACATCATATTTCAACATAGTCTTTGCATAAAGTCTTGGGAATGTATTAATGGTGGCAACTGATACTTTCAGGCAACACAGCAGGGTTTTAAAGAGTTAAAGTTTTAAAGTTACAGACCCGAGAGCCATGACATTAACTGTTTTGTAGCATGTGCCCACAGAAGGAAGCAGAGGTAGTCCTGGGATCGGTCAGGCCGTGGGAGGAGGGAACATTCCCTTTCCGGGAGGGTCCCCCTTATCAGAAGGATGGAAGCAAGAGTAGCTGAGAGGTGACCTCCATCTCCTGGGAAGCAGCAGCCATAGGGATTAACTCCTTCAATTTGGTTTTCACGCCAAGTGGGTGCAAGTCTTGCCAAGCCTGTGCCAGGAGCTGCTGGTAATAGGACAGAGCATGTTTCAGGATAGCTTACACAGTAAGACTGGGGAGCCAACCAGTTATGGTATATATTACATTTCTTTGCACCCAAGATTTAGTGTCAGATAGAAGGAGAAAGTCAAGGCTAGCTGGGATCAGGAATACTAATACTTTCTTCGGTTAGGGAGAGCAGCTTCATTTTTCTTGCCTCTCTAATAGGTCTTGTGTTTTACTGACAGCTTTTAAATAGTAGGAGAATGTGTAGGCATGCTTAGGCTTCTGCAGATTATAGCTGACCAGCAAATAATTCCTACCACATTCATGCAGGTATGAGAAGTGCTGGGAGCTGCTTTCTGCAGACTTTAGTCTATTCTTGAGCTCAGAGAGGTCCTCTGCAGGAGGCAGACAGCCCAGATCACTTAAAGTGGTGTTTCTACGGTCATTCTATTTGGAATATA
Source organism: Falco rusticolus (assembly GCF_015220075.1). NCBI lineage: Eukaryota > Metazoa > Chordata > Aves > Falconiformes > Falconidae > Falco > Falco rusticolus. Next base: position 81,517,279 of record NC_051191.1, read on the forward strand.
AATTAATGTGATACAATAGGTTTTATTTTTTAAAAACAGCTTTCAGCAGACTGTGACATTGATACTAGCCAATGATGACCACTTGTTGCTCAAACCCCTTAATATCCATGTGCTTCTCCTCTTCTTCATTCACAGGGACCCTTGTGGGAAACAGTTACGATTTTGCAAACTCCTGGGCTTTGCACAGTGAAAACAAGTGGTGCAAGAGAGTGCAGACTCCAAGCAACACCTGCAACATTTCATCTGATATTGCAGAGAAGGTTGGTGCTGCAGGAATACCATTTTGGTTTTGTCCCCTCTCTACCTGCAGACAGCTTGCCTGCCCTTTAGCAGAACACAAATGCTTCCTTGAATCCATGTCTGTACCTAACGTGGTCCTCCTTCAGCAAGCGGGTAGGATGTGAAGTGCAGGAGATACCTGTTTTGAGTTTCTGAGGTGTAGTGTGGTCTGAGGTAGTTATACTGGGCACTCATCTTGCTGCTGCACTGGAACAAGGTGCATGGTTCCTGGAGTTAACCACAGGGCTGGCAGTGGCCATATATAAGTCCTTGCTGTGGTGCAATGAAGCCAGGTGCAGACAGAAGGTGGAAGTGACACATCCATGGCACAGGTCTGTGCTGTCTGTGGAAGTTCTCAGCCTCCCTGTGAGCCAGCGTGGGGCTGGATGCAGGATGCAGCATGCAGCTGTGTGCTTGCAGTTCCTGAGCTGTAACTATATGCCCTCCCTGCAGGCTCTGGCTGGTGCTAGCAGGAGGATTTCTGCACTGGGCTGCCCAGTGCTGTAGAGAAGTGGCATTGGAGGCTGCATGTTATGACCAATGTCTTATTTACTTACAGTGTTGAGAAAGGAACAATTTACTCACTACTTAGTGAATGCAATTCTGCCCTCTTACTGTACTCTGCCTGTTGCCATTCTTTCTAAAACTGCAGTGCATGTATACCCTCCCTTCCTCTCCCCCATGCCACAAGACCCAACGCACAAACATCAAACAGATAAACAAAGAAGCCAACAGCTCATTTGAGCCTGTAGTGTGAGCTGCTGCCAGACACTTTGGTATTACTTGAGAAAGGTGTGTATATGTGGTGCCTGTAGAAAGAGGTAGTTAATTCCCTTTCTGATCTTGCCAACAGGGAAGTTCTGAAGCCTCTGTGGGTGTCACCACCACAAATAGTATTTGTAAATGTATTGCAGACCTGGGGGTCACCTGAGCAGGGAGGTTCTTTAGCCAGGCTGTTTTTAACAGAGGAGATGTTCTCTGTAGGTGTTGCAAAGGCTCTGTGCTACTATTTCCCTTGCCAGAAGGAGGAGGAGATTCCTTCAGCTATACACATAGATAGTAGCTCTGATTACTGAAGAAACACAGAACTGCTTGTCTCAGCCAACTCTGTGACCCCCTTTGCTGCATCATCCTTTTTCTTCTCCTCTTTTATAAGTATAAACATGTTCCTTGTTTCCCTTAGACACAAGGTGAACACATGCAGATGGTCACCAGCTCAGGGAGGAAAGTAGCTTTGAATATATACTGACCGCATGTGGCATTACAGGTTATGACTGTCATGGTGTATTGAACTGTCATCCATTGAGGGTTTTCATCTGATTTCATGTACCCTGTTGTAAATCAGAATGATCTGGTGGGTGCCAGGTTTAGGTTTACAGCCAAAATTTAGCCATCAGTTTCTAGCTATACAAATCCTGCAGGCCTATACTTGTTAAACTAGGCTCAAATAATTTCTCAATAGTAGTAGCACTTCCTGGAACACATCTGCTCTACAGCTACTTTGGGTGCTGTTTTCCTAGTTACCTGGAAAATGCTGATTCAGACAAGCTTGCAAAGTTCTGACTATTTATACTTCCACTAAGCTTTTGGATGGAGATGCTTGTGTTAGACACATCCTGAAATTCAGTGATGCATGCTCGTGCCCCTTGGCATTATAGCTTCAATCTTGCAGCCTACAAACTTGGCTAAGGAAATACAGCAGTGATTTCAGGTTCAAAATCTCCAGCCTATGTTTCTTGCTTGAGCTGAGCTGCTGTGTGCAAGGGGCATTTCTGTCATGGTCAGGACTGATTGAACACCTGGCTTGAGCAATGGTGCATGGTGCTAAGGGTGCGACCAAAGCGTGAGAGGTTTCAACCTGGCTGAGATGTCTTTTGAGGGTCAGGACTGCATTTTAAACCCAGTTACAGCTCTAGAGCAGGGCTAGGTCTTGTGACTAGTAGTGGCTGCTGGAATTTTATCTATTCAGGCAAGTTTAATGTTTAGAAAATGTCAACATTGCAACTGAGGACAGGGAGTGGCATGCAGGGCAAAATCCTGTCTGATGGGTAGACTGCAACTAATGCTGAGTTTTATACAGATCATCTTAAATACTGATGCTTTGTGGGATAAAAGTTTGCTCTCCCACAAACTGGGTGAAATTATCTTCTCTCTCAAGTGAGTTCATGAGCTCAGAGAATTTAACATTGGCTTAATTTATTCACTGGGCAAGAATAAACACAGCGCTATTAATAGAAGTCCAGCAAAACGAGTGCCTGCTGAAGAATGTTTTTAATAGTGTGCTTTGTTTGCTTGCTTCAGCTTCAGGAATGTAAATCTCAGTCTCCCAGCCTCCCTCCCCACCAGGCGGTCAGCTGCTAGGTGAGGAAAACAACAGCTCTGGTTCAGTGCGTCCCTCCCACCCTGTCCCCCCACTCGGGGTAGAGCTGCAGTTTTCTTTGCCCTCTCCCCAGCATCCTTGGAGTGGTGGCTTCTGAACTCCTTTGCAAGATGCACTGAAGCCAGAAAGCCCTGTTGCTTTTATCTTCGGATCATAGAAAACACAGGCTATTTCATGTTCTTTAATAAGGAAGAGCTCTTGCCTTGATTAATTGCTCCATGTATCAGCTGAAGGTCTTGAGCCAGCTCACACTCTTACCCTACTGTTGCTCAGGGCTTTTCCCTGCCCTCCACCTCCAAAACACCCCCCATGCTCACATACATGTTTGACTGCAGAGAGGTCTGCAGATATGGTTTATTCTCAGATACATGTATTCCCCTTACAGGGCTGGATGCAGCTTGGCATCTGCATGGTGGAGCTGCTAGCTGGCCGCCTCGTCTTGTGGCCTAGAGAGCATGCCAAACTGGCTAGCGTTGGAGGGAGGGAGCTACTGCCTCCCTACCATGCCCTGCCCTCTCCAGCTGCTGTTTAAATAGGAACTGAAAAGAAAGAGCTGCTCTGTGTTGTCAGATCCATTTCTTGACTGCTCAGATGCGATCGTTTAGGCTACCTGTTCAGTGTCTAATTGCCTTTCAGATGACTAACAGCATGGGTAATTTGGATCTTGAAGTATAAAATGGAGTGATGTGGATAACTGTGGTAATGGGGCAGCCTTGAAAAAAAAAAAGTTTTAAAGCATTGCGATTGACTTAGGTGCTCTTAGATGCTACCTTTATTTTCTAGATTTCACCTCTAATAGAAGTAGTGCGTGGAGGCCAAAGTGCACTATTAGTTTTTTCTTTTTTTCTGTTTTTTTTTTTTTCCTTTTTTATTAGGAAACTATACCTATAACGTGTTAGGTGTGAAAATGACTGAAATTAAAATTCAATTCATTTCTGCTTTTGCTGAAATTCAGCTTTTTCTGCAATTGGTAAGAAATAGTCCCACTCCCATATGCAATAAAGAAACAGCTTTGATCCTCAGATCTGAAAGCAAGTGGGAGAGGTTCTCAGCTTTTTGACTGTAATTTGTAATGGTAGAGGTCACAAGCAGGTCCAGCAAAGACATGGATATACAATACTATAATACATATTAGGTGTGAAAATGAGACCCACTGTATCTAAAACCTCATCTTTCTGCTTCTGAAATACAGGGGTTAGCTCAATCGGCATTCAAGTGAAGTGATTTCTGTGAGTTGCTACTATGTTTGCTCAAATGTACAGCCAGCATTTGGTCTACTAAACATGTTGGCTTTGGATGCTTTTTTGCTTGGAAAGAGGGGAGGCTAAATCATTCTTCCTTTGAGTGAGCCAAAAGAAGGTGTATTCCGAAAACTATACCCAATTACGGCACCAAAATATACGCTTCCTGAAAGATCTGTAGAAATACTTCTGTGTATCTATATACCATAGTTTAAATTCAAAGGAATGAGAGGGTGTCTCTGCTTTCTTCTACTGCTTTTTAGATTATATCTCTTTAATGGCCATTCTTAGGCAACAGACAAATGCAGTTCATGCAGCAGCAGAAGGCAATGCCACAGAAATTGGAAGAATGTACAAAATTCCACCTACAGCTCTGTGTGGTGGGACTGGGGCAGAAAGAAGGTCAGCAAATTTATGGTTGTTAAGGGTTGTCAGTGCCAGGACACTGCTAACCCATTTAAAGAAACAGTGAAAGCAGAAATCATGCAGAAGTCAAGGGAGAAGTTTCAAGCCCTTCACCTGTGTTTCAGATAGTGCAGTCAGTTCTGCTACTTTTAATCTTGCAGCCACCTGTACTCTAAGCACTGTTTCAGCCTGAGGCTTCACTCCCTGGTCTGTTGCTTTTAACTAATTCTTTGTGTGGAGCCACTTCCAGAACTGTAGCTCCATGAGCAGGAGCACTGCAGCAGCAGCTGAGACTGACAATATCTGGTGCTTATGGCATATATATATTGTCACCTAAGCTAAAGAACAAGGGCCTCTCTTAGTTCAGCCCGATATGAGTTTTAAAGAAAGAAAGGAGAGAAAATAAAAACAACTTGCAGAATGGTTGAAGTTGGAAGGGATGGTTGGAGGCCACCTAGTCCTACCCCCTTCTTGCAACAGGGACATCCTAGATCAAGTTGCTCAGGTCCTTGTCCACTCGTATTTCAAATATCTCCCAGGGTGATGGTTCCACAGCCTCTCTGGACATTTGTTTCAGTCTTTGACCACTCTTACGGTGAACAGGTGCTTTTTTTTTTTTTTTTTTTTTTTTTGTTTGTTTTGTATCTATTTGGATTTACCCATATTTCAGCTTATGTCCATTAATTCATCACAATAGTTGAGAGATGTCTAAAAGATGGGAAAAAATCAGCAATATTTTCTTGTATAAAGCCACCAGCAAATCTGAAGCAAGTTGATTGTCAAGAGAAAATTGTTGCTTTCTAACATGTATCGCTTGGTTTCTTGATAATCAGCTAGAGCTCTGTCATTAGGTATGTTGCTACTGAACAAGACCAAAGAATACTACAGGGGGAAAAAAAGGGGGAGGGTTTAATTTTAAATCTTTTCTGTGTGGAATCTCTATTTTTGAAGTGACTTTCACATCAGCGTTTACTGGTATGTAATAAACATGGTCCTAAAAGAGTTCTACTACTTTTACTGTTCAGTGGAACAGACGAAGTCTAAGTTCTGTTGTAACATAACAGTTGAGTTGTATTACCTTTTTAACAAGGCTATTACCTTATTAAGAAAACTTATTAACACAGCCCCTAAATGGGCTGATTGCATGTACTGGTTTTCTGTTGCGTGTGATAGTATCTGGATCAAGGTTTTGATCCGGGAGTTGCTGCACTGCTCATCCTCCGAATGGCTCTGAGCTCACTCTCAGTTATATCAGTTTCATCTTGAAGCGCTGCTTTAATAGCTTTTTTGGCTGCTTCTGTTGTTGTTACTTCTACCCTTAGGGCACTTTTTCAGCTTTCTCATACTTCTGTGTAGTCTTAGAGCAGCACCAACCACCATTTATGCTGTTCCAGCTCCCTTCCTTCTAGTCTCTTTTTCCAGCTGGTTCAGCATGGTGGGCATCAGAATTGTTTCAGGCTGGGGCTGATTTTCTGCAGGACAGTAATGTTCAGCTTTCTAATGGTGCTTAGTTAGCATAGGTTTAAGCTCCCTGAGGCCTTTCTCAGAAAGCTCAAACCCCTTTTGTTTATGTGGTTGTTCACTGAGCATTTGCTAAACTCTGAATGTATTCCTAATGGGCAAGACATTTCTGGTTGATTTGTTTTCGTAAGCAAGAGTTCTCTCCTGGTTCAGACATGTACTGGTTTTTGCTGATCACCTGGACAAAACACCCTTTAGCAAAAACGGTCTTTTCTACTCAGCAGTTTTCCCATACAGGTGTACTATCTGCCTTTCAGAGAAGACATCTTGATGTCTGCTTAACTCTGTGGGGTTTTTTGTTCCCCATTTTTCATCTCTCCCCCAATTATTATTTTTTTAGCACAACAACTTGTATGTGCTGTCACTTCAGGCACTTGTTAAGGTATTCTGGAATAATGCACTGTTAATATGAAAGACTCTGAAGACTGTGCCCCGCCCCGCTCCCCCCCTATATAACACCTGAAATATACAGCATGGTTACATCTGCTTATATGAACCGGTGACAAATAAGTAGGAGAAAGTTGTGCTTCAACTGTTTGTGGTAGGGTTGTATCAGAAAATTGTTTTCCCACTTATCTAAACTCTCTCATCCCTTTAGAAAGCTCCACTGAGGACCTCAGACTCACTGAACTGTGAAATAAAGCATATATAAGAGAAAGTCTATTTGGGATTTGGGAGAATTGTTAGCCATAAACTAAGGTTTCCTTAGGTTTTGTTTGACGTACAGCTAAGTTTCCTCTTGTTGCTACCCCATCTCACCATGCAGTCCTCTCCTCCTCACACTAGCTGTCACCATGCTGATTTAATTCAGGAGAAGAGCATAAAAAATTGCTTTTTTCCCCCTGGGTTATTTTCGTGCTATTTATCTGAGCTAAACTGACCTGTCGTGCATGGGACAAGCCAGCAGGAATGACAGGAACATGTGGCCAGAAGTGGGAAACAAATTTGATTGCTCAGATTCCAGTCAGACTCCATCGTTCACTCTGAAACTTACTCTGTTCCCTCATTATCCAAAAGGTGGTCTGGGCATTTTTCTTCCTAAGTACCTTAGTTGTAAGTTACTCTCCCCTGCTGTGTGTGTCTTCCTGGTACTCCAGACACCATCTGGTTCTTCGCTGGGTAGGAAGCAGTTCTTTGTTTCTCTCCATTTCCTCACTGACATATTTCTGTGTGAAATATCCTTATATGACACTGTAATAATCAGCATATTAATGTACCTTTGTGTATATGTGGATGTGGCTCCCTACTAGCTCTTGACTATGATGTTATTTAAAAACATGGTGGTATTACAATTATGTAATATCATGATGTTATTTAACAACAGTAGTGACTGTGTTTGGAAAAGTTGGGGCTTTTCCCTTCTTCCTGAGACTACAGTAACTAATTTCGCCTCTTTCTCTCTCTTTCTACCTTGCTCCTCAATTGTTTGTGCAGGGTGTCATAGAAACTTGCCAGCTGCTAAGAACATCTTTGACCTTCTCCCGGTGCCACCACAAGGTTGATCCAGAGCCGTACCTTGATCTCTGTGAGAGAGACATCTGTGCCTGTACCCAGGGCATGGACTGTCACTGCTCCGTGTTCCTCGATTATGCAAGAAGCTGCGCTCACGAAGGAGTGATTTTGGATGGGTGGCCCGAAGAGAGCTCATGCAGTAAGCTGACAGGATTATTCTTAGGCTGCTTATCCCACATGAGATCATTCCTGCCTTGCAGATTTATATGCTGCAGCTAAACGCAACTGGTGCTTTTTCAGGATGTTGATTCAGGCATGGCAGCTTAAAATCTGAAGTGCCTGTCACTTCCATTTATGTAAAGTGCCTTTGCTCACTCTCCCTTTCAGCTCTCCATCACCCACTTTTTGCTAGAAGTTGTTGTCCCTAAGGCAGGTTGGTTTGAACCATATATGAAGAAGATCCTGAGCTGTTACAGGTCCCACCTTGGTATACAAAGTCATTGAAGACTTATTTGATACATAGACCTGGATGTTTAGGAGCTATTTCACATATGGTTCAGATATATGATATTATCCAGCCTGTATTTGTCAGTGTCCTAGTGAAAGGCTCTCCTTAACATTTTTTTGTAAAGACAATTGTTTCATCCTTTGTTTGCTTGAACTGATTACCGTGAAATTGAGATGTTATCTTTATTAAGCCAAATTTTGTCTAGGTTAGAGATCCTGATTGTATCTTGAAATGCTGCCTTTACTTAGCCCAGTTTTACTGAGGTCAGAAGTCCTGATTGCATCTCTGCCAAGATTTTGCAACAAGGAAGTGTATATGTTGACTGGGATAGATTACGTTTATAGAGGAAAGGTCATATTTGCACCCACCATTGATATACACATATACCTCCACTGGAGAACTCTGGTTAAATACATAAACACACAAGTGAATAATAATAATAAAAAAATATCAATCCTCTAATATCATATTCTCAATGATTTTTCTCATGTTTTTACATTACACAGGAAGGTCTTAGGATGTAAATTGATTTCATGGGGTAACTGACTGATTTGTACCAACAACACTTTCTTCTCTGGTAAAGATACTCTGTTGTTGGCAACCACTGCAGAAAACCGTGCCTTCAGGTTATGGTTAGGGCAGGAAGATACTGCCAACCACTTGTTCAATGGAGGACCAGGGAGTCTTATTTCTAGCAGTAATATTTTACCTTTCCATTGGGACATAAAAGGGATCTGATGAAAATTTTTCTCCTTGCTCAGGGTGCAAGCCAGAGAACCCATTTTTGCTAGGGCTGTCTGTAAGTCTAACTAGAGACGTGAGTGAAATGAATCCCTCTCTGTTCCCAGGAATTACAGAGCTCACGTCTAACCCTTGACTCCACAAACCATATTTTCTTAGAGTCAGGAAAAAGAAGTGGCCTGCTGCCACATCTGGAGCTTAATTTTCCATCACCCTCACTTGTGTATGATGCTTTCTCAGGAGATGGTGATGATGGTAGTTGCATTGGAGGCATGAAACGCTCTGCTGTGTTGGAAGGCCTGTAGTGCTGGGCACACTGTACTAGTACAAGCTGATGCCCAAGCTCCGGCAGCACAGAGAGCAAGACCACTCCTTCGTTACCCTCCCACCTCCTTCCATAGAGGATCTGCTGGGAAAGGGCAGGCTCTGATCTTTCCTTCCCACTCCATGCCCACGCAGTCTTGCTGGGTATGTATATGCATCAGAATGAAGGAATGGCTATAATGTGCACTTGCCTAATGGCATAGCTTACATAATGACAGCAGTGAAGGTACCACAGCATGGGTGTTATCCTGTGCTGGCAGTTCTCTGGAAAGAGAAGGATGGGATTTCAGAGTCTTAACTGTCTCCTGGTTCTCTCTGGAAACATGGAACAGTATAATTTCACAAATGAGTGGAGTAACTGCATAGCTTAAAGCTACAGAACATGCTTCTCTATCCAAAGTAGATATTACGGCAAAACATCTCCCCATCTTGCATTGTTCTTAATGCACTTGGCTTTAGTTACTAAGGCTGAATTTATTAGAAAACAAATTGGCTTTAACCTCTTAAGTATTTACTGCACAACCTGACAGATGATGATGTTGCAGCAAACTGAAAATCAAGCGTCTCTTAAATGTTGTGCATCTGAAAAGGGAATCATTGATTGGAGAGGACATGACCTTTTTGGTGTCTCCGTGGTTAAGCCTTTGATAATTAGGGATTTATTTATTTAAGAGTTATTGAGGAATTTGCATTTCTAATTTCTTTTAATTTTTTCAGGGCCAAGATGTCCAGTTGGCATGGAGTATAAGGAATGTGTATCCCCTTGTGCCAAAACCTGCCAGAGCCTGAATATCAATGAAGTGTGTCACGGACAATGTGTTGATGGCTGCAGCTGCCCTGGTAATTTATTTACTGGGTTATTTAGGGAGAAACATTTGGCAGTGATGCTACCTATTTTATTAGAAGAAGGGAAGCTGTGTCTTCTCTTAGATTTTCCTGAAATCAGAAACACTTCTCTTTTTCTGGGACCATGCCCTACAATAAACCAATTTCTATAATGCCTGTATGCTCACTTCATGAAAGGGCCATTTTTCAGACCCAACTAAAAAGTAAATGTTTCTGTGAAAGCCAGCACCGTCCAATACTCTAGGATTGCCTTTCTTTCTTGGTGAGGGACCGCTTACCATTGCTGTATCTAGATTCATTCTGAATTGCTTTTGGTTAGAAGCATCCAGTTAGAGGAAGAAAGAACAGAGAATAGACTGATGGAGTTTCTTACAGAAAAACAGTATGTGTAGAGCTCACGCTATAATTCCAAAGATCTTCATGTTTTTAGATGAACAATTTCACTTATTACTGCATCACTCATACAGGAGATTTGATTGGCTTAAAAGGGGGCAGCCCAACAACTGCAGGAGAAGGGTTTTGTTCCTGGCTGCAAAGCTTCATATGCTCCCATTTCTAGCTGGTTTTGGTTGTGGTGGTTTTTGTTTGTTTGCATGCTTTTAAAAGGACTATATCTGCATTTCAGCCTTCAAATCTGGACTCTCTGTGAATGCACAGAGGTATTTACTGCCCCCCTGTACAAGGTACCAAGTGTGATGGAGGTTTAATGAGAACATGATTTGGTTTCCAAAACAAGGCAGTAATGACAATGTCAACCTTGTTTGAGTCTTTGTTATTGCATTCAAAGCTTAGTAGTTTCTCATTTAGCTGCCAGTCTCTTACTGGAGGTTTGAAGCTGTCACTCTGTGGCAGGACCTGGGAAGGTGCACATGAAGGGTGACAGGTGATGTAACTAGACACAGGAGCTTATTCTGTTGTGAAGGATCTAGCTATTATATTTGTGCAGTCCTGGGGGTGTTGGGAAAAGCTGAAAGAGATGAATCCACTGGCTGCACAAGGACTTTTGCTATATTCTCCTTTTGGTAGCTGCACTGGTCAGTTCAGCATAGGAAAGGTCTAAGAGGACAGGAACTGAAGAGCAGAGGAACAGGAGTTCAGCAGAAAGGGTACTGCATGAGTAGATGAGCAGAAGGAGCTGCATGAAAAGAAATAATTATCAGCAGTTCAAAACTTCTACTATTGTTGCATGGTCAAGTAGGGAAGAACTTTGATTTGAGTTCTATAGAGAACTCAGGAGGATCTGACAGATGCATAGTGGAATTTAGAATTTAGGATGAGGATTATACCCTCGCTTAGCTTCCCTCCAGTGCTCTGAGACTAAAAAGGATACATTAATGAATGTGGTTTTGGGGTTTGTTTGGTGTTTTTATTTTTTTCCCCTTAAATGCACCACACAGTTCCTTGAATTGCTGTAAATGGAATTCCTATTGCCAAGAAAAAAAGCGGATGTTCTGCTTTCTTGTGCTCCCTGGAAAGCCACACCACTCTTAAATGCTCAGATCTTATTTTGAATGTCTCTCACTAGAAGGATTTTCTCAACAACAACGATCTTTCCAGGCAGCTCTGTGGGAAGAATAGGAGAAAGGGAACTTACCTGTGTCTCACTGTCAGTGGTGGCTGCTGCTGCCAGGGAAAAGGGCCAAAGTCTCTGCAGGCAATTGGAAGGAGTCCCTCAAAGAGGAGGGAGAGGGGTTTTCAACAAACGAAATGTTTGGCTACAGCAACTCTTTTAAAAAGGGAGGAATATCAACTACCTCTCAACATGGGGATCTAAGAGAAAGAAATTTGACCTTTCTTCTATTGCTAGTTTATAGTGCAATCTTGGATAAGTCTTGTAACTCTTCTGTGCCTCCGTTTATCTTTGTAAGATAAAATACTCTATATATAGAATAGGTAATTATAGTTGTGTAATATGGAAACCTCAGCAGCTGAATCCAAGTTGGGAAGCTGGCCCTTTCACTTTTTGCTTCTGCAGAAGTTGAGATGAGAAACCACAGCTCCACATGATAGTATTTCTTTCTCTCAGACCCTGTCTGCTAGACTTCTATGGTGTCCAACTTTGTTTTTTCATTCCCTACTTTGTCTTCTGTCCTCTTACAACAAATACAAAACCTGTCTAGATACCCTTTACTGCAGTCAGTGAAGTGCATGTGTTTTTCCAACAGTTAAGTTACTAGACCAGCTCTGATCAACCTTGATCGTGTTCCCTATGTTTGACTCGTATACGTTCCAATGTTTGTGTTTTGGACTTGGGGATTTGCTAAGCAAAGGGCTCTTCTGGGAGCACCAGAAATGCTCTGTTCAGCACGTCCTGAGGAAGAGGCAGCAATAGAAGGAAAGTAGACACCAGCCCCGTGAGGCTTTTTGGCAAGCCTCATTCTTTTTTATTATGGCTGTCTGTGACTAACTATGGATAATAATGCATATGAAGTCTTGCCAAAGTATATGAAGAACTAGAAAAGCTAATCGTATTTATGTTTGTGTCCCTGTCTGTGTGTGGCATGTGCATCTGCCGCTACCTGGTCTATGCAGAGGGGGAGCTCCTTGATGGTGAACATTGCATTGAAAGCTCCGACTGCTCCTGCATCCACTCTGGAAAACATTATCCTCCTGGCTTCACCATCTCCCAGGACTGCAACTCATGGTAAACTCCGTGTTGCTCTTGTGTGGTTGATGTTGCTCTAGATAAGTACTGCACACTGGTTAGTGACTGTTTTAGATGATCTTTCTGGAAATCTCTCTACATCTAAATTTTTTTCTTACATTGGCAAAGACCTGCTTTCTTATTGGAAATGCTAGCCCCTTCCAAGAAATGAGCTGTTCACAAAGACAAAACGAGCTCCGCTTCTGAAGGGATATTTGATCTGATAGAACAATGTGAGGGTCATAGTCCTTCAACAGTAGAGAACTACCTGTTTCCTGTGGATAAGACAGACCGGCAGGTTCCCATGTCTGGTTAGTGTCAGCGGTGGTGTCTTTGTTTTGACTTCCTACATTTATTTAACCTCTAACCCCATTTCTTTCCAAGAGGAGTTAGCTCAGGCATGTCCTTGGAACTTCTTGCAAAGCTAATGAACCCAGCTGCATGGCTCATGATTTTTATTTTGCTTATAAATGCCAGCCTGAAGGGGGAGGCTAGCTGTCTAAAGAAAGGAAAGGGGAATGAGTAATGCATTCCTGATCTGGTTTTGTGTCAGTGTGGACATTTGTGGAAGGGGTTCAGACATCTCTGTGCCCAAATGTTTCCAATTAGAGTACAGAAGAAGGACTTAATGAAGGCCACCATATGCAGAAGAAAAACTGCCTATGCATCATAACTATTAACCAGAAGGTTTTAATTACCTGCACTGTGTGTCACAGAATATGAACCATAACCGTGACATTAGAATTTTTTCTTTTTCCCTGGAGCTGTCTGTAGCTTTAAGCTTGGGCACATTGTTCAACCTTAGGTGCTCTTGGGAGATCAGTGCTGCCTGATAGACTGTTAGAAAATGCTTCCTGTTATTCAAATTTGAGACTGCTGTAGAGAACATCATTCCGTGGGCTTTTCATTTACCATCCTCAATAAACTGACTCCCAACAAATGGTTTTCAAGGGCTGGGATAATGAAAGGAGTAAGAAATACCTAGCACCTCTTGAAAATTGATTTTGGCGATTCTAGGATTGTCTGGCCTGGTATATGCCACAGGCCCAGGAATGACAGCCATCTCAATCGCTATCAGTGCATGTTGCTGGTTACTAGTAGGGCCTATGGGGCATGGTGCTAAATCCACCACCCAAAACCATTAAAGCAGAGACAATCCACCTCCTTGCAACTTGCACAGAAAGAGAAACCAAGCAGAAGGAGCTTGAGTCAGCAGTGTGCTGTCAGAGTGATGAAGGTCTGCTGTAGAAGAAGCCTAGCTGGCCAGTGAAGGAAAGGGATCATTGCTCTCTTGTGACAAACTCATGAGGCTGTGACCAGAGTATTGTGGCCAGTGCTGGGCCCCCACTGTGAGAGAGAGGATTACGGACTGGAGAGAGTCTTGTGGAGGACGCTGGAGATGATCACAGCAAGGGATTTTATGACATGAGGAGAATCAAAGGGAAATAGATTTATTTGAAGGCTAATGGGGGAACTTTCACTGCCTAAAGTGGGGTTGTAAAGAAAACAGGGCCAAACTCTTCTCAGAGGTGAACAGCGAAAGAACACGAAGCAATGGACACAAGTTGCAGCAGGAGCAATTCTGTTTAGACACAAGAAAAAAATGATTCCCCTTGAAATGGTGCAGCCCTGCGATAGCTGCCTAAAGAGGCCGTGGGACCTCATCCTGGAGATCTCCAAACTCAGATGGACGTAGAACTTGCCCACCTGATCTAACTTTGAAGTTTCCTTCTCTGAGTTGGGGGTTGTGGTATATGATTTTTCAGGAGGTCACTTCCAACTTTTTTTCTCCTATGATTCTGTTGTGTTAATAGACGTACCTTGAGAAGTGTATTTAAAACTCATTCCATTTCAGTGGAATGTGGTTGAAAACTCTGTTAAACACAGAGCCTTGGTGGGGGAAAACATGACTTCTTGAGTTATGCAGCCGTTCCACCTTATATTACCAGCAGTTTCTGTTGAATGATGGTAAGAAGGGATGGATATATTAAGAAATGAGGTTATGGGAGAGGAAAAGGATGTTGGGGACTGGTCTAATTTCCCTGAAACAGAAGTTCATGTTGCAATTATTTGGGAGAAGGTTGCAACAGAAGATTTGAATTAGTGTACTCTTGCCTAAATTGTCATGATATGTTTCCTAGCATTTGTCGACGTGGCACCTGGATCTGCAGCAATGGGGAATGCCCAGGTATGTTGGCTGTATTCTTTTCAGGTTTTGACATGCAAGCCTTGCCTACATCCCTCCCACTTACATCCCATTTGTATTTTTTCCACAGAAGAAGTGAATCTGTCTTTGTTCTTACTTGCTTGCTCCAGTGCAATCCAGATGGGATCATATTTCTAAGTTCTTCTCGTGAGACAAGCCAGACATTGTACTGTATTGTTTATGTGTACCAATGAAAAATCCTGTCTGGTGAGAAGAGCGGTCCTCTTTTGATTACTTAGTTTACCAAGATAAAAGGGTCTGAATGTTCAGAGGATTGGCTTTCAGGTAGAGGAACACTACTGGGGTTCTTTGACCAGGTACCATTCCTTATTTGATTGCTTGAATCAGCATACTTTTGTTGATGGGACAGTTTGAAGTACAAGGAGTAGACTGGACCACTTGTAATACTCCATGAGCTTGGAACCTAATGGTCATATTACAGGTTAAGGAGCTACAACCTCAGGGAGAGGATGGCTGCCCTGCCTTCCACTGGTGGTGGCAGATTGGAGAGGTAGCTCTGCAGATGTTCTTGCTCCTATTTCTCCTACTCTGCTTCCCAGGCTCACTGGTACTGGTGGCTGCTGTCACGTTTTTTTGCCTACATGGGGAATGTGACTTCATGCTGTGCATTGGCCAGCAAAGTGCCTCCTTCCTTGTTTTCTTCTGCTAGTTCTGTAGCCCATCGCCTCAGTTCCTGCACTATGTTCAGCCTGCTTGACCTGGAACAACATTTGACTCTGCTTGCGTTGTGCACAGAAGTCTGCAGGGAGACAGCATGTCTCTTTATGGTTTTGTTCTCCTTGCTTTTGGGAGCTGAGAATGGGAGGGATGAGGAGACTGGGGTTATGGCAGGACAGGAAAAGAGAGAGCAGGTTTTTTGGGTTTGGTGGTTTTGGTTTGTTTTGTTGAGATGAGACCGTGCAATCCTCACAAATTAGGAGAATTACATCAGTCTTAAAATGGCTATCAAAAAGTCTGTCCTTCTATTAACATTAAGCTTACCCGACCCACCAATGCTCTGTTTTCTCCTGCTTTAGACTGAAAAAGCATTTTCCCTGAGGTGTCAGCAGTAAAAAACCCAACACAATGAAGGGGAAGTATGCAAATGTTCAAAATAGAAATATGCTTGAGGTGTTCACTAAAGATTTCTCCAAGTGCAGGGAATCTCACTGTCTAAAATGCAGAATCAAGGACACAAGCCCTAGCTGATTTGTTACGTCTTTTAGCTAATGGGTAGCAACATGCTGATGAACAAAAAATATTTATTTTTTTTCAGTTTTTACCTAAGTTATACCTCTTGATGGCCTTGCTTTCTGGGCTATGATGAATGTGGGCCAAATTTTTATCGTCAATTCCAGCCATGTTTTCTTCTTAGTGATTATAGAAATGAAGATAAGCTTGGCATTGAGACTTGCTGGCAGATGTTGATATGCAGCCTCATGCAAGAGGGAATATAACATTGCTGCCTTTTTCCGAGTTGAGAAGCTGTGCCGAATGACCAGAAGTCAAAAAGAAAGGCAGCTTATTTTTATAGCTACCAGCAATACATCCAAGTCACTTTTCAGCTAGGTTTGTGCAAGACTGAAGGTGCAGCTGTTTTACACGTACCTGCTAACATCTACAAACTGTACTGAGACAGTATGGAAGGGCAGCAAAGCCTTCCAAAGCAGCAGTCCTTCATCGGAGTAGTAGCCAAGTTTATGTTGTTTACCTGTTCTGTTTTGTCTCTATTTGAAGCAATAGTGCCGCAATTTTTTATTGTTGGTTGGTTATTTTTTCAACAAATATTTCTGAAATCATGTGTCACAGAAGGTTTATGTACTTAGACTCACCTAAGTTCCAAGGTAGTTCCATTTTTTTTTTTTTTTTTTTTTTGCCAACCTGTTTGTCAGGAAAGGTTTCTTTATATTGTAGGAATGAATTTCCTACCTGTAAGTTTGGTGATAAAGCTGGGTACCCAGCTGGAGAGAGTGCTTCAGAAGGCAGTAGCTGGCTAGCACTACCGAGAAGCTCTCAAGCTGATATTGTAAATTAATTATAAAGGCAGTAGGTTTCAGGAAATCTCATGGGACGCATTACACCAAATGGAGTAGATAGAGGGACCCATAAGAAGAGACTTTGCCGCAGGAAAGAAATTTTCCTTCCAGGAGCGATGACAAAGGGCTGGGACTTGCCTTGGGTAGCGGTCCCTAGCTCTCCATGCTGCAAACCTGTCCTCTTGGTTCCTGGTTGCAAAGAACGCCCTGGAAATCAAACTGTGCATAATATGGTGGGTTATGCCTAGTTTTTTAAAATCTGTTCTCCACATCTGATAGCCAGTTAGTTGACTCTGAAGTTGAGTAGAATAACATTTGTTTTACCTTTGTGCAAGTTTAATTGGACAGAACAGAAAGTAGGATTTCCAGGGTGAACTAGTAAATAACAAGCCCCCTTACTCTGCAGGGGATGACAAACATCCAGTGGGTGCTGGACTTTTCTTAGGGAAAACCAGAGCTGTGCAAGACTGAGAATCCTCAGGATCTGTGAGGTGCTTTAGCACAGGCTGGTTTAAGATGGTTAACACTGAATGTTGAAGAGGGAAGTTTGCACTTTGATGTTCATAGACAGATCTTATGTGAGACTCAAAGGCAGTGAAGAGAGGATAACTCATGGGGTTCATCTGCCAGATTGTAACATTTAACCTTGCTCCATCCTCTGACAGTGGATTGCTGCTGTAGGCCCAGCATCTGAATTTTGTTTTGGACAAGGAGGTCTCTGCCCACCTTGTTTGCCATGGGGCCATCTCATAAGTGTGATAATCTTCACATATGAAAGAATTTCTTTGCAAGCTCTGTGGAGGTCTTTGCAGAGACGCTAGCATAACAGGGTAATAAATCCCAGTTGTGGCACATGAATACTGCCTTCCTGGAAATGAAGAACCACAACTTACCAAAACATTTTAAGATGCTGATATGCTTACATAGCCTCTTTTTGTAGTAGAAGGGTGGGCAAGCCAGACTTTCACATTACTCTGTAAGGATTTTAGATGTAGCTATTGTAACTATGGAATTATTTTCAACTTTATGCTAGTTAATTAAGACAATGGTTCAGAGTCAAGTCCAGCATAAATTCTGCCCTTGGAAGAACTCCAACACTAATTATTTTCCAGCTCTTCATTTTGATAAGGTATTTTTACTTTCATGTTATAATTACTTATGGGTATTCAAGGCAGCCAAACAAAGGAATCAACAGTTTTGGGGGGTTGCATTCAAGGAGGCCGTTGTGAAGAAAGTTTTCAGACACTGTTTCCTTTATAAAACCTTACTGCAATACTCAAAAACTATCAGTACAGACACAAAAAAGGGGAGCTCACAATCTGCCCAGACTCAACTGTGAAACACAGACTGAGAATGAGATGTCTCT
This sequence comes from Falco rusticolus, assembly GCF_015220075.1. Taxonomy (NCBI): domain Eukaryota; kingdom Metazoa; phylum Chordata; class Aves; order Falconiformes; family Falconidae; genus Falco; species Falco rusticolus. The sequence continues at coordinate 81,535,228 of NC_051191.1, forward strand.
GCGGCAGAAGAGCAGAACAGCAGTGAGAGTGCAACAAGTCTCATTGCAAATTTTGATTTTCAACTTAAAAACTGCCTGTATTCTGCAGCCAGCTCCATGGATGCCGATGTGCTCCACTGAGCTAAGTAAAAGTGTATTTAAAATGTGTCATGTCGGGATGCTGCAAGCATCTGCATAGGGTTAAAGGAGCAACACGTCCCGGCGTATGGTGTGTGTGACTAATGCTGGGTAATCCTGAGTGTCTTTCCCAGCTCTGCCTGTCTTAGGCATTAATACTTCCATTCTCCGTGCCTGTTTCCCCATTGTATAGAGGGAAACTTAGTTCCTGCATAAAAGACAGCATGAATGGCTGTTTAAGATTGGTCAGTGCCACCAGCACCCATCACTTAGGTCCGAGGTATGACAGCCTGCGGAGAGCTTGAGTGACTGAGCTGAATTTCCAGGGCCACTGAGGAAGAATCAAATCCACTTCAGTGCAGAGAGCTGAGCCATTTGCTGACGTCCTCATGACCCTTGTTTGTAACATTATATAGGCTTTTCCGTAGATGTGAATTTCAGCTGCTGAGTGCGATTTATACCATATTCCCCAGCTTTTGTTGGTGCCTGTGTTACTACTGGTAATGACTTACAGGAATAAACAGTGAGATAAGCATCTCGCCGGTGCTTTCTGGTCTGCAGGGAACTCGGGCCTTGTGCAACCTGCTCTGCTGGGCTTCTCTTCCCCCTCAGCGGCTTGTGGGGGGATGGGGGGGGATTCTGCTCACAGCTGGCACTGGGGTGATTCATGGCACTCTGCATTTTTCAGGAGAATGCTCCGTCACTGGCCAGTCCCATTTCAAAAGCTTTGACAACAAGTATTTCACCTTCAGTGGGATCTGTCAGTACTTATTTGCCAAAGACTGCGTGGAAAATTCCTTTTCTGTGATCATCGAGACCGTGCAGGTAACGGCAGCCTTGGCCGGTGCCTGTGGGCCCCTGCGTGTGCTCCTGAGGGAGCGGGAAGGGCTGCGGGAGCGTGATACAAATTGCAGAGGCACAGGCCAACAAAAGTAATTTTCCTATGAAATAATTAGTTTAAATAACAGATGCAGTCTTTCTCCTTAGATAATAAGCGTTTAGCTTCTCCTGGTGGCCACTCCCAGGAGCCTGCCTGGAGGCTGAGGTTTGTCAGGAGGTCTGGGGAAGGAGCCCTGGCTGCCCCTGTGCCAGCTGAGCAGAGGGCATCTCTGGCGGAGCACCCTGAGGGATGGTGCCTCCTTGATGTCTGGGGAAAGGACTTTTCCTTGGAAGCCGAGTAGGGTGCCCAGGCAGAGCAGTGCCTTGAGTTGCTTTCCATTACGTCATATTGGTGGGTGATTTCTGTTGCTCGCTAGCTGGTCAGCAGCTGCTGGCTTTCTTTGCCTCCCCTGAGGGCTGTGAGAGAGGCAGCTGGAGGTCAGCGGGCAGAGATGGCTGGAGAGAGGCAGGAAAGAGAGCCAGTCTGGTGCGGGGAGGGAGGGAGACCCTGGAGGGGGTGTCACAGGGAGGTTAACCCAGTCGTGAAATTAATCGACCAGGTGGGAATAGGTGAGCTAACCTGGAAACTAAAAAGGATGCTGAATAAAGCAGAAGGGAAGAAAGAGGACAGAGAAGTGGAAGGCAGGGAGAGGTACGATGGAATCAGCAGACTGACTGGGTGAAGGGGAGCAGCAGCCTGCCTTGCAGGGCACCAGCAACAGAGAAGTCGCAGGGTTTGGAGAAACAGGGTGTGACTGTGCATCATCTGCGTCTGTATCCTGCACTAGAAAGCTCTGATAGCGCAGCTCTGAGGCCATCTGTGTGTGGGAACTTGCAGAACGAGTTTTGACTGAAACTTCCCTTTCGAAACCAGGGAGGAGACCCAGGGGCTTGCAATCCCTGTTCCTCATCTGCGTAACCCACAGCCAGGAAAAAATAACAGCACAAGTCTCGGGCTCTGTGAACCATGCTGCTGTTTCCCAGGCGGATGGGCTGTGCAGGGCAGCGTGCCCTTCCTGCAGGGTCTGGCCACCACTGGGCACCAGCACAGGCTGCTCCCGGCAGTCTGCTGGAACCCCTGCCGACTGCTTTCCAGGCTTGGAGACAGGGAGCTGCAGGCAGCTCAGCTCCCTGCTGCGTGATTAACAGGGTAATGGAAGAAAGGCCACCAGCCTGGTGTTTGTGGGATGCAGAAACAAAATCCATAAAACCATGGAGACACTTAACACCTCCCAAATTAGATAACAAAATGCTTTCTGGGGGGCATAGGGCTAAGTCACCAATAAAGTGAAAGCTCGAGGTTTGAGGCAAATTTTCCCCTTTCTGTAGTGTGCAGATGATCCTGATGCTGTGTGCACTCGCTCAGCTTCTGTCCGAATCCGGGATATGGACAACAGCCTCATTAAAATGAAACATGGAGGAGGAATTTCACTGAATGGACAAGACGTACAGATCCCTTTGCTACAAGGTGTGTTGCATGGGCTAACTCTGGCCAGCCTTTGAAGGGGTCCTACTTACTAGTGTTCTCTGGCATGCCTTAGCCCAGTTCAAGCAAAAAGTGCTTTCAGTACCAAATTCTCACTTCTTCTAGAAGCCCTGCCATTTCAGCTTCTCTCCATGCAGCTGACACACCTTTGCTGACCTCCTCTAAAATCAGGAGAGTTAAGCTGGTCTGGATTTGTGATATGTGATCTTGAAAACCACTGTTGGTCTGTGCTTTTTTAAATTATTATAATTTTTCATCCAGAAGCTTGAAATCCCTCCTGTTATCTTGTAAAATGTCACAGTTAATGTCTAAGGTTTGGCAGAATGCATATATATCCTCTTCTAGAGCTCCTGAGTGCCTTGAAGTGTGCCTATGCACACGTTCATGCAGATGTAAACTGCTGAGCAGGCACGAAACTTGGGAAGTGTGGCCTCCCAGACTTTGGCAGACCTGCATGCCCCCTGCTCTGTGGCAGCTGCTCTGTTGGCCTGTTCAGTGTGACACAGCAGTCCCGGGCAAGGAAACACTGCAGCCTGGCTTGGTTGACTGATGCTTTGTGGTTATCTTAAGGTGCCCTCCGTATCCAGCGCACAGTGAGGACTTCAGTTCACCTTACCTATGGAGAAGATTTGCAGATTGACTGGGATGGTCATGGTGAACTCCTAGTGAAGGTACTCTTTCTTTCTGTTTTATTTCTGCCTTTTTGCTCCCTCTCTCGTCCCACCCAAACATGTACAAAGATTTTCTTGTCTGTAGTGAGAAATTGCTTTGTGTTGCATGTTAGAAATTCCATTCTCTTTTGCTACCCCCAGAGTTATATACAGGTCCTTTTGTATTCCAGAAACAAATGTTTTCATCCTACAGCAGCTTGGCATCTTCTCCCCCCCCCTTTTTTGTGTGTGTGTGTGTGTGCAATAACAGCCATTATTAACCATGAACAGTTTTGTGTTTTGTTCAGCAGATACTGTCCAAACAGGATTTTCCTTTAATTTGCTTTGACTGTCCTGTCTAAAGTAATGGATTTGTATGACTTAAAATAAGGGAAGAATATGGCTCCAGGGACAAAGTTATTCATAATTTCCAGGAAAAATCAATTAACTCAACAGAAGATATGTTGCATGCTCCTTCTACTGTGAAGAATGTTTAAAGTCACCCTTGATTAACAATTAGGGTTCGTCTGTGCTGCAGACTGCAGTGGAGTGTAGAAATACCCAAGCCCAGTTTAAAAGAAATGAGCTGTAAGGGAAGCAGTTTAGCTGCAACAACAGAATGCTTCACCTAAACCACTTTTTGTATGTGTGTGTGTTATAAGCTGCAGAATGATTTGCAGTGCAGAAAAGCCTGTGGGAGAAGGGGGGAAGATTATTTACTGTGGAATGATCTCCAGACAGCTGATAACCCATCACAGCTTCTCCAGCTAAGCTATCTGTTGCCCTCTTTGCTCCTACAAGAGGCTGTTTTCTTTCAGTTGGTAGGTCTTAGGGACTGCAGGTGTTGTCCTTGAGGGTGTATTTGCTCCCTCAGGAACATGACTCCTTCTGTAGTGTTGTTTCCTGGTGTCATGACCTGTGGGCTACAGATGCTAAGTCACAGTGATATGCTCTCCTGTGATGCTGCGTGGCTATGGACCTACATGCTCCTGCTGCGTCTACGTGGATGGGTGCTTAGCCACAGCTCTGCTGCCTTTGAGCCCCACTTGCGGCAGGAGATCTGCAGCTGGGCACTGTGTGGGGTGGTTTTGCTCACTGAGAATTTGGCCAAGCAAGCCGGTTTTACTGGGGTTTTCTACTGAGCAGTGGGCACTGCCCTCTCTGAACCATGGCATTGCTTTTGCACTCTCCTTGCCTGCCCCCCTTAAATGTCAGATCTGGCACAGTGTAAAGGTTCACAAAAGCTGGTTCAGAAGTGAGTACAGGAGCCGAAAAGACAACAGAAAAGAAAGGTCAAGAATAACTTCAGAAAGCATCTATGGTTTTGTTGTTGTTTCAATCTAGCCTGTATGTCTGTGCTCTGAGGGTCCTAGAAGTTGTTTCTGGGCTGAGCATAATTCAGTTCAGTCCCTTGGCACATCTCAGAAGTTTTGGCTTTCCTCAGTGTTCAAAGTATTTTTCTGCCTGGTCAGAGACCCGTATAGCCTGGCAAATTCTTTCTTACAGTTAAAACAAATCTAATTTTCTGCTCCAGATCCTCTACCCATAAAAGCAGTGGAAGTTTCTCCAATTGTCTGTATTTATTCAGTTCTGGTCCAAGCTCTTTCCCTCACTGAGTATCTAAAGCATCTTTTTAATTGCTTTTGGAGACTTAATTTATGCTGGATTTGTAGACTAACTTGTTGCCAAGTATTTCTGACAATTGGGGGAAGTGATACACTTCCATTACCTTGGCCAGACTTCTGGTAAAAATTCTTTCGATGTTCCTCAAGAAGGCTCCCCTTTCTGTGACCATTTGTGGTCACCAATTGGCATTTGTGATTCAAGGTTCCACTTGAAAATATGTCAGAAATTGGGGTTGTATGAGTCACTGTCCATCTGCAGAGTACGTGAAAGAGTAGCTTCCTTGGCCATCGGAGCAATAAGAATATGTATCCTTTAGTAATTCATGGTTGTTCTTTCTGGTGGCCCATATTTGCACACTGGCCACTGTGTCTGAAGGGAAGGTAGTATTAGGTTGTATTTTGGAGGATGTTTTTATTTTTAATTTTACAGAAAAGCAGTTTTCTTTAAAAATGTTTTTCTGGCTTTCTTGGTTCTGTTTTCACTGGTTACTCCTGCCAGTCTAACTAGTAGCACTCTACTAAATGAATACAGAGAACTACTGTAGCATTAAAGCACTAAGTCAGCTCCCGAGGACAGTTGGTAGTACTTGTGGTACACCAGATCTTTACTTCTGATAGAAACTGACATTTCCTACTCGAATAAATATTGGTGCCTTTGTGTTGCAGATGTTGCTTAGGAGATTTCCCCTTGCTTACCTCTAAGTTTAGGGTCCCATTTCAGCTGTCCCTTCGTTTGCAGCAAGAGTATGACAAAGTGGAAAAGCTATCCCTTCATTTGCAGCAAGAGTGTGACAAAGTGGAAAAGTGTGTCTGCTATGTGGGTTGTTTGCAATGCTGCTTGTAGCGCGTCATAATTTTCTCTAGGCAGGAGGAGGCTCTGATGTGAGGTAATGTAGCTTTAGCGGTAGTACTCTCTTCCTTACTTTATTAATGGTCCTTAATGGTGAGGCAAACAACTCCTCCAACATTGCCTCTGTTTTGTGACAAAACCGATCTGTTCAAATTTTCTTAATCTTCACTGTTTTGTTGAAATGTGAAATGGTTTCAAGTGCAGTACCTTTTCCCAAATTACCATTGGAAAGATAATCATCTAATTATGTTTAAAAATGCAACCTCCACTGTTGCCCTGTTCATTTACAGGAAGGAAGGGGAAAAACAGGGAAGGACTAAACTGGAGGGCTGATCAAAGCATAAAAATAAGCCATTTTTCTCATACTTACCCTCAGTTACCATCTTGAAATTGTTACTGTGCCATCCAAAAATTGTCCTGCTGCTAATAGTAGCATTTTTGTTAGAAGTTTAAAAACGTAGTACAATGCAATTGTATCTATAGTCTTTTAATGTGTATTTGAGACTTTCCTTGATTGTTAAATTGTGTATTGTTCATTCTTTAGAAAATCTTGCTATGCAGTGGTGACCTGTTCTGGAGGATGATCAGGCTAATGTTGTCTTCCTTAGCTGTCTCCAGTCTATTCCGAAAAGATGTGCGGGCTATGTGGAAATTACAATGGTAACCAAGGGGATGATTTTCTTACACCTTCGGGCATGGTAGAAGCTCTTCTGGAAGATTTTGGAAACTCCTGGAAGCTCAATCCAGGCTGCCAAGACTTGTTAAAACAAGACAGTGACCCCTGCAATCTCAATCCTCGTTTAGGTACTGAACTCCATCCAAAATTAACATGTGCTGCAAACTGTGATCTTCCGTTTTACATAACAATAATAAAAAAAAAGAAAAATAAGGGAAAAGAGTAGAAAGCTGGTTTTGCTTACATTACCAGCGAGGTAACTGTAATCACTGCTAAAAACCCCAAAACCCAAAACCAACCAACCAAAAGAGAAACAAACAAAGGGAGGTGCTGATCGACGCAGTCTTCCTAAGGCAAATGTAATTTTTTGTGAAAACTGACAACAAAAATCAGTAATGTGGGATTATGCGACTGTTCAGTTTGAACCACAGAGTTAGACCATCACAGTCACAGCACAAACTCGCGACCCTGAAACTACTTTTACAAGCGATAACAATACTATGTTTATCCTCTGGGTGGACAAAACACCTGTCATCTTCACCCCTCTGTCCTTGCTCCTTATGCACTTTTCCTGATGCCTTGTCTCCCTTCTTTTTACTGCATGCCAACAAACAGCCTTCCTCTTTCCCTCCATACTGCTTGGCTGTCCAGGTTGGACACCGAGAGAAATTCTCAGAGCAGTTTTCTTGTCCCAAGTGTTACAGCAACCTCTGATTTTGGGGGGGAGCAAGCACACAGAAAATTCTATGGCTGTAGATTAGGGCAAATGCTGGTAATTTGCAAGTATAGTGCAGCCTAGAAGGTTTAATTTTGCAAATATAAAAAGCAGCAGAAAGCAGAGGCCCTGTAAGAGGAAGTACAGCACCAGAAATAGTGGTAACAGAATATAAAAGTATTATTTTTCCTTGATTTGTTTTACTAGTGAAACATTATTCTTTCAGTGGAGCTCATGACATATAAGCTATGATGCTATCTATGCCTACTTGATCCTATTTTAGTCTTCTGTGTGGTTTTTTTTTTTTCCCAAAAGAAAAAAGAATATTTGCTGTGCCTCCACTAGATTTTCTTGAAAGCTGCTGATTGATTCAGTGGAAGCATGTAATTTTTCTCTTTTTAGCCAAATATGCTGAGGACTCCTGCTCAGTTCTGATGTCTTCTGCATTTGAACCCTGTCACCATGAAGTCAGTCCCACTCCTTATGTGAAGAACTGCCGCTTTGATGTTTGCTCCTGCTCCAATGGCAAGGATTGTCTGTGCTCTGCTATTGCTAATTATGCAGCAGCTTGTGCTAGGAAGAACATCCTGGTCCAGTGGAGAGAACCCGACTTCTGCCGTAAGTGAAACACTCCTAAACTCCACTTGTTTTCCTGTCTGGAAGAAATTTCACAGCAATGTCAGGTGAAAAACTTAGAATGAGATAATTTCAGCAAGGTGCCAAATATTTCATACGACAAACGATGCAAAGCAAGGATGCAAAAACAGTTCACAGAGACTGCTCAGCACTGGGGGAGAGAAGCAGTCACCTGACATACCTCAGCAGAGCTTTTGACTGGATTTCCATTTTCTGCTACACTTAAGTTTTAGCTACTCACCTGAAAACTTTTTAAATATCCCAGGGTAGAAATCTCCAAGTGATTTGTAGTGATGCATGAATTTTTTTTGGTATGTCCTTCTTTTGAGGCCCAAGCTTCCCAGGTCCTGACCTGGTTGATCTGTGACCTCTGACATTACCCAAAGTTGAAGGAATAGAGGAAGCACAAAGGCAGGTACTTGGTCACAGAACAGAATCATACCAGTGTAGACAAACTTGTATCAGAATGGACCACTGGTACCAACCCTGCTCATAGCAGAGTAAACAACAGCGGATTGCCAGGTGGCTTGTCCAGACAAGTTCTGAGTATCTCCAAGGATGGAGATCCTGCAAACTCTCTGATATGTATCTCTCTTAGCACTTTGATAATCACCCTGTCAGTGCAGCAGTCTGAGATCTGTGTCAGATCTCATTTTGTGTACGCCATTCAGCTAGCGGGTGGATATAATTTTTCTAACCACATATGAGCTCCTTTCCTTCTGCTCTGTGTAAATTCTAGTATGATGTGGCAGCTGGTTCAAGATGAGATCTTGAACATTGATCAACAGGCCATGGGTGGCACCACTGAGCTAGCAAAATAGTGGGGTTTTTTGTCTGTGTTTTTTTTGTGTAGACATTTAACTCCTATGAGAGTCAGTAAAGGTTGAGTTTTTAATTCCCCTGAGGACTGTTTGCAGAATGCTACTTGTAATAAATGGCAGTGCTCATTCAAAAGCTTGCAGTCTAAAAGATGAGATGTTACGAGAGGATAGAACAAAAATTCAGGCTGCAGCTTTGGGTTACCGAGGTGGGGTTAACAGAGAGAATAGGATGTTTTTGCAAGATTAATAGCCAAACTGTTAAGAAGCTGGAGCAGAAGAAGCCAACGTATTTTATTTATTTTCTTTCTCTGTTAGGTCAATGTGGTAGGAAAAAATTCATTGCAATGGAATTTTGATTGAAGATGGACACAATTTTCCCTATAAATATTTGTGAAATTGAGGTTTTTCCATTTTCCTGAGTAAGTTTACTATTGAGGAAAGAAGACAATTGAAAATTTTGGGGGGAAAGCATGTATGCTTGGCAGCTGTCCAGATCTGTTCTGTTACTTCTTCCCAAACAGTGCATGGGAAAAACATTTATGATCTGAGTGTGTAGAAACTGGACAAAAGAGAAGGAGAGGTCACTGGCCTTCCACCTGGTAGGGTCTGTACCTGTAAGGTCAGCAACTACAGCTTCTGCAGGCTGGAGGGTATTTACTGCGAATGAGAGCAAAACCAGTTTATGTTAAACTGCTGCATGGTTTCATAATATTTTACCTAATTTATGTAAATGTTCAGATAGTGGAACAGTAATGTAATAAAAATCCTTTTAAAACTGTGCAGGTCTGGAGGCTGAAAGAAAGAGCAGCAATAATGCACCATCGTTCTTTCTGTAATTGAACAAGTCAATTTTCACAATTAATCTTTAATAGCACAGAGCTGCTTCTTCCTTTCTGTGCATTACAGAGCGCTTTATGTGCTCGTAAAGTGACGATTTCCCTGATTGCAGATCCATCAGCCCCCATTAAATAATCCTGGTGCCCTAGACATCTCCTGTCACATGAAGGAGAAAAATCCCTCTTTTAATGGGCTTGAGAGGTGAATGTGCAGGTTGTGTAATTTGTGCTGATGGCCCAGTGCACTGCACACATACTCGGTGCCTGCCTTGGTCAACGGAGATTCAGTTTCTTGGGAAATGACTTGACAGAACCGGTTTGGTTGATCTGAAGTGGATAAGTGGCAGGGAGGCAAGTCATTAGTGTAGCACAGCACTTCTGCTGGGTGTCAAGCTAACAAGCACATTAATCTCCCAAGTCTTGGAAATTATTTTAGTTGCAGTTTGATTGTTTAAGAGCTGACTTGTACCCTTGTAGCTTGTCATGAATAAGCAACAGAGCCACTCCCTTCATGCTGCATGAAAGGAGCAGATAGGCCATACTGTGAAGGGCAGGCTCTCATGTACATGCATGTAAAAAACTCAGTAAAAAACCTGCCTGGATGGCCAGGCCCAAAGAGCGGTGGTGAATGGAGTTAAATCCAGCTGGTGGCTGGTCACAAGTGGTGTTCCCCAGGGCTCAGTATTGGAGCTGGTTTTATTTAATATTTTTATCAATGATCTGGACGAGGGGGTTGAGTGCACCCTCAGTAAGTTTGCAGATGACACCAAATTGGGTGGAAGTGTTGATCTGTTGAGGGCAGGAAGGCTCTGCAGAGGGATCTGGACAGGCTGGACTGATAAGCCGGGGCCAATTGTATGAGGTTCAACAAGGAGAAGTGCCAGGTCCTGCACCTGGGTCACAACAACCCCTGCAAAGGTGCAGGCTTGGGGAAGGGTGGCGGGAAAGCTGCCTGGCAGAAAAGGACCTGGGGGTGCTGGTCAACAGTTGGCTGAATGTGAAGTGCCAGTGCGTCCAGGTGGCCAAGAAGGCCAACAGCATCCTGGTTTGTATCAGAAAGAATGTGGCCAGCAGGACCAGGGAAGTGACTGTCCCCTGTACTGGTGAGGCCACACTCTGAATACCGTGTTGAGTTCTGGGCCCCTCACTGCATGAAAGGCATTGAGGTGCTTCCAAAGAAGAGCAATGAAGCTGGTGAAGGGTCTAGAGAACAAGATTTAGGAGAAGCAGCTGAAGGAACAAGGGTGGTTTACTCTGGAGAGAAGGAGGCTCAAGGGAGATCATATCACTCTATACAAGTACCTGAAAGGAGGCTGTAGTGAGGTGGATGTCGGTCTCTTTTCCCAAGTAACAAGTGATAGGATGAGAGGGAATGGCCTGAAGTTGCACCAGGGAAGGTGTAGATTGGATATTAGGAAAAATTTCTTCGCCAAAAGAGTTGTCAAGTACTGGAACAGGCTGCCCAGGGAAGTGGTTGAGTGTAAATCCCTGAAGGCATTTAAAAGTTGCGTAGATGTGGAGAGTAAGGACATGGTTTAGTGGTGCACTTGGTAGTGTTAGTTTAATGGTTGGAGTCGATGATCATAAAGATTTTTTTTCCAACCTAAATGATTCTGTGTCTCGTGTGTGTATATATGTATGTATGTGTTGTTTTGTAGCAAAGGGGAATCGGTCAACAGATTCCTAAATCTTTCTTCAGGTTTTAGGTCCTGTTGATAATGTGGTGGTGCTGGGATAGTTTTTTGTCTTTGAATGGCTTCTGTAAGAGGATTTGTATGGGATAAATCCAAGAGCGCTGGAGTGAGGAGTAGGGAATTAAGGGCAGACTCTGAGCAGCATTTGAGGGTGGCTGCTTTACATGGTGGGGCTCAACATGCTGGCTGGTGCTGGTAGAGCAGCTGTGTTCAATCTAGTCCTCACAGGGTACGTCTTGACCCAGAACATCTGACCTAGATGTGATTGTGTTTTCACCTTGTGCTACCCAAGAAACTGGTCAGGATTTATGCCTTTTTCACTCTGGGTTGAAAACCCACCCACAAGAAGCTGGATGAATTATCTAATTGGATACACATTTTCCCAGTGCTTTTTCCACTATTTTCCATCTTATTCCTGAGAAAGGCTGATCTTCAGCGCACATCGTTGAGCTGTTTTGGTTTTGTAATAGGCATCCGTACAGAGTAGGTGCACCTCGCCTTTTCCTCTCATTTTCCTGGCAATAATGGGATGTGTTTTTTTTTTTAGTGACTGTATTACAAAGTGTGCAGACAACAGTCTGCTCCCAGGTCAGGTCTTGCCTTTTGGTGTTAAAAACAGATGTTGCTGGAAGGTGATGGAGGACAGCATTGGGACTTGGAGTGTGAACATGACATTGAGTAGCATAACTGGAAAAATGGGGGATGTTTCTAAAATTGTAGGAAGTGCATGGATGAGTTACAAAGCTTTAGCTAAGAAAGGGATCCACTGCAAAGTTGTCCCTGTGGGCAGGGAGTGGTACCACTGACTAGAAAGCAGAGCAGGATGTTTGGCTTAGTTATCCCATCCTTTTTGAACCTTAAAACTCTGGTAAACTGGTGTACCCGCCTGAAATCTGCCAAACCAGTTCCTTATTTCCAGAGGTTCCTATGTAGCAAATCATATTTTTGGCTGAGACTTCATGGTTATCCTGCTTGTACATGCCTTTAGTGATGAAAGTTACTTTTAAAATTGTCCTCAGCCCAGGGCTGTGCCTTTTCAATATTTGATTTACTGCAAAGATCTTGTTTATGTAAATTAGAAGCACTGTTCTGTGAATAGCTGCCAAAGACTCCTTTAACTGTGAGTGAATCTATCACCTACTTCTGAGTTACGAGGTATTTACTTGGCCTACTGTGTTGATGAGCACATGTAAATTTCTTGTTAAATAGTTTGGGCCCAGGTCCCAAACATGGGAGATCTTTGCTCTGCAGAATGCTTCATGTCACCTTAGATGCGTCTGGGCTGGATCCTTAGGTTAAGGGCTTATGGTCCCATGTATGGGACTTCAGGTGCCTCAACAGAAGTTGGGGAGATGTTGGTGCAGCCATGCCTGTCTTCAGTAAGTAGAAGTAACTATTTCAGAGGAATTTTGTGAAGGTAAGCATTAGATGTTAGTTAGCATGTAGGGCTTGCTTTGTTAGTGTCAGTTCAGCCCTGCTAACAGCTGGGTGAGGCTGCAGGGCAGTAGCCTTGCTATAGTTGTTTTTTGGTGTGGGGTTTTTTATTTTTGTTTTTTGTTTGGGTTTTTTTTTTTTTAACTGTCATTGCTGCTACGGTTCCCAGGGATGTGTGCTTACAGAAGAGAGGGTAGGGATTATTGAATCATTCTGCTGTGATGACAAGGGGAAGAGCTTTCTCTGTAACCCCTTCATCTTGGTTTTAGCACAGTGCAAATGTGTCAGCTTTTATTTGCAGCTGCATCCCTTGCTCCACTGAACATCCTACCTCATCACTGCACAACTCCAGCCGTTTGCTTTGGAAGGTTGATGCAAACGACAGGTTTTGTAAGCTGGTCAGGGGCCTGTTAAAAGCCCTTGATAATACTAACTTGTTTTCTCATCTTCTGCAATGTGTTGTCGTAGCTGCCACCTGGTGCCGATGCTGATGTATGCAGAGGAGATTGCCTCAAAATCAGTGCTGTAGAACTTCGTCGAAGTTTTATAAACAAAGCAACCAAAATAGCTCCAAAGACCCTAATTAGCTCTCCATAAAAATCAATCAATCATGGAAAGTCGTTAGTACCTAAGGTTTGGCTCCATAATCACTAAATTACTTCTTTATTTGCACTTGTTTCCATAGAAATCACCGAGAGCTGCTGGGATGTGAGGCTTTTAAGTATTGTAGCACCTGCTTACCAAGGCAGAACCCTACCCTACTTCTTATTTTGACCAAATTGTCCCTAACTGGGTTGCAAAGGAAGAAAAGTGTGAATGTGTACATGACACTTCTAAAGCTCCTAACCTGCAGGTCTCAGTAATAACAGAGGTTGGACAGAGCCTGTGTTTTTCATTCTGAATGAAATTTTGTGGATGGATTTTGATTGCAGGGATCGCAATCCAATCCTGACCTTTACTGGGAACGGCACGTAGTAAAGTTTTGCTTGTGTATGTATAAGCAGTGCCGTAGGCTTCACTGGTGCTGCAGACTTAAGGAGACAGTAATACGGGCCTGCACTGATGAGTAGATTGTGTAAATACATTTTAATTCCCAGCTTCCCGGTCTAGTTTAGGCAGCTTTTCCTTTAGTTGGCTTTGGATCAAATGCCAGTCTCCCTGATGTGCACATCGTTCAACAGCAATGACCTGTCCTGAAGGCCAAGTGTACCGGCAGTGTGGGATGCCATGCAACCAGACCTGCAGATCTCTGTCCTACCCAGACGAGGACTGTGATGAACTCTGTGTAGAAGGATGCTACTGTCCCCCTGGGCACTACCTTGATGAGCGTGAGCAGTGCGTGCCAAAGTCCCACTGCTCTTGTTATTATGATGGTGAGATCTTCCAGCCAGAGGACGTCTTTTCAGATCATTACACCATGTGGTAAGTGCAATGTTCGTAATTCATCCCTGCATGCTGTGACTCAAATTTTTGGATAGCCTGAATGATTAACTGCTTCAGTTCCTCAGTTCCTTTACCTCCACTGAAAGGAGTTTAAAAAAGGGCAAGATTTTGCCTCCAACAAACCAAACGGTGAGTTTTCCTGTTGCATCTCTATCCATATAATTTCAAATGTCACCTTAGTCAGAACACAGTATTAAGCCCTGTTCCATGAATAGTTTCTGCCAGTTTGAAATGGAGTTTAATTACTGACAACAGCTACTTCGTAGGCTTTTAAAATGTCACTTTAATGTACTGAGATACATTTCTTAAACGTTAAAACCTAATTACCTCTATCAAAGATGCAAATATTAAAAAGCATTTCTTATTTTTAAATTGAGTAGCAGTACACTGACAGTAGGAATGTAATTGCTGGGCAGCTCCTGGCAAGCCCAGTTTTGGGAACAGTGTCTTCTCCTTTTCTCCTCTACAACAGAAGTCATGAGTTGCAGGAACGAAGTGGTCCCTTACCTCTTTACCACAGGAGACCTATTATCTTGCCCAGCTTTATGCCTGAGCAGATGCATTGAATTCAGCAGGACAGGGCTAGCATACAGCTGGGTTACCATGCTAGTATATCACATCAACTATTTTAAGGAAGGTTTGCTCTTAAGGTTGATAAGCGCAGTAGATGGAGAGCAACAGATCAGCCCCAATGTGAGGTGTAATTTTGATACGCTGACAAGTTCCCTGCAGGCCTGTCTGTAAAAAACAGTGTGAGTGAAAGCTAAATGTCACTTTGTTAAATATAAGCTCTATTTGTTTTTCTTAGCTATTGTGAAAATGGTTTCATGCACTGCAGTACAAACAGAGTTCCTGGTGCCTTCCTGCCAGATGTTTTTGCTGATGAGAGACCATCTGCCAGAAGTTAGTATGCCTTAAATAAAAATTACATTTTTTCTGATTTTTCTTTTTTTTTCTTTCTTCCCCCCCCTCCCCCCCTTATCAATCTTTTGGTAATTAGGACAGGGAAGAAGTACCAGAGGTTGCAGTGGCTGGTGATGTTATGAGTCTCTTTCTAATTTTTTAAACTTTTATTTATTTATTTATTACAGAATAGAAACCAAATATTTGCACGGGAGGATGCAGAGATCATTGAATGCCACCTCTCAAAATGATAGTTAGCCACTACAGTCTCTCTTTCGTTGAAGATGTTAAGGGGTCTCTTGGCAGTGATCTGAGGCCCCCGGTTGCTATTTGAGGATCATGCCTCATCAGTAACCAGCCAGCTTTATACCTTCTGCTTCCGACTGCTTAGTTGCAAGCTCTCCTTTCTGGTGTAAACGAAGCTTTTTAAAGCCACCAGGCATCTTGCTATAAAACCTCCTGGAGACTGACAACTGCCTTGCAGAGCTAGGCACTGCGTTGGAGAGCAGGACAGCATCAGTCTGGGACGGTTTGAGGTTCCCCACTGATACATGGATGGAGCTTACAGGATTGTGACGGGGAGGAGTTTTGAGCTTGGATGCATCTCAGAGGGGACAGGGCTAGTGGGGATTTGGTGAGGCCCAGGAATCTCCCTATGCAAATACCAGGAGTAACCCCAAACACAGTGTCGTCCATGGCACACTGCCAAGTGTACCCGTTCAAGGTGTTTGGAGAAAAATTTTGGTGGTATTTACCAGTGCCTTGGAGCCAAAGAGTTGTTACTTGCTTTTGCATCTTCTGATAAACTACCAGGCATCTTACTGCCAAGCTTCCAGTGGAAAACACCATATATATGACTGGTCGGTGATGTGATTAATGTTGCTTGGTAGACCACCAGTAACAATGTCACTGGTTGGCCCCCACTGTTCTTCAGGTGTAGCTTTCTAGTTGTATATCTCACCAAACTCTTACCTTAATGCTGTTAAGATACAATTTTCCTGATATTAGGGTGTTAAGACTTAGAAAACCTCAGAGGCATATTGCTAGCACTGCTTGAAATAATAACCTGGAGTTTCCTGGGACATTTTGATCTGTCAGAACCTGAAGTCTCAAAGAGTTTTAGAACTTGTATTTAAGATAAGGGCGTTGTTATTAACAGTCACCAGTGTGGTTATACTCAGTGTTGGAAGTGGTTCTAAGTACAATAGTATATGATGCTGTTGCTTCTTATAGAATATCAATTTAGTGCTACCATTGCTAGTGTACACTGCCTACAGGTTGAAATACCTGTTTCATGCTAAACTGCTTATAGCCCTAGTGCAATCTCGAATTGCATGATTTTTGTTGTTAAAATGGTACTTAGCTTAGTGCAGCTTTTTTGCTTCTGTATTACAATACGTACTTTTATGATAACATAACTGAGGTCACTTCATGGGAAGTGGGGGCTGTTGCCTTTACAATGTCATGCATAGGGGTGTAGTGGCATTTTTCCAGTCTATATCCTAGATTAGTTTTCTATTTAAAATCTTGATCTATCCTTTAGAAAAATACTGTACTAACAATACTTAAGTTCTAATTGCAATTTTTGTAAATTTATTTTTTAAAGTAAAAAGGAGCTTGACATGCAGATCCCCCATGGAAAGCTTTATCTGTCCTGCAAACAACCCAAGAGCTGAAGGGTTGGAGTGTGCCAAGACTTGCCAGAACTACGACTTGGAGTGCATCAGCCATGGCTGCATATCTGGATGCCTCTGTCCAAAAGGGATGGTAAGTAGGTTTAACTGCAACAAAGAGAGGCGGATCCTCATTGCTTTCTTGCCTTCTTCCTTTCCTACCAGAAATCTTCCTGCAGCTTGGCAATATGTGATTGTAAAGTATTGACTGTCAAATTGTGGCTGGTTTAAATTATGTATATTAGTATATCTGCATAGAAGTTGAAGTTTAGCTTCTAATTGTAATAGCATAGTATATGTGTATAGTAAGAATTGATAATAAAAAAGCCCAAACTCACTTTTTTTAAAGACCAATTTATGTTTTCCTTCAACTCTTCTCCCAAACTCCTCCTCAGTCTTGCTGAACTTCCCTAGTCAGAGAGACAGAAGTACACAGACACCCACATCATAAATAGCATTCCACATCCTGATGATACTAGTTATTTTCTTGTCAAGTCTCCATCTCTACTGCTGCTTCCCTGTGTGTTGTGTCAAACTGAGAGCTCCCCATGAGAAGGAATGTGGGACATGGAACTTGCTAAGATGATGCCAGAGGGTCTTCTGCAGTTGCAGATGGTGTGCTGAGCATGCTTTTCTCACTGATGCTTTCTGGACTCCGGGGTTATGCCCTCCTGCAATCCTCAAATTTAACCATTAGTTTATTCATTTTTTAAATAGAGCATATAGCGAATAGTTACTTGCTTAGCCAGTGACTGTGAACTCAATGTCAACTTAGAGCCCTGATGAAAAGCAGACCGAGTAGCATAGACAGCAGATTGCTGCTGCTGTTCTCTGAGCAATAGAAAAAAACATCATTGTTCAGCACTGTGTAATGCTGTGGGGGCAGGTGAAGAGTCATGCCCAGGATCTCACCCCGGGCTGGGGGTATACTCTCAGGCATCATGTGAATAGGGTAAAGGCAGAGCACATGGTACACCTATTATGAAGTTAAGTAAATGGCACTTTTGAGTTCTCTGTCCAGGAAAACTGATGAGATTAAGAAGGCTGTGACGTTCAGTGCATGAAATGCAGATCAACATATGCAGTTGAAGTTGGAAAAAGAGAGTTGAGGTTGTGTCTTTATTTTGAGGGCTAAAATACGCTACAATTTTGGGACTTTATTTGATACCTGTGATACTTAGAGACATTGCTGGTACGGTTTTCTGACCCAGAGAGGCATATGGTAAAGCAAGATATTTTCAAATACTGCAAACCATGAAGTCTAGATGTGCAAAATATTACTTCTATTTTAAAAAAATCTTTTATACCTGCTGAAGGTTCAGGCTCAGATTAATATGCACTGGACATTAATGGCAAATGAAGATGTGAGTTATTACTTCTGGGGTTGAGATGCATATTTATGTTTAGGCTTCAGCTCTAATGAATTTACTTCAACCACTACTTCAAATTCCATTTAAAAAAACAATTAACTGTACTTGGAACCATGTATTTTTATAAAAGTACATTGTTTTTTCCTCTTCTAGATAAGTACAGGTATTTTCTCCCTCCAAATTAATTCCACTGTCTTAACAGAAGCCTCCCCCCGCCCCCCCAGTTATCATAATACAGTAATTTCTGGCATTAATATTAATGTATTTTATGAATGTTGTTCCCGTATTTTGCTGATAAACAGACATTTGTAGTGTGTAATCATAAATAGATGTAAATATAGTAAATTGATGCTACTCCAGAATAAAATGCCAGCTGTAGGCAAAAGCTCAGGCTTGTGAAGTGTCTTGTAGGTACAAGGTGAAAAATACCGAACAGAATTTGAAGGCATCCATATCAACATTGAGCAAATTTTCAGCGCACTTTTTTTAAAAAAAGTGTTGCTTCTTTTCACATTTCAGTTTCTAAATGCCTTTCCTTTTAGGGAAGAATATTACTAAATAGTAGTATGGTAAGTAAATGTACAAAAGCTTGTGTAGCTGTAAAGTTCCAAGAGCTCCAGTGCACATAAGTCTTTCTCTGTACATAACAATCAGAGCTCTTTGATTTGGTGAAGGGGCTTGAGATTTGGTTTCGGTTCTGGGATATGGTAATGGTATACTTTAGACAGAATAATGGAAAACAAATTATGAGAACCACTCAAAAGAAAAAAAAGAAAAGGGGGGGGGGGGAGACCCCCAAAGAAACCTCCCTAAAATCAACTTCCTAGTAATTAACCTTCACATTTAGTATTGAATTCTGTATTCCTTTTCAGTAGGTTGGCATTATCATTCCAAGTTTCATAAAATTCTTGCCAGGAGAAGCAGTCTTTAGTGTTTTGGAATTGGAAACTTCAGTTGGCTTTGCAGTGACGTGAAACACTGAATTCAACAAGATGGTTTGCCAAGTTTTAGATAGAATAATTGGGCCCAGTATTTTTTTAAAAAACTAGTAAAATAAGTCCTTTGTCCACTAGATGACAGTATGGTTCAACCTTCCAGTAAAAGTCTACGCTTGCTTGTTGCCTTTCTGTCTGGCAAGGAATAGAAATTGTGAGATGCACATTTGTCAAAGCCATGATGGGAGAAGCCAGTGCGTAGATGATCTGGTTGTAACCACAGCCATGCAAGGACAGGATCAAGCTCTGTGCATTCGTTACGGGGGTGCCCTTTGCCTTGTTAGATTCCTGGCTCAACGGGACCTGCCAGCTTCTTGTCAAAGCGCTGTTCCCTCCTCATCACCAATAGGTACCTAACCAGGATGGTTTGGAAGAGGCATTTTCCTTATTTCTGCATTCAGCCTTTTTGCTCCCTGTATTATTTGCCAAAGACTGAAGGATTTGAGGTGGTGACCAGGTTCTCCTTTCCATCCTGCCTCTCTCTACCATAAAGACTCTGGGCACGCTAAGGGAAAGCTCTGCAAAATCACAAACACTGTGTTATCCAGACTTGCGCCCACAAGGCTGAATAATAAAGGGTCCAGAAAAAGGTATTTATTTTACTGGTCCGCCTCCCTCATTAGTGTTCTGTAATTCTGCTTAATTTACAAGCACTCAGGGAGGTGAGCTACTGTTTGTAATAATGTCTGTGGGAAGTAAGAGATTACTGAACATTTATAGGAATAAATATTTGCACATATCTTCACTCTGGAAGAAACTGTGCCTTTTTAGTGAAGATTTTTTTTTCTTCTGTGGTACAGTAGTATATAAAAATTATGAATGGCCATGGATAACTTAGTAGGAAAAAAAAATATCTTCTTGCTTTTCCAAAATGGTTCATACCATCAGGAAACAGTCAAAGATGAATAGTTGACATAAAAAACTCTCCAGTACAATTTGTAAGTATATATAGCAGATAATATGTAATTAGGTGCAATGTTATCTCTATGTATATGGAGAGATGTCTGCAGATCATTTAGCTATCATTCTTAAACAGAGGAATCCGTAGTCTAAGATTTTTGTGCGCAAATGGCCTGCCAGTTTTGAATTACACATCTGAAAAGTAATTACAAAGAAACAGATCAAGGATTGCTGGTGAACATGATGCAGTTGGCTAGTTTTGAATTGGAAAACTTGCTGGGGTGAGAAATTACTAATTAATCAATTGATTATTTCCTGTCAGAAAATGCAGAAACCCCCTTATTTCTTTCAACTGAAAAACAAGTTTTCCAGTTCCTCTTGACTTAATATTTTACATTGTTTTGATTTCTTTAAAATAAAAAAGTTCAATATTTCATGAAAATTAGTTCTTCTTTTTCTGTCTTTGATCATCTGGAGGGTGGGAATACTCCATACTTGTCACCCTTTTGCAAAGCAGAAAAGATAAATCATAACATATGTGCAGAAGTGTGGGGAAAAATATGCTTTCTCAGATTAGTTTACTGCACTCCAGGCTTTTCCCATTGGAAAATATTAATAAATATACAAATGGAGTGTTAACCACCTTTCTGGGGAAAAAGAGAAGCAGAACAATCAGAAAGCGCAAAACCCAGACACTCCAAAACTAGAAAATTATTTCTTTCAATTTCCAACAACTGAAGCAAAATTGAGGTTTAAAATTAAACCAGAAAATTTTATTGTATTCTGACTGCTGGAATAAAACTATTTCTAAAAGTATGGTATGTTAGTAGAAAAACGAGGAAAAAAAACCCCAGCCCTACCCAAACCCTTGATCTTTTAATCAGAGAAGTTTGGAAGGTTTTTTTCTTCCAAACCTTTTTCAACAGAAGTTTAATATGCTGTTAGGATTTTCCTGTTGTATATTTTTCAGTGTGGGCTTATCCTATATTAGAACACGACAGAGTCTTCACAAGGAGGTGGGTACCAGCTTTCTGGTATGTGCATCTGCCCAAGGATAGTGCTTCATAAAACAAATATAAGAAGCATACAGCTAATACAGGAAAGAAAAATCAAGTTTAAACCAGCACTCTTTGAGTGGTCTGTCCTAACACGTTTTTGATTTGTCTGCACAGAAATGGTGACAGGCTGTTTCAGTTAAAACATATCGGCTATTGGGTTCTAATCTGACACACTTCCTTTACTTAATCCCACACTCCTTCATACCTTTGGCTGGCTTTCTGCTGATACCCTCAGGTGTATCAGAAGGAATGGAGTGAAAATCTGAGCTTTCCTTGACGGTGAGATACTCACCAAAGTTGTGTTGACCAAGAGAGATTAAAATTCAGCCTCATCAAGGCAGAGTTTGGGGAAGAAGAATCTTAAAGATTCTGAAACCTATAATATTGTTCTTCCTTAACAATTGATAAGACAGAGCAAGGAAATGATGGACACTTCTGTCATATCTCCACGTGGGGGGGATCATCATCTAATCAACCACATCCCAAGGATGCACCCTCAGGAGCATCATCACAAGTGTGTGAGGTGGTGCAAACAGCAGCTGTTCTCATTACAGACCTGTGTCTTTTCTTGTCGTTGCCTCCCCAGCACTGATGCCTCCAATCACCTCCGGCACTCAGGACTGTTAGGTCTCCTGGATTAAGTGCTCTCTATTGATGGATTGAGAGATTTCCAAAGAAAGTCCAGCTGTTTGTGAATAATGCCACTGGCCTCGTAGTACCACATAGTACTGTGCTCAACAGACTTGTAACACAGCGTGGCACCAGGCTGCCAGATATACCTGCTTTTGGAAGTGGTGTCAATATGACCAGTAGATTGTGCGTTAAAATTAGCAAAATCATAACCCGTTGAGGTTTTCAGGAAAAATAATTAATCTTCTGGTCAAAGTCCACTTTGGGTATTTATGTCCAGCTTTCTAAATCCCACCTACCCACCCACTCTGCGGCGTTCAGACAAGGCAGTCTTCTCTCTTTGTCAGTGGATTAACAGTTGTTGCACTGTAGCTTCATGGTGGCCATACGTTTGTGATGAAAATACTAATACCAGTCTATTAAGTTTCTAGAGTTGGGGGTAGGCTGTGACTACCTTCATGTCAATGTGTGAGGAAGCAAGTAGGAGAGGCCCTAATCCTTCTTTTACTAACCACATGTCTAATCCCAAGTTTTGTATCTAGAGGCTAGCCCTCAAGTCTCTTGTGAACTGTCTTGCTGAACACAGTGGAAAACTTCAGAAATGCAGCCATGAGTGTGAAATCATACATTGCTTTTTTTCTAGAATGCCACCAGGAAGGAAGGAAGGAATTAAACACCCTTGGAAACATATGGTCTTCCCTGGCCTGTTTTCTCCCAGTCATTTGTGGACATTAAGTCTGAGGCAGAGCCCCAGCTCTATCATCTAGAAACACATTTCTTTGTTTCCATCTTGCTTCTATCGGTGTGAGTTTATTTGGCATAATGTAGCTCTCCATAAGCCCCAGAGCATGCGGAGCTGCATAAGAATGAAGAGTCTCTGGGCTGTGAAATCCTTTTTTTTTTTTTTTTTTTTGTAGTTCCCTGTGGCAGTTCTAGGTCCCCATAGGAAAAGGCAGAGCTGTTCTACTTTATTAACCTGGCGTTCAGACTACATTGATCTCATTGGCCCGTATGTAATGGTAAAAAAGAAACTATTTTAATGAATTTACAGGAAGAGTTTAAAGTGGGAAGGTGATATTTTGTGACTTTTGAATGAGAGGGAGGAGAAGCACTCTCCATTTTGGTATTCCATGAAACCAGAGCCAAATCTACCTCTGGCTTTGCAGAACCATGACCAAGTGAAAAACAGCATAGCCAGCCTTGGTTTTGTTTGATCCTCTAAAACTGGCTGTCTTCAAAATGGAAAGGGAGTAATCACAGGGAAAAATAGAGGAAAAGAATAGAAAAAAAATCCCTTAATAGTCTAAAGGCATTACTTGGGGTTTTTTTGTTTGTTTAAGCAGGACAAATGTTTTCTTGTTATACAAAGAGAAACGAAGATCTGTAGGGTAAAACTGAAAAAGAAAAAAACATAGGCAGAACATAATGACCCATTTCCCAGCAACAGAGTCTTTGAGAGTGGAATAATATCTCAGGTGAACTGATATTTATCCTGCTTTCTAGGCAATAAGTAGGAATTTGAAAGAAAATGAGTGACTGCTGCATTTTTCAGAGGGGAGTTGACAGGCAGGGGGGCTGTTTGGGGTGCGGGGGCTGTTGCCTATAACACAGAATTTGCATTTGCTCTTGGGTTCTTCTGGCACTGTGGCTCCTTGTCTTCTCGTCAGTGTTCGTATTTCAGTTTTTAGACTGGCTGAGCCCTGCATTGGGTTGCTTTTCTGGTAGGCCATCTGTCAGTTTGTTGTGTGTGAGAAGCAAGTGCTATTCACCTGCTCTTCATATTCAGGTTAGCCTATCTTATCTTCACCGCATCGTGGTTTTAGTCAAATTGGACTTTCTCATCATGACATTCTTCTATAATCTAATCTGTTTTCTCAGCATCTTCAGCTGATGTTCAGCTCCTGAAGCAAGACTGTGATTTAGGTACCCATAGACCTATTTGTGTTAATGGGGAAAATGTTAGCGATGCCGTAGCTTTCTTAGCATAGGTAGGCTTGAAGCATTTCTTCTATCCTTTCCTTTATCCTTTATCCACATGCTCTTGTGCTTACTTCTCTGCGTACTGGCACATACTGACAGACATGCATGCTGACAAACTGTATGTTTTGTAGGTGCGGCATGAAAGCAAGTGTGTTGCTCCTGAGAGATGCCCTTGTTTTCACAACGGAAGAGAATATGCCAAGGGAGAGATGGTGACTAATGACTGCAACACCTGGTGAGCCACTGGAATGGCATTTTTCCGTTTTTCTCTAGGGCACTGAACATGTTTCTAATAAAACCAAGAATTAATTATTTAACAGATCTATTTTATATAAAATCAGGTTTTGCAGTGTAGTAACACACATTGCGAAGACCAGCGTAGTCCCTTTCCATATTGCATAAAGACCAGCACAATACTGGGCAAACTGTACCTGGCACCTTATAAATAGGTAGTATGTGCAGGTCATCTGTGGGCACTAGCAAGTGGATTTGTGCCTTGATTTTGCAACACAAAATCACAATATAGAAGCCCCTCTGCAGTGGGAGGAATGGAGCCTGCGCTTTGTCACTAAGCTCTGCTGACATGCTTCTTTTTTTTGCTGTCTGGGGCTCTTCAGATCAGTTCTTTTCAGCCAGAAGCATGCATCAGCAGAAGGGGTGTGATATGGCAGCTATCATATGACAGGAGCTCTTCAGGAAAATGTTGAAGAATCAGGCGGAAAGAAAGTTGACCTCTTATATCTCAAATGAGAGCTCAGTCAATTGATATCTTTTAAAAAATACAAAAGAGAGAGAAAGAGCAGAAAGAGGGAGTTGGTGATATCTTCGTAGAAGAAAAGAGTAAGTGCCCTGTGTCTTTCACCCACATCCCTATCTATCTTGTTTGGTTCTTGAAAAAGAACTGTTAAGTTCAAAAGAAAGTGCGGGGCTGCGAGATTTGCGTGGAGGGAAGCCCTCAGCACAGCCTTGTATAAGGTATAGGGTGTTCGCCTGCTGGACAATTCTTGGCTTCTGCCTGCCCAGCACGCTTGCTGCACTGGAGGTGCTTTGCACTCCATGTGTGCATGTAGAGGGAATGGTGGCTTTTTCCTGCAGAGCTCCAAGAGTCCAAGGTATAGGAAATCCAGCCACCAGCAGTGTGGAAACTGTGTTCTCTTTGAACTTAGACTTCAGAATCTTTTGTTCCTTTTACCCGGAATGTCCCTGGCCAGCTCTGCGGCACCCCAAGAAGCAGCGTTTCTGTTATTCTCTGTGTGACTGGGTGGAGTTGGATCTGAGAACTGGCAACATTAAAGAGTCATTTGGTTTGGTTTTTGTTTGGTGCATTGATCTCTGAGCAACAGTGGTTGCAAGTGTTGTATTTTTAAATTAGTGGGACTGCTCCTAATAGTGTAAGTTAGACTTGGATATAAGATTTTATGGGTTTTTATGGAAATATTGACCTTCCAGTGTTTTGTTTCCTGTTTTTTTTCCCTTTGCAGCTACACATTACATTGTGGATCATGTACTATAATTAGATGTGGGGAAAGTAGGTTTGAAGGGAGGAAGATGAAGTTGATATTTTTATATAGATACATACGCTATAACCTGCTTACATTGCATCGAGGTAAAAATGACTCAGCTGAAAAACAGACAATGAAAACTTTATTGAAAAAAGAACATTAAGGTGTAAAACTCCTAGGTGTGATTGTGAAATTTGCAAGATTCTTCATAGCAACTATGCACAGTCTTTTTATTTTCAGTCATTCTTACAATCTTCAGTCTTAAAATAGTCATAACCATGCTGCTTCATTCTTGTAACTGCCCCTTTGCTTCTGGCAATGCCATTGTAAGTGACATTTCCTCTAATACACAGAATTTTCTTCAATATCAGGGTCAAGAAAATGTTATAAATCATGTTTTTTATCATTGATAAAAAGTCTTCCTCTCATTTTAGGCACTTTTCTTGATTGTGAAAGTAAAAATGGAAATAAGGTCCCTTAAAAAATGTCACTAGGGCTTTTTTGAACTATGTGACTTCGAAAAGTTTCATGGTAGTTCTCAGCAAATCTCAAGTCAAATGTCATTTAGAAAGTGATATAGGAAATTACTATTGCTTTGAGAATTAATAAGAAATGAGAGTCTGCATTTTGGAGGTCAGATCTTCCTTTTCTTTTGTTTTTGCTTTTTGTACTGCTGTTGCAGGAGTTCTCATTCTCACTTGTTCTTAGCCAGATGTGAACACCTGCAAACGCAATATATGAGCCAGAGGTGTCAGATTTGGCGTTTACATTCAACTTGACATATGGGAGACCCTAATTCATGAACAACGGAATGTCTCCAAGACTCAGCCAGTGGCAAAACTTTTGTTATGCTATGCATTGGGAATTCATTGTAGAACTCAGGGAAAAGTTTGGAATAACATTTAGGAAGCAGTACACAGCAAAAATTTGCTAATCTGAATTTTGCTACACCACATACTTTATAATCTGTCCGTGCACATATATACAAAATCTTGGTTTTGCTCTACCTATTAGCAGAGATTTAATAGCAGAGGGTGCAATAAGTTTCATGTTACTGAAATGTCATCCTTTGAAGAAAATGTATTGCACAATATTATTATGCTGTGAAGTGTTATCAAGATTAAACAATGCTTACACTTGGGTTAAGGCATTACTAGAGAACTTCGTTCAGTGCCCGGTTTTTCTTTGGTTAGCAATTTGATCTTGGGAAAGTATTTCAGTTTTTTTATCCCTGAGTTTTTACATCTGTAAAGAAGGGATAGAATTCCCCTTTCCCTGCCCTTATAGAGTTTGATTAGAAAA
Source organism: Falco rusticolus (assembly GCF_015220075.1). Lineage (NCBI taxonomy): Eukaryota > Metazoa > Chordata > Aves > Falconiformes > Falconidae > Falco > Falco rusticolus. The sequence goes on from NC_051191.1 coordinate 81,561,403, forward strand.
TTCCTGGGGCCGTGATGGTGTCCATCTGCATTCATACAGCATTTAGTACATGAATGTTTGTCCAACATCAAGCAAGATATTGCTTACTAGATGATGATGATGATTATTATTAGATTATAGATATGGTGTAAGATGCTATTCGAACTTCTTGAAATTAATAACAAACAAAAGAGTGAGCAGAGTTTATGGTCTATTGACCTTGTTTTTTATTTTGATTGCTTGGTTTCTTGCTAGTTAGCAAATCAATTGATTTCATGGATGCCAAGGCAAATATCCCCTTTCATAACTGCAGCTTCTGTAGCAAGGCTTGGGGCTTTCCAGGATACCTCTGGAAAAGGGCAAGAGGATGGGGTGTGTACTCTGAAGCCTCTTTTCATCGTTAGTTCTAAATTTTCCTCTTTCCTTCATTTTAACATGAGTATATTTACCTCCTTGAGCCTTATTTATCAGGGTGCCATGTAAGAGATCATTATGATTCACAGCAATGAAAGGATCAAATGTTCTTGGAAACTCTCAGAAATTTAATAACAATTGGTGTCAAATATGGCAGGTTTGGTGTCATCACAAAGATAGGAGCCCTGCTATTTCTTCTGCTGTCTGTTACACTAGTATAGTTACACTAAACCCAACTGAGTTACACCAAGATGAGGATTGACTTTCTTTGCATTTTGAATATCCACTCAGATGGTCACCATTTGGGTTTTTTTTTTGTTTTGTTCTGTGGGTTTGGTTTTTTTTTTTAATAATTCGAAATCTAAAGCAACAAAACAAAACAACAGGCAAAAAAGTGCAAAAGGAGTGAAATAATAATAAAAAAGGAATCCTGTCCCTTTCTTCGTGGCATCACTGATTTTGTACAATAATGCCAGTGTAGTACAGCTGCTACAGCAGTGTGAGTATAATGGTGTCAAGGCCTTAATGCTGTACCTGATTGCTCTTCAGAATTCCCCTCCGCCTGAAAAAGCAAGTTACCATCTTGTTTTGCTCTGCATGTCGGGATGTCCCTTTTTTTTTTTTTCTTGCATATTCTGTCCTTGTGAGGAAGTCTAAGAGGTGACCTTGACAACATCCCTTGCAAGCTATATGGGCAGAGAACCCCTGGTGTGTCTCCTTTCACGATCAGGAGCCTTATTGCATCTCCTGTTGCATAAGATGTGTAAGATGGAGTCCTATTTCTATACTGCCAAACTTGGATTCGTCTGCAAGGGAGATGTTCTGGTTTGATCACAACAGGAACCTCAGGGTATCACACCTGAGGACATTCCTCAGAGAGTGTATGTGTACCTATGTACGGAAAAAGAGATAGTTCTAATAATATGTGTGTTGTCACACTGTGAGGTAAGGTCTCCAACTGCCAGGTCAGATAAACTATCTTGAAGAATTAATTTAATTTAAGAACAGAGACACCTCTTTGGAGAAGGGTGGTATTGTACTTTAGTATATAATCTGAATAAAAGCCACTGGGCAGACTGAATTATGGTTCTGGTTACTTGGTCCCAAAAGTTGATCATTAGAGTCAACGCATGTCCTTTGGCATTAGTTGGATATTAAAATTACTACTATTTTGGCTTTTAATGAGGGAAGAATGGACAGCATTGCAAATAAAACCAGGGTTGATGATATTATACTTCATACTTAACCTGTAATGGTCCTTAGAGGGTACTTAATCTGTTTTTCTGAAAGGTTACTCAGAGCAGAGCAGCTATCCAAAATAAAATACTAACAGTATATTGAAATATTCTAGCAGGTTCTGTCCAAGCCTCTTTTTGTTAATAGGGAAGTTCAAAAAGCACATATTCCTGCATGCAGCTTGTAAGGAAAAGGGAAACACATTCCTTATTCACTTAACATGTTAATGTACTCTCTATCTATTTATGCACCCAATGCTAATGTATGCTAATTTATGTTAATGAGGGTGTAATCTGGTGCACAGTAGTGTACAGTACCATAGTTATGGAAGTCTATCTAAAGAAGGATTCCAGCAGCCCAGGCATGGGACCCTCTGTGAGTATCTTCTCAAGGCCAAACACAGAGGGGATCTGCTGGGGACATGCCTGAGGCTGGGCAGCCACACGGACAACTGCAGAGGTTCCTTGCAGGGCTGCAGCCGCTCTCTGGGTTAAGACACACAGGGGAGCAATGCTCCTGTTTGGTCTGCAGTTGGTCACTCCCTGACCCAGGCCAGAAAAAAGGCAAAATAGTAGCTTTTCGCCACTTGTGTGTCTTTTGGACAATCTTCAGATCATGAGCTCCTGGAGGCAGAAACTTTTTCTCTTTTGCTTCACCTAAAGTACCTTGCATTCCCTTGCTTATTGTATACATTGGAAATAATGATAGCTGTCACTGACTCATTTTCTCTGTTACAGTGTGTGCCGTGGTCGAAAGTGGGAATGCACCAAAAATACATGTGATGGCACCTGCACTGTTATTGGTACAGCTCATTATTTGACATTTGATGGATTGAAATACAAGTTTCCAGGAAATTGTCAATATGTATTAGTTCAGGTAAGAACATGTCAAATGCCAATGCTGTCTGATAATGTATAAGGTGTTTTACATGAGGAGAGAAGTCCAGCATTTGGATAAATCACAGCAAGATGTTCTTAATTACTAAGCCAGATGTGTGGTAGGGGAGATCAGAGCTTGTTAATGACTTCAAAGATGCCTTGAGAACTTTAAGGTTACATTGTGCTCTATAGAAATGAGTTAAGTTGTCATGTGTCTAACTGGCAGTCATAAATCATATGATAGCAGCATGGTATAGGGGGGAGCTGTCTGAATCTCATCTCTAATAAGGGATTATAGATATCCATAAATCAGTCTTTCCTCTTCTCCACTAGCCTCTTTATCCTGTAGTGATAGCTTACTGTCTGACTGAGACAAGGAGTGCTTGGTGAACCTTCCCTAAATGCATTCAGAACACACTCTGCTTGTTCATTTTGGCAAAGTCATTGTCCTGTTCCATGCACCAACCTGTGTAGAGTGCATTGGTAATATTGATTTTCTTCCCAGCAAAGAAGAGAGGTGGATAAAGGCACAGTACACTAATATCAACCTGCAATTTGTGGGAGCAGTCAGAAATTTAGAGTTAAATAAGGTTAAGGCTTATCTACAGATGCAAATCATCATGTATTTAAAAATCTGTGTGCAAAAGAAGAAGGATTTACCTGAAAATTTGGGCTAACCCTAGATGGATCCACAGAACAGTGTTCTGCAGTTACAATGACATGTTTCTTGGGTGGGCTACTATTTTTCCCGCAGACTGTTTTCATAGGCACATTCCTCCTTGCAGAGGAGGAATTCCTGGGGCAGGAAAGTGTGATAAACCTGTCTCTGGCTAGGTCTTTGAAATATGCTCCCACCTTGATGCCAGCTGGATTATCTTAGAGGAATGATCACTCTGACACTCGTGAGAGCTCTGTGTAAAAGTCTTATGGGCAGTAATAGCATACAGTACTACAAAACTACTTAAAACGAAAATGAGATCTGTTTTCCTCAAATAACAAACACAACCTACAGACAGAATCTTTTTCTTAAAGGCGTGTAGTGAAAAAACCTCAAACAACCTGCCAAAAAACTGAAAGGCCTGAGAGTCATGAGTCATATAAATATATTACTAACTCTCCATGCATCTCAGAAATATTTGACTTAAAAGAAAATCAATACATTAAACTATATAATTGCTCCCCAAGAAATAGGTTGACATCATTGTAATTATTATTCATGTACAGGTGGGAAAACATGGGCATAAAACTTTTTGCTCAGGACTGTGCAGCAAGTTTCTTTCTAACCTAACCTTCTAAGGTGATATATTTGTTTTATCATTAAAGCTTCAGACTCTTGTTTTCCACTGTTAAATCAACCAATATCTGTGTATTGAAATGTATGCTGTGCATATTGTACATCTTTAAAATATCACAGAAACTGTAATAGCATGGATTCTCCCTGCCAAAAGATACCCTGCAAAATATGCATATGTGTGTGTGTGTCACTGGCAGTGTGGCTCACTTTTTAAGGGGTGGACCACATGAGTGTCAACACTAAGCGCAAAATAAATCAGTATAGGAACAATTGGCATGCCAACATATATCCTATGCTTTTTCTCCATAGAGCTGTATGTGTTTTTCAAATGTTCCACATTAATGACTCATTCATTTATTTTCATCTGATAGGATTTCTGCAAGGATGATTCTGGAACATTCCGGATACTAATTTCAAATGAAGGCTGTGGCTTCACTGGAGAAAAGTGCACCAAAAGGGTTATTATTCTGTATGAAAGTGGGGAAATAGAGTTGTTTAATGGAAATGTACGTATGCTTCTGTTATCTTCCCCCCCCCCCCCCCCCTTTTTTTTTGGGAAAAGAATTTGATGTTGCTTAGTAAGATGAGGCATGAATGACCTCATGCTCAGTGGTTCTTAATCATAAAATGAACAGATGAGCAGGATTATAATTATCCACTTTGCTCCCAGAGGTATAATGCCATTTTGGTATTTCTGCTTGATGCCAACAAATTTATCTCAGATAAGATGGCTCTTCAATGTCAGCTCATATGAGGAATGTCCTTTCTAAACATGGGAGGTCTAAATCTATTTCAAGCTACTTTAAGTGCAAGGAAGAGCTAAGAAGTGACTGTCCTATGACTAGTAAAACTTGAGAGTTAATTTAGCCATCTGAAGGACTGACCACACAGGAAAAAAAGAAGTCATGGCTCTAACAAGCTGATACTGCAGAAGCAAATATCAACTGTCCTTTCCCTTGTTAAATTGTCAGATGGAAAATCTAGATGACAGGATTCTTCTTTTTTCTCCCTTTCCAACCAAGAAACACTTGAAGAATTGACCAAGATTCACTCCCACTTCCCATGTCTCCCTTCATGGCAGGAAAAAAGCTTTCCGAAGAGCAGAGTTCAGGTTTTGCCTTGAGGACTGTAACAATTAAGACCGTCTGTGTGTTCAAACATTACAGAGCTACAGTGGATCATAGTGTTTCAATCGCTTCGTTTTCAGGAGTACTGTGCTCTGAACTGGCATCTGGACCAGAGATTTGCAAAAAACCGCTCTACGTTTGCCTTGTTCTGCAGCAGACAAAGCTGTACCAGGTTTTGTGTAGCCTGCAAATTGCTGGGTGCCACTGACACTTGACAGGAACACTTAAAACATGATCATTATTCGGTGTCTGTGCAGGGCATCTTGACAGCATATGGTCCATGTAGGCTTTTGGTTGCTGGAAGAATTGAACATAGGACATATTGGTTGCCCAAATGAATTCTTCATTTCTGCTGGTAAAGAATCCCCTGCCTGGGTGAGGGTGAATAGGAGTGCAGGGATCATTCCATAGAGCCAGGCTTTGTCTGAAATCTTTAGGTGACAGACTTTCAGAAAAGCTGTGATTGCATTTGGACACCTAAAGAAGGGCCAGAAAAGACAGGCGGTGATTAGGAGTCCAGCAACTCCAGCAACAAAGCACATTGGTTCCTGAGAAGAGTATGTCCTTGCAAGAGCTAAGTCTGCAAGAGCTAATCCTTGACAATTTGTAGCTGTCTTTCTAGAGAGTTTAAGGCTCAGTGTCATATCTAGAGCAGGTTTTCTTAGAAATAACAGCAACTGAAGGAGAGTTCAAGGAAAAAAAAAATATATTTGAAGACCCTTAGGCAAATTCTTACCCAGTCCTGACTTCCTACACTCCTTTCCCACAAGAATCCTTAGAAGCAAGCTGGAGAATCAAGTCTTTTTTTGCCATTAAAATGTTTTCAAGCAGTAGTCTTTTAAGATGTTACTTTTTTGAGAGCAGCTTTTAAGTAAATGGGGACTTAATTGAAGTATCTGCATGTTACAGTTCTGGCTCATGTTAAAAAAAAAATATCACAAAATCATTTTTGCTTTTTTTGAAGCAAATAAATTTGCCAGTTTGCAAGGTCAAAGTTTATGACTTCATGGTTGGGCAAAAAGCCTCCATAAACATAGAGATTCTGTATTTTAGGTCAACCTCCCAGTTCAGCTTTTTTCTCTGATTTTTGCCTCAGTTTGGGAAGACAGTAACTACTATATTTAGAAGTTAAGTGTTCGAGTGTGACGAGACTGCATAGTAATATGGGCATAGGAGAAGATGAAAAAGCTTTCAGTTTCTAAAATATGTTTTAATATATTCTTTCCTAAAGACACTGAAGGCTCTAAGGCCCTCTTTAGGAAATCCCTGTAGGATGTGAACTGTCTTCTCTCGGGATAAAGGTTTCTGATAATAAACCAGAGATGAAGAGAATTGAATTAAAGTGCTAAGCTTTTACTGAGTTGAGGAAGAAAGAATAGTGGGATGAGGAAATATTTTGCTCTCAAACTAGGGAGTGGGTGAGTGATTTTTGGGCTTCTCTTTTGCTCTTGCTTTAATCGCTATTTGTACTGATTGAAAGTTTTCACCTGCCTCTTCCACAAGTAAGCAGTTTTCAGTTAATGCATTAATAGTGCTTAAAGTAACAGCCGTGCCAGACCTTTCTCTCCAAATGTTGTTAATAATCCTATTAGAGTTTCCATTGAAAGGGGATTATGGTGTGAAAGAAAGCATTTTAAATTAATCTCTTACCTTCTTAGTAGCTGGAGGCGGTGAATTTGCAGCCAGATGGAAAGAGAAAGAGGCACACAGGGGCAATGAAAGTGATGGAAAAACGAAAAGACACTGAAAGGAATCTGTCAAGATTTTTCCTGTTGGTGTAGCTGGGTTGGGAAGAAGGTCCTTCCTGACTTCAGGATCAGGCTCTTGTCCTTCAGAGGTCACTGATGCATGTGGTTCGCCCAGCTCATTTTACACTTAAAACCTAGCCAGCCCTTTTGTTGCTACCTTCCTCAGGAGCACAGAATTATTAGTTTCCTAAAAAGATGAAATAAAAATAAAACATAATTATTCAGTGAACCATTGACCAATTACTGAACTGATCATTAATGGGGAGTACTTATATATATAATAATAAATTATAATATAAATATATATAATATATTATAAATATATAAAATATAAAATTAAATATTATATTATATAAATTGTCCTCTTTATCAGCCTTCCTTCTGTTTAGCAGTCATTGATTTATGTATCAGCATTTGTGGTGAGTGTATGTTATGCCCTGGGAGTCCGAGGGACTTTCCCACATTCAAAATTACAGAAATGCAATGAGATGGAAATACCATACTTGTATTCAAATTTTCTGTTCAGAAGTGTTGTTTCTAAGGCAATAATTTATCCACAGCAACTTTTCAGTGTAAGACAATCCTGTATTCGGTCCCTTACCCATACCTGGCTTACAGCAAGTGCTCTGGAGCATCTGTATAGCGTATGGGAATTATCTGTTCTTTGAAGAAGAGCACATTCGGAAATAGCTGTTAACCTATGAGCACATGTCCCACTTGGGTAAGTGACCTACATGAAATAGCAATTAGAGACATGGTCAATAGCACAATGTGGTTTTTTTTGTTCAGGTAAACATCAAGATACCTCCTAAAGATGACAATGATTTAGAAGTCATAAAGTCTGGCCGTTATTACATCATTCTACTGGGCAAAAGCATCAGTGTGACCTGGGATCTGGCCATGGGAGTCTCAGTTATCTTAAAAGGCAATTTCAAAGTAAGTGTTTTTTGCTTTACTTCTTATTCTCACTAAAGAAGAGACTTTACCCTGTCTCTGGGGAATAACATTTTTTATGCAGACATGCTGATAGATTTCCATGGAATATTAGGTACTTGCGTGAAAACAAAGGCTTTTTTTTTTTAGTAATACCGTAAGGGTTGCTTACTTTCCCCGTAGTTCAACTGTAAGGGGTAAATTCTGGGTCACTGGAGATGAGCTATAACAGAAGGGATGAATGTGTGGTGCCTCAGAATAGCTATGCCTTGAGTGATTTCTTCTGTATTCCAGAAGAGCAGTCTAAGGAGCCAGATTTAGTCATGATGGCAATAGGACAGTCATCTCCAGAAATAAAATGGGATTTGGGCACGCACTCCAAATAGAGCCAACAGGCACCACTGATCAGAACTGTCATCTCGCTTCCTGAAGTCCTTGGAGAAAGTATGGTCCTACTTTCAGCTAAACAGAATGGGAATAGGAGCTAAATGTTCTCTGAGAGAGACTATGTCTATCTTAGTGAACTTGGCAAGGCCAAGGATAATTCAGTTTTTAAGCCTCGTGCCATTAAAACACTAGGCTAAAAAGCCTTAACAAAACCCTAAGCCAGTCTACAGATGTAAGATTTATATATTTTGTGTTTCTTTCCCTGCAAGGATCAAGTGTGTGGTCTGTGTGGAAATTTTGATGGAATCCAAAACAATGATTTGACCAGCAGCAATGAACATCTTGAAGTAGATCCAGTTGACTTTGGGAATTCTTGGAAAGTTAATCCATACTGTGCTGATGTTGAAAAGGTAATTGCAAATGGACTGTGAAAACTAATTAATACCGGTTACAGTATCACTCAAGAGTGGGCAAAGAGGTTTGAAAGGATAAAAATAAGGAGAAATGAACCCCTTCCCCTACATTTTTGCCAAATAATACTATTTCTTGAAATCTGATAAAAGATCAATTAACTCACTTAAGGCCTCTGCGCTGCCTGGCTTCAGTTGAATGTTAAAATAGCCAATCTGTACGGTAAAGGCTGTTCATAGAGTTTGCCAGCCCAGATGCATGAAATCCAGGTATAACTGGAAATCTCATTTTAGAGCTTAATCTAAAAAAACCCCAAACAGCTGTAATTTCCAGACAGGGGGAGTTCAGATAAAAAAATTGTATTTTCCTATCCAAATTTCTGTATCCTGAATCTTAGTCTGTCTGTTTATGAACCACTGGATGCACAGATTAATTTCTTTCTATATGCTTCTTGATCTATTTTAAAGAGCATTCAGTTATTACTTTCAGATTGGAGAGGCTTGAACAGAAAAAGCAAGATACAGGAGGGCGTATAAGACCATATTGCCACTGCTTCTGACTTTAGAGGAGGTTACGTGCTATCCGAAAGTGTTATCTGTGCCCTGGTGCCAGAGATCAGGGGATTTCACGGGGTACTAGTTATGCTACATGTGAGAGTATACTTCTTTTCCGAATGCAGAGTTCTAAAAAAATGAAATTGAATAATAAATTTGTCTTGAGCTGACAGATAATTCTGGGCAAAAGTATTTCCAAACCAAAAGGTGAGAGGAAAGAACTGGAAGGCAACTTGTTTTGACATTTGTAAAATGAAGCATTTTATTCAGATGATGCTTTTAAGACAGAAAACTTTCTCTTGAATATTCAGCTAAATTTTCAGAGAGGGGGAAAAAAGGCCTATTTCAGACCTTTCCTTAAGATATGTACATTATCAGAACATAAACCAAATGATTTATTTTTGATCACATGAAATCTTTTGTGTTAGCTCGCTAGTTATGGGCAAGTGTGACATAGCCACAGTATTGTCTTGCTGAATATCACTTTTTTGATACAACTTGATTGGAGCACAGAAGTTGTGATAATGTGGAGTGAGACTGCAGGGTATGACTGGGAATGAGCAACTTCTCATTTCAGTGTAATAGCTGTAGGACGGAACCTGCAGACTGTCTTTGTGATAAGTGCTGTGTCAATACTACTGCTCCTTGTTCTTAGATAAATTCAATGGGAGAAGGAGAGACTACTGAGCCAGTCTTATTCAGCAGTGGCCTTGGGTATTGTCTGCTGAAGAACTGGTCATATTTGAGAATCTCGACGGCCTTCTGTAGAGCTGTGAATGATCATTTTTCAGGATGGATATTTGGTACAACGGGACTTCGTGTAATCAAAATGCCTATGTTAAAACTGCAGCACACAAGGTAGAGCTGGAGAAAATGTAGGAGGTGACCTACTTTGCGTTCTGCTGTGGCAGGATCTATGCCTGTCATACAACAGGCTGAAACTTTACTCAAAGAAGCAATTTCCTTTGTCATGAAAAATTGTCTAGGGCTAGTGAGTCTGTTACTTCACTCTGAAGAGTCCTGAGTTCCTGAAGGCAAGGCTAATGCAATGTGTACTTGTCTTTTAAAATATTAAGCCCAACCGGGAACAGACCTTGATGCCTCCACTGTGTAATGGAAACATAGTGAAGCAGGTGATGGTGGAAACGTCGTGCAGCATTTTGTCTGGGGATCTCTTTGAAGAATGCAAAAAACTTGTGAGTATTGTGTCGTGTGTTTCACATTCTTCAATTCTGCACGATCTGTGCTGACACTAATGACAGCTGAGGGGAAAAATAAGGTTGTGCTGACAGCATACAGGACTTAGGGGAGGCTGACTAGTTGGTGTTCTCATCTCTGACCCTGTCGTGTAGTTGGTGCTTCATGGGAAAATGCAGGATACCACCTAGTAGTAAGCTACAGAATAACTTTTGCTTGAGGGAAATTTTGCTCAAGTCCCCAGAGACTGGCACATGAAGTCAAGCACAAGGGATGAGATTTGAGGGGAGGGGTAGCTGAACTAATGTAATGGCATTCAGACTGCATTCTACCCAAACTGCTGCACAAGAGGGTATGGGGACACGGCCCAAAATCGTATAAAGTTACTCCATATGAGGAATATTAAGGGACAATAAACTATGGTGTCTATAGCAGCTTTGAGAACATGGCCCAGTCTGAGTCCTTGCTGGCATTAGCAGAAAGATCTGCACTGATTTATCTGGCACTTCAACTCCTGGCAAATGGAGCAGCCAAATCATCTGAAGGTTATATGTCTACAAGAAGGAGATGAAGGGAATCATTGAGTGTACTGTACCTCGTATTTCTCTTTTGTAGGTGAATCCTGAGCCCTACATAGATATTTGCATGTATGACACTTGTGCTTGTGAATCTATTGGGGACTGTGCTTGCTTCTGTGACACTATAGCGGCCTATGCACATGCCTGTGCACAAAAAGGTGTTGCTGTTCACTGGAGATCACCAGCTCTGTGTCGTAAGTACAGGGTAGATGAGGAAGTATTGGGTGAAAAGGTTCAAGCTTTTAATCAGTAAGTTGTTGGCTCAGATAGACTGTTCTCATCCAGCTTTGCTCCCACTTATGTCCAGAGAAGTTCACTCTAGTGGGACTGCACTAGCAGCTCACACTGACATTTCCAGTCCCTTTTCTGTTTATGTTCAGAGGCATACCTGGAAAAAACATTCCCTCAATTAGGAGATATAGTAGTCTGTGGTGCAAACAAATCTAGAGGAGGAAATGGTTTCTGTAATATACATATATTTTTTTAATTAAAGCTTAAAGTTAGTTGTTTTTTTTTTTCAATTTTTTTCATCAAACCCAAGTATCTCTGGTTAGAGCAAGTATTTCATTATTTGAAAAAAGATGCAGGTGTGAAGAAGTGGCCTACCCTGGATGTAGTAAAAAATAATATAGCAAAATAAATAAATAAATTTAAAGATGGAAATCTCTTTTTCTGTATATGTGTGGTCCCCCTTAGACTGGATTTGGTGGTGTAGTTCTGAGAGGCATCACGAATGAGAGGCATGGTGAATACACTCTGCTTTGATTATTTTTTCCTCTGATTCTTTTACTGCCATAGCACAAAGCTGTGAGGACCTGAATAAACAGGAATTAGATTATCAATGTGAATGGCGATATAATACCTGTGGACCTGCTTGTCCTATAACGTGCCAGCACCCGCAGCCTTTGGAGTGTCCTCTGCAGTGTGTGGAAGGATGCCACGTACACTGTCCTGCAGGTAAGTCCATCTTTTCCTTTAAGGAATTACTTACCTTTTTTCTGCTATGCTTCTGGTATTTGTTGGTATTGCTGTAGAGTTTTTTGGATTTTTTTATCCCTAAGTGTTCCTATTGCATGAAAAGAGGTCTTACAGTCCAGAAAGATTCACAGATTTGTAAGGCTGGAGGTTGCAAAATACTTAGATGTAGCAGTTAATTCCTTAACAGGCTTACTGACATGTTTTCACTGCAGTTTCTTACTGCATAAGGAGGAAGGCCGTTAGGCACCCTGGACTGAGTTTGTGAACTGAGCACAGTGTGCTGTGCATGCCAGGTGAAGGGCATGAAACGGTGCCTAGAAAAGGAGAATGAAATACTACCAGCAAAAACAAGAGCAGATAAGAATGGGGTGATAAGAAAGGAAGACAGGAGGATGAGGGGCTGTGTAGCAACAGAGGTTGTTGACTGTAGTTAAAGTAGGGTACGAATTTGTGTTGAATGCTCATAAGTGCTCACCTTCAGTGTAACTACTGCAGTAGCAGAAACATGTTGTCTTGACCTGCTTACTATCTCCAAGGCTCTCGTGCTGCTGAGAGAGCCTAGCAGGCATCCTTCTGTGAGCTTGGGTTTCCAGTTTAACTGTTCCTGACAACAATCTCGTTGAAAGGTGCAAGGGAATAATATGGGAAATACGGCATGAGAGAGAAGAAAGACAAACAGAAAGGGAAAGAGTGAAAGACAAGTGAGATCCAAAAGGAGAGTGAAAACTCAGATGAATAAATAGCTCCTAAGGGCAGAATGAGGAGGCATGAAGGCAAAGAAAGTAGGTATTTTAAGACCCAAAATAGCTATTTTGGGCCCTGGTATCTCTGATTAGAGTATGGTAGGGGATACTGGGAGAAATAAATAATACATATGTAAAAAGAAAAAATGCCATTTTCTCCTGTCCTCTTCAATGCTTTCTTCTAAAGACATATTCCCCTTCTGTATGGTACTGGCAATTGCAGGTTATGCACTGAGTTAAGCACTTCCAATATCTAAATAAAAGTGGTTATGAAGAAAGGAAATATTACCCTGTGTCAATCTGGCAGTGGCCGTAACACAGCACAGTATTCAGAACACTTGAGCACAACTCTGAAGCCTTATGTTTTTCATAGTAGGGTAAATGATTAGTTTTGCAATTCAGAAAACCTGGCATCTTTATACTACCGTGCTGTTTTGAAACAGGGAAAATACTTGATGAACTGTCCCTGGATTGTGTCAGTTCTGAAGACTGTCCCATGTGTGCAGTTGGAGATGTCAAGGTCCCGCATGGAAGGAGAATAGTTTTGAACAGAGAGGATCCACAGCACTGTCAATCTTGGTATGATGGGATTATGCAGTGAAACAGCATGCTGTTCAGTAGGATGAAGGGAGGGAGATGAAGCACATCCACGTGAACACGTTTTTGGACGTGACTTTTAATGTACTACTGAAGATGAAGCTTGGAAACCATCTTTTATGTCAAGAAATAATATTTATTCACATGCAATCACATACAATGTGATTCACATACATATTCACATACAAGCTGAAGCTGAAGTTTTTCAGTGACAATAGGGGTTATAGGATGTCAGCTGAATTTAAGCAAGTAAAGTTCATAAATTTATTTCAAAAAAGGCCTTTTCCCATGTGTAGGTGGCCCTGCTGGCTTCAGATATTCCATTTCTTTTTGTGTAAGGTGTGATTCAACAGCGGTAAAGCCATCAGACTCTTCTCTTCTGCCAGTACTAAAAAAATCCTACATATAGTACAAGATCTGAATGTGCACTCAGTCTAGAACTTGCTGAGATTATTAGCAGTTGGAATTGTGTACTATTGTTGGAAAACCAATTTCCTCAAGATTTTAAGATGATCTCCCATGGCCTGGTCCTGCATGCATGCATTTCAAATACGATGAAATTAAGGGCAGGGTGCACCATGCTGTGCACCATGCAGGATGAAGGCCTTCAGCTGCAATGGGGCACAGACTGATTTTCATTCTGTACACTGCCCAGTGGCGTATTACGCCATGGCCTGGAGTATCGGGAAGTCTGGCATTCTCCAGATGTCTAGACCCTTTATGGATACTTTCAGTAGTCACAGTGCTGTGAATTACAAGGGGTTTTTCCATCTTCTATTTTGACCGTATTTAATAGAAACTGAGTTGTAAAACTGCAGCAGCTATTAGCCTAGACTAACGCCTTAGCTCCAAGTGCTCTGAACCTCACAGAAGCTCTGAATGGGTATGAACTTTGAATTCCTGGCCTCTTGCCAGGGCTGGCGTATGTCTGTCTATAAACCCAGGGTATAAGACTGTTAGGCTAATCAATTAAATATATATATATATGTATTTTAATTGTATACACGAAGAGCCTTGAATTCCATCAAAAGGTCAAAAAAGAGCCTTCACAAATGAGTCTCTGTTCCTTAATTTTTGTAATCCTTAATAATAATTTATCTTAAATGTTGATACACTGGCTGCTGCTCACAAAAGATTTCAGAACATTAGGAAAACTTACCTCACTAGGGAAACATCCTTTTGCATATCTGTCACCTAATTTAGATGCCTACACCATCTGTACAAACAATAGAAAATATTGCACAAAAATGAATTTTATAGCAAATATCCAAAGGAAATTGGAAACTAGAAGAGGTTCATTCATATTAGGATTAAAATAATAAATCTTCTGTTGCTATACCTTAATGCCAAAAGTAGCTGTGTGTTCTTCAATTAGGAATACACTAAAAGCAGCTTGGAAAGAACACGGTACTTAAACTAAGGTGCTACGTGTAAAGTGGAGTCTTTTCTTGGAAAAAGGGCAGCTTCTTCCAGTATTGACTTGCTTAATTTGTACACTCTTGGTTTTCTCTGGCAGTGAAAACAAGCATTTTTTGGTCCTTGCCCTTTCATAAACTTTTCCTGTTCTGTTTCTTGGACTGTCCAGTACAACAAGGAAAATATACTGACTGAGTCTGTATCACCCTGTGCATAAGTACAGTCACGTTCTTTGCTCTGATAAGTGAAGAGGGTCATGCAACTAGGAATTAGAAGGGCAGAAGTGTTAAAGCCTTACTGTAGATAGAAAGAGATGAATTATAAACAAGTCCCTAAAAGGTGGAGTGTGGCAGAGGTGAAAAATCTCATGGTGGTACAGAAGGACGAATAGTGGAAAAGGCAGAGATGGAGGAAAAAGAAAAATGAGAGCTGAAATGGAAAGGGGAAGAAAAAAATTTAGTAAGAGAGGTGAGTAGAAATGGTGAGGGAAGACATAGGACTAAAAAGCTATAGGTGAAATACGACATTTAATATGAGAAGAGGGACTGAAAAAGAGGACATGGTAAATAAAAGTAAGATAAGAGAGACATAAAAAAAAATGGAGGATGAATGTGTGCCAAAGCTGTGTCCAAATTAAAATAATATCAGGAAAAAGAAGAGGAACATAGAGCACTGTAGAGGTAGAAACAAAGACCTCCTTATGGAGTCTGTTAAGTCGTATCAGAGCTAAAAGTGTCTTTCCTACTCTGGGATTTTACTTTGTGTTAGCTGCCTCCAGTTTGCCTCATGTTTTGCTTTCTTATGAAGCAAACCAGATCTGCCAGTTCAGTCCACCAGTGGCTTGTAGGCAGCTGTGTTGCTGAAGCTTAGTGGGTTTCTAGACAGTTTCCAGACACAGATTGTACATATTCTGCCAAAGGCTCTTGTAAGGAGTTTCCTCTGACAAACAAGTCATAGTATGTCACGTTTCCTGATCTAAACAAACATGCGTTAACATACAGGGTTTAGCTGCACAATACCTTGTGGGGAGTTGTGGGGAAATGGGATGGGGAAAACATCCTTCACATCATGTTTTGGTTTTGTTGTGTTTTTGAGATGTTTAACAGTTTCCGTATGGACATTATTTTATTATATGTGGGTGATGTTTATTATAAGCATTGATTTTTTTCCACTTAAATTTGGTGATTTTTGTAGTCTGTGTGAAGGGAAGAACTTAACCTGTGTACCATGTGAGCCAGGGGACGACACCCTAATACCGACAACACCTGCTCCAGAGGAGGACATTGAACTACCACCCAGTGAATACTCATGTAGCAAGATGATGGACTTGGCCTTTCTAATGGATGGCTCTAACAAGCTGTCAGAGGAGGACTTTGAACAGCTGAAGACTTTCATAACTGGCATGATGAAGAAACTCCACATCTCCCAAAAGAAAATCCGAGTGTCAGTTCTAGTGTATAGGGCTGGCCCTACAATCTATCTTGGCCTTAAAGATATCAAAACAAAGTCCCAGATGAGAAAAATTGTCCAAAGCATAAAATACACAGGTGATGAAGTAGCGTCCGCTGCTGAAGGCCTTAAATACACTGTGTTTCACGTGTTTGGAAAAGCAGAAAGGACCAATGCTGCCAGAATTGTAGTGCTATTTATAGCAAGCAAATCTCCAGGAAAACTCCGCAGCCTCCTGACAGCTTTGAAGAATAAAAACATTGCAGTAATACCTGTGGGGATTGGACCGTATGTTAATGTGGAGCAAATCAGGTTCATTGAAAAACAGTCACCAGCTAATAGAGCCTTCCTACTGAACAACATGTTAGAGCTGATGGAAAATCAGGATCTCCTCATTGATCATCTATGTGATCTTGGACCTGAAGAAAGTTCTCTGTTACAAGCTACATCTCTTCCAACAATATCCAGTGTCCTAGCTCCCACGTGGGGACTCACAGCACCACCCCCCTTTTCAGAAAAGCCCACTCGCAAAAGGTTGGACATTGCTTTTATTGTGGAAGGATCTGACAATGTAGGGGAGGAAAATTTCAAGATTGTCAAAAAGTTCCTCGAGAGGGTGGTCACAAGAATGAATGTGGGACAGGAAGATATTCATGTTACAGTCATGCAGTATTCAGAGACTGTGACTCTGGAGTATTCCTTCAGGGAAATACAGTCAAAGGAAAGTATTATTGAGAAGGTGAGGAGCATACCCTATCAAGGAGGGAAGGCTACTAACACTGGGAATGCCCTCGATTATATTTCCAAACACACATTTACAGCAGTGAATGGGGGCAGGCAAGATGTTCCTCACTTGGTGTATATGGTGTCATCCAGTCCTTCCACTGATGTTATCACACGACCTCCCAGCAGCATAAATGTTATTCCCATAGGCATAACCCCCAATGCCAATATTCAAGAGCTCAGAAAGATCAGCCAGCCTAATAACCCAATTATCTTGCATAGTTATAGTACACTTATTGAAGAAGCACCTGAATTAGTGCTGCAGTCGTGCTGCTCTCGTAAACTTTGGACAGAAATTCCAGGTAAAGTTGGATGCATTTTCTGTGTAATTTGCTTTTTCCTCTGTCCTGTCTCCTCCGTTTCCCCCTCACATCACTGAAATTTGAAGGGTTCCCATATCTCATTTGGTGTTTTGTTGTCCAAATGCCAAGAAAAGAGCATTTATCTTCACTGGAGGCTGAGAATGCTGCCCCAGTTCAGCAGTACCAAGCACGGACCTGCAGCCAGCCTTCTGCAGGTTCAGCAGTCCTTGGCTCCATTGCTTAGTAAAGTACAGTAACTTTCAGATAGGTTGGAGGGTTACAGACAAAAAAAAGTTATTCTCATCTGCCTGCCTCAAGCAAGTGAAATTATACTTCCTTTTTCCTGAAGAAACTTCATTTTTTGTGTTTGTTGTGTTTTGTTTTGTTGCTTTTTTTAGTTTTTTCCCTGGTAGTGGTGGTGATGTGGTGTGTATTTTGTAGGTTGGTTTTTTTTTTTTTGTTTTGTTTTTTTGGTTTTTTTTGTATTGGTTTGGTTTGGTTTTGTTTGGGATTTTTTGTTTGCTGTTGGTTTTGTTTTAGTCTCCTGAGAGTAAAATAGCATTAGTAGAAAAGCAGGAATTGAAATACCCATGTATCCCACTGAATATAAATCTCAAGGTTTTCCCTAAAGAGGCATCACTTATGGCTTCAACTGATCGTTATCCTGCTTTGCTTTCCCAAAATGCAGGTATCTCTGCCCTTTCTGCTCCTACCAGTAAATTAGCAGATGTTACTTCTGGTTATCATGCATAAATAACCTCCCCCCATCCTCCTTCCTTAGAGTTGTGCAACAAACCAATGGATGTCATGTTTCTTCTGGATGGAAGTTCCAATATTGGAGCATCAGAGTTTGAGGAAATGAAAAACTTTGTACGGGCTTTTATTGAAAGGGTTGAGATTGGTACGTATCTGTCTGTTAACTCAAACACATAAAGACATTTTGTATTCTTTTGCTTATACAGGACAAAACAGCTGCTCAGTAAAGGTTTTTTAATTTTTATTTTTAAATTACTTACTCCAATCCTTCAAAAAAATTTAAGTTTATACTGGGAAAATCAGTCTAGTAAAGCTCTTGGTTCAGATGCAGTTCAGTTTCCTCCCAATCCAAGCTGTTCTGGTTCAGGTGAATAAAGGTTTGACATCCAATTCAGCGAATCGTGTGATGAGGAATAACTTGGACAGCAGCTTTCGTGAGCGCTGCCCTTTATACTGCACTGGACATAAGAAGTATGTGTGCCAAACAGGCACGGAGGTGGTGGAAATTTAGCTGAACTGTTACTCTGTGACAGAAAAGCAGGAATACATTCTTGTTTTCAGTTCAGTTCTGGATCAGGTTCAACAAACTGGAAATTAATAGTTCGAATTCAGATCTGGTCCAAGTAAGAATAGATAATTCAGAGGGGTTTTGGTTCAGGTTTGGTCCAACTGCAAGGTTCTGGTCTTTGGAGCAGGCATTTCTGGTTCTGACCACCCCTTTTTGGCTAACCAAGGCTGCTGGAACTGACTTTTTACAGTTTATTTCCTGACCCGTGTTGAATGACAGACACTTTTTGGGAGTGCTAGACTCACTCTGCTTGCACAGTATGTGCTGGTAGGAGGTACACCTCCAGTTACGTCACTCAGCAAAGATATCAGCGCAGCCACCCTGGCAGAATGCCATACTGTCCTGCACATACATGAAGGGACCCTGTGGCACATGTAGTAAGTTAGGACATCTCGTGCACTTGCACCAAGTCCATCTGCATGGCAGGGGCTGCACAGGATCCTGTGCTTTCCCAGTCGCATTTGTTTTAACAAACAAGGGTTTTTCTATGAGAGTTGTACTTCAATTCAGCTTTAAACCATTTCCATGGAGCAAGTGCTGTTGCTGCTAGTGTTTCCCACTGGCGTTGACCTTTTGTATTATACCTGTGCTTTCAAAAGAGTTGATTACCAGCACTTGTACTAAATAGAGAGCTCATAGAGGAAAAGTATAGCATTTCTGTATGTCTACAATAACTTAGATTTTTTAGAGATTATACATGGAAGACACTGTTTCTGAAAACTGTGTACATGCACGCTATAGAGAAGCAAGCCAAGTGAAATAAACACAGACAATAAATCAACAATTTCTTTTAGCCTAGCTGTTTTCCTTATCCTTGAAGCCTGTAACAGCAAATGTTACATCATTAACAGCAGGACAATAATAATGTAGCTATGAAATGGCTTCTCACTACAGCCTTGACTTTAAAATTTTAAAGACAACTGCAGAAAAATTGTAAAAGTATGGTGAGTACATGAAATCACAGTTATTATTAACTTCAATCTTAAATATTTTACAAAGCATTGATAAAGAATAATATGCTATATACAAAAGTATCTTCAGTATACAGTAGAAGTCCTTCTAAGACCATGAAGAGAGAGGTACAGCCGATGATTATAAACAATGTATTGCCCAGTTCAGTTCTGCAAGTCTGATATATATATTAACTGTCTGCATCAACCCTCTGTTAATAGTTTCATTCATACTTATGTAATGTATAGGCAGAACTAGGATGTCTGAGAATAGCAGAACTTGGAATTTCTCTTCATTCACCATTGCAGGTCACATTCCCGGGGTGCACTATGTCCCATGCTGCAGCCTGATGCATGTCACTCAAGTGATGTATGGCAGAGGGAAATCTGCATGAAATGTAGTCATCTGAGGAGCTTGGCTTATGAGACAAATGGGGCACCAAACTACTGCTCTTGCAAGACAATATAGACGTTATAAAAAAAATGTTTAGAAAATTTTAAAGTGGAAAAGGAACAATATTTGGAGATCAATAAAGTGAGGTTTGCTAGTCATGGTCAAATTGATCTGAGGTAAAAGACTGCATGCTCATTCTTGACAAAAAAGCAAACCGTTTCTAGCAGTTCTTGCATATTTTTTCACCTGGGAATAGTTCAGTTTTAATCATTTGATTGAAAATGCAGCTTTCACACTGATGGAAAATCACTGTCTAGTTGTGCTTAATGTAAAACACAACCATAATGTATCCTTTAGATTTATTTTAAGACATTTGTATGCATTGCTTAAAATGTTTATTTTCTGCTTTCTGCTTCAGGCAATACTTCAATTCATGTGTCAGTCCTCCAGTATGCCAGGGAAAATAATCTAGAAATTTCATGGAACATGCCTCAAGAGACCGAAAAGCTTGTAGAGATGGTGCACTCAATTCAACAAAGGGAGCAAGGTCCTACCAGACTAGGTGAGTGATTATGTGGATATTGATGTTTAAACAAGAGGAGGGGAAAAAAAAAAAAAGCAGAAATGCTAAATATAGCCTGGTCCCAGTTACCAATTTAAGCCAGTGCTGTTGTGGTAGTGTTCTGCAGCAGGACTCTCAGTCTTTTTAGTTTACTTATGTCTTTACTATACATACATTTTTTGGTAAAGGTTCAATGTTCTCTATTAAATTGTATTCATAGGTTAGTTGAATTAGGGTGTATCTTAAGGTGTTTTGGAAAGAAGAAGACTTTTTTTTTTTAACCTTGAAGTAATTCTCAGGATTTGCATCCATTATCTTTCTAGCAAGCAAAACATAACTAAGTATTAAAGACTTTGATCATCAACCTTTCAGCATAGATTAGTTGATTAGACGTTTAGCAGTAGAACTGCTTATGCTGACTTCAATAGCTGCCTTTGCCAGATGTTTGTTACTCTGTGCTGAGCCAGTGTAACTGATCTGCTTGAAAAATAACTTCACAAAACAGTAGTTATATTCTGGGTGTTTCAGTTCCCTCATTCAAGTTGCTGTGCTGATCCCACAAGGATTCGGATTGGCAGAAGGCTGGGGATGGTGCCAGGGAGCAAGGATGGCCTAAGGCAGCACCTTAGCTTAGCTAAAGGGTTACTTACGAAATATCTTCTGTTCCAGACGACCGCATCCTGAAAAACATGTCCACTTCATTTTCACGTGCTAAAATATAACACAGATTTCCCGCTGGGTCTGTGGAAATTCAGTACACACACATGTATCAGTTGTAGGGTTCAGCAAAAAATGATTCTCCTACAGCATATCTGATCTTTCACCAGATATCCTGAGAATTTTGTTCTTCTGGACTGGAACCACATTTGCTCTGGCAGCCGCCTAGCATTAGGGTCCTATAAGAGTTGAGGGAGTACACAGATTTTTGGGGTCTTTGGCCTACTTCAGACTGTAAAGAGTTATTGGTACAGAAAAGTGAGAAATAAAACCTGACTTCCATAGTTCGCAGGAGGATTAGCCATGATTGCTTTCTCAGCCTGGAGAAATAAAAATACCAGATGGCTGATGAGACTTCTATAGGCTCGTTGTGGGATAAATTGTTACGTACAAATAGATAAGTTTCATGAAGCCTTCCATGTAATGTGTATAGTAAGCCACACTGAACTACAGGATAAACAGAGAAAACACGGCCTTTGGGAAATGAAATGGGAGAGGCAGCCACATGACATACTCGTTAGTGATTTGTTTATGTCTCATTGGAAAATGCTCAGAGACCATGATGAGGGATGTGGTATAATGAACCAAAATGGAATAGAGTAGAAGTAGTTCCTCCCAAATGAAGTAATGAAAATAAGTCACTGTGGTCCTGTTCTGCACCTTGTAATGTGTGTGAATTGGGCTGACTATGTAGGGGAGTCAGCATCCATGGGAAACGCACGGTCATTCATGTCTTTCTGTCTGTGCTCGGGCCTCTGGAAATGCAGAGGCTGCTTAAAAAAAGTGTAGATGGATGAGTCTGGATGTTGCAGTTCCCTAGGTAGCTTTGGGGATCTTTTCTGTCATATGGAAGGCTTGATCAGGATTTGCCTATCAAAAATATCGTTACTATCAGGCCAGCACTGTTTCTTCTTATTTGTGCTGGCTTCCCTATGGTAAAAACACAATCCTGTGTAGTAATCCTTATTCAGTCTTAGCTGATCCAAATCATCCTGTTTCGGTCAAAAAGCTGTATGTGTAGAGAGCAACTGTGGGATCTGTTGCCATCAATGCAGAAGTCTTGCTGCAGAAAGCGTTTGCCTTTCTGTTTCATTTAACCATGAGGAAACTGCAGGGGAGAGATACATTTTATTGGTAAGGAATAGTGAAAAACTACAGAGTATTTGAGTGCATAGGCAGAAAAAAAAAAAGAAAAAAAAAAAAAGAGCAGCCTGTACCACAAAGCTTTCCCATGTTTCTTCAATAAGATAACATCAGGCAAATTTTGCCTTAAGTTACCTATTGAGAAGAAGCTCTGGGGAATATTCAGACATGATGAAATTGTGTACAACTTCACGTAAGAAATAACTGGGGGAAATAAAAAAGAAAACTAACTGCAAGCAAGAGCTGACTATATAAGCCTTCATTCAGCTAAAAGAGCAATCTATGCAAGAGAACTGAGCATCACATAAACATGCCTCTGTTCAGCATTCATGGGTATTTAGGAGAGTCATAGGGAGCACATTGAGCAATCCCTGCAGTAAATACTGCTTAACACTTTATAAAAACATGATTTTGCTTGCTTATACCTTTACTAAAAGTAGCTCATTTAGGCTGATGTTTTCCATGCCCACTGCCTGCGTCAGACTCAAAATTTGGAGGAAGTATGATTTATGTGCCTCAACTGTATTAAAAGTATTGTTAGGGAAAGAAATGTGTGTTCTTCTCCCCTCCCCTGCTCCCCCCCCACCCAAGAAAAAAAATCTGAAGTATTTTAACTGAAACTTTCTATAGATACTAAAATATTTGAATAGCAGCATTGAGCTTTGCCTGTCATGATTAAGAAAGTATAAACGTTTCCTTTCTAAACCCTCACTGCGGTATAGGAAGCAAAGGTCCACCGCAGAACTTTTCTTTATTCAGGTCTCTGCCCTGAGTGATGTGGTCTATGCAGAATTTTCAAAATCTTGCCCCTCATCACCCACACAAGACTGTGGTTTTGCCAGCAGCTGCCCTGATCCCACCTGCTGAAAAGCAGAGGTCTTCCTCACTTGCTCCCCCAGTACTGTTTCTGAATTGGTGGTGTGGTGTCAGCTCCTTTCTGAAGCCAGCTTTGGGTGCCTGTCTCTTCCCTGAACTCTTTTAATTCACAGTCCTGGCAGGTTTTTTTGTTTGCTTGCTTGTTCTTTTTAGTTCCTTTCTTAGAAGGTTTGTCCCTTGAATGTAATCCTGGTGGAACCCAGGATCATCAGAACCCCTTGGTGGTAAGAGAAACGCAGGATTTGTGACCTGCAGAGCCAGGAAAGCAGAGGAGAGGGTCTGGGGCCTCGTAGCCTGCTCCTTTCAGTGGTGGTGGGCTGTTGGACTGACAGAACCGTGCTGTTCATGAAGAGTTCAGCCATTCTGTTAATTGGCACATGTTAATGCCAGAATATCAATGTGCTAAGAATTGACCCTTTAAAGAAGCAATCTGTGGGATCAGTTTGCAATAGCTAATTTGTTTGAAAATTAAAATAATCTGCTATTTTCAGTTTAAAAAGGCCAATTCAGTATCAAGACCCTAAACTAACATACAAAGACCAGCTTCAGGGTTATTGTCATGGGGGGTTGTTTCTGATTAGACAAGTCCTTGGTTAAATAGATGCAATCTGGGCTATCTACAGTCCAGATAGCCTTGGCTTTTTCTGTACCTCGTCAAGTGTTGAGGAACCATTTCTTTTTCACTTCTTTCTCAGGCAGCTTTCAGTACTTGTGGGTGATTAAGACCTCTTGTAGTACTTTTTCTTATTTGGTTGAGATGTTGCAGAAGTGTTAGCAAAACCACTGAGGCCACTCAAGGCGCTGATTCAAAAGTTCCCGGCAGGAACCTCCATCTACTGGAATCCCCTGTCTGTCACAACTGTATAGACCCTCACGGGGGCTTTATGTTTTATTCCTCATTTCAGACAAAATTAAAGAAAATAACTGCAAAAGTTGCTTTTAGGAAGTTTCTGCTTTCCCCGAGGCAACCACCAAACCATTAAATGTCTGTGCATTGCTTTATTTTCCTCCAGATTGGCTTATTCTGGGATGAATCTTGTTTTTTATTTCTTGGATGCTTTTCAAATGTGTCTAGGGCACCTTGTGCTCTTTCAGTTCATTCTGTGACGTTCATAATTGCTCCCAATCTAATATCTGTGATTCAGATTAGCATGCCTTTCTACACACTTTTCCTCCTTTATCCAAATCATTAATGAAATTATTCAATAAGGCAGAATCTAGTGTAATTCCCTGTAGGCTCTCAGTAAACACCTCCGACCCTACTCAACAGATTGTCTTTTGTCCTTAAAGCTTGTTTATGTCAATTTAATCAGCTTTCAGTCTTTTCAGGAACCTCTGCACGAACCATTCTGAATTATTACTTCAGAATATGACTCTGGCTTGAATATGCATCAGACAATTAAAAAAAATAATATTCAACTAATTAGACCTCATTAAGTAGTCTTCTTCAAGGCAACCAGAAGAAAGTTCTTATGAAGCCTATTCTGACTGTCAAAAGTTCATCATCAAATATCCATAGTCTTAGCTGAGAGGAGAAGACTGCATTGATGCCATCCCTTCTCCATTTCCCCCCTGTCTTTGTAGGGTATCTTCTATTTTGTTCTAATGGTTATTCCAAACATGATTTTTTCTTTATACTCTGTGGTGTAGTTAGGAGTGTATCAGCACTGAAGGATGGGGAGAAAGTGCTGTGCTGTGGTGGCAACCTTTGGAATGACTGACCCACCCATTCTAAAGTAGCCCATATAGATCAATTTTTTTTGTTCTTTTTTCTTTTTATTTATTTGTATTTTTCGCCTGGACATGCCCAGTAACTAACAATCATGCTCTACTGACTGAGCTGAAAGGCTGCTGGGGGCTCAGTGTTCTGTCAAGGTTGGCCTTTTTGTTTGGTTGGACGGATAAATATTTAGATGTTCAAATTTGGGAAGGTAATGTGTTTGCATGTGTGAAATTAACTGTGGCCATTATGTGTCAGGACCAGCATAAGTGTAACTTGTTAGAAGGCACTAGGAGAAGAAGGGGCAGGAGGTCAGGGACAGACACATGTTCCCCGTCACATCCACTGCCTTTTGGATCAGATTTTTTGTACTGTGTGTCCTGCTGCTCTCAGCTCTGTTGTTCTCCTGTATGCAATGAAGGCTCTTGGCTTTGAGACTTCCATCTTGGTTTCTTATGCGTTGTATATCTGATACTTAAAATACATGTGAGTATACAAATTATTCTGCTTCCGAAGCCCATTGTTGCCTTTTTTTTTTCTTTGTTTGTTTTTTTCTTGATAGCACATTGTATATGTGAGAAACAGAAACTGTAACAATAACACGAGACTAACATAATTTACTCTTATGTTCCGTATGTGGGAACATATTGACTGCTAGTCTGGGCGTAGGGTCATTTGCACACACAGAGAAAATCCTTAAAAATGTATAACTTACAGTCCATAGCAAACCTCCCATTCACTTCACTGGGGCTTATATGATACCCCTTATCAATGCTAGCAAATGATATTTTGGGCATTGTCAGATTTTCTTTAAAGACATAAAAAATGTTTTGTTGTTCTATGGAGCAGGATTTAGGGTATTTTCTATTAGTGTTTTGACTTTCCCTAGGGTCCATCACTGAAATAAATAGCTGATGGTTGTTCTCGTTCAGCTAAACAGATTTAAGAGCCAGCTACTGCAGAAGAGCTTGGTCCCAGCCACCTGACACCTCAGTGCTGCACACTTGCACTGCCTTCCTTCTGTGGGATGTGCACTGGGCCTTCAGCGAGCTGAAGGAAGGGCCAAAATGACTGAAACCAACGCACTTTTTTAGAAGGGTTGTGTTTCAGTCGTGGTGAGTTGCCCGAGGCAGCTGGCTGCCTGACCAGGTGGGCAGCAGTGCTGACTGTGGGGGACTGGGAGGGCATGCCCAGCTGGTGCACCTGGAGGAGTGGACCCTTCCTTCTGCCAGCAGCTTGCTACGGCTCTAATGCAGCCCGAGATGCATTTGCAATGTGTGTGAATATGTCAGAGCAAGCTGGAGCAGAGCCAGCAGCAGCAGCGGCCCAGATGTCAGCTGCTGAAGAGGTGTACAAGACACAAGGTGGTCTCATAAACGCTGAAGCCTGTGTAGCTTGGACCTAGTCATTTTAAAGTTAGTTTAATTATGTCCAAGATGCTGTGCATGCTCTTTCCAGTCTTAATATAGCTTTGTGCTTGGTTATATTCATTTCATTGCAAACATTTTAAAATTTCCTTTATTGGTATGAAAATGGCAGATTGCTGTTATGTTGCAATCTAGTAGTAAGATGTTCAAGTTGGTTGGTTTATTACCCATCTTTTTTATTATGGCCTCTGAGGAGTTTGGTATTTCCCTCCCTGGTGAGATGTAGAGACAAACAGCTGAGAATTAACAGCTTCCAGCTTGGGATGGTGGCTTTCTGAATCCCTCTAGCAGGGCAAAAGTGTTCATTTGATCATGTCTTCAGACACCTGGCTCTTTTCTCTAGAGCTGGCTTCAAAATAAAGGGAGAAATCCGGAGTTTTTAGTAGACTAAAACAAACTTTCCATGCTTCAATTGAGTAATTGTTTTTTTTGGGACTTTGAAACAGTCCCTGGTTCTGTTACAATTGATTTCTTTATTAGAAATGATAAAAATAATGGATTTTCCAGTTTACAGATATGTATGGAAGTTTCTGAAAATTTTTAGAATCAATGGGAGGAAGAAAAATGCATCTGGAGCAGCTGGTGACCAGGCAAACCACACAAAAGTCAGTGTCATTAAAAGAAAGACCAACACTCCAAAGACAGACAACATTCCAAATATTTTTCACAAATGAATGAAAAATTATCTTACTGTGCAAAAGTTTAACCTAAAACATTTGAAAGTTAAAACTTGAAATACTTTTCTAGTAATTATTTATAGAACAAAAGGGAAACGGTCAATTTGCTGGCACAGTGACCATCCTGAAAAAATCTTAAGAATTGGAATATAGTCATCTTAATTTTCTGTATTTTGTTTTATCCCTTAGTTAGTTATAGTTAACATGCCATTCTGCATCTAACATCTACCTCTACAGACATATGGAGGTAGATGCTGACATCTATATAGAGTAACTGCTGGACAACAAAACCATTTGTAGCAATGATTGTGAGACAGCTGTATAGGAGTTAATACCTGGGGTTAGTTAATTTTTCTGGTCAGGAATAGTAGCTTGGGAAATGGAATTGCCATCAACCAACTAATAATGATGTTTTAAAATGTGTTTTGTTGCAAGTAGAAAAACATCCAAAATTTTGAGGATTTCACTGAACAGAAACTCTGAAGTGTTTCATTTCATATGTAAAATATAATTCAGAATTATAGCAAGCATGAAAACCAGATTGTATCTATAAAATTAATCTACACAGTTGGAAGAGCTAAACAGAAGATAATCATTGCATAGCAAGAAACAGCAAAGAAACATCCCATTTTGTTCTTAAGTACTGTTGAAAGCTTTCTGTTGATTTTTCTCTTTTTTTTTTTTTTTTCCCCCTTCTAATCGTAATCGGCGTTTCCAAAAAGTATATTGATTTAAACAAACATACATCTTTATATTTGCAAATTAGTGCTTGGGGAAAATGGCCCTCTCTAGACAGAGATTTCCAGTGGAGGTAATGGCGCATGATAGGTAGAAATTTATAGGAGGAGAAACTGATCTGGATCCTATTCCTGCAGTAGATCCGACAGAGCCTGGCAGCAGTTCCTGGTGGGTCCCAGCTCTCTTCTTTAGTTGTGGGCATCTGTGTAGAGAGATGACACATGGAGATGAGGCTACGGCTCTGGGGAGGAAATAGTGACAATGGGCCAACGGGAAGAAGAGGTGGCTGGTTAAGGTGGGAAGGGGATATGTGGCTGTCAATCAGGGACTGTAATGTAAGGTGCATGAGACAGCAGGAAAGGATGGGGAAAGCAACAGTATTTGGGAAGGGAATGTCACCTCTAAACTAGTCCTGTGCCAAAGGAAAACTCTGGGCTTTTTCCAGATACTTGTTCTAGGCTAGATTCTTCCGAGGGGTAAATTCTTCCTGCAACCCTGATTAAAGCCTTGTAGAATATCCAGTTGCTGTTGCCACTTTATGAACAGTCGGTGTACTGGGTGACCTTTCTAGAGGCTGGCTGTGCTTGCAGCAGCTTGGGAAAAGGGTCTTTGCTTCTACCAGTGAAAAAGGGTGGGTGACATGATGAGCGAAGTCATGAAGTGCAAAGTGTTCAGGTGTGCTAAGGTATTCTGGGGTGTGCTGGTGAATTATCTGTGATCTGACTTCCAGTGTTTTACAAATGTGTGAATCATTTAAAATTTTTCAGTGAATTCCACTGGCAAACATATCTCTGCTCCACGGCTATTGCAGATTACTCAGAGAAACTAGTCTTTCAAGTATTTATTATTTGCCCTGATTGTCACATCAGTCGCCATGGTATCATTTCTACTTCCTAACCTGATAACTTCCAAGCCCAAATGAGCTTTTAAGAAAGCTGCATACCGTGATTCCCAGTATAAATATTTGTGCAAATACATATCTAAATCCAAGCACTAGCGAAGTGCTCTCTTGCTGAGGTCATGCTTTTGAACAAAAATTTGCCTGAGTGTTCACAGATGTTAAATGCAAGAGCAACAGCTACCCATTTAAGCCAGTTTGTGATTTGGTAGCTAAGGCAGAATTTCTTCATGTGTCGTGTGGGATTTGATGGGGTTTGGTTTGTTGTTTCATTTTTTTGTTTGGTTTGGTTTTTAATATGGGTTGCCCAGTTATTCTGGGTTACTCTGCACCTAGATTTCAGTGAAGTTGCTGGTAGTAGGGAGGCAAGATACGCATTTCACACCTGTAGAAAAAGTTGACCAAATTAGGGAAGGACTAAATTTTGTCTGGAAGCTGAGCAACTTGCGTGTACAGGGCGGGATTCTGTGGGGTTGTAGATCAGATAGCCACTGGATGTCACTGTTGTTCTGCAATTGGGGAAATAAGTACCTATTCTACAATATCTTCTTTCCTTTTGTGTGAGGCAATGGTAATGTTTCCAGAAAAGGTAACTACTAAAGTGAGGAGCATAAGTTTATCCTTGTGGTTAAGGAAAGACAGTAAAATTCCCATTACTTCAGAGACTGGGGAGCTAAGGATGGTCCTGCTCGGTGGGATGTATTAATGGTACTGGTAGGTTCTTAATAGCTGAGATCTTGCATGTAGCAGCATGAAAGGCAACATTAAAAGTCCTTTAAGAATAAGTATTTTCCAGTACTGTATAACCTACTAATACAAAGTAAGATTTAGTTTTATAGCCTCCTATGAGTTGTCTATCATATCTCTCATTTATCTCTTAATTCCTTCTTAGGAAAGGCCATTGATTTTGTAGTTCAGAATGCAATGTCGGAATCACATGGAGGGAGACCCAGCGCATCAAAGGTCGCAGTAGTCATTGTGTCGGGGAGATCAGAAGACACTGTGGAACCTGCTGCACTTTCTGCAAGAATGAACAGTAAATCACATTTTACTGTCACTATTTTAAAGCAGAGTCTAGTGCACTAGAACAAAGGGTGGAAAATTAAGGCACTGGTAAGCCATACAGGACTTACTGTGTGTAATGTTCTGGTAAGAAAAAGGCCTGAACAAAAGGTACTTGATGAGGATGGCTTTGAATTACTGGTAAATTCAGGCCCAGTCTGTAATTTAAACCAAACAGCTTCCATAGGCTTCACAAATTAGTGGCATTTAATTTTCTGAGGTCCTGTGGATAGACAGGGATGACAGAAATGTGATTTATTTTATAAACTCAATACTTTTCTAGTATGGTGACTCTTGAATGGGTCACTGTAATAATAATAAATAGAGAGAGGGTTTGATCAGATTCTGACTGACCTACACAGGAATACGCTTTTGCTATCAATGTATGCTGCATTGCGTTTTTTCAAGTTTTCTGGCTACAGTCTCTGTACCTCAGCTTCTCAGGTGTTCAGCTGAGGAACATTGACTTCCTTTGCAGGTTGCTTTAGGAGTTATTGAATAAGTCATGGACTAAATAACAACTACCAAGTATTATTTTTTAATCAAATGGTTTGCAAATAACGCAATTGCCATGTAACCGAAGAAAGAAAACAACATAATGATTTTTTTTTACATTTGGAAAAAAAAGCGAAGATGATGTCATTAAGTCTGCAGCTGCATTTTGTTGACTATACATGATCATATTATGCTTGGGACTAATAGAGAGCTCACCTTAGCTAACACTGTGATTAGAGCATCACAGTTTGTGCCATTAACTGCCTTTAGCTGATGTGGAAGGAGTCATGCAAGTAATACATGAAAATTAACTGTTGAGAAAAACCTGTTTTTTTAAGAAACAAATGAAAAAAGTACAACAGCAAAGACTTCCTTCTGCTGTGTGTTGCCCATTTAAAACCTTTTATTCTCTTTTCCTAGGAGTATCCTTGTTTCCAGTTGGAGTTGGGAACAGCTATGATGAAGAGCAACTAAGGACCCTGGCTGGGCCATCAGCTACTAACAGAATTATGAAGCTTCAGAATTTTGAAGACTTATCCACTATGATCACACTGAATAGTGAATTTATCAAGAAAGTGTGCATGGGTAAGTCCAATATAGTTGTAGCTTCATAGCTGGGGCAAAACCCCAAAACTGAAATGCCAAAACCAGAATGATTTTTCTTGATTTGAGGTCAGTCCAATGCTCCTTTGTTAGTGCTTAACTGACAATCACCACAAATGCTAACCTAGACCACCACCATCACTTAGGTGTAGAACAAAATCAGCTCTTTCAGTGTGTAGCCAACTGCTACATTAGAAAATCAACCGACTTTCAGTAAGATTTTAAAAGCTGTTTAGGCCTGAACTTTCCAGCTATCATCATCTTAATAATCATGGCTGGTCATTAACTGAAGGACAACAGGAAAGCTGAAGCTGTCATGAATAAATGGGGGCATGTCGTGAGTAAAGATTTCAAATTACATGTTTTTCTGCACAGACCTAAGCATTGTTATGTGTGTGTCTGCAAATAATTCAGTCAAATTGTAAAAATAATAATAATAGAAAAATTTTAAAACAGTAACTATTCCAGGAAAACAAATACTGGAAAAAAAGTGTAAAACATTTTAAAGAAACATTCATTATTTGTAGATAGCAATGCCCCCCCATCTCAGAAAACTTGCTTCGGTTCTGGCCAGTTTTTTACTTCTTTTGCCTCCTTGGTCTGTGTGTATATAGATGTTTGTTACTCATATTGTTGTTGTCATTTCTATTGTAATATCATCTACATGTCCTCTCTGCAAACCGGTGTCTCATTGTGTTAGTCATTGCACAGGTTTTTACCAGCATTAATAGGACTTAGTTATGTCTCCATTAAAGTAAGTGGACTTTTTTTGTGGAGCCAAGTACCACTAAGAATGAGGAAGTTGCAGAGTGTGCACAGTCCAGCTTAGAGATATCCGATCAGTCTCCACTGGGATCACTTCTGGCATTTTAAAGTCTCTCCAGAGCATCAAACAGCTGCCATTTTCTAGATTTAAACAGCTGCCATTTTCTTTCTTTTCTTTTAAAATAAGCTTTTAAAGATGCATTTCCTCTCCTTACATTGTAAAATATGTAATTTTCTTGCCGTAAATTACATTGATCCAAAATATAGAATGGGGAGCAAGAATTTGAAACCACCAACTATTTTCTTATTGCAGTCTGTGCTATAACTTATTGGCACTAGAAGTGAAAGCTCTGTATTTTTATGAAAGCTTTTCCAACAGCACAAGGCATATACTTAAAAACTTGAATGATAGATATCTTATATTAGACACCTAAATCCAAAAAATCTAGCTCTCCCTTTTGCTGATGGTAAAGCCTTTGCTATGGGGTGGGAAATGATCTTTTGTTTTCTTTTGTTTTGTTTTATTTAAGTTTCTTACAATCTGTAAAGTATTATTTTCCCCTCCAGACTCATACAGTTGGATTTCTTGTACGGAGGGAGTCTTACTTTATGTATGGAAGTGTACCAAAAATAATACTATTAAAAAGGTTTAAAAGATTTCCTAAATGCTTTCAAAATACATTACTTGTCATGGAAAAGACAGAGCATATAGCATATATATGCTAGCATAATATATTATTATACAAAGAGTTTGCTAGTCAGTATTTTAATTTGCTAGACACGTGCTTATCACATTGTCATGCCATAGTACTTACATGAAATTACTTTCCATATATCTGTAGGTGTGTTATGAGAGCACATAAACAGAAACTGCAATTCAGCGGGTGCCTTGTGACCATCTAACTGCATAAAAGAATTACCCATCACAGTAATACCTGAATGTATGGAAGCTGAATTTGAGTATTCTTACTGCAGCTATTTGCATACTTACGCTAGTTGCTGACAAATCTTGTTTTGGGGTTACTCGCTGTATTTATCTTTCTGCATTTAAGAAATGTGTGTGCATAGGTGTGTAAGTTCTCGTTACCTGCTAGTTATAAGAAATACTCTCAGTTCATCACAAGGTTCAGAAGTAAGGCTGGACCCCACCTCAGAGCTAAAGCCATGGTTTTGAAGCACCATCTGGGCAGAGCTGTATGTCAAACATGCAAGGAGTGCTGTAGAATTGCAGCTTACCTCTTGCTTACAGGGTATTTTGGGACCAATGTCATTGCCGAGGTCAGGTAATCCTAGTAGCAGCAAAGTTTATGCAGTCTTTGACTTTTGTACATGTTGGACAAATGCCTGTAGTCTTCAGGTAGGAATTCTCACATTCTAACACCCCCCACCCCCCACCCCCCACCCCTTCTTACAGCCTATGTCATGTTAAGTAAGCAATCTGTGTTTTGGTGACCACCACTTAGAAGGCTGGTTAAGGGAGTGAAATGGCTTAAAGATGTCTGTTTCTCTTTCAGAATCTGTCAGAGAATGTATAGATGAGGATGGAAACAAAAAGAAAGTAAGTATATTGCGTGGGTCATCCATTTGGCTTTCATGTTACAAAGTTCCTGCAGGACCGTGAATAGCTTCATAGATATTCTGAAATAAAAATGTTGGACAATATTAAGTGTTAAGAATTATCTTGGAGGAGGAAAACATTGGCTTTTGAACTGATGGGATAACTTTGGACCCAAAGGAGACTTTCTCTAACAACACCTGCTCTTGTAGTGTGTTGAATACTATTGAAAGCAGTGCACAGCTAAAACTTGTGACAGTGTGTGTCTTCCCTGACAAAATGTACTTCCGTCTCCTGTTGAAAGAAGTTCTGGGAAAGCTAAACATGGCCAAAATAAAGACACATGTATAGGGCGAGGCAATGTCGTTGTCCAGACCCTCTCCTGCTAAAAATACAAGTACCTTGTCCCTATGAAAATTTTCTAGGAAGACAATTATTGTGTGGTAGTTATCTCTCTAGAGAAAATCATCTCTTAAGTAATGAAATCAAAGTTCTTGGTGTTCATTTGCAGAAAAGTTTTTATAATCCTAAGAAAATGCTCAGATATGTTAGTAAACCTGTCTGATCTCTCGAAAGTGACCTGCCCTAAGAAAGGAATGATGCAGAAGTTATAAATGGTTCAGTTCCTTCGTCTCAGGTGAAATGTCAAGATTTTTGAGGGTATATGATACTTCATGCATTTAAAAATATTAGAATAAGCTTGTTACATGTTTTCTAGTAGGGGTCAGTTATGAGTTCTGCCCTAGGATTTATCTTGAATTTCCAGTACATTAAAAATACTTCGATTTTTCCCTTGTGAAGACATGACTGTAAGGAAGGATGTGGCTAATAAGGAAATGCTTATGAATTGTCTAAACACAGGAAACATACTATCGAAGTTGCTTTACACAGTTGGCCTCGGTCAGCTGGTCAGAACACAGAAAGGCTTTAGTTAGATCAGACACCAAGTTTAACCTGGTGGCTTTGAGGTTGGCAACCTAATTAAGAAAAAACAATAAACAAAACCTAAACTTGAAAAACTTTCATAATTAAAAACAACAAAAAAATCAGATTCTTGTGGTTTAGTCATTTGAATTGCATGTGTCCAGATGTCTGGGCTCCTAGGAGCAGACACAGGTACATGTAGATAAGTGCTGGGAAGGCTCAACTTGAATTTCAGCCATGTCAGGTTTCATTTTTTTGGTGATAAACCTAAAACACAATTTCCGTTCTGGCTAAAATGCTTTTGGAAGAAAACAGGCCAGGCTCCAGTCCATGTAAAAATGAACCACACTTTCAAATGGTAGCCTTCAGGGGGATTTTGTGTTACCTCTTCAGTCAGTCAGAAAAAAATGGGTTTTAGAAGACACTGCCACCATGGTAGTAGCCCTTGCCTTTTGGAGGAGGCTGTCGAGCATCCTGTGGTGAGGACAGTGGGAGCGTTCTGCCTCTGGTGTTCAGCACCCACACTGTGAACTCCTCTGCTGCCTCACTGGGAACAGTGTGCCACCATTGCCCTCTTACCCTCTTCCAGTGTAGTCCACAAATCCACAGGGATGAAGAATCAAGGCTCTTTCCTAATAGAGAAAACACAGGCTCTTACATTGAATCCATAATTTTTCAGGAGTTACTCAGAGAGTTACTGCAGGAGGCTCAGTTCCCCAAGCGGGATGTCTGTCATGCACCTGGAAATTGTGGGAACTGACTGATCCCTTGTAGTTTGCAAGGAAATCAGAGTTCTGAGGATCAAAAATCTCAGCCTAAATCCTATCAGTATTGTGAGTGATACCATTTGTTACGGATTTTTTTTTTTTTTTTGTGATTACCTCTACCCTGGAAATGTCTGTTGAAGGAAGATTCATGGCTAAGGCCACTGTTAGCAGCAGAAGGATGGAAGATCAAATGTGCTAGATCAGGCTAAAAATCTATCCAACCCCCTGTATTATGTGGCCAAAAATAGAAGTAGGGGAAGAATGTAGGTAAGTGTATATAAAAATTCCCTGAAGTGTCCTAGCCTTGAACAATCTGTGACTCAGGCACACCCTGAGCTGCAAGTGGCACCTTTTCGTGTTTGACAGTGCTCAATAATTTTCACGTCCATTAATTTCTTCAGTCATTCTTTGAAGCCATCCGTGTAAGTTTGTAGAACTCAACATATCCAGTGGCAAGGAGTCCCAATAGTGCTAAATACAGGCTGTGTAAAGAACTACTGTTTTAATATTGATCTTGCCAGCAGAATATGTGAATCATTATGATAGATTGTTGGTTTTTTTTTTTATTGTAGTTATTTTTCATCAGTAATTTTGTTTTGATGCTTTTATGCAGGCATAAGGGTGATAATAGAAGTATAGGTACTTACAATGTTAGTACTTCATCATGAAGTGATCTGCGTGGTGATCTTCAACATTTCTAATCTACGTATGGCAGTAAGAACCACATCCCCAAACAAGCAGTTTCCGTAACATGACTTTCCTAGTATCGTTCAGCACTTGGTTTAGAGAAGCACAAACAAACAAAACCCTGACCAAATTAAAAGGTGTCATCTGATGAAGCTGGTCAAGGTACTTGGCACGCTCTCCTGCAGATGCACAGTAAGAGGAGGAGTGTGCGAGCCCAGGTCTGCAGGTTCAGAGCTCCCTCAGAGAGGAAGTCTGAGGCTTCCTCCAGTGTGCTGGCAGGTTTCAGCAGACTTATCCTTCACTATTTAGAAACCTCTGCTTTTGCTTTCCTTACTGTCCTATCTTTACTCGTATGATTTCATATCAATTGAGATTTAGGCTTTCTTTGTCTTCAGAGTCCCTGCGTTTTCCTCTGCACCAGGATTCTTGGCTTTTTTGGATCCTTCAACTGATATTTTTATTTTAATGGGCTGTGCTTTGCTTTTCTTCTCCAGCTTAGATGTTTTCCAATAGATGTCCTGTTAAGGAGTGAAATAAAAATAATTAAACATGTATGGATGCCAGAGAGTCCTTTGCCAGGCTTGCACAGCTGTATATTGTACCCTTCCAGGTGCTCCACTTTCAGTGAGTTTTAGGCGAGACAACTGTAATTAAAAAACATTCCATTTCTTCATATCTAAGTACTTTTTCCTATTTTTTCCATGCTTAAAGACCTTCACGTTACTTTTTAACAGCTTCCTCTGGGCTCAGAAGCCTGAAAAGTATTAAGCCACTTTCAGGACAAGTTGCTTTCTCAAAGTTCTGAAACATACAAAGAAGGTCCAGTAAATTAACTCATATTTAATATGTAATTTTTTATGGCTGCAAATCTGGCAGGGCTCTTTTAGACTTGATGGTATCATATAGCTCAGAGATATAAAGCAATACTTTCATATCACTGTTCTTGGTTTGCACATTAGTGGCAAGAGCAGTCTGTGAATTACATTGTGGTTACCTAGGTATTTCATCACTTTGGTCTTCTCTTTCATGGGAATGATGAAAAGCTGAAAAGGAGAGGATGGGAGATGACCTTGCCCAGTAGCAACCGTCTTTTCTTCCCCACATGTTTCTGCCTGTGAATATCAAGAAATGTTATCCAGTTCACAGAACCACTGTCTCACTTGTTACTAGTGCTTCTGGACTCACCTCTGTAGGGACAGGTCTGGAACAGGCTGTTTCCTACATTTGGGGATATTCTTGGGAATGCAGACCTCAGGGATGAACACTGTTTTGAAATTCTTTGACCCTATTTATGGACTTTAGAGCTCTGTGGGACGGGGGCCAGAGAGCTCAGCTTTTTGCAGATATGAATCTTGAGATATTCCAGATTGTAAGCACATCTATTTCTCTGTCATTTATTAGTATGTAATCTTGGTGCCTTAAAATTTAGACTGCCTTAAAAATTACTGTCCTTTAGAAGATGAGAACATATTTTGTATTTTATTTTTAATTTTACAAAACCACTATGTATATCTAATAACATTAATCTGGTAAAGGAACAATTTCCCTTTGGGAAGGGAGGAACCGTTTTAAAGTTTTGGAGTTGTGGATAAAATAACTAGAGTATTACACACCTTTCTAGCTTGGAACAAATATTGTTAATTCCTGCTGTGCCATAACCATCTGTGCTCAGAGCTCTTTCTAAAATAATTTTATGGCTTATGAAAACTAAAGGCTTTGACATTTAAAGAAAAGCTAAGGGGAATTCTTTGTTGACTATGCTATTCATGCATGCTGTAGGATGGCTAAACTAACAATAGATGGAGTACCAGATACTTCATTCTGCTGTAAAAAAAAACATCTCCTGTTCTAGATTATTATCTTTTGCTTGGAATTTCAGAGTCTATTTCCTACAGCGTTGATAATTTAAACTTTCTCATCCTCTTGAAGTCCTTAATACACTGCCTTCTATTATTTAATTGTCCAAGGCTAATTTGAGTAGCACTGCTGCCAGTGTCACTTTACTTGCTAGCTGTAGGATAGTGGCAGCAGCCAAATGTTGTATTTTTCTCCCCTCTGCCCATGTTCTTTTCAATTGTTGTCTCCCTATCTAGCCTGGTGATAAATGGACATTAGCAGACCAGTGCCACACTGTGACATGCTTTCCAGGAGATTACACAGTTCTGGAGAGTCACCAAATTAACTGTGAGAGGATGCCAAAGCCAGTATGTCACAGCAATCTTCCTGCAGTTAAGATTGAAGAAACTTGTGGTTGCCGATGGATGTGTCCATGTGAGTATCTATCTTTGCATGCGTGCCTCTCCCTCCCCACCACTTGAAATGTGTAACAGAGAAGTATTGCTGAATGGAGCTGCTCAGCTGTACACATCAGAGATGACTGGGGTGGGAGGACTTGATGCTGTACACTGGTTAAACATCTAGGAGCGTGAGAGTCTCACTGGTGCCTGGAATGTGGAACGCTATTTGCAAGTTCAGGGCCACCAATCCCTTTAGATATCCAAAATTTTAACACCTCAAGTTTTAGCATTTCCTAAAAGCCCATTTGATTATCCAAACCCTTTAAAGCTAACATTTCTGTTTTGATGTAAGTATTTCAAAAAAGTAGAAAGGTTTTAGTGGAGTAATAACAAATATTTTAAAGTGTTTAAAAGATAGTTTTGGTGATATCTACCCATAGAAAATGCATCTGTAATGATTTTCTGGATCCTAAATGCATTGACAGCCACATGAAGGCATTACTTTGGGCATTCAAAACGTGTCTTCATAAAGAATTTCTGAAAGGATGAAATGAAAATTACCATTTCTACTGTTAAGCTGATTATCATGAAAAGACCTATAGTTAACTTGAGATTGCTCCTGTTTAACATGAGCTAACAATTGTTTAACTCTGCAAATGTAATGAGCCATGATACCCAAGATTTTACTTTTTTTTTTCCCCCAAGGTGGTACAGCTTGTGAGGGAAAAGTAGTAAGTTTTCATGTATTATAGAAGGAGGGGATAAAAAAATCCCCAACCCCACCTAGCTGATCAAAACCCCACAGGTAAAGCACCCTTCTTTAAATGACAGCTTAGTGAAACCAGGGTGATGCTGTGTCAACTAAAGCAATGTCTGCCCATCTGTAGCAGACAGGAAGGCGGATTTGGATGCTGAAGTCAGAGCCCAAACTCACAGCAACCAGTAAACTTTAGAGATGGACATAGCAAAGTAGGTGCTTAGTAGGAGGTCACTGTTCTTCTTCAGCATCTCTTTGTTGTTCAGGGTGGAGGCTGGTTAAATCTGTGCTGCAGGAGCACAGCAGTGCATAGTTAATTGACTCTCCTGACTCAGTGAAGCCGTATGCAGTTATTCAGAGAGCTAAAGCACGCTTTCGGGTGATTGCTTGACAGTATGGATGATATGACAAATGCTTTTGCAAGGAGGAAGTACTTGAAAAAGTGTTCTTATATCATATAACTGAGTTCAGAGAACAGATCAGGAGCTATACCATAAAGGTATTCCTTTGCTGAACTAGTTACAAATTTTATAGTAACATGATTTGCAACATGTGATTCATGGCTATTGGGTGATTTTGGACGCCGTTTAAATGGATTGCATCAATACATTTTGTGCTACAGAACACCTAGGAGAAATTTAAAAGGATTCCATTATCCTTGGAATTTGTTTAGATGTCCATGAACAAAAAAATGGTTGAGAAATAGTATTTTATTTCTAACTTATTTCATTATTGTTTATATGTGAACTTTATAAGCAGGTAGAGCAAAATATCTGAAGATACACGACTGCTCCAAAGGGAGCTTGCTTGCTTGCTTTTTTGTTTTGCTTTTTTTTGGTTAAGCGCAGGTTGCTCTTTGTAACAGATTATTCTCAGATTTCAAGTAGAAGCCAGGTAGCTGAATTATTCACAATGAGAATTTTCTAACTACCTGTTTAACTGACATTGTTTTTATTGTCCTTATTATCTTTAAGTAAAAGATTTGAAAATGCATGAGTCGGAAGCATCCTTTTACTTAAGTTTTGTTTTGGTATTTGTGAGATTGTAATCCTTGTTTTCCAGTTAAAGAAGACAAGTAACTGTTTATGATCTAATGACCAGGACACTGAGCTGTCAGTTGGCCATTAGTTTATTCTGTGCACATTATCTCTCTGCCCTTTTCCTGTTTCATATCTGGAAAAAAAAAAAAAAAGGTAGAGTCCCCTAGTTTCAACATGATATGTGTTTGATAAGCATGAAGTAGTCTTATTTTGTTTTTAATGTAATACTGCACAGAATAAAATGCAATACCATGGTACAAATGCAATGCAAAACGTAGACTGTAACATACGGGTTTTTTTTTCCTACAAATAGGGAAGGGGTTTTCCCTGCTTTTATTTTTCATATAAAATTTATTAATAAATTGCATTAAATGTGAGTGAATTTCCTGCAAAAGGATTTTCTATGAGTTTATCCAAACCTTTTGTAATACTAATGGCTCCAGATGAAGATACTTGGGGGGGGCAGGGGGGGGGGAGGGAAGTGAAGTATTTACCAAAGTTTCTTGTCAATGACTTCTTGCAGCATTTGCAATTCATTACCTTCCTAGCTTTCTCAATTAATTGGTTCCACATATCCATAATGATTGTAAAGAAACAATCACATTTGAATAAAAGCAAATGTCTTTTTTTTTTTTTTCTTCATTGATTTGCAGGTGTCTGTATGGGAAGTTCATCTCGACATATTGTCACTTTTGATGGGCTGAATTTTAAGCTGACCGGCAATTGCTCCTACACCTTGTTTCAAGACATGCAACGTGATGTTGAAGTTCTCCTCCATGAAGGACCATGCAGAGCAACACCAAAGATTAACTGTATGGACTCCATTGAAGTGAAACATCATGGTGTATCTGTTCAGCTCTTCAGTGACATGACAGTAAGCTAAATGCAATGAAATGATCTGTGCATTGTCTGCTCTTGCTATAAAATTCAGGTTACGAGGCCAAATTTGTACCCTTTATCTAGTTTCTGTTCCCCTTGCAGCCTATTCTTAGGCTTCTGAGCAAATGCCTCATTTCAATTTCATGATACAGTCTATGTTCACATAATGACCCAGACACATTTCTCCTCTTGCTTTCCCCATTGTGCTCATGTGACAATGTCAAGAACATGGAATTTGGCAATATCTCCCTGACACTGCTGCCAGAAAGGCAGGGATTATAGACAGGACATACTGCACTCTGATTCTTCTCTTTTGGCAGAGGTCCTTTACACAATGTTAACATTTGGTACATGGGAGGGGAGTCTATTCTTCACAAATTTATACATGACTGGCTAGTTGAAGAACAAAGTAGTTGGTTCTTTCCTTTGTGTAGATGGACCTCAGCATTAGAAGAAAGGCCAACTTAGTATGCATTACATCTTTTTAATAGGCAGATAAGTATTCAAATTCAATACGACACATTAGTCAATCTCTGGGTTTCTCAGACATGCAGGAACTGGTTAGCCAGCAAAGGTGATCTCTTCTGACATGTGTAGCAAAACAGGATGCACCAAAACACCTGCACCAAGTTCTGAATGGTGGTGGGCAGCCTTGACTTTCACTGAGGTTCATTGGTAATCAGGGTCTGTAGGCAGCATTTTAGCTTCATGACATTAGATTGCTAGTCTATTAGTATGTGATGCTGAAGAAATGCACTCATATGGGAGAACGTTGACAGAGAAGTTCATGTAATGCACGGTATGAAGGTCAATTAGTTCTGTATATTTTTCAAATTGATGTGCAAACAGCTTGCAAAATTGGCTCATGTCAACGTTCAGTTGGATCTTCAAGTACTTGTGAAGTCAAAATGTATTTCAATTCTAAGATTGGATTGATCTTAGCTACTTCCTAGAACTGATATAATGATGTTGCCTTTTTTGAAAACAGGTGACTGTTGATGGTGAAAGGGTTCATATACCCTATTCTAGCAGTTTGTTTGAAGTCACTGTCTATGGAGCAATAATGCATGAAATCAAGTTCTCCCATCTCGGACATAATCTCACATTTACTCCAATAAACAATGAATTTATTCTTAAACTGAATTCAAAGAGCTTTTCTTCAGGAACACGAGGGCTTTGTGGTAAGTTTGAAAGCTAGTAATTCTCACAGCTTCATACTTGGGCTTGAATTGCTATATATGTAATTTGTGTGGCCCTGAACCTGTAAAATCTCTGGCTGAACTGATCCCCTGTTGCTGGCACATTGCTAAGCCATGTAGATTTTTCTACTGTGCCCATCGATATAAGAGCTCATTGACTCCTAGTAATACCTTAGAAAGAACAGGATAGACATGTTTTACTTATTTCACGTATTTCACGCTACCTTTTCAAGGAGATTAGTTTTTTATGGGGGTTTAGCTTTAGGTTCTTACATAGACATATATGTGAGAGCGACAACCTATGCTTGCAGTGAAGGTGAAAGGTCTGTAAGGGGTACTACTACCTGGGAGAATTAATTGTATGGTATCTTCAATGGCATAATCTGTTGCATAGCCTCTATCTCCTGTAATAAGGGAAGGGGAAACAAGACCCAGGGTTTTTATGC
Organism: Falco rusticolus; assembly: GCF_015220075.1. NCBI lineage: Eukaryota > Metazoa > Chordata > Aves > Falconiformes > Falconidae > Falco > Falco rusticolus. The sequence goes on from NC_051191.1 coordinate 81,603,249, forward strand.
CTCTGTTGATAATAGCTGTAAGGAATATCGTTCATTCCCCTTCCCCTTGGCATTCACGGAGTGGCCCCAGCCAGCTCTGTCTTGTCCTGTGCCTGTTTTCTCTAAGTTTATTTTTTTGTTGACTGTATTCAGACTTTTTCTTTTCCTTTTACTTACCCTCATAGGGTTGTGTGACCAGAACCACGTCAATGACTTCACGTTACGTGATGGCTCTGTCACAACTGACAGCAGTGTTTTTATCCAAGACTGGACAGTGAAAGAGCTGGGGAAGATCTGTGAATTCCACAGAGAAGAGAGATGCTCTGAGCACGCAACGAGCCACTGCCGCCTTCTGCTCTCCGATCAGTTTGCAGAGTGTCATAGGGTGATCTCCCCCAACATGTTCTATGAGGCCTGCACAGAGACCAGCTGCTATGAGGACGAAGCCTGCGAGATGATAACTTCCTACGCTCACATCTGCAGGGAAAACGGCATCTGCGTAGACTGGAGAACGCCCGAGTTTTGTCGTAAGGGCTTTACTCTATGTGAAAACTGATATGGAAACTGTGTTATTTGGTGATGGTGGTGACAATGGCCATACGCTTGTCATTGTAATATTAATTTTTGAATGCCATGTAATGGGACAGAAGTTCCAGACCAAGTTTACCATACTTCTTGCATACATATTGCGGATCTGATAACTTGTTTGTCATCCACTAAGTTGCGTATTATGGAAAAAGTGTTTCTTGGTAAATACCTAACTAATAAAATGCAAGCTAGTTATGCAAGGCTAGAAGGATAACCCATGACATAAAAATACAGTGAAAGCTGTGCACAGGTAAACACAGCTTTGTGATAGTACCTGACTTTGCAGCCACAAACCATCGTGGGGCCAGGTCTGGAGTGAGAATCTGCTCTGATTCTGCCAGGCAGTTTTAGCTGCAGATATTCGTGCTTTGGTGCAGACATTGGAGGATCTGTACAAGGCAGACAGGGAAACTCATAATTTGGACTAGTGGAACTGCTTCCCAGCCTGTCACTGTTGTAGCTGCACATAGTGGCACAGAATAAGATGTTTCTCTGTAATAGTTTCACAAATTCCCCTTTCCAACCAAAGCCTATACCTTTCAGACAGTGACGGAAGAGCCAGAGTGTTTTTAAGTTTCTACCGCAGTGAAAAATGGGGAAATGGCCCCTCTCCATGGTGCCTTTTCTTGCTAGCACATGAAAGCTGCACTGATCAAACCAGCTGTAATTTGCTTTGCAAATCTGGTTCTCCTTCTGGCTGTGTTTTGCTTGTGTTTTGCGGGTGAAGAGTTTGCTGTGAGAAAGCAGTATATCGGGATGTGAGTCTTGCAGATTGCCCAGAGCCCAAGGGATGCAGGACAAGAATGCTACTGATAAATTCAGGGGGTTGTCACTTTGAATACCTGCTCCCCTAAATTCTTATAGAGATAAGTAGTTCTGCCCTATCTTCCTGGTTGGTTTTTTTTGTTTGTTTGTTTGGTGGTGTGTTGTTTTTGGGGGTTTTTTTTTGCTTTTCTCCTTACGGTGCTGTTGTGAGGCATACCTAAAGATCTGACAAAAATGCAACATATAGGTAAGTACAAATAAATAACTCTTGAGGAGGTGTATTCTGTACCTTTTCCTGTTAGTCTGTCTGCAGTGAGGGTTACAGATATTGAGATATTCACTTGATGTTTCTGATTTAATCAGGCATGTGAGATGTGTATGTTTGTAGGCATTTTCTTTCCCAGCTAGCCCCTCATATAGTGTCTTGATATTCTAGGTTTTTTTCACATCTTCTGCCTCTCCAGTTTAGTCAGTTCTCATTGCCTTGCTTTCTTTCCCTCTTGCTGCCCAGATACTTTTCATTTCAGAATTGGAGAACTAACATCCTAATGGCATGATACCACAAAAATTCAGTACATGTTTTAGTTTTGTTCATGTTTTAAACTCAGACTGAGGGAATGATGGGATAGGAAGTCAAGAATGTGAATGTGAATTTGGCCTGAGCCTCTGGTTAGTGTCTTAAATGTCTTTCCAGGACAGGTTATTGAAGAACACGTTACTGTCGCAGGCTGAATCTTTTAAGAAACAGCACAGTCTGTTTGGAGCATAGTCCGGGAAGACAGAGTATTGCTATTTTCCAAATCTGGTGCTTCAGTCAGACTTTGCAAATTATAATGTCCAAGGCTGAACGTCAGTGGAGTAACTTAATAACGCTTTGCAGTTTTGAAATTCCCATCTTGTTAGATAGTGTATACAAGGATAGAGAAAGAGTTGCCCATTTTAACACTAGTTGCATGAAACAGTCCTTAGTGTCCTAACAACAGCATCATCATCTTCCTTCAATCAGGTGCATGTGTGCAGCTGCCAAAAATTAAATTGCCAATTACACGGGCATTATACAGGCTACATTAATGACTAAATAGGCAGTGCAGCTTAATCACTCTACAACAATGTTAGTAGCAATGACATGGTCTGGGATACCTTGCTTCCCTCCCTCCAACTCCATTAAATCCCTGTCATTTTGGTAGAGTTTGATTTGGGATGTTGTCAGTGCATATTAGGACATTTCAAGCAGTACAAGTCCTTCCTGACTGCATTGCCTGGATGGGTGAATATACTCGCTGGAATATCGGATAGAGGCAGGGCCTGTTCTCCATCCTGTTTGTTCAGTTCCACTGCCTGAGCATTCCGTAGTCCTTTTTGGGAGGATGGATGTGTTGAGTGGTAACTGGTAGACTCCAGCTTTGTGTCAATGGATGGAAGGAAACTCTACTCCAAGGTGGGAGTGCATAGTGAAGAAGATGTTTTTAATTTTATTTTTTTTTAATTTTTCCCTCCCTGCCGCTCCCCCTGACCTCACACTTAGTAGACCTCAGTTGCAGCAGCCTGGATTTTCCACTGATAGCCATGTAACCCTGAGGTGTAGAATATCCTCACAGTGAATGACTGTTGAATAGGGTTTCCACTTCAGTGACAGCACGGGCTCTATCTTAATGTGAAGATCATAGGGATTTCTAAAAAATCACTGTGTTACTAATATTGACACATGTTGGGATTCAGTTTTGCGTGAAGAGGAAGCTTTATTCACCTGGGAATAGGATTGCTTGTATAGTGATTAATGAATGAACTGAGATATATTAATTCTGCAGTTATAAAAGAAATAACAGCTCATGTGGAGGTGATGAAGTCAGCTTTGAACTGTGTAGTTCAAATAACAGTAGCAGTCAGCAAATTTTGCTCAGAAAGCAGAAATACCGAGAAGATAAATGACAGCAGCAGCAGTAGCAGTTGTTAATCTTCATATGCTGATGTTTCCATAAGTGCTTCTCAGCAGCTCTTCAAGCTCATTTGTATGCAATGTGGACATGCCCTCTAGGTACTTGCTCATAGTAGCTTGCAGATGAATTAAATTTAGATAGGTAGTTGATGCCTGCATGGTGTAGGAAGCAAACAGTAGTTGGTACTACTCAGTAGAGCTGTGGTTTTCTGAGGAACATGCTGGTGGCTCTCAGGAGCTGTAGAGATTCCTGCAAAAATATTTTGCTTGAAAACAGCATTTTTCATGAGCCATTCTGGTTGTCGGAAGGTTTTATATTTTGTCTTTCGTTGGGTTGTTTTGCAGGCCCAGGTTAGAAAGCAAATGCATAACAGGTTGTGCCTGCTCAGCTGAGGGGCAGTGACATCTGGCAGAGAAGCAAGAACGAGATTCAAGAGGTGGAGGAGGAGGAGAGAAAACAATGGGATACAAAACCCCTTTAAACCACCTCTGCTAGTGAAGCATTTGTGTAGTGGAACTACACTGAGATTATCCGCGGCTGGGTGCTCACTGTGTAAGCAAGGCGTGCTGATGAGGACCATAACAGCTGAAGGATTTAAACCATGACTTGGAAATCAGCAGTATGGGGGTGGCTTTCTGACTGTCTTCAGCTGATCTGGGACAATTTTTCTCTTCCTCTTCCACCTCCAGCCATGCCTTCCCACTCCTTTTGCTGTGCTGGCAGTAGTCCTCACATGCAGTTTGGTGAGCTGTGAAAACTAGCTGTAAAAGGGGAAAAAGTGCCAGCAGAAAAAAGCAGCTGAGTGAGGAGATAAGGGAAAAGAGTGGACTGCTGCTTTTGATGGCAGCACTGACCTCAGTTCGTTTAATGTGGCCTTGAAACAACTCCCAAGAACATTGGAAAAACCCTTCTAAACATATTTCTTTGGGTAAAGATGACAGTTATGGGGGGTGGGGGGGTGGGGGTGGGGGGTTTAAGAAAACTGTGCCTGAGCAAGGTGGGGAGCTACTGGCCCTGTAATATTATTCACTGCATCTTCATCAGCACTGGCATTTTAGCTGTCCTTTTGGCTGCACATGACAGGACAGTGAGGCAAAAGGCAGGTCAGCAGTATGTGACCTCAGGAGTGAGCTAGCGAGCTACTGAACTTGTGCTAGGTTATACTGCTGCTAAGAAAGAGTGGCATTGCTGCCTGAAAGGATGTATGCCTTTCTTCATGCATCACAGGCTTGAAAAGCACCCCTCCCCTAAATACCAATTTAGTACTTTAACCAAGGATGCTCGCTCTTGTGTGTTTGAGCCACAAAGTCAGAGTTAATACCGGTGCAAACTGTTGCTGGGTCTCTCACTCTGAATTAGTTAAATGGCTTATTTTATTTTGATGGAGTATACACCTTCTGTGGATCCTTATAGATGTTATTTTCTCCCAACCAGTAGCTACTAGGAATAGCTACTGTAATGTAAAAGAAAAATAAGCAGCCAAAGAAATGCCAATACTTAAATGTGCCAGATGACCCTTTGAAATCATACGTTTACGGTACCGTTTCCCCGCCCCCCCCCCCCCCCCCCCCCCCCAGCTTTTCTTTTACTACTCCCTCTTTGAAAAAAGAGGTCATCTTTTAATGGAGCCCACAAACAGAACAAATATCAATCCATGATCATAGTAGCATCATACAGGCTAGTATTTGAGGTAGATTTCTTTTGAAACTAATTTGGGAAAAAATTGCTCTTCTATTACATAGTTTTCAGTCTTATTTTCACCTTTTGCTGCTAGCTGCAGTCTTTTCCTTTTCATTCAGAAGCAACAGGCATTTGAGGTGAGCACTGAAGTAGCCACCCAGGAGGGTGGCTTGTTGAAATACTTGTTTCTGAGGCTGAGCGTGGGGAGTCCTTCATGCCTGCTCACATTCCATACCTCTGGCAGAAGTTTCCATACCAAAAGCAATTATGTGTATGTCAAGTAGGACCTGGCCAAATCTCTGCAGCGTAAGGGCAGTAGTGTGTCTGAGGTGGCTTTCTGCAATCACCGGGTTCTCATTATTCCAGTAGGGTGAAAGGGATGGTTAGGGTGATTTTTCTGGACGTTGGTGGAGTGTATCCCATCTTTTGACACTGCTTACGTACATCTCATTCCCATACTGTGAAGGACAGAGGTGACTTCAAAACAAAGGCATTCATGTGATCTCATGTATATTTCTTTTGCAAAACAACCACCTAGTTTCTCCCTTCCTTCAGAAAGCATTGCCATTCTACACAGGCACATAGGCCTTTTGGTAGCACATCTGGAGTCTGGAGCACAGTCCTTCATTGCATTTTTCACATGCCTGACTCGTTAATGCCAGCCAAAGAGGAGGAAGGAGAAGGGGCTATGTTACATGAAGTACATTAGAGACTTTAGCATTGGTACTCATTCTGCTTGAGAGCTGTCCAGGTTCTGTGCTGATGGGCATCAGCATTAAACTCAAAAATAAATCTAATTTTGTACAGAGAAAGTTCACTAGCCCTAAAGCAGATCTAGCAGTAGGTAAGCAAGATGAAAGCCAGTGTGGTGAGTATATTTACTCACTCTGGAATAAAAGGAAATGACATGCTACCTTAATAGGTGCTGCGGATGTATTTTCAGATATTTATTAGAGCTGACGTGAGACCATCAGAGGCAGTAAGCACTGGTGTTTACACTCTGTGTTTACAGAACTGTTTCTGGAAATGAGTTCTGGAAAACATGGTGTAGTCTAGGTAGCTGATCATTAGTACAGGTTTTCAGAATCCAGCCAAAGCATTTCATGGTGGGACGGGACACCCCATCAAACTCCTGTGCCTTTTCAAGTTCCTCTGCATCTGCTGAACTACGATGGCTGTCTACACATACAACCACAGATTCCAACACACTAGAAATAACTGGATTTAGCACAGCTTGAAACCAAAAAGGGTTAACATTAAAGACATCTATTTTCTGCTTCTTTTGGCTGCTAAGAAGGGTGTGTGTAGACAGTTCAGCTGATGAATGCTTGTTTGGTTGGGAGCTCAGGTCTTCATTCAGTAATTTTATTTCAGTGTTTTTTGTCAGGGGACTGAAAAGAAGTTTCATAAACCTCACAGCAGTCACAAATAGGGAAATAAGAAACACTTTCCTAATTGAAGCTGTAGAGAAAAATAAAAAAGGCTTAAGGGAGCACACAGTATGGAAGCTGTGTCCACAGGTTTCTTGAATAGCTGTAGCCTTAGTTTTGTGTTTGCTTTTAAAGACAATACCTCAGTCTGGGGCACTCATCAGTAAAAAAATTATGTATTGGCTTAGGAGGGAATGCAACTTTCCTTGATTTAGTTAATTATGTTAATAAGGCATTCAGTTAATAAGGTGCGGAAATCCAGCAGGTTCAGTTTTGAAGTACCAAAATGTTCTGTTTGTTAGCTTTCTTTAGTTGCTTGGGAACACTTCTGCCTATCAGATTGTAAAAAAAAAAATATCTTTGTTCAGTGCTTTAGTCTGTCCTGGGTATCTCCTAACCATGCACGGGTACCAGTGCTTCTCTAATACATGTCAAGGTGGTTCTAAATTCTTCTGTCTCTTGCCTAGTGTTGAAAACAAAATTAGGCAGGATGGTCAGCTCATGTAAGCCATTGTATTGTGTCATTTGTAGGGTAAGTCATACTTCACTGATTCCTATGGCCTAAAAATGTGGCTTGATGATTTCTGCATGGACTGTAACTTAAGCAGTTGCCTTCAATCACTTTCCACTGTGGATTTTGTTAGTTTTAAAAACATATTTTCAGTTAGTGGCTGCAGAGGACAAAATATGTTCACAGATGATGGCTTTCAAAAACCTGAACAGAATTGTTAAGAAAATGTGAGTGGAAACATTTATCTGCATTTCAGATCTCTTTATCTAAAGAGTTTTTTTCTGTCTTCCTCAGCAATGAAATGTCTCACATATTTGACATATGATCACTGCCACAAAGCCTGCGTAAAGCACTGTGAGAATAGTACCAAACTCAGTGTCTGCAAGGATTATCCCACAGAAGGCTGCTTCTGTCCAGATGGACAGGTGATTTTAAATGACAGCTGTGTTGATGAAGAAGTCTGCACACAATGCATCGGTGAAGATGGCACACACCATCAGGTAACCATATACTGAGCAGCTTACCTTTGTGAATGGTTTGGGTTCATGCTTTTGCGAGTAAATCTGTCTTATAAGTCTGTTTTCCCCTTTGGATACTTTATTTTCTAGCTCAGTTCCTCATAACTGGCCGGCTGTCAGCCCCATGTAGCTCCCCTAGTGTGAAATTGGCTGGGATGGATATAAAATTCACAGCTGGGACTGTGCAGACCCGGAAATGCATGACAAATTTGTGTGAAGGGAGGTCTAGAGGAAGAGAGGAGGATGGCATAAGTCAACATTTACCAAGATAAACACCTCCATTCAGCAGGCTTTTACCAGTAATGACAATTAAATCATAAATCTGTAACCTTTACTTAAAAAGTATTGTATTGTCTTTGCAAAGCTTATTGAAAGGTTTTCAGTGGTTGGTGTGGAACAGTGAGACTGAGATGACCTTATGTCGAGTTGTATTAGTTTACACCCCTTTTTTTGATAAGAATATTACTTTGATGAAATTCATCATTTTAGTTTTACTGAAAATCCACTTTCCTCAGTTAAGTCAGATCTCTCTATGGCAGAATTGGATTGGGAAGAGCTATGGGTGCTGGCTGCCAGACTGCAGTGAAAAAGACTGTTGATTTCCATTTCAGCATCACACAGTGGGTGTGCAAACTCCTCCCTGCATCCCCTGTTCCAAGTAACAGGGGTTGTTACTCTTCACCCCCAGCTACTCAACTCTGGGAGTTTTCACCTAAGTCAGCCAATCCTCTTCTTAAATCTGCAGTTTTGTTATGGGACTTTAAAGAGAAGGACTTTAATTTCAGTGTTTTATGGGCTTTAGATTCTTAATGAGATTTTTGAATGGTCTTATATTCACCAAACCTGCTGTGAAAGACATAAATGTTTTTGTAACAGAACTTCTGTAAATAACAGAAGTATCTGTGTGTGTATAGTCTATTCTTTAAGTAAAAAGATAGATTTAAAAAAGGAAATGAATATATGTTCTCTGAATTACTTAATTTGAATGTGCAAATTTAGACTCACATTTTGTTCAGTGAGAAATGTGTTATAAACATTTACAGTTAAATTGCAAGGAAGCAAAGACTATTTGTGGCTGAAACACCTGTTTTAAGTACTGTTTGCACTGATTAACACAATGACAAAAATCAAACTTAAAAAAGCAAGCACCTTGCTTTAGGTGGCAGGGTACCAGTGACCAATGCACTTGACTTAGTGAAGGAAGCGCTTTGCGAGAGCAGGACGTGTACTGATGGCGGGTCTGCACTAAGAGTCCCACAGCCTGCCCGCACACAGGACAGGTCCCCGCTGGTCCAAGGACCCCACTTTGCCATGGCTTGTGCCTTGGTGCAGCCTGCTGGTACTGTCAAACTGCAGCACACTGCAAAAGCCTTCACTAAATACCATTTCGAGGGTTTCCTACTGCTGGGCTGAGGGGCTGGTGCAGGAGCCTCAGGTGTACATACCCTATGGATTTTGGCAGCAAAAGGGAAGACGTAGGGAAACTGCATTTGTTCCACAATGGCATTATCATAATGATGCTTTTCAAAACAAAAAGTTCGAGTTTTCTGAAGGATTGAGCACATGCACCTTCTGTTAGCTTTTCCTTTAGGGTTGCAGTATCTCCATACACAGGGCCACATTTTTTTTCTGTGTTCTCTTTTGGATCTTTGTTTCAAATACAGTATCACTGGATTTGTGTTGTGCTTGTAGAGTTGGTAAAATGGAAGGAAAAAATATCCAGTAATTTTTGTAATAAAGGGAATAAAAAAAAAAATCATTTCTTTTGAAAGAAAAAATATCTTGCAATGTATGTAATCGCTGCCCTAAACATAGTACAATTGTGCACAACTCTCAGTGACCCTGATAACTCTAGTTATTGTATTTTGATTCTATATGAAATAGTTGTTGCAAATGCAGATTAAAGTCATGGATCTGTGTGCCTTAAATCCTTGAATCCTTGGGCAATGCAGTGCATTTTCCATTTAAATAATTGTTCCAAGCCCTTGTGGATGGAGAAAAGCCTAGCGCATGTCTTGGGAATAATGTTTGCAGTGATATCTACTTGTTTCTGCTGAAGTTCTAAAATTCGTGAGTTGTTGCATGCCCCTTAATGGAGTTTTAACTGAAAACCTCTCGTCTGTACCCCAATGGCAGGGCTTAGATGCAGCTGCTGTGTGGATGGGGAGGTGGAGGGCCGGGGAGGATCGGCTCACACGGCCGGTTTGCGTCTCCACCATTGCAGGATTAGCTGTGTGAGCACTACAACAGGCAGTGCGACTGGTGGTGGGTTATGATTTCCTTAACCCCCTTCTTTCCCTCTGGTGTTCGTTCCTCTGTTCCTTTCTACCCAAGATCATGTTTGGGCTTATGGGTTTCTCAGTACCAATGCCCATATAGAGCTCTATTAACACCTTGCTCTCTTGTCATTCCTTCTGGTATTAGAAAGAGACTTCTACTTATGCTGAAGAAAACCTGTGTGAAAATCAAGGCTGTTGAAAGTGTTGGAGTAAACGTTGTGATTCTCTTTCTCTGTGTCTTGAAATGTCCACGTGCTTTTCACATCATCACCTGCAAATGTAGGCATCCTCTGTCAGCTGCCTTCTCAGGACTTTTTAACCCCGAGGCCAGTGAATGCTCTGTCAGAGGGCTCAGAGTTGTTTTGCTAAGCCCTGAGTTAATGTCCTTAGCTTGCATCGATGTATTGCTGGTATTCTTTGACTAAAATAGATTTCCTATGGATTAACTGACCCTATGCGATTTGGTACCTAAGCTATGTTTGGCTGATTGGCTTGTTCGAGCATGGCTGGTGTCTTATCCTTGCCATGCTTTAACCTTTGAAAGTAAACTGTCTTTTCAGACTCCTGTGATGGCTTACAATACATAGATGTGTCTGGGTACGGGTGACAGTATGCTTAGATATTTTCTTTCTTTCTTCCTCTTATTAAAGGTCTCAGTAGACCATTTTTAAACTGTACTCCAGAGTTTTTTGGATGATGATTTTTCCCTTTGTAACTTCCTAACCTGCTCTACATGTTCTCACCCAGAACCTGGATCGATTGTGCAAATTGTTATTGTCTCATAGTGTATCTTTTCACTCTTACCGCCCTATTCACATGGCTGTTAAGCGTGGATAGCTTTTTATAGGTAAATACATCTTTAACATCAATGATTTTCCTCTCTCTCATGAGGAGGGGCAGTGGTTGAATAGTGATACACTTTACTGGCAGTTGCTGAACGCGCTTATTACCTCCAGGTAATCACCGCAGTGATGGTTTCAGATCTGGTGTTGTTATAGTGCTTTTCCAGTCCTCAGTCCGCTGGGAAGTCAAGGGATGACACCCTACATATTCTTATTAAAAAATACGCACTGTTTACTTCTCTGTGTTTAAATAGTACTAATCTGGGAAAGCAACCGCTTCTAGGTATTTCCTAAAATATTGTTGTTTCCCTTATTATCACTGAACATCCAATCATGGTATGTAGTTGCAGGAGTCCACTGTTACTCACAATAGCCTGCAATTGTGTTTATAGCATCCAGGCATTTTTCATGCTTAAAACAATAGTGATTCCTCATCCCATTCATGCCTTCTTTACATCTTTTGCTAAATTGGTACACTACAGTCATTTCAGAATTATGTATCTCCTTAGGTTCTTACGGTTAACAGAGCAACCAAACAATCCTGCATAGTATTCTGATTTTCCAAATTAATGTTACTCACCCTTACCCACTCCCATTGCTAACATACCAGTGACCAGAATATTTGATTTCTTTCTAACAATCTGTTGTTTGTTTTCTCGTTTGTTTTTCATACAGCACATGGAAACATGGATTCCCGCCAATGAGCCTTGCAAGATCTGCACGTGTCTTGATAACCAGAAAGTAAACTGCATGGTCCAACCTTGCCCTACTGCCAAACGTAAATTCATTTAGCTCTGAGTATGATTGGATGTGAATTGATGTTTTTGTTACCTAGTTTTCTAGTTCTTATCCAAACTTACTTTATGAATGTTCTCTTCTTACTCCAGCTGTTCTCTGTGGTCCCTGTGAAGTCCCTCGTCTGCGCAGGGACCCCAGCCAGTGCTGCCCTGAGTACGAGTGTGGTAGGTTCTCATAAACTGTTGGAATCTTCTTCGTCCCTGTTTTTACTAGATGCTTTAAAGGTATACAAGGCCTTTTTTGATTTAATGCAATGCTCTATTTTTGAAACTACTGTGCAATCATCTGTGTGGAAAAATAAACAACTCCTGGGAACGTGAATACCCATTCACTTCCAATTTGACTGTGTCCCTCTTTCTGTAAGAGATGAGGAAAGGAATGGAGCAATTTGTTTTTGTCTAAATGACATTAGGATGGTCTTTTTTCAAGTATCTATTTTTGCATAGCCTATATTTGCACATTAAATATAACATTAGAACAGTAATCCTCATAACCCAAGCTTGAACTGTCCCCTAAGTTATTTTGAAAACAAACTCTGACCTGCTGAACTCTTAATGTACTTCATATTTTAGGATAGCAATTGAGCATAAGGAAAAAAAGTTTAATGGGGATGTGCGTGTGTGTCCTTTCTTGAGGACTGACTAGTCAGGCGTGGTCTTAAACACTCTCTCAATTTCTCTTAGTCTGTGATCTGGTTTCCTGTGATTTGCCTCCTGCCCCTGTCTGTGAATTTGGCCTGCAGCTTGCTCTGACCAACCCTGGAGAATGCAGACCAAATTACACATGTGGTAAGATTTTATATTTTTTTATATTTTTTTTTTTAGCAGGGAGTGACCCTGGAACATTGCATTTGAGCAACACTCACAACAACTTCCTTTAGACATTTTTTCCCTCTGAAAGGTTTAATTTTGGAGCCAATGGACACATAAAGATTTCACAGACTTGGAAGAAGGGTATTGTTGACACTTTCTGAGTATACTTTTGAATTAAGGAAAAGAGAAGCACTTTACTCTTGGAAGTGTGTGCTCCGACCCTTATGCTTATTTTATAAATCTTTTTGATTGTATGTGAGACAAGGAAATTTTGGCAGGGTAGGAACTTCTCCTGAACCTGCAGCACAATCTTTGACCTTGGTCTTTTATATCTGCATTACTACTTAGTCTTTAAGTAGATTTATAACAGTTTGCGGTACTAATTAGTGCCTTGCTGCCAGAGAACTGTCTTGTTTGCTCGCAGCGCTCTGAAATGCTGTGTGCTTGACGTGGTACCTACCTTTTTCTGCCAGCGTGTAACAGAGAAGCATGCAGCTTAGTTCAAAGACCTTCCTGCCCACCATATCGAGAGCTGACTGTTAAGAAGACGGAGTGCTGTGATGAATACGAGTGTACCTGCAGCTGTACAAACTCCACAGTGAGCTGCCCTCTGGGATATCTCTCCAGATCTCTCACCAACGACTGCGGCTGTGTATCTACCACCTGTGTTCCCGGCAGGGTAAGGGGAATGAAGTGTCATTTCCACAGATGAGAGCATCTTTTATACATGGAGTAACACCACCAAAGTAAGCGGGTAGCTAGGTGTTAACAACCCCCAATGAGACCACCAGCTAATGATGCCAGGGTATTTTTAATTTACATGCGTCTGAGAGAAATATACTGTGGCATCACACTGTTGCTTGTGTTATTATAGTCATTTATGCTGACATAATCAACCCATTTTTTATGACTTCCGGAGAATCAGATTTTTTTATATTATATAAATATTGTTTATATGCCTGTATATATATATATATACATACACACATGTATATACATATGTATATATATACATACTAATCAAATTTAATATGTATATATACATACGCCCACCAAAAACATTTAAAA